>NC_055995.1:106461780-107164169 GCF_018446385.1 Zingiber officinale | reverse complement strand
GTCGGCCACTTGATGATCTCCAACAACACAATATCAATTGTTATGTTTTTTTAAGGCCTCCCCTTCCCCCCTTTTTATATTAGTTTCCCAACGAAAAATTATGGAAAGAGTTTTATAAAAAATTAGACTCATTCCTATTTCCTCCTTTTTTTTTCTTTTTCTTTCCTTTTAATTAATCAATCCTAGATTGATTTATTAATTAAACAACTATTTGTTGATGTTTAATTATTTGACCGGCCCCTTGCTTGGGCACCAAGCAAGGTGGCCGGTCACTTATTAAAAGGGAAAGAAAAAAAATTTATAAAATTTTAAAAGAAGAAAACTTCTAATAAAATTTTACAAACTCTCTCTTTTTTTCTAATGTGGATATTAAAAGGAAAGTTTTAAAATTTAAAACCAAGTTTTAAAATTTAAAACATCTCTAATAATATTTCTTTTTAAAAGAAAGTTTTATAAATTTTATAACTCTCTTTTAAAACCTTGTGGCCTAATTTAAATTAGGAAAATTTTATAAATTTTTAAAATCTCTCTTTTTACAAATTGTAAATATCTGAGGAAATTTAAAAATTCAAAAACAACCTTCCTAATTTAAATATTGCGGCCGACCCCCTTGCCCAAGGCAAGGGCCGGCCATTTCTAGAGAATATGAGGTCGGCCATTGCTTGGTCACCAAGCAATGAACCGACCCCTTCTTGGACACCAATATAGGCTTTTCTTTGGATGGACTTGAGGCTTTATTGAGGCTACAACAGGGACCTAGAGGAGAAATTGGTTTTGGCCTTCCGATGAGCTTGAGTATCTCGTGCTCGCCCTGAACACACAACTCAAGTTCATCGATAATAACTCATTCCACTAGAGAGTTATTACCGCACTACCGCACCAATCCCAAATTACATTATGGGCTCTTTCTTATCATGAGTGTGTTAGTCTCCTTGTGTTTAAGATTACGAATGCCCACTAATTAAGTGAGTTACTGACAACTCATTTAATTAATATCTAGCTCCAAGAGTAGTACCACTCAACTTTACTGTCATGTTGGACTAGGTCCACCTGCAGGATTTAACATGGCAATCCTTATGAGCTCCTCTTGGGGACATTCTCAACCTAGATAACTAGGACACAGATTCCTTCTATAATCAACAACACATACTATAAGTAATATCATTTCCCAACTTATCGGGCATATTGATTTATCGAGCTAAACCTCACCCTTTAATAAGTCAAAGAAATAAATATTAAATATACATGCTTGTTATTATATTAGGATTAAGAGTACACACTTCCATAATAACTAAGGTCTAGTTCTTTTACTAAGTCAGTACAAAAAGAACTTACCTAAATGATCCTACTCAATACACTTAAAGTATATCAGTGTAATTTATTAATCAAGATAAACTAATACTTAATTACACTACGTCTATTCTGATGGTTTGTTCCTTTCCATCTTAGTCGTGAGCAACTGTTTATAATTTATAGAGAACCGACAACATGATCTTCTAAGTGTGACTCCACATTCCATGTTATCTACTATATAAATTAATTGAACAATTACATTTAACAAATAAATGTAAACATTTGACCAATGTGATTCTTTATTTCAAAATAAATGTGTACAAAAGCTAAACTTTTAAATATACCCTCCAACAATCTCCCACTTATACTAAAAGTCTAAGCTGCCATATCTGTTGTCATACATCTGATTCCCATCCCCTCACATGTCGATCAAAAGCTTTCGCCGAAAGGGCCTTAGTGAAAGGATCTGCCCGGTTATCTGCTGATGCTATCTTGGCGACGACAACTTCTCCTCGCTTGACGATGTCTCGTATCAGGTGGTACTTGCGCTCTATATGTTTACTTGCCTTATGGGCTCGTGGTTCCTTCGAGTTTGCAACTGCACCGCTATTATCACAATAAATTGTGATGATTTTGGGCAAACCAGGAATCACATCTAAGTCCATTAGAAAGTTCCTGAGCCATACTGCTACTTTAGCCGCCTCAGAGGCTGCTACATACTCAGCTTCCATGGTTGAGTCCGAAACACATTTTTGCTTAACACTCCTCCATGCAATGGCTCCACCTCCTAAAGTAAACACATAGCCTGATGTAGACTTACTGTTGTCCCTATCTGATTGGAAATCTGAATCCGTGTAACCCACAGGGAGCAAATCGTCTGCTTGGTAAACTAGCATATAATCTCTAGTCCTTCTCAGGTACTTTAATATATGCTTTACCACAGTCCAATGTCCTTGTCCATGGTTACTCTGATATCTGCTAACCATGCCCACAGTAAAACAGATATCAGGTCTTGTACATAACATTGCATACATTAGGCTTCCTACAGCCGAAGCATAAGGAACTGCTTTCATGTCCTCTATCTCCTTTGATGTCTTCAGAGACATCTCTTTAGATAGAGCTACTCCATGCCTAAAAGGTAAGAAACCTTTCTTGGAATCCTGCATGCTAAAACGAGCAAGGATTGTATCTATATATGAAGCTTGGGACAGACACAACATTCTTTTCTTGCGATCTCTTATAACTTTGATCCCAAGGATGTGTGCACATTCTCCTAAGTCCTTCATATCAAATTGTTTGGACAACCATACCCTTACATCCGATAATACCTTGACATTGGTGCCAATTAACAAAATACCATCTACGTATAGTACAAGAAATACCACCACGTTTCCGTTACACTTCTTGTATACACAAGACTCATCCGGACACTGAATAAATCCATATGACTGGATTACTTCATTAAACCCGATGTTCCAAGACCTTGAAGCTTACTTCAGCCCATAAATGAACCGATTGAGCTTGCACACTAGATGCTCTTTGTCTTTTTCAATGAACCCTTCTGGTTGCTTCATATGGATGTTCTCTTCAAGACTTCCATTAAGGAAAGTTGTCTTGACATCCATTTGCCAAATCTCATAATCCATATGAGCAGCAATGGATAAGAGTATCCGGATAGACTTAAGAATGGCTATCGGTGAAAAGGTCTCCTCATAATCGATTCCCTCTTTCTGAGTGTACCCTTTCGCAACAAACCTAGCTTTGAAGGTTTCTACCTTCCCATCTGTCCCTCTTTTCCTTTTGTAGATTCACTTGCATCCAACGGCTTTTACACCATCGGGTGGTTCTACAAGCTCCCAGACCTTATTAGAGTACATAGACTCTATTTCAGAATTCATTGCCTTTTGCCAAGATGCTGCATCTATATCTTAGAGTGTTTCGTCATATGTTCGGGGATCAGGTTCATGTTTACCCGGGATCAAGTCAGAAGACTCTCCCAAAAACATGAATCTATCAGGCTGTTTTACAACCCTCCCACTACGACGAGGCACTGTCTGTGGTTGTGTATCATGTGTGACACATGTTGTAGGCTCTTGTGGTACTTCATCTTGTACTGTTGGTACTGAAGTAGACGTGTCCTCTCTAAGTTCTTCTAGAACAATTTTACTACTGGGCTTGTGATCCATTATATAGTCTTCTTCTAAAAACTGGGCATTGGTGCTAACAATGACCTTCTGGTCTTTAGGACTATAAAATAAACCACCTTTCGTTCCTCTGGGATACCCCACAAATACGCGAACTTCTGTACAAGATTCTAACTTATCAGCATCTGGTTTCAGCACATATGCTGGACTACTCCAAATCCGAAGATGTCTTAGACTGGGCTTTCACCCATTCCACAATTCTGTGGGAGTAGAAGAAACTGATTTAGAAGGTACTAAGTTCAGAATGTACACTGTCGTTTCCAGAGCGTATCCCCAAAACGAATTTGGTAATTCTGAATAACTCATCATCGATCTAACCATCTCCATAAGAGTCTTATTCCTTCGTTCTGCCACACCATTCTGTTGGGGTGTATCAGGTGCGGATAATTGGGATTGAATCCCGGCCTCTGATAAGTAATTCCTAAACTCTCCTAAGAGGTATTTGCCACCACGATCAGACCGTAGTGTCTTGATACTTTTACTTAGACATTTCTCCACATCAACCTTGTACTCTTTGAACTTATCAAAGCACTCAGACTTGCGGCGCATTAGGTAAATGTATCCATATCTTTAATAATCGTCTATAAAAGAGATAAAATATTCAAAACCTCCTCTTGCCTGGACAGACATAGGACCACACAAATCAGAATGAACCAATTCTAACACTTCTTTGGCTCTATACCCCTTGGCCTTAAAAGGCCTCTTGGTCATTTTACCTTCCAAGCAAGATTCACAAGTTGGAAAATTTTCCAACTCTAATGAACCCAAGAGTCCATCGGCTATAAGCCTCTGAATCCTACTTAAGTTAATATGACCAAGCCTTAGATGCCAAAGATATGCTTGGTTCATTTCCGAAGGTTCTTTTCTCTTATTTGAGTTAGAAGATGTGTTATTAATTTCCATATTATGCTTTGTGGGAGAAATTGGATTTAAAGTATACAAATTGCCAACTAATGCACCAGAACAGATAATCACTTTATTTCTCTTAATAACTACATCGTTACTAAAGGAAACTGAATATCCATCCAAAAACAATTTAGAAACTGAAATTAAATTCTTTCTAAAATTGGGTACATAAAGATAATTTCTTAAAACCAAATTTCTATTCCTATTAAAAGATAAGTAGACATCTCCCACTGCAACAGCCGCCACCTTAGTAGCATTGCCCATGTAGACGGTAATCTCTCCTTCAGATAGTCGTCGGGTTTACTGGAACCCCTGCAAGGAATTGCAGACATGATCAGTGACTCTCGTATCTACACACCAGGTGCTGGTAGATAACACCGCTAAACATGTTTCAACCACTAGAGTATGAGATATACCTTTATTGTTCTATTTCCTACGAGGACAGCCCGCCTTCCAATGTCCAGTCTGCTTGCAAATAAAGCACTTGCCCTTCGGCTTCTTTATTCCAGCTTTATGTCCTGCACCTTGAGGTTTATTCACCTTCTTTGCTGAGCCATTTTGTTTCTTCTTCTTCTTGCCTTTCGGCTTAGAAGTAGAACCATTTTCAGCATAATGAATTTAAGAATGTTGACGAAACAACCCTTCGGCTGCCTGAAGTTCTGTCAGAAGTTCCGCCAATGAATACATCCTTTTATTCATATTATAGTTCAGGCAAAAATGCTCAAAACTTCTGGGCAGCGTTTGGAGGATGATATCGACCTGGGTTTCCCCATCAATTTCCCCTCCAAGAACTTGTATTTCGTTTAAGTAAGCCATCATCTTGAGAATATGATCCCTCACGGGAGTCCCCTCAGTCATGGTGGCTGTCATCAGTTTTCTCATTGCCTCTTGTCTAGCAGCCCGATTCTGATGTCCGAAGAGTTCCTTGAGATTGTTCATTATATCATAGGCTGTTGGTAAGTTCTGATGCTGATGTTGCAATACATTTAACATCGAAGCCAAGATGTAACACCGCACCATCTCATCAGCTTTTACCCATTTACTATGATACTGAATCTCCTCTGGGGTAGAATCATTGCTAGGTGTTTCTGGGCATTCCTCTGACAGTACAAACTTATAGCCCTCAGCAGTAAGAACAATGTCCAGGTTCCTTTTCCAATCTATGTAGTTAGGACCAATAAGTCTGTCCTCTTTTAGTATGATGGCCAGTGGGTTGAAAGTCATCCTAAGAATCGCAAATAACTTTTGGTCAGAACTCTAAATTTAGAATAATATTGATTCCTCAAACGATACTATTTTAAATTAACCAATACCTCAAAACACCGTGAATTTTGTATGCCACGATAGTGTGGACGTATACAAATTCAATATTTGTAAAAGGAGGGTTTTACCCATTAATTTTATTATCTTGTCAACCTAACTTTTTGACAAATAAAATTAATAGTTGGTTTACTTTGGTCACACGAATAATAGCAGTGACTCCGATGGGGAGGATACTATTAGACGTGCCTAAGTGTGTACCATTACTTGACACTAAGTCCATTAATAAGATTGTGCCCCTTCCGATGGGGAAGATCACACGCTCTTAATTAACTTCCTATAGTCATCCTAAGAATGGAAGTTTAATCTAGTGATCCACAAACAAGCTCATCCGATATGGAGGAAGGCACTCAGAGCCAACGCGCAAGCTTGTTGCATCACTTATAAACCAGTAATGGAGACCGTGGAATTTATTTAAAAATAAATCCCTCTCCCACTTAGTTATTTAAAGTGAGGAATTTTGACTATGCTAGCCTACTAAACATGCATACTAACAAGCACACACAGTCACAACATAAAGAGCAATAAATAGAAAAACTCATTTTCAACTATTATGGCTTTTATCTATTGTTGTCCTCCGTGTGTCGCCAACCCTAGCTGCTGCCATCTTTGGCCACTGCCACCGGGTCTAGTTGTCGCATCCATCTTGCCCCTTGTTCCACTGCGTCTCTGGTCCTCAAAAAGGTTCCACGCCTTGCAAGATTCGATCCGCGACATAAATAGAATTTTACATTTTTCGATCCTATATTCCTCGAAGGAATGTACATGTGAACTAGATCGAACATAAAATAAAAATTTACATCCATCGATCCTATATTCCATAAACGGAATGTACATGTAACTAGATCAAAAATAAAATCCTAATAAAACTAAATACAGCTCCTGCTGTATTTTATAATACAATCATGCACACATAATAAATGCCCTTGACATGTCCAAGGGTCCAATCACACACATAATAACTATAAGTCATAATAGTTGGATTCTGCATCCACAAAGTTAGCACATCCTACTATTAACTTGCCTAAATTATGTATGACATGTGCATAATTAAACTAATACCAAATACACAGAGGCAAAACCTCGCTCTGATACCACTTGTTGGTCGCTACTCGGAAAACCCAATGGCTCCACTGTACAAAAATTTTGTACGTGATCTGAACCTTTCCTAGCTACCATGTGTTCTTTTTAAGTTAAACTTGCATCTCCTGCGGAACTTAACACGTTTGATTCCAAGTTTAACTTATATGTTCTTTTAGGTTTAGATTTGGATCTCCTGCGGAACTTAACACGTTTGATCCAAATCACCTAGGTTATAAATTCAATTAGATATTAGTTTCCAAAATTTGCTTCCAGTACTACATAGCGAGGCACTTGGCCTTCTTGGATATGGGAGCAACCACCACCGACTAGACAAAGCCTTTTAAGGAAAGTTAATATTTAATTTCCTTATATAGCTCTAGGTTAACCAAAAGGAACAATCAAATCACAAGGAAAAAAGAAAAAGAACACAACATCGAAATTAAATTCGAAAAACAAGAATCGAATGCCTCTTGTATTTGGTATTTATACAAAGAAAAATTAACTAGTATGATGCGGAAATTAAATACTAGTTATACCTCTTCCTTGTATGCTAAAAACCTCGAGATCTTCTGCCGTATCCCTCGCCTCCTCTTGGACGTCGTGTGGGCGACGATCCTCCAAGACGAACAACACCCGGAAAGCTTCTCCTCCTTCTCTAGAATTCGACCACCACCACCACAAAGGAGCAAAAGAGAGCAAAGGGAAGAGAGGGAGAGGGGCCGGCCACTTGATAATCTCCAACAACATAATATCAATTGTTATGTTTTTTTAAGGCCTCCCCTTCCCCCCTTTTTATATTAGTTTCCCAACGGAAAATTATGGAAAGAGTTTTATAAAAAAATAGACTCATTCCTATTTCCCCCTTTTTTTTTCTTTTTCTTTCCTTTTAATTAATCAATCCTAGATTGATTTATTAATTAAACAACTATTTGTTGATGTTTAATTATT
Organism: Zingiber officinale; assembly: GCF_018446385.1. Classification (NCBI taxonomy): domain Eukaryota; kingdom Viridiplantae; phylum Streptophyta; class Magnoliopsida; order Zingiberales; family Zingiberaceae; genus Zingiber; species Zingiber officinale. The sequence continues at coordinate 107,156,415 of NC_055995.1, read as the reverse complement.
TGACCGGCCCCTTGCTTGGGCACCAAGCAAGGTGGCCGACCACTTATTAAAAGGGAAAGAAAAAAAAATTTATAAAATTTTAAAAGAAGAAAACTTCTAATAAAATTTTACAAACTCTCTTTTTTTTTCTAATGTGGATATTAAAAGGAAAGTTTTAAAATTTAAAACCAAGTTTTAAAATTTAAAACATCTCTAATAATATTTCTTTTTAAAAGAAAGTTTTATAAATTTTATAACTCTCTTTTAAAACCTTGTGGCCTAATTTAAATTAGGAAAATTTTATAAATTTTTAAAATCTCTCTTTTTACAAATTGTAAATATCTGAGGAAATTTAAAAATTCAAAAACAACCTTCCTAATTTAAATATTGCGGCCGGCCCCCTTGCCCAAGGCAAGGGCCGACCATTTCTAGAGAATATGTGGTCGGCCATTGCTTGGTCACCAAGCAATGAACCGGCCCCTTCTTGGACACCAAGATATGTTTTTCTTTGGATGGACTTGAGGCTTTATTGAGGCTACAACAGGGACCTAGAGGAAAAATTGGTTTTGGCCTTCCGATGAGCTTGAGTATCCCGTGCTCGTCCCGAACACACAACTCAAGTTCATCGATAATAACTCATTCCACTAGAGAGTTATTACCGCACTACCGCACCAATCCCAAATTACATTATGGGCTCCTTCTTATCATGAGTGTGTTAGTCTCCCTGTGTTTAAGATTACGAATGTCCACTAATTAAGTGAGTTACTGACAACTCATTTAATTAATATCTAGCTCCAAGAGTAGTACCACTCAACTTTATTGTCATGTTGGACTAGGTCCACCTGTAGGGTTTAACATGGTAATCCTTATGAGCTCCTCTTGGGGACATTCTCAACCTAGATAACTAGGACACAGATTCCTTCTATAATCAACAACACATACTATAAGTAATATCATTTCCCAACTTATCGGGCATATTGATTTATCGAGCTAAACCTCACCCTTTAATAAGTCAAAGAAATAAATATTAAATATACATGTTTGTTATTATATTAGGATTAAGAGCACACACTTCCATAATAACTAAGGTCTAGTTCTTTTACTAAGTCAGTACAAAAAGAACTTACCTAAATGATCCTACTCAATACACTTAAAGTGTATCAGTATAATTTATTAATCAAGATAAACTAATACTTAATTACCCTACGTCTATTATGATGATTTGTTCCTTTCCATCTTAGTCGTGAGCAACTGTTTATAATTTATAGAGAACCGACAACATGATCTTCTAAGTGTGACTCCACACTCCATGTTATCTACTATATAAATTAATTGAACAATTACATTTAACAAATAAATGTAAACATTTGACCAATGTGATTCTTTATTTCAAAATAAATATGTACAAAAGCTAAACTTTTAAGTATACACTCCAACAGACTAGTGTTGAGATGAGTTGATATGATGATCAACTCTCTCTTCTTATTTATGGGAAGCTTTGAGGCTTGAAGGAGGTTACTCATGCTTGGTGAATAACTCCTTAGCAATTGTCCAAAGCTTCCAAGTCATTCTCTTCCTCCTAATCTAAGTCTTCATCTTGTAAGAGGAAGAGAGCTTTGTGAGAGGTTGTACTCCACCGAGAAGGAGTAAGAGCTAGCTGGAGATTGCCGGGGATTGATCCACTGAAGGATCAATGGCTCGTCCACCTCAAGGACACGCCGTGGAGTAGGAGCAAGCAATCTTCGAACCATGTAAAGGATTTGTGTTCGCGTTTGTGCTTTCTTGCTTGTTCTTATTATTTTTGTTTAGTATATTCCACTACGCACTAACACCTTGTAGAGAAGAAAGTGAATTGGGAGTGACCTAGCTATCCAATCCCCCTTCTAACCGGCCACCGATCACTCCCCTATATAACTATCTAAAACTATATTTTATTTGTTTGTTTTAGCCTATAAATTTTGTGCCAACAATTGGTAGCTCTGTTGATAGTGTTAGTATGACTGAGAATCAATTCCCACCATTATTGGCATCACAACTTTCTCAAGTATTTATTTTTAATACAAGTTCACAATCTTTCATTAGATGACCTGAATTGCTTTCACTGATGCTATAGTTTACAGTTAAGTATACACTTGATAATGCTTTACTATTATGTCATAGGTACATCAACCATCTCATCTTGGTTATTTTTTGACAAATTACCTAGAATAATGTACAAAAGGTATGGTGGCTTTTTTCCTTCGGTTTGGTGATTAAAGTGTGTATGTAATGCTATAATTTCAAGTATTGTGCATTTTGTAGGTTTTTGTAAAATTTGGAAGCTGGAGATTTTTGATAGGCTGGATTTTGTGAAAACTTATGGATGAAGAATCAAAATCGTGGTGGAGCTAGTTTGAGTTTACTTCTTTAGTTTAACACTAAAGTTCATGTTGATTTGTTTGTAAAGATTTGGTTTGGTTGTCAGGATTTTAGTGTGAATGTATTGATGTGGAATGTGTATTTGATCTTGTGATGATATTATTTTATGGTGATAAGTGGATGAGATTTGGTGTATGGCTGGCATTCGGTTGGTTTTGCTATATGATGATCTATTTACATTAATTGGAGGATTATATTAATATTTGTAACTTTTTTGTCACCCAAAGTTGATGTATTTGTCCACTTCCGAGAATTTTGATTAAATGAATAGGGAGTTGTTGATGTTTTGAGCTGCTTGGTTGGACAAACAACCTGTAGAATTTTGATTAAATGAATAGGGAGTTGTTGCTAGAACAGATGGTTCTTTGGGAGGCTACCTTCTCTATCATCCTTTGATTTAATCGTCCTTTGGGAGGCTACCTCTTGGATTGCAGGTTACAGCATGAAATGCAAAAGTATCTGTCTCTTGGATTAGGGTTTTTTTTTCTTTTTTTGGAACCTTAAGGTTCCAAAAAGGTTTGACTATGAACTCCTATTTATTGCAGTTTGAGAACATGCCAACCTGATTGCGAGCAACCTTGTGCAGAAAGTCTAAGCATGCATGCGCAGGTGGTTAATAGACAGGAAGAAACCATAGCAACTTCCATGTGAAATAAAGGACACTCTCGGAGTTTTAAACTATTTCTGTTCTACTTGCCTAAAATCTCGGTCATACAAACATTTTGATATCTTCCCTAGTATCCATTTGCAATCATCCAAATTTGTTGAGCCATCATAGCTCTTCAAGCAATACAATTGATGTAGATCAACAAGCCTCTCCATTGTATACTTCTTTACCATCAACTAACGGATGATTACAAAACAAGAGTTCAAATCAAGAAATCAACATAAAAAATTAGTAAATAAGCATTAAAAGAAATGGAATACAAATAGATTGATCTCGCAGACGCTCAGCCACAAAACTAGCTATCTCCATTGGAATTACTTTGAAAGAATGACAAGCTACATCATAAACTGCAGCAACAACTTTTTTTCGAACTTTCTCATCATAATCCAACACTTTGTTAGAAAGTTCTTTTGGAAAAAATAGCCATCATATTTCAATACCATCAAATGTTAGCAAAACATAAGTTAGATGATAAAAATGATTAACTACTGTCAGATACTTGAATCCATGTCTGTGTCGGACAATCGAATACAATGTCACAAGCGTCACATAAGCGTCACACCATTTAGAATTACATCACAATATCAAATTATATCAAAAAATAAGTTACATCAACCACATACTCATCATCACAATCCAAGTACATACAACTACAACGATAGCAACTCTAAATTTTCTATTCAATGAACATATTTCATCACTAACTGCATTATTACATGATTGTTGTTCCCATCATCCAGCACATCCTTGTATTCAACTCTACCAGCGTAACTAGTACATTTCTTCAATTCACTAATTTCCAACTTTAATTTGTTATTATTCTTCTTCAACGTATTAATAATTGTCTTACTTCTCTCTAACGGTTCTGGGTCATACCATAAGAAGAAACCACATCCCCTTTGCTGAATTTCAAATCAACTTAATCAAAACTCAATAATTAAAAAATTCATAATATCGGGTTGATATAACAAAAACTTACTCTATATTTTGGACATGAAAAAAATCGTCTTCCTGGACTAGATTATGTCCATGATGTTTGAAGAATAGCTCATAATCCACAATTACATAATATGTGGGGAGCTTCACATTGCTCATCGTTCATACGTCGTCAAGTGAAAGATGATGCTGATGAAGAGCCAAATGTCATGATTTTTATTTTCTTGTAGTTGAATAATATCAATATGCGAAAAAGACATAAATTAGATTAAGGTATGTAATTTTCAATGAAAAAAAGCTAACAATGGCCTTCAAGTTCAAGTGTTAAACTCAATAACTCATAATCACCCAAACCATTTGATAGAACTCTCTTTAGTGATGAAAAATCCTGATGCAAGATAATTAACCATTCCTATCAAAAATCCTCAAGAACTTCTTATTTTTGAACTCTTATAAAGAACTGCTGAGCAATTCCTTTTTTCTTGAGTTTCTGTATCAAGATTGAATTTATAGTGCATGAGAATTTTTACGAGCTAAATGTGATAGGGTATGTACCAACCGTTGCAAAAACATCCTATGAACTAAATTTCTTCATGTTCAACTTATAAAAAATAGCAAATCAAAAGGGCATGTACCATGAACTGTAATACCTTGAACCAAATAAACTATAGTTCAAACGATTACCTTTCTGAGAAGGATCAGCAGCACAAAAAAAATGAGAAGTTTTTCAGCAACAATAGAAAAGGTTCTTACTTTCTTCCACACAGTGCTAAGGACGGAGGCCGTTGGAATCGAATTTGAGGTCGCTAGAGGCCGTTGGAGGTCACGGAAGGGAGGTAGAGGGAGGTTGCTGGAGGTCCACGATGTTGGAGGGATGGCGCTGGAGGTCGGCCGCGGGAGGGAGACAGCGCTAGAGGGAGGTCGCAGGCGACGAGGGGGAGGGAGGCGACGTTGAAGGTTGGCGATCCTGGAGGGAGGTCGCGGGAGGAAGACGACTCTGGAGGGAGGCCGCAGGCGACGAGGGAGGCAGCGGGAGAGGGAGGCGACACTAGATGTCGAGAGGCTAGGACTTTTGTGCGGAGGCAGCGCTGGATGTCGAGAGGTTAGGGCTTTTGTGCGGAGGCAGCGCTGGATGTCGAGAGGCTAGGGCTTTTGTGCGGAGGCGACGTTGGAGTTCGGCAATGTTGGAGGGAGGCAGAGGGAGGGAGACAGCGCTGGAGGGCGACAACGTCAGAGGGAGGCAGCGGGACGATGGAGGTAGCCGGAGGGAGGCGACGCCGAAGGGAGGAGAGTTCGAGAGATTAAGGCTTTTGGGACTTCTTCGTACGTTGGCGCGTGCACACGCTTTGCACATGAGGAAGAGTTTTATATGGTACATTATGATTGGAAAAAGCCCAAAAAACCAGAGAAGATCAGCTAGGGGCCAGAGCTATTGACCGCCATCAAGATTATAGATCTTCTATCCCCACATGTTTCGTCGGCGCCCCGCGCCCCAGTCCTACAGCCCACTCTGCCCACGTAGCAGACACCGCCCCTGTGTTTAGCACCCCCTGTGCCGCATCCACCACTAGTACGGCCTGCACCACCCACGCAGCCTAGACCCCTACTCAGCTCACCCCCTACGAATGACCGAGAAATAGACAATGCAAGTTTGTGAAGAATATCAAATGCTGAGAAGGACATACAGGGTTGCGCAGGGACCTCGCCAACCTCAGACACTTGCCTTTTGTTCTTTCCACCTCGGGCCGTAACAATACCAACAAATTGTTCTAGAATCTAAGCAAATTCCAGGAGCTACGAAGAAAAAGGTGCAACTCTCCTGACACAACATTCTTGTTACAATTACAACACGGTAAGAGAGAAACAAAAGTTACAACTACACAGGATCAACATATACTGCAGTTTCTCGTAGCAAGGTTGAACAACCTCAATTACTCATCCATTCCAAGATAAAGAATCATAACATATATAAGACTGCTACCAAGATCAGCATTTCATCCAACTCCCAACATCATATTATACCCAAATCAAATCTGAAAATCTGTGCAAAAAACTGCACCAAGTTGATCCAACAATCAAAATTGTTATCTAAAACGGCACAGGAACTAGGCGATTCCCCACCCAAAACAGCGTAGGGATGACATTCCCTTGATTTCCTAAATTTGCATTAGCCATCGAAAAATGGGCCTACTCATTGGCATACATGACAAAATTGATATTATAGATAGATAACTGGTGAAATTTTATCGTAACATAAGTTGATCGACACATGACAAACATTCCATTGAAGCTGAAACAACAAATAGTCAACAAAAACATTCCAAGCTACTCAATTTCTATGTTAAAATTAACTGTCACCAGTTCTTTAGACTAGTAACGGCAATAGAGATTGCATGCCATTACATTTGAAAATGACAATGATTAGGTGTTAAAGAGTCAGGGTCTCAGAGCAATATTGGCCTAATTTGATAGGGTTCAGAGTGAGTTGAAGTGGAAAGGTCCTCCCTGTGACTTTCTATCCATTTTCTATGATTACATGTTGGTTGGTTTATGGAAGGGAAGCTACAAAGAAGCTTGACCTTAGTCCGGTACTATAGTAGTGCTATGTATATCACACAAATCCTTTGAATTGAATAGCAGTTTTGAACTGGTTTCTGTCAGACTATTTTTCATACCCATATTTTTCTAGCTAGAATTAAAATGAGAAGAATCTTGGGGAAGATTAGATCATGTAAAATCCCACAGAAAAAAAAAAGAATAAATAATGTCCATGATTAAAAATAAAAAATAGAACTATGAGCAATTCTGAATACTAAAGATATTTTGTTATGGAACTAACACTAAAGATTGTGTTAAGTTCAAGCTAATCTTTATTACTTAGAGAAACCATATCAAAACATAATGAAGAATCAATACTCACATAAAAACTTTGAAGTTTACGAATCTAGTGTATTTTCAAAAGAATTCAACTTACTACGTAAGTAACAATGCAGCTAAAAAGTTAATTTTGACATGTCTATGCTAATATTTTTCCACACACTACTGGAATAAAAAAGACAGGATTTACGAGATAATTAAACCCGGAGAACAAGAGGAAAAGTGCCCAGCCATATACTAGAACCATCATTTCTGTTCCTTGCCCCCATTTCCATCATCGTTACCACTTTTAGGGGGAGTTTGTTTTATGGGAATAGGAGTGAGAAATAGGAATGGAAATCATTAATTGTCATTGTTAATATTTGGATTATAGGAATAGGAATACAGATAAGGGAATGAATCCTTTAAATTGGGTAATCACTCATTCCCATGTACCTCCCCTTCAATGAGTCATTACCTTATTTTCATCAATCAAAATATTTCCTTATTCCAAAAATACCCTTGACCTAAAACTAAAATTTTCTCCCTTAATATCAAATATCAAAATATATTTATTTATTTTTTCTTTCATATCACTTCTCTCTCCTTGTTCTCTCTCATCATATTTTCTCTCTCATCATTTTATCACACACTTTCTCTCTCCTTAATCTCTCCTATCACACTCTCTTTCCTCTTTTTTTCTCATTACACTTTCTCTCTCATCATACTTTCTCTCTCCTCAATCTCTCCCATCACACTCTCTTTTTTCTTTTTTTCTCATCACACTTTCTCTCTCCTCAATCTCTCTTGTCACACTCCCTCCTTTTTTTTCCTCAACACACTTTCTCTCTCCTCAATCTCTCCCATTACACTCACTGTTCTTTTTTTTTCTCATCACACTTTCTCTCTCATCATACTTTCTCTCTTACCATACTTTCTCTCTCCTCAATCTCTCTCATCACACTCTCTCTCCTCTTTTTTTCTCATTACATTTTCTCTCTCTTCATCCTCTCCCATCATACTTTCACTATGTGAAAATGTGAAATAGACTTCGCCACTGTTTACTTCGGCAATTAGTAATTACGAATTAATATATGATAATCAACTTCGATAATAAATTTAATGCAGTAAATTTGATTTTAGACTTCGTATGTTTAAAAATATAAGCCTCGCTTTAATTTTATCTGATATTTTACTTCATAATATATATTCGTTGAAGTAATAAATTATAAAATAAAATTTAAATGTCTAAGTGTTGAAGTAATCAGTGAATGGATTAAAATTTATGGTAGGGCTTGAACTGGTTTATTTTTTTTCCCAACCCCTGCTAAAACCTAATTCTGCCGATCAAAGCACTTCGATCCCATCTCATTTTTCTCCTTCGCGTTTTCTACCCGACGCGCGACGGCCACCTGACAACCTCACTTTTTTCTCCCCGACGCGCGACCCAATCCCTAATCCCCCATCGCCAACCCCTTTTCCCCTCTCTTCTCCGCCGCCCAACCGAAACCCTCGCCGACTTCCCCTTCCCTCTTCCCTCTTCCCTCTTCCCTCTTCCCTCTGTCTCCGTCGAACGGGATCGCCATCAGCCTCAGGGACGATTGAGTGCCATCACGTGGGAGATTCCTTCGAGGGCATCACAGTCGAACAGGGAGGGCTTCAACCATCTCATCGGTGGCACGGAACGGCGAGGCGAGGGCTTCCATCGATAGAACGAGGACGGGAATGACTTAAGTTTAGGGGCATATTGGGGTTTTCACCAAAGATGTGTCGCATTCCTGTTCTGCTGGTATTCTGTGAGCATATTTTGGATCAGTTACAAGGTTGTTCTGATTTCTTAACAATGCTTTCGTATTTTGGATGAAATTGTTTTGTTTGGATTGGATTTGTGTGATATCACTTGAGGATTGTTCAGCTTCTTCGGATAGTTGCGGGTTTATGTGAAATCAATTTGTAGTTGAACCATTTCGGTAGATGGCTGAGGTTGGGTGATTTCCGTTCGAGGTTATGTTCTTGTGGTTTTTGTGTGTTTTCGAGTTGATTAATGATGCAATGCCCCCTTAGTTCTTGCTGAAGAGTTTTTGAACAGGTTGACAGTTGATATGCGTTTGATTGTTGAAGTTTTCATTGTGATTTTGTTGTGGTTCTGCTGTGGTTTGCTGTATGGATTCGTGCAACGAGATTTATGTTTTCCATGCTAGTTTCAATATTGTGTTCTGTTCTCTATTTTGATATGCATGATTTATAATGTGACATGTTCTCTGTTATGATATGTATGATTTATATTGCAATCAATTCTCTGTCTCTCTTATTAAGTTCATATATATGACTAAATATGTTATGTTCACCTTTAGTATTTCCATGTGTGGCCTAAAATTTGGAAGAGATAAGTTCTATCTTAATTTCAAATAATTATTAACCACGTTTCATGCTTTATCCTACCTGTCTTCAGCCTATAACTATGGTTGATCTAGGTGGGGAAGGGAATGATAGTTTCCAGAATCCAACTTTAGAAGTTTATTAATAGTTCAAATAATTAAATAGCTAGTAACAAAGGTCCCTTTGCTGATCTCAGTTTTCCAAATTTTCATTATTATTTATAAGAAAAATGCACGTGCTTGCTGAAGATTTCTTTGCTATTGAAAATGAAAGTTGTTTGGGTTCTAAGCTTTATGATTAACTTGTGCAATTTCCTTAATTTCCAATAACATCTGCCCATGTATATGTTTGGTAAAATATTCTCTGTTTTGATATGTATGATGTATAGTGTAATCTGTTCTCCATTTTTGATAGGCATGATCTATATTGTGTATTGTTAGGTTATGTAGGTTTTGGATATGGGAAGGTCCTTATGAATTGGTATGTTTACTGAATGAAATGGAACGATTATGCATGATAAATTGCTTACAGTAAAATGTAGGTAGATTATGGTTACTTATGAAGCTAATTGGATGAGTATGAGCATATGTGGTAGCAGTACGGGATGGGTGCCCCGGGATGAGCTCCGGGGAGGGCCCTTCCAAACATGACGGATATTGACTGAAACTGTTAGCTTCAGTTATATAACTGCATGTCTCTTAGAAGGTATCTCTAGGGTCATGGGACTGATTGACTAACTCAAATGGTGGTTATCACTTTGTGACATATTCATCTTATTGGCTACGTAGGCTCTTTTACATATCATATTTTTCTTGCTTTATACCGTATTTGGATTTATGTTCTATGCCTACTAGTTACTGTTTCTGCTACTTTACAGATGACATGTCTTTCATATGAGATTATACTTGTTGGGTTCAGAGATTCATGATGCCTACACTACAGGTGAGGGAGAAGTTTCCCAAGATGTGATAGGGGGCATACAGACGGAGTAGACGAGGAGGCGAGATGCATGCACGACACACTGTCTAGACGTCTTAGGAGTGCAGCGAAGGCTTATTTTTCTTATGTGTCTTTTTCATTGTATGAGGAGTTGTGTTGGTACTTTTCGGTTCCTTTGTGACCCTCTTATTGGGATGCTACTGGTTATATTGGGTATAGTGGTTGATTATGTTGGGTTACAACTTTGATGCAATTACATCAGATGTCTAGAGGGATATCCTTCGATGATCATGGGTTGATAAAAAATAAAATTATGAGGGAAGTTTCAGGATTTCAGTATGGTTGCTAAGAGAAGATATCTTACGCTTTATGAAGATGAAAGAGATAGGTGTCAGACAAATTTTAATTTACATGGGATATGTTATGTGTTAAATACAATATTCGTTCATATGGTTTGCTTTGTTCGCAATATTAGTTCACATGCTTTTGCTTTGGTTTACATGGGGTATATTTATATTTTTCATTACTTTGTCATTACCTTGCAGTTACCTTTACAAATACTTGAAGAAAGAAAAAAGTGCAGAGTATGTGTCATTTGTGGATCCTGGTCACATTCCTACATGCGGTGTGGGTGAATAAGATAGTAAATTGTCACAACATATTGCTGCTCAGTTGAGAGCATCAAACAGAGATAGCATCTGCTTCATCCTATATAACACTAGGTAAGATTTTAATTATTTATCAATTCCTACTACATGCTAGTCAATGTTATATTTTTATTTGTACAGGTACCATTGGATCTTGACTATAATTAATGAAGATAAGAATATGATATATTTATTGGACTCTTTGAGTAATAGGAACCGAAACTATCCTTGGCAAACTATTGTGACCAAGTAAGTAGTAGATTATACTAATTTTGAATGCATTCAATTCATTATAGGTTGTAAAAATAATTTTTTATTGTTTACAATGTAGTGGGGTCAAGATATACAATGCATCAAGGGGTATTTCAAAAGGACCAGGTTTTAAATAATTAACAGTATGTATTATGACTATGTATTTAGACAACAACTAATAATTTTTATTATTTGGATTATGACTTCTAACATGACATTTTCAATTTCATTAGGGTATTCTTAAACAAAATGGTGATGTTGAATGTGGATATTGTGTGATGCAATACATGAAAGAGATAGTCTTGGATGAAGATCCACAATTGGAGAGAAAGGTGAATTCTTCTTTATGAAATGTTTTCTTTATAAAATATTGAGTCATTTTTTATTGATCCTCAAACTTCTGTTAATGTTTCAATTTGCAGCATCAAAAAATAAACAATATTACAATCAATCTCAGTATGATGAAGTCAGAAGTGAATGGAGCGAATTCGTCTACTTCTATATGGGTGCATAAATGTAGGCTATGATATAAATTTTAGACATGTATTTAGAGATTTATGGATACAAAAGTTTTTGGGTTATGGTTAAACATGTCTTTTATGAATACACTTTTGGATTGTATTTGATACATATTTGTGATATATTTGTTTAATTTTGGTGATAAAAAATATTGTGTTGTAGTAAAATATTATAATATAAATTGTTGTCAATTAAACTTGTATTGTAGTAAAATATGGTCAATTACTTTGATACTATAAATAAATGATGAAGTAATACAACAAAAAAGACTTCGCTAAATTTAAATAGTGGTGTAGTTAAAGAAATTATTTACTTCACTACTAATTAAATTTATGAAGTAGTTCGTATAAATTATTTCGTTACATTGAATTTTTTGTTGTAGTAAAATATACTCTATTACTTCTATACTACTTTGAAGTAATATAATAATAAATACTTCGACCAAGCCAAATTATGTAGAAGTAAAATTAAACATTTACTGCACCAAAATTCAAAAATTGTGAAGTTGTAGATCTATCTTACTTCGTCAAACAATGAAACCTATGAAGTCATAGATCATCAACTACTTCGGTCTTTTTACAAGTCTCGATGAAGTAATAGAGCTTTTTTACTTCGAAAATGGTCTGATTTTGAACCGATTTTGGACCGATGATAGACTTCGGTAAACGTGTGGTGAAGTAAAAAATTGACTCTTTTACTTCATGTGCGTCTACTTCGGTAATTATCTACCTATTACTTCGGATAATATCCGAAGTCTATTTCACATTTTCACAAAGTGTTTCTCTCATATCATATTTTCTCTCTCATCTTCTCTCATCATGCTCTCTCCTATCACACTCTTTTTTCTCATTTTCTCTCATCACACTTTCTCTCTCTTCATTATTTCTCATCACACTTTCTCTCTCATTATATTTTCTCTCTCATCATTCTCTTTCATCATATTTTTCTCTCACATTCATCTTTCTCTCACATCTAATTTTTTCTCTTATTTTCCTTTAAGGGTAAAAAAGGAAATTTTGATTTATTCCGATAGAAAATATGCAAGTAACCAAACATTGCTTTTAAGAGTGATATCCATGCTCATACTCATTCTCATTCCATAATACAATGATTCTCATTTCGATACATATTCCTATGAAAGAACCAAACGCCCCCTTAGTTCTTCGTTTGAGGTCTCTTGGTTTGGAAGGCTTGGGCTGTTGGTTGCTACTCGGAAAACCTAGAGGTTCCACTGTACAAAAATTTGTACAAAGGTCTGAACCTTTTCCTAGCTACCATGTGTTCTTTTAAATTAAATTTTGGATCGCCTGCGGAACTTAACACGTTTGATCCAAAACTTAATCTATTTGTTCTTTTAGGTTTTGACTTGGATCTCCTGCGGAACTTAACACGTTCGACCCAAGTCACCTTAAGTTATTAATTCCATTAAATATTAATTTCCATAATTGGTTCCCAGTACTGACGTGGCGAGGCACATGACCTTCTTGGATATGGGAGCAACCACCACCGACTAGACAAAACCTTTTATGGAAAGCTAATATTTAATTTCCTAAAATAACTTTAGGTTAACCGAAAAGAACAATCAAATCACAAGGAAAATAAAAACAAAAGAACACTATATCGAAAACAAATTCGAAACTCTAGAATCGTATGCCTCTTGTATTTAGTATTATTTCCAAAAATAACTAGTATGATGCGGAAAGAAAAAATACTAGTTATACCTTTTAGAAAAACCTCTTGATCTTCTACCGTATTCCTCTTCTAACCTCGGACGTTGTGTGGGCAACGATCTTCCGAGATGAGAAACCACCAAAGCACCTTCTCCTTTCTTCAAATTTCGGCCAAGCACAAAGCTTCCAAAAGATGAAGATCTTTTCCACCAACCAAGCTCCAAGGGATGTAGGCTTTCTCTCCTTCTTCCTCAAGCTAGATCCGGCCACCAATTAAAACTCCATAAGCATGAAGAGGTTCGGCCACAAAGAGAAGAAGAAGAGAAGAAGGAAGGGTCGGCCACACCACCAAGGAAAAGAGGAAGAAAAATAGAATAGAGTCGTTCACCTTGAAGCCTCCTCTACCCCCTCTTTTATAATCCTTGGTCTTGGCAAATAAGGAAAATTTAATAAAAATTTCCTTAATTCTTTTTCCATTGAAAAGAAAAATTATTTAATTAAAAATAATTTTCTTTTTCAAATACAATGGCCGGCCACCTCAAGCCCCAAATCAAGGAAAGTTTTAATTAAAATAAGAATTAAAACTTCCTAATTTGTTTCCGAAAATTTATAAAAATTTCTCCAATAATTTAATCCCTTCGTGATTGGTTTATAAAAAAGAAATTTAATAAATTAAAATATTTCTTTTAAACATGTGGATAAAAAGAAAGTTATCTCTAAAAATTAAAATCTCTTTTAATCTACAAATAAGGAAAGATATCAAGTCTTTTCTTAATCTTTTGTAGAAACTAATAAAAGAGAATTATTAATTTTAAACTTTCTTTAAATCATGAACATGGTTAAAAGGAAAGTTTTCTTAAAATTTAAAATTCTCCTTTAATCAACAAATAAGGAAAGATTTCAAATTTTAAACTCTCTTTAAACATGTAGATGATTTACAAATAAGGAAAGTTTTACCAAAATTAAAACCATCCTTTTAAACTACAAATAAGGAAAGAGATTAATCTCTTCTCTTAATCTTTGTAGAAAGCTATAAAAGGAACTTTTAATTTTAAACTCTCTTTAAAATCATGATATCCACATAAGAAATAATTTTAATAAAATCCTTTTAATATTCTAGTGGCGGCCACCTAAGCTTGGGACCCAAGCTTTGGCGACCTATATGACTCATCCACTTGATCTTGGCGGCCCTAGCTTGGGTTCCAAGCTAGCTTGGCAGCCCCATTGGATGGGTAAGAAGGTGGGTATCGGTGGGTATAAATCTCTATATACTAGAGGCTACGATAGGGACCGAGAGGAGGAATTGGTTTTAGTCTCCCGATGAAATTAAGCATCCCGTGTTCGCCCCGAACACACAACTTAATTTCATCAATAATAATTCATTCCACTAAAGAACTATTATTGAACTACCGCACCAATCCCAAATTACATTTTGGGCTCCTTCTTATTATGAGTGTGTTAGTCTCCCTATGTTTAAGATAACAAATGTCCACTAATTAAGTAAGTTACTGACAACTCACTTAATTAATATCTAGCTCCAAGAGTAGTACCACTCAACTTCATTATCATGTCGGACTAAGTCCACCTGCAGGGTTTAACATGACAATCCTTATGAGCTCCTCTTGGGGACATTCTCAACCTAGATTACTAGGACACAGTTTCCTTCTATAATCAACAACACACACTATAAGTGATATCATTTCCCAACTTATCGGGCTTATTGATTCATCGAACTAAATCTCACCCATTGATAAATTAAAGAAATAAATATCAAATATATGTGCTTGTTATTATATTAGGATTAAGAGCACACACTTCCATAATAACTGAGGTCTTTGTTCCTTCATAAAGTCAGTATAAAAGGAACGACCTCAAATGGTCCTACTCAATACACTCTAAGTGTACTAGTGTAATTATATAGTTAAGATAAACTAATACCTAATTACACTACGACCTTCCAATGGTTTGTTCCTTTCCATCTTGGTCGTGAGCTACTGTTTATAATTTATAAGGAACCAATAACATGATCTTCTGTGTGTGACACCACACACCATGTTATCTACAATATAAATTAATTGAGCAACTACTTTTATCATAAATGTAGACATTTGACCAATGTGATTCTTATTTCTAGATAAATATTTATACCAAAAGCTAGGCTTTTAGTATACACTCTAACAATCTCCCACTTATACTAAAAGACTAAGCTGCCATATCTGCTGCCATACATCTGATTCCCATGCCTTTCAAAAAGCTCTTACCTTAAGGACCTTAGGTTATCATCTGATGCAATCTAGGCGGCAACAACTTCTCCTCATTATACAATTTCTCGTATTGGGTAGTTGTAAAATACCGGAAATAGGCGAATATGCTTAAGGGAATTTTTCGGAATTTTTGGAAATTTTTCGGGAATTTTTCGGAGCTCGTACGGACGAGTTAACGGGGACAAAAACGGGGTTCGGAAAAGCCTGTTTAGGCTACCCGATTTAAGCGAGGAAAAGATTATATATATATATTCTTTTCCTTTTATTTTCTTATTTCTTTTTCCTTTGCTTTTGTCGCCGTTTCTTCCCTTGTCGAGCCATTCCGACGCCGCATTCCTTCTTCCTCCTTGCCCTAACCGCCGGCGGCGGTTACTTCTCCTCAAGCGTACAACCCCTCGGCTACCCCCCTCTTCATCTCCTCTTCTCGGTGAAGCCGACACCCTGTTTTCCTCTGCTTGCCCTAGCCACCCGACGCCACCACAGCGACGCCGTCTGTGCCCAAATCCTCTCTGCCGCCGGCGACGAGAGCCACCGCCGACCCCCTGTCGCCCTAGGTGTGGAGATACCGAGCACTAGCCGATCGCCTCTGCCCTAGTTGAGCAACACTGCCGCCGATCGAAGCCTCTCTCCATCTTCCTCCTCAGCCTTGCATCGGCTGTTGTCCCTCTTTGCCCTAATGTTGTGATCCTTGCCCTCTCCACTGCACAGTGCCGACGCCGACCCACCTTCACTGGCCACCAAGTTCAGCCGTGCCCTAGGTCTTTCACCGGCACACCTCTGCTCGGGTGGTTTCCGGCCAGGAGCAAGAAGGGTTCTTCCTGCTTGGTCCGATTATTTACAGTAAGGTAAAAGATTAGGTGGTCAGGTGGGTTGTGGTTTGATTTGTGGTTCCATTTATTGAACTAAACATGATCTCAGTGGGAAGGATTTCAGCAGGGGGATTCGGTTCCGTGGGGACTTCGTTTGGTTCTAGCAGCACTCCAGTGAGCAGTTCCTTTGTTCTAGCATCAAGAGGGGCTGTGAATTGAGGTATCGTGTAAATTTTGATACATGATGAGTTAGGTTTATGTATAGTATTGGATTGGTATTGAATTTAATCCATTGCTTGTTTTGTTACATGGGATCAATTCCATTTCTAAGGAAGGATAAGGTTATTAAATAGGTTTGGAGATTTTTATTTAGCTATATAGCTAAATACATTATCTGTTTGATAATACAGGACCTTGACGCGAGACGAGTATCTCGGAGTCAGATTGGACCTTTCTATTTTCGGAGGCGGGTACTTTTGACTTATGTCATTTGATATGCTTAGTAATTAAATTAACATGCTGCATTAATTGTGTTTCTTATCTGTTTTCGGTTAATCACTACCCAAATCTTACATGCTTGATTGATTGATTGGTTTTGCATCTCAGGTATATTTTACCTGTTTATATATGCTTATAGGGGTAGTGATATGTCATGCTTGACCATGTTCAGGACCTAGGTTTTATACCTTCTGTGTACCTTTGATTCGATATGATTCGTTGACCTAGGGTGCACTTTTCTATATATATGGATTAGGGCAGGATGTTTATATGGTTATTGCCATGCATCATTTCCAGCCAGCTGCACAGTATCAGTCACCATCCTCTCAGTCTTATCTGGCACATAGTCCAGCAGCGCCTCAGTGGCGAGCACGCTTGCAAGATTACCACCTCCTCCTCCGCGGAGACCGTCATGTTCATGCTATTACGAGAGGATGCTCAGCCGGCGGATCCGTTTTCCATGATCGATTTCCATTTATGCATTTCCGCTGATATTTTGATTGATCTTGGTAGTTCGCACTCTTTTATATCCCGTACTTTTATGGGAGATTGGTAGATTACCCTCTTGTTAGGTTCGGCGATTATTGTCTCCTACCGATCGGTGATACTTTAGACGCGTCACCAGAGATCAGAGGTTGCCCGTTAGACTTTGGCAACATGATACTTACGGTAGATCTTCTAGTATTGGAGATGGTCGAGTTTGATGTCATTCTTGGCATGGATTGGCTGTCAGTTTATCATGCTACCGTTGATTGCCAGACGAGGGTGGTCACCTTCCGGCCTCCGAACCAACCCTCGTGGAGTTTCACTGGCATCAGAGACGACGACATCTCGATTATTTCGGCGATTCAGGCACAGAAGTTGCTGTCTCACGGTTGTCATGGTTTTCTGTTGTCGTTGATCAGTACTGAGGACAGTAGTAGTTCGCAGCTCTCCGATGTTCCTGTAGTCCGGGAGTACCCAGATGTATTTCCAGAGGAGCTGCCAGGTTTGCCTCCTAGAAGGCCAGTGGAGTTCGCTATTGAGCTGATTCCGGGAACCGCGCCGACATCTAAAGCTCCGTATCGTATGGCACCAAAAGAGTTGAACGAGCTGAAGGTTCAACTCCAGGAGCTTTTAGACAGAGGATTCATTCGCCCTAGTGTTTCACCATGGGGTTCTCCAGTTCTATTTGTCAAAAAGAAAGACGGCACCATGAGGTTATGTATTGACTACAGGCAGCTGAATGCAGTGACCGTCAGAAATAAATATCCATTTCCACGGATTGAGGATTTGTTTGATCAGCTCAGAGGTACATCAGTGTATTCTAAGATTGATCTGCGATCTGGATATCATCAGCTGAGAGTCAGAGATTCTGATATCCAGAAGACAGCATTCCGTACCAGATACGGTCATTATGAGTTTTTGGTAATGCCATTTGGGCTTACCAATGCTCCAGCGGTGTTTATGGACTTGATGAACCGCATTTTTCAGGAGTATCTGGATCAGTTTGTTATCGTTTTCATTGATGACATATTGGTCTACTCGCATTCCGAGGAGGAGCATGCACAGCATCTTCGTATAGTCTTGGAGATTCTTAGACGACATCAGCTGTACGCGAAGTTCAGCAAGTGTGCGTTCTGGTTATCCTCAGTTGGTTTTCTTGGACACGTGGTTTCTAGCAGAGGTATTTCAGTTGATCCTCAGAAGATCGAGGCTGTCACCGGTTGGGAGCAGCCAAAGTCAGTGCAGGAGATCCGCAGTTTTCTGGGATTGGCCGGATATTACCGACGTTTTGTCGAGGGATTCTCGCGTATTGCTATGCCACTGACACGTCTTACCCGGAAAGGCGTGAAGTTCATATGGACCGAGGATTGCGAGACCAGCTTTCAGGAGCTGAAGCGGAGACTAGTGTCGGCTCCAGTTTTGGTTTTACCTTCTGGAGAGGATGGATTTGTACTTTACACCGACGCGTCTCTACAGGGTTTGGGCGCTGTTCTGATGTAGCACGGCAGAGTAGTCTCTTATGCTTCTCGACAGCTGAAGGAGCATGAGAAGAACTACCCAGTTCATGACTTGGAGTTAGCTGCCATCATCTTTGCTCTGAAGCTTTGGCGTCATCATTTATACGGTATCACATTTGAGATTCTCACTGATCATAAGAGTCTCAAATACATTTTCACTCAGAAGGAGCTTAATCTCCGACAGAGGCGATGGATGGAGTTCCTGAAGGACTACGATTGTACCATTAGCTACCACCCGGGGAAAGCTAATGTGGTTGCAGATGCGCTCAGCAGGAAGTCCAGAGGGACTTTGGCTTGCCACCGGACTTCAGTCACGGACTTGATTCAGAGTTTCTCGGAGTTAGATCTTGAGGAGCAGGGACCGACAGAGCAGGGTATTCTGGTTACCATGATTGCTCGATCGTCGATCGGGCGAGGATCGAGAGGCACGAGCCGATGATCGGCATTTGCGGTTTATTAGCGATCGAGATAGCTTGACAGCGACCGAGTTTATACGAGGCGAGGAGGTATTATATTCTTCCGGATTATCGTACCTCGGTCTCATTCGGTCTTCAGAGCTACTTCGAGGCGCCGTTCTCGATTGCGATTCATCCAGTAGGGACCCGTATGTATCGAGACTTGAGACGTTCCTATTGGTGGAGCGGTATGAAGAAAGACATCGCGGTTTCGTAGTTAGATGTCTTGTTTGTCGCAGTGAAGGCAACACCGAGACCTGGCGGATTACTTCAGATGATTCCTATTCCCGAGTGGAAGTGGGATCACATTACCATGGACTTTGTGGTAGGGTTGCCGAGGACACGACGAGGCCATGATTTGGGTAATCGTTGATCGATTAACCAAATCAGCGCACCTTCTTAGCGATTCGGAGGACTGATTCCCCTGGATCGATTGGCGGATCTGTATTGCAGAGATTATCAGACTACATGGTGTTCCATTGAGTATCATTTGGATAGAGATCCACGGTTCACGCCTCGTTTAGCGAGTCTGCAGCGGGCTTTAGGCACTGCAGCTCCGTTTGATGCTGACTTTCCATCGCACGGATGGACGATCGAGCGGACCATTAGACTTTGGAGGACCCGCGAGGTCGTGTGTTATGGATTTAGGCGGTTGGGAGGACCATCTGCCGTTAGTAGAGTTTGCCTACAACAACTTCCATTCGGCTATCCAGATGGCACCGTTTGAGGCGTTGTATGGTAGACCTTGTCGGACACCCGTCCTTTGGGATGAGGTTGGAGAGGCTCAGTTGTTGGGACCTCATAGAGTTCAGCAGGATGCAGAGTTGGTCCGTACTATCAGACGGAGGATGTCAGAGGCGCAGGATCGTCAGAAGAGTTATGCTGATCGGAGACGCAGACCACTAGAGTTCTCTGTTGGCGACCATGTATTTCTACGAGTTTCACCCACGAAAGGGGTGAAGAGATTTGGCCTCAGAGGTAAGCTAGCTCCGCGGTACATTGGTCCCTTCGAGATCTTGGAGAGGATCGGAGCAGTAGCTTACCGACTGGCACTACCACCGTCCCTGTCAGGCGTTCACGATGTATTTCACGTATCCATGCTGAGGAGATATGTACCCGATCCGACGCATGTGCTGGCAGATATCCCAGTTCCAGTTCAGCCTGACATTACCTATGAGGAGGTTCCGGTACGGATTCTCGACCGGAAGGAGCGTCAGTTGCGGAACAAGACCATCCGGCTGGTTAAAGTCGGATGGCAGCATCATTCGGACGAGGAAGCTACTTGGGAGCTCGAGGACACTATCCGAGCTCGATATCCCCATCTTTTCAATTGAGGTATGTGAATTTATTTACCGTTCAGCATTTATACTCTATATCTGTTGTTAGTACTTGCTGATGGTAGATAACGAAATTTGGGGACCAAATTTTTATAAGTGGGGGAGAATGTAAAATACCGGAAATAGGCGAATATGATTAAGGGAATTTTCCGGAATTTTTGGAAATTTTTCGGAAATTTTTCGGAGCTCGTATGGACGAGTTAACGGGGACAAAAACGGGGTTCGGAAAAACCTGTTTAGGCTACCCGATTTAAGCGAGGAAAAGATTATATATATATATTCTTTTCCTTTTATTTTCTTATTTCTTTTTCCTTTGCTTTTGTCGCCGTTTCTTCCCTTGCCGAGCCATTCCGACGCCGCATTCCTTCTTCCTCCTTGCCCTAACCGCCGGCGGCGGTTACTTCTCCTCAAGCGTACAACCCCTCGTCTACCCCCCTCTTCATCTCCTCTTCTCGGTGAAGCCGACACCCTGTTTTCCTCTGCTTGCCCTAGCCACCCGACGCCACCACAGCGACGCCGTCTGTGCCCAAATCCTCTCTGCCGCCGGCGACGAGAGCCACCGCCGACCCCCTGTCGCCCTAGGTGTGGAGATACCGAGCACTAGCCGATCGCCTCTGCCCTAGTTGAGCAACACTGCCGCCGATCGAAGCCTCTCTCCATCTTCCTCCTCAGCCTTGCATCGGCTGTTGTCCCTCTTTGCCCTAATGTTGTGATCCTTGCCCTCTCCACTGCACAGTGCCGACGCCGACCCACCTTCACTGGCCACCAGGTTCAGCCGTGCCCTAGGTCTTTCACCGGCACACCTCTGCTCGGGTGGTTTCCGGCCAGGAGCAAGAAGGGTTCTTCCTGCTTGGTCCGATTATTTACAGTAAGGTAAAAGATTAGGTGGTCAGGTGGGTTGTGGTTTGATTTGTGGTTCCATTTATTGAACTAAACATGATCTCAGTGGGAAGGATTTCAGCAGGGGGATTCGGTTCCGTGGGGACTTCGTTTGGTTCTAGCAGCACTCCAGTGAGCAGTTCCTTTGTTCTAGCATCAAGAGGGGCTGTGAATTGAGGTATCGTGTAAATTTTGATACATGATGAGTTAGGTTTATGTATAGTATTGGATTGGTATTGAATTTAATCCATTGCTTGTTTTGTTACATGGGATCAATTCCATTTCTAAGGAAGGATAAGGTTATTAAATAGGTTTGGAGATTTTTATTTAGCTATATAGCTAAATACATTATCTGTTTGATAATACAGGACCTTGACGCGAGACGAGTATCTCGGAGTCAGATTGGACCTTTCTATTTTCGGAGGCGGGTACTTTTGACTTATGTCATTTGATATGCTTAGTAATTAAATTAACATGTTGCATTAATTGTGTTTCTTATCTGTTTTCGGTTAATCACTACCCAAATCTTACATGCTTGATTGATTGATTGGTTTTGCATCTCAGGTATATTTTACCTGTTTATACATGCTTATAGGGGTAGTGATATGCCATGCTTGACCATGTTCAGGACCTAGGTTTTTATACCTTCTGTGTACCTTTGATTCGATATGATTCGTTGACCTAGGGTGCACTTTTCTATATATATGGATTAGGTCAGGATGTTTATATGGTTATTGCCATGCATCATTTGCATGATTGCATGCTGTGCGATAGTCCGTTCCATTATTGTTGAGCACATCGCCAGTTACATGGATCTGCACACACCACCACTCATGGGTTAGTGGTCGATTCAGGCAGAGTGTGTTGCAGCAGGGACTCTGTTAGGCACCGTTGGTCCGCTCATGGGTAGTGTGACACAACGTGTTATCCGGCAGGGATTCCTCCCCGTCTTTGAGTTCCGAGAGTTGAGAGCATTGTGCTCCCCCATCTATGATTTGGGGTAGGAGGATAGGTGTACTCCGACAGCATCCCGTCCACTCGGTCACTCATCAGGAGTAGTGACGACAGAGTGCACGGTTGTCACAACCCTACCCACTCGGCCTCACTATGTGTGTGAGATGATCGACTGGCGTCAGGGGTGACCAGGACGCATCATTGGCATCATATGCATGATGCATTTATTGCTTGTGTTTGTGTTTGCTGCATTTATATGCTGCATATTGTTTGGATACCTATGTTTGACATGCATACAGGATTTCCTTATCCCTCGGACTGTTTGACCTTATACTCAGGACCTGGTTAGTACAGCATTCTCCTGTTTACTTCAGATGCATATTTATATCTTTCTTATATCAGGAGACTGTACGCATGATTAGTGTTAGGTGTTATTTCTTTACTTTGCATATCAACTGTACCTGCTGAGTGTTGGACTCACCCCGCCTCCATTGTTGTTATTTTCAGGTTGATGCTGTCAGGAGGGAGTTCCAGTCGCTAGTCCCCACTGCACGTAGTGCTACTCCGCTGCTGGTTTTTGAGTTGTTTCATTTTAGCTTTTCGCTATCAGACTTTATTTTAGTTTTGTTTTGGACTTACATATGGATATTGTATGGAATCTTTCCGTTGGATGAACTTTTAGTATGATTTGGATTTACTCTACTACATGCCTGCCTGGACGGCAGAAGAGGTAAGAAAAATCGGATTTGGGCTTTACGAGTGTAGTTGAGTAGGGTTGATTTCGAGTCAGAGTATTATTACTGCGTGGTTGTGTCAGCCAGAGGCTGAATATATATATATAAACTGCGTGGTGATTGATTTTCATTACTGTTATTATTCCAGCCGCCTGTGGCTGAGTATTTAGTGCTTGTAGAAAATTTTCATTGTCCGCCGTACAGGGGAGATGCTGCCGAAATTTTCTCGGACAGGGACTCTTCTGGGGGCGTGACAATTTAGTGGTATCAGAGCCAAGTTTTACGATCTTTTGTTTCGTATTTTGGGATTTTCGGGATTTAGCTGATACCAATTTATTATTTGGTATCAGAGCGGGTTATGATACCTGCTTTTGGTGTTCTGGAGATTTATCGGATACCTCTTGTTGGTATTCTGGATATTTGGGTTAGCCAGGTTTGCGAGTCAAACTGGGCATTATCGGATTTTCGATATGGTTGTGTTTCGGATTTCCGTTTCGGATTTATTTGGATTTCCGGCGATGAGGTCAAATTTGGGGACTGGACAGCGACGGAACATCTCCAGACAGCAAATAGGTATGTTGTTATTTTATGTTGGTTATATTGTATTGATATCTGTAATTTAATTTAACAGATATGAGACGATCTACTCGTATTGCTGCGAGACGTGGTGCTGGACGACCACGTGCGAGGACCACGGGATCTCTGGATATGCCAGAGATGCCCACTGTTAGTGAGCCTGTCAGTCAGGGACAGACTCAGGATGCAGCGGGAGCATCGGGCTCTCAAATCCCGATAGCTCCTGTAGAGATACCTACTTTGGCCACACCGACGGTATCCACGCCTACCCTGTTTACCGTACCATCAGGAGTACCATTGGTGTACCCAACATCTGCTCCAGCGCAGCCTACGGTGTATTCAGGACCACCGCCACTTGGACCTACAGTGTACCCGACACCAGTGCCCCCAGTGCCTACAGTAGCAGCAGCTACACCATATCCGGTACCTTATTCTACCGTACCTTCAGTTGCCACCACTTTTGTTCCCCAGGCAGTACCACCGACGGCGTATGCTCCGGTATATACAGCAGCACCGGGAGTTCCTCCTCCGGTTTATTCCGCGGTACCACCTGTAGTATCAGCTCCAGTGTTTCCGACAGTTCCTGCAGCCGTCCCGACACAGCTCACTGATATTGTCGCTGCACGAGCTAGGATTCCAGCACTGGCCGAGTCGATGAAGACTCGTTTCACTCTTTTCCGCGGAGATCTCGATCCGAGTATGGCTCTGTCATGGATAGAGACTATGGAGCAGACTTTCTTCTATATGGCTTGCTCCGAGTGGGAGAAAGCAGAGCTGGCTGCTTATCATTTACGGGATGAAGCTAATGTCTGGTGGGTTACTCGGTTCTATTATTGGTGGCATAGCGTCACATGGACCAGTTGAGAGAGGCTTTTGAGCCGTTTCTTTCCCTGTCTATCGGATGTCTCACAGGATTTTATGAGTCGAGGCGGAATAACCGCCGATGACCGAGTATAATATGAATTTCTCCGGTGGCTCGGTTTTGTCGAGTTAGTTGCGGAGGATGAACTCGCATGATGCAGTTATATAAGATTGGATGGTTATCTGCATGTACAGCTTGCGGATTAGGGATTACATCTTACTCGATGCATTGAATCGAGCTTTGATGATAGAGTTAGCTCGGCGGACATATCCGGACGGAAAAAGCATACGGGTCGAGACATCGAGGCGGTCCAGCAGACTCGAGGCGGGGCGAGCCTCGAGTATCGCGACAGTGGTCGAGTTCTTACGGGGCGTCTCGTGAGCCTCAAATCGGTGGTCTTCTTGGAGGCGTTCCGGTTTCTCGGTGAGCAACCACCTTGGTGATACTCATTGTTTCGATGTGGATCCAGATCACCTCACCCCTTGCTCTGCGGACGATCGGTTGCTTTTATTGCAAGCTGCACCTGAGCCGAGATTGTCGGTGAAGGCTCGACACCGCTTCGGAGGGTCAGTCGAGGGGCAGTTTAGTCGATCGAGGCATATCGAGGAGGCGAAGCCCAATCTTCTGTCGGGAGGCAGCTTCCTCCGCGGCATTTGGCATGCTTGGGCAGAGTACTCGATGCCTAGCACCCAGTTTTGCTCAGACCTTATTATCCGACTCGAAGCGATGTCGGACTCGATTCCGGCCACCGATATCGTCACCATCCTCTCGGTCTTATCTGCACATAGTCCAGCAGCGCCTGGCGAGCCGCAGCAGCCGCTGGCGGCATTACCACCTCCTCCTCCGCCTAGACCGGTCGTGTTCATGCTATTACAGAGAGGATGCTCGGCCGACGGATCCGTTTTCCGCGGTACGATTTCCATTTATGCATTTACTGCTGATATTTTGATTGATACTGGTAGTTCGCACTCTTTTATATCCCGTACTTTTATGCGGGAGATTGGTAGATTACCTACTGTTAGGTTGCGGCGATTGACTGTCTCCCTACCGTCTGGTGATACTTTAGACGTCACCCAGGAGATCAGAGGTTGCCCGTTAGACTTTGGCAACATGATACTTACGGTAGATCTTCTAGTATTGGAGATGGTCGAGTTTGATGTCATTCTTGGCATGGATTGGCTGTCAGTTTATCATGCTACCGTTGATTGCCAGACGAGGGTGGTCACCTTCCGGCCTCCGAACCAACCCTCGTGGAGTTTCACTGGCATCAGAGACGACGGCATCTCGATTATTTCGGCGATTCAGGCACAGAAGTTGCTGTCTCACGGTTGTCATGGTTTTCTGTTGTCGTTGATCAGTACTGAGGACAGTAGTAGTTCGCAGCTCTCCGATGTTCCTGTAGTCCGGGAGTACCCAGATGTATTTCCAGAGGAGCTGCCAGGTTTGCCTCCTAGAAGGCCAGTGGAGTTCGCTATTGAGCTGATTCCGGGAACCGCGCCGACATCGAAAGCTCCGTATCGTATGGCACCAAAAGAGTTGAACGAGCTGAAGGTTCAACTCCAGGAGCTTTTAGACAGAGGATTCATTCGCCCTAGTGTTTCACCATGGGGTTCTCCAGTTCTATTTGTCAAAAAGAAAGACGGCACCATGAGGTTATGTATTGACTACAGGCAGCTGAATGCAGTGACCGTCAGAAATAAATATCCATTACCACGGATTGAGGATTTGTTTGATCAGCTCAGAGGTACATCAGTGTATTCTAAGATTGATCTGCGATCCGGATATCATCGAGAGTCGAGATTCGATATCGAGACTGATTCCGTGCGGATCGGTCATTATGAGTTTTGGTAATGCCATTTGGGCTTACCAATGCTCCAGCGGTGTTTATGGACTTGATGAACCGCATTTTTCAGGAGTATCTGGATCAGTTTGTTATCGTTTTCATTGATGACATATTGGTCTACTCGCATTAGGAGGAGCATGCACAACATCTTCGTATAGTCTTGGAGATTCTTAGACGACATCAGTTTGTACGCGAAGTTCGGCAAGTGTGCGTTATCCTCGGTTGGTTTTCTTGGACACGTGGTTTCTAGCGGTATTTCTTGATCCTCGAAGATCGAGGCATCCAGGTTGGGGCGACAAAGTCGATCGAGGAGATCCGCAGATTTTAGGATTGGCGGATATTACCGCGTTTTGTCGAGGATTCTCGCAGTTGCTATGCCAGCGACACGTCTTACCCGGGCGTGAAGTTCATATGGACCGAGGATTGCGAGACCAGGCTGAGGCGGAGACTAGTGTCGGCTCCGGTTTGGTTTTACCTTGGAGAGGATGGTTGTACTTTACACCAGCGTCTCTCACGGGGTTTGGGCGCTGTTACGATGTACAGCGAGTAGTCTCTTATGCTTCTCGGCGGTGAAGGAGCATGAGAAGAACTACCCGATTCATGATTGAGTTAGCTGCCATCATCTTTGCTCGAAGCTTTGGCGCCATCATTTATACGGTATCACATTTGAGATTCTCACCGATCATAAGAGTCTCAAATACATTTTCACTCGAAGGAGCTTAATCTCCGGCAGAGGCGATGGATGGAGTTCACTGAAGGACTACGATTGTATCATTAGCTACCACGGGAAAGCTAATGTGGTTGCGATGCACTCAGAAGTCGGAGGGACTTTGGCTTGCCAGGACTTGATCCGAACTTGATTGAGTTTCTGAGTTAGATCTTGAGGCGAGGCCAAGCAGGCGAGGGGTATTCGGTTACCATGATTGCTCGATCGTCGATCGGGGCGAGGATCCGAGAGGCCGAGCCGATGATCGGCATTTGCGGTTTATTAGCGATCGGATAGCTTGGACGGGCCAGAGTTTATACGAGACGAGGAGGGTATTATATTCTTCCAAGGCAGATTATGCGTACCTCAGTCTCATTCGGTCTTACAGGAGCTACTTCAGGAGGCGCACCGTTCTCGATTTGCGATTCATCCAGGCGGGACCCGTATGTATCGAGACTTGAGACGTTCCTATTGGTGGAACGGTATGAAGAAAGACATCGCGGATTTCGTAGTTAGATGTCTTGTTTGTCAGCAGGTGAAGGCTGAACACCAGAGACCTGCAGGATTACTTCAGCGGATTCCTATTCCTGAGTGGAAGTGGGATCACATTACCATGGACTTTGTGGTAGGGTTGCCGAGGACACGACGAGGCCATGACGCGATTTGGGTAATCGTTGATCGATTAACCATTTCTTAGCGATTCGGAGGACCGATTCCCTGGATCGATTGGCGATCTGTATTGCCGAGAGATTATCGGACTACATGGTGTTCCATTGAGTATCATTTCGGATAGAGATCCACGGTTCACGTCTCGTTTCTGGCAGAGTCTGCAGCAGGCTTTAGGCACACAGCTCCGTTTGATCAGCTTTCCATCCGCAGACAGATGGACGGTCGAGCGGACTATTCAGACTCTTGAGGACTTGCTGAGATCATGTGTTATGGATTTTGGAGGCAGTTGGGAGGACCATCTGCCGTTGGTAGAGTTTGCCTACAACAATAGCTTTCATTCGGCTATCCAGATGGCACCGGTTGAGGCGTTGTATGGTAGACCTTGTCGGACACCTGTCCTCTGGGATGAGGTTGGAGAGGCCTAGTTGTTGGGACCTCATAGAGCTCAGCAGGATGCAGAGTTGATCCGTACTATCAGACGGAGGATGTCAGAGGCGCAGGACCGTCAGAAGAGTTATGCTGATCGGAGACGCAGACCACTAGAGTTCTCTTTTGGCGACCATGTATTTCTGCAAGTTTCACCACGAAAGGGGTGAAGAGATTTGGCCTCAGAGGTAAGCTAGCTCCGCGGTATATTGGCCCTTTCGAGATCTTAGAGAGGATCGGAGCGGTAGCTTACCGACTGGCACTACCACCGTCCCTGTCAGGCGTTCACGATGTATTTCACGTATCGATGCTGAGGAGATACGTACCTGATCCGACGCATGTGCTGGCTGATATTCCAGTTCCAGTTCAGCCTGACATTACTTATGAGGAGGTTCCGGTACGGATTCACGACCGGAAAGAGCGTCAGTTGCGGAACAAGACCATCCGGCTGGTTAAAGTCGGATGGCAGCATCATTCGGACGAGGAGGCTACTTGGGAGCTCGAGGATACGATCCGAGCTCGATATCCCCATCTTTTCAATTGAGGTATGTGAATTTATTTACCGTTCAGCATTTATACTCTATATCTGTTGTTAGTACTTGCTGATGGTAGATAACGAAATTTGGGGACCAAATTTTTATAAGTGGGGGAGAATGTAAAATACCGGAAATAGGCGAATATGATTAAGGGAATTTTCCGGAATTTTTGGAAATTTTTCGGGAATTTTTCGGAGCTCGTATGGACGAGTTAACGGGGACAAAAACGGGGTTCGGAAAAGCCTGTTTAGGCTACCCGATTTAAGCGAGGAAAAGATTATATATATATATTCTTTTCCTTTTATTTTCTTATTTCTTTTTCCTTTGCTTTTGTCGCCGTTTCTTCCCTTGCCGAGCCATTCCGACGCCGCATTCCTTCTTCCTCCTTGCCCTAACCGCCGGCGGCGGTTACTTCTCCTCAAGCGTACAACCCCTCGGCTACCCCCCTCTTCATCTCCTCTTCTCGATGAAGCCGACACCCTGTTTTCCTCTGCTTGCCCTAGCCACCCGACGCCACCGCCGGCTGCAACTCACAGAGCCGACCAATCTCCCCTAGGTGCTAGACACCCGGCGCCACCCGATCGCCTGCTTTCTGCCCACCGGCGCTGACGCCGAGCACCTCTCCTCTTCCTCCTCAGCCTAGCATCGGTTGCTGTCCCTCTCTACCCTAACGTCGTGATCCTTGCCCTCTCCACTGCACAGTGCCGACACCGACCCACCTTCACTGGCCACCAGGTTCAGCCGTGCCCTAGGTCTTTCACCGGCACACCTCTGCTCGGGTGGTTTCCGGCCAGGAGCAAGACGGGTCAAGTCTTAGTTCTTCCTGCTTGGTCTGATTGTTTACAGTAAGGTAAAAGATTAGGTGGTCAGGTGGGTTGTGGTTTGATTTGTGGTTCCATTTATTGAACTCAACATGATCTCAGTGGGAAGGATTTCAGCAAGGGGATTTGGTTCCGTGGGGACTTCGTTTGGTTCTAGCAGCACTCCAGTGAGCAGTTCCCTTTGTTCCAGCATCAAGAGGGGCTGTGAATTGAGGTATCGTGTAAATTTTGATACATGATGAATTAGGTTTATGTATAGAATTGGATTGGT
The DNA here is from genome assembly GCF_018446385.1 of Zingiber officinale. Taxonomy (NCBI): domain Eukaryota; kingdom Viridiplantae; phylum Streptophyta; class Magnoliopsida; order Zingiberales; family Zingiberaceae; genus Zingiber; species Zingiber officinale. The sequence continues at coordinate 107,126,510 of NC_055995.1, read as the reverse complement.
ATTGAATTTAATCCATTGCTTGTTTTGTTACATGGGATCAATTCCATTTCTAAGGAAGGATAAGGTTATTAAATAGGTTTGGAGATTTTTATTTAGCTATATAGCTAAATACATTATCTGTTTGATAATACAGGACCTTGACTCGAGACAGTATCTCGAGTCGATGGACCTTTCTATTTTGGATACTGACTTATGTCATTTGATATGCTTAGTAATTAAATTAACATGCTGCATTAATTGTGTTTCTTATCTGTTTTCGGTTAATCACTACCCAAATCTTACATGCTTGATTGATTGATTGGTTTTGCATCTCAGGTATATTTTACCTGTTTATATATGCTTATAGGGGTAGTGATATGTCATGCTTGACCATGTTCAGGACCTAGGTTTTATACCTTCTGTGTACCTTTGATTCGATATGATTCGTTGACCTAGGGTGCACTTTTCTATATATATGGATTAGGGCAGGATGTTTATATGGTTATTGCCATGCATCATTTGCATGATTGCATGCTGTGCGATAGTCCGCTCCATTATTGTTGAGCACATCGCCAGTTACATGGATCTGCACACACCACCACTCATGGGTTAGTGGTCGATTCAGGCTGAGTGTGTTGCAGCCGGGACTCTGTTAAGCACCGTTGGTCCGCTCATGGGTAGTGTGACACAACGTGTTATCCGAGGATTCCTCCCGTCTTTAGTCTGGGAGTTGAGCATTGCTCCCCATCTATGATTTGGGGTAGGAGGATAGGTGTACTCCGGCAGCATTCCACTCGGTCACTCATCGGGAGTAGTGACGACAGAGTGCGGTTGTCACAGACCTACCCACTCGGCCTCACTATGTGTGTGAGATGATCGAGGCGTCGGGGTGACCAGGGCGCATCATTGGCATCATATGCATGATGCATTTATTGCTGTGTTTGCTGCATTTATATGCTGCATATTGTTTGGATACCTATGTTTGACATGCATCAGATTTCCTTATCCCTCGGACTGTTTGACCTTATACTCGGGACTGGTTAGTTATCCCCTGTTTACTTCGGATGCATATTTATATCTTTCTTATATCAGGACTATCGCATGATTAGTGTTAGGTGTTATTTCTTTACTTTGCATATCAACTGTTGCTGAGTGTTGGACTCACCCGCCTCCATTGTTGTTATTTTGTTGATCTTGTCGGAGGGAGTTCGATCGCTAGTCCCCAGCACGTGAGTGCTCCATTCTTGGTTTTGAGTTGTTTCATTTAGCTTTTCGCTATCGGACTTTATTTTAGTTTTGTTTTGGACTTACATATGGATATTGTATGGAATCTTTCCGTTGGATGAACTTTTCGTATGATTTGGATTTACTCTACTACATGCCTGCCTGAACGGCAGAAGAGGTAAGAAAAAAATCGGATTTGGGCTTTACGAGTGTAGTTGAGGAGGGTTGAGTTCGAGTCGAGTATTATTACTGCGTGGTTGTGAATATATATATAAACTGCGTGGTGATTGATTTTCATTACTGTTATTATTCCAGCCGCCTGTGGCTGAGTATTTAGTGCTTATAGAAAATTTTGATTGTCCGCCGTACAGGGGAGATGCTGCCGAAATTTTCTCGGACAGGGACTCTTCTGGGGGCGTGACAGTAGTACTTGCGCTCTATTGTGTTCACTTGCCTTATAGACTCATGGTTTCTTCGAGTTTGTTACTGCACCATTATTATTACAATAAATTGTAATAATCTTTGGACAAACTAGAAATCATATCTAAGTCTATCTTGAGGTAATTAAGTCATTCAGCTTTTATGGCTACCTCAGAGGCTTGCCATATACTCAGCTTCTATGGTGGAGTCCAGAAAAACACCTATGCTTATCAATCTTCCATAGTTATGACTTTTCCTCCTAAAGTAAACACAAAACCCCGAGGTCAACTTATTATTGTCCCTATCCGATTGGAAGTCAAAATCCGTGTAACCCACAGGGACCAAATTAACTGCCTTGTAAGCTAGCATATAATCTCTAGCGCCTCTAAGGTACTTTAATATATGCTTTACTGCAGTCCAATGTCCTTGTTTAGGGTTACTTTGATATCTACTAACTATGCCCTTGGCAAAACAGATTTCTGATCTCGTGCATAGCATACATTAGGTTGTCTAACTGCCGAAGCATAAAGAACTGCCTACATGTCCTCAATCTCCTTTGATGTCATCGGAGACATCTCTTTAGATAAAGACACTCCATGCTTAAAAGGTAAGAAACCTTTCGAGGAGTTTTGCATGCTTAAAACGAGCAAGGATTTTCCAATGTATCAAGCTTGGGATAAGTAAAATATATTTTTTCTTTCGATCCCTTATTACTTTGATCTCAAAAATATATACATTCTCCCAAGTCCTTTATATCGAATTATTTGGACAACCATACCCTTACTTCTGATAACATTTTGATATTGTTTCCAACTACCAAAAATGTTATCTATGTATAGTACAAGAAATACCACCACGTTTTCATCACACCTTTTGTATACACAAGACTTATCCGTTTACTCAATAAATCCATAGGTCTGGATTACTTTGATAAACTGGATGTTCCAAGACCTTGAAGCTTTGCCTCAGTCCATAGACTGATTGAGCTTGCACACAAGATGCTCTTAGCCCTTTGCAATGAACCCTTCTGGTTGCTTTATATGGATGCTTTCATCAAGACTTCCATTAAGGAATGCTGTCTTGACATCCACTTGCCAAATAGATAAAAGAATCCGGATAGACCTAAGCATGGCTACCAGTGAAAAAGTTTTCTTTTTCATCAAGCCTTGCTTTGAAAGTTACTACCTTCCTTTCTATCCCTCTTTCCCTATTATAGACCTTTTTACACCCAAAGGCTTTTACATCATTTGGTGGTTCTACAAGCTTCCAGATTTTATTAGAATACATATATTCTAATTCTGTTATTCATTACTCTTTGCTAAGATGTTGCATCTTTATCTTGGAGTGTTTCGTCATATGTCAGGAGATCAGGTTCATGTCCTCCAGGGATCGAGTCAAAAAACTCTCTTAAAACATGAATCTTTTTAGGTTGCCTAACAACCCTCCCACTACGACAAGCCACTTTCTGCAATTGTGTATCATTTGTGATACGTGTTGCAGTTTCCTTGTGGTATCTCATCTTGTACAGTTGGTACTAGATTAGACATGCCTTTTATTATTTCCTTAAGAACAAATTTTCTTATGGGCACATGGTTTATTACATAGTCCTTTTCTAAAAATCGGTCATTGATGCTAACAATGACCTTCTGATTTTTAAGACTATAAACCTACTTTTATTTTACTAGGATAACCCACAAACAAGTGAATTCCTGTCCAACTTATCATTGTCTCTCTTCTGCATATGTGCTGGACTACCCGAATCCGAATATGCTTCGAAATAGGCTTACGCCTATTCAACAATTCTATATGAGTAGAGAGTTCTGACTTTAGAAGGTACTATATTCACTCCCGTTTCCAGAGTATATCCTTAAAATGATTTTGATAATATTCTTAATAACTCATCAATCTACTTATTTCCATAAGAGTCCTATACCTTCCTTTTCCTACACCATTCTGTTGGAGTGTACCAGGTGCAATTAGTTTGGATTGAATCCCTACTTCTGATAAATGACTCCTAAATTCTCCCAAGAGGTACTTGCCACTACGATCTTACCGTAGTGTCTTGATACTTTTACTTTGTCATTTCTCCACATCAGCCCCGTACTCTTTGAACTAATCAAAGCACTTAGACTTGCGGCACTTCAAGTAAATATATCCGTATCTCAAATAGTTGTCTATAAAATAGATGAAATATTTGAAACAACCTCTTGCCTGGATGCTCATAGGATAACACAAATCAGAATGAACCAATTCCAATATATCTGTGACTCCATACCCCTTAGATTTAAAAACTTCTTAGTTATTTTTCCTTCCAAGTAAGACTCGTAGGTTGGAAAGATTTCCACTACTAATGAACCCAAAAGTTCATCAGCTACCAATAAATCCTACTCAAGTTAATATAACCTAGCCTTAGAAGCCAAAGATATAATTGGTTCATTTTTAAAGGTTACTTTCTCTTAAAGTTAGAAGATGTGTTACTAATTTCCATTTGTTGCATCGTGAGAGTTATTAGATTTATAAATTGCCAACCAACGTACCAGAACAGATAACTTCCCTCTTTCTCTTAATAACAACTTTGTTATTAAAAGAGGCAGAATATCAAGTTCTTTGAATAGTTTAGAAACTGAAAACTAGTTCTTTCTAAACTTGGTGCGTAAAGACAATTACTCAAAAATCCATGTTTTATTCTTATCAAAAGATAAACATCTCCCACTGCAACAGCTACCATTTTTACAGTAGTGCCCATGTAGACAGTGTTTTAATTTTCATTTAGTTGTCGGGTTTCCTGGAACCCTGCAATGAATTGCGGACATGATTAATGGCATCTGTATCTACACTCCAGGTTCTGGTAGATAACACCACTAAACATGTTTCAACTAATGAATTAAATACACCTATATTGTTCTTAGTTCTAAGAAGACAGTTTACCTTAATGTCCAAGTCCTATTTCCAATCATTACAATTGGGATTACTAAGTCTTTCTTATAGTATGACTACTAGGGGATTGACAAACATTTTAAATCCTAAGAATCACAAAAATACTTGGTCAAGATCAACTCCTTAAAAATCCCCATGAATTTTGTATGCCACGATAGTGTGGACGTATACAAAATCGAAGAGGAGATTTTATTCATTAATTTTATTATCTCGTCAACTTTACTTTATGACGAATAAAATTAATAGTTGATCTGTCTTTGATCAAATATTTGGTCAAAAACTTTTGAATTTAAAAAATATTGATTCCTCAAACAATATTATTTAAATTCACCAACACCTCAAACACCGTGAATTTTACATGCCACGTTAGTGTGGACGTATACAAATTCAACATTTGTAAAAGGAGGGTTTTAACCCATTAATTTTATTATCTTGTCAACCTAACTTTTTGACAAATAAAATTAATAGTTGGTATCATTTGGTCACACAAATAATAGCAGTGACTCCGATGGGGAGGATACTATTAGATGTGTCTAAGTGTATACCATTACTTGACACTAAGTTCATTAATAAGATTATGCCCCTTCCGTTGGGGAAGATCACACGCTCTTAATTAACTTCCTATAGTCATCCAAAAATGGAAGTCTGTTATAGTGATCCACAAACAAGCTCATCCGTTATGGAGGAAGGCACTCAGAGCCAACGCGTAAGCTTGTTTGCATCACTTACAAACCAGTAATGGAGACCATGGGATTTACTTAAAAATCCCTCTCCCACTTAGTTATTTATAAATGAGGAATTTTAACTATGCTAGCCTACTAAATATGTAAACTAACATGCACACACAGCATAATATAAAAGCAATAAATAGAAAATCTAATTTTCAACTATTATGGCTTTTATCTCTTGTTGTCCTCCGTGTGTTGTCATCCCAAGCTGTTGCCATATTTGGCCGCTGCCATATTTGGCCACTGCCACCGGGTCTAGCTGTCGCATCCATCTTGCTCCTAGTTCCGCTGCGCCTCTGGTCCTTAGAAGGTTCCACGCTTTGCAAGATTCGATCCGCGACATAAATAGAATTTTACATTTTGATCCTATATTTCTCGAAGGAATATACATGTAAACTAGATCGAACATAAAATAAAATTTACATCCATCGATCCTATATTCCATAAAAGGAATGTACATGTAAATAGATCAAAAATAAAATCCTAATAAAACTAAATACAGCTCCTGCTGTATTTTATAATACAATCATGCACACACAATAAAATGCCCTTGACATGTCCAAGGGTCCAATCACACACATAATAACTAAAAGCCATAATAGTTGGATCCTGCATCCACAAAGTTAGCACATCCTACTATTAACTTGCCTAAATTATGTATGACATGTGCATAATTAAACTAATACCAAATACACAGAGGCAAAACCCTAGCTCTGATACCAATTGTTGGTTGCTACTCGGAAAACCTAGAGGTTCCACTGTACAAAAATTTGTACAAAGGTCTGAACCTTTTCCTAGCTACCATGTGTTCTTTTAAATTAAATTTTGGATCGCCTGCGGAACTTAACACGTTTGATCCAAAACTTAATCTATTTGTTCTTTTAGGTTTTGACTTGGATCTCCTGCGGAACTTAACACGTTCGACCCAAGTCACCTTAAGTTATTAATTCCATTAAATATTAATTTCCATAATTGGTTCCCAGTACTGACGTGGCGAGGCACATGGCCTTCTTGGATATGGGAGCAACCACCACCGACTAGACAAAACCTTTTATGGAAAGCTAATATTTAATTTCCTAAAATAACTTTAGGTTAACCGAAAAGAACAATCAAATCACAAGGAAAATAAAAACAAAAGAACACTATATCGAAAACAAATTCGAAACTCTAGAATCGTATGCCTCTTGTATTTAGTATTATTTCCAAAAATAACTAGTATGATGCGGAAAGAAAAATACTAGTTATACCTTTTAGAAAAAACCTCTTGATCTTCTACCGTATTCCTCTTCTAACCTCGGATGTTGTGTGGGCAACGATCTTCTGAGATGAGAAACCACCAAAGCACCTTCTCCTTTCTTCAAATTTCGGCCAAGCACAAAGCTTCCAAAAGATGAAGATCTTTTCCACCAACCAAGCTCCAAGGGATGTAGGCTTTCTCTCCTTCTTCCTCAAGCTAGATCCGGCCACCAATTAAAACTCCATAAGCATGAAGAGGTTCGGCCACAAAGAGAAGAAGAAGAGAAGAAAGAAGGGTCGGCCACACCACCAAGAAAAAGAGGAAGAAAAATAGAATAGAGACGTTCACCTTGAAGCCTCCTCTACCCCCTCTTTTATAATCCTTGGTCTTGGCAAATAAGGAAAATTTAATAAAAATTTTCTTAATTCTTTTTCCATTGAAAAGAAAAATTATTTAATTAAAAATAATTTTCTTTTTTAAATACAATGGTCGGCCACCTCAAGCCCCAAATCAAGGAAAGTTTTAATTAAAACAAGAATTAAAACTTCCTAATTTGTTTCCGGAAATTTATAAAAATTTCTCCAATAATTTAATCCCTTCATGATTGGTTTATAAAAAGAAAATTTAATAAATTAAAATCTTTCTTTTAAACATGTGGATAAAAAGAAAGTTATCTTTAAAAATTAAAACCTCTTTTAATCTACAAATAAGGAAAGATATCAAGTCTTTTCTTAATCTTTTGTAGAAACTAATAAAAGAGAATTATTAATTTTTAAACTTTCTTTTAAATCATGAACATGGTTAAAAAGGAAAGTTTTCTTAAAATTTAAAATCCTCCTTTAATCAACAAATAAGGAAAGATTTCAAATTTTAAACTCTCTTTTAAACATGTAGATGATTTACAAATAAGGAAAGTTTTTACCAAAAATTAAAACCATCCTTTTAAACTACAAATAAGGAAAGAGATTAATCTCTTCTCTTAATCTTTTGTAGAAAGCTATAAAAGGAACTTTTTAATTTTTAAACTCTCTTTTAAAATCATGATATCCACATAAGAAATAATTTTAATAAAATCCTTTTAATATTCTAGTGGTCGGCCACCTAAGCTTGGGACCCAAGCTTTGGCCGGCCACCTACATCCACTTGATCTTGGCGGCCCTAGCTTGGGTTCCAAGCTAGCTTGGCCGGCCCCATTAGATGGGTAAGAAGGTGGGTATGCGGTGGGTATAAATCTCTATATACTAGAGGCTACGATAGGGACCGAGGAGAGGAATTGGTTTTAGTCTCCCGATGAAATTAAGCATCCCGTGTTCGCCCCGAACACACAATTTCATCAATAATAATTCATTCCACTAAAGAACTATTATTGAACTACGCACCAATCCCAAATTACATTTTGGGCTCCTTCTTATTATGAGTGTGTTAGTCTCCCTGTGTTTAAGATAACAAATGTCCACTAATTAAGTAAGTTATAGACAACTCACTTAATTAATATCTAGCTCCAAGAGTAGTACCACTCAACTTCATCATCATGTCGGACTAAGTCCACCTGCGGGTTTAACATGACAATCCTTATGAGCTCCTCTTGGGGACATTCTCAACCTAGATTACTAGGACACGGTTTCCTTCTATAATCAACAACACACTATAAGTGATATCATTTCCCAACTTATCGGGCTTATTGATTCATTGAACTAAATCTCACCCATTGATAAATTAAAGAAAAAAATATCAAATATATGTGCTTGTTATTATATTAGGATTAAGAGCACACACTTCCATAATAACTGAGGTCTTTGTTCCTTCATAAAGTCAGTATAAAAGGAACGACCTCAAATGGTCCTACTCAATACACTCTAAGTGTACTAGTGTAATTATATAGTTAAGATAAACTAATACCTAATTACACTACGACCTTCCAATGGTTTGTTCCTTTCCATCTTGGTCGTGAGCTACTGTTTATAATTTATAAGGAACCAATAACATGATCTTCTGTGTGTGACACCACACACCATGTTATCTACAATATAAATTAATTGAGCAACTACTTTTATCATAAATGTAGACATTTGACCAATGTGATTCTTATTTCTAGATAAATATTTATACCAAAAGCTAGGCTTTTAGTATACACTCTAACAACAATTACCCTGTCGATCAGTCCGAATTCCTTGGCCTCATCAGGGAACATGAACATGTCACGATCCATGCACTGCTCCATTTGCCGGATAGTTTGCCCCGTGTGGTAGCTATAGATCTTGTTGACGCACTCACGGAGTTTGAGAATCTCCTTGGCATGCATGGCAATGCCCGTGGCCTTGTCGAAGGGCTCACCAGTTGGCTGGTGGATCATGATACGGGAATGGGGGAGGGCGTAGCGCTTGCCAGGGGTGCCAGCCGCAAGGAGTAGCGACGCTATGGAGGTGGCCTGGCCTATACAGAGAGTGGAGATCGGGGTGCTGATGTACCGCACGGTATCATAAATAGCGAGGCCGGCAGTGATGGTACCCCCAGGGGAGTTAATGCGGAGGCGGATGGGATCATGGGAGGATTCGCTCTGGAGGAATAGAAGCTGGCCGATGACGACAGAAGCCGTGTCGTCGGAGATAGGGCCATTGATGCAAACAATACGCTGATTGAATAGGCGCGAGAAGATTTCATCGCTGAAGGAGCGGGGACCAGCAGCGGCTCGCTCTACGGACGGGTGAAGGTACCTGTAGAGGGCTAGTTGGCGCCACGCGCACGACATATCGCAGTTAGGTTAGGGTTTATGCCTATGGGAAGAAGCCCTTTTACTTGGGGTTTTAATTTGTGAAAAAAATCATAGGGGGATTTTTGCCTTTTTTATCTCATAAAATCTTCACATTTTATTACTAATTACTAAAAATATCACAAAATTACTTCTTTAATAGTTTGTTAAAAAGATTAAAATATATAAATTTATACGATATCTTTATACAGATTTATACGATAAAAATAGTAATTAATACATATTACATCAGATTTTTATACGATATTTTAAAAATAGTTTTTAAAATTACAGGATTTTAAAAATAGTTTGTTAAAAATATTACATCAGATTTATACGATATCTTTAAAATCTATCAAAATTAAGTATTTATTATAAATAAACATTATAAAGAGGAATAAGTCATTGACAACTCTAATGATGATGTGTACGTAGGCTAAACTTATCAGGGACAACAAATTATTTCACCATCAATTTATATATTAAATTATCATATCTAAATAAATATCAATTATTAAAGGAAAAATTCTGGCCTAACCACAACCATTGACCAAGAAATGAATCTCTTGTCTAACCCAATGCAACAGGCTAGGTAATATTAAGTTTGAATGATGGGCTAAGTTTTATAAAAGATTTTCACAGTCATTAAGATAAATTGGGTACTTAGTTATAAGTCTCATAGTAAATACGTAAAAAAATAATTGAACATCCTTACCATTACAACCTGGCAACTTTCAATGAGTTCAATATTGTGAACCTACGATATTATTTTGCCCCCGCGGGCTGGATCAACCGGTTAAGGCGTGGCATCTTTGCACAATGAGTTGTAGGGTCGAAGGTCCACGGACACGCACTGGATGAATAATCTGGGCTGACTGTGTTAAATTCCGGAGACACCACGCTTTATCCGGGTCAGCATTCACCGCTGATTTACCTCCTCCTAGGATTCCTGTGGGACCATGCCTAGGGGGCCGCTGGGCGGCGGGACTCACCTTTTGCACAATATTGTGATGTACTGATCTACAACCTTTCATTACCAATGCATACTTTGTAAAGCGATGACTTGGATACACCTTTTCTGCAGCCAACCAAATCATTAAATGATGGGTGAACGCAAATAATGGCCATGAAGGATAATATTCTAGCAGTGCCGGCCCTCAACGTGGGGCCGGCGCAGAGGGCGCGGGGTGGATTCTATATTTTTTTTTTTTTTTTTTTTTTTAAGTTTTAAGATTTGTTTAATAGTATTAACAAATAATCCTGTATGAAAAATTTTAATTAAAAACTGATCTAGTTATAAATCACAAAATATTATGATTTTTTTTAAAGTACCAAAAAATAAAAGCCAAACACGTATAAGAACAGGGCATTTCTTTCATCCACCGTCTTCTATTTTTCTAAATGATTAAATCTAATCTTCCACCTTTTACTCTTTGAACCTTTTGCCCTCGCTAATGCTGACATTGACACCTACGTTAACGTCGATGCCGAAGGGTCGAATGGCTTTATTGGGTACAGACAACGAGTCGGTCACCCGAAGTCACGAGCCCTAGTGATCTCGAGCGCCATCATCACAAATTCACAGTCACCTCTGGCCTTCGTGGTCGTTATCGTAGCATTGGATCAACGTATCAAGTTTCCACTTCTACTTATACATCTATTGTTTTGCTTAAGTATGTTTAGTTGGATTTACTTTCCATTGATTGTCAGTTTTAGCATCAAATTAAGGTATTTTTTTCTCTTAAATATGCGGTTTTTGGATTTCTAGAAATTAAGATGGGTAATTAAAGGATATGCATTGTGTCATTATAGGAAAAACGAACACATATAGATTATCCATGAATATGTGATTTAGGTATTGCAAGATATATTACATAGACACAGTAATACAGTTGGTTACTAATCCAATATTTTGATGGAATTCATTTTGATCATATACTTTTTTACTATCCTTAAGAACATTCATTCATAGCAATTAGCAAACCTTCATGAAACTTCACTATTTGACACATTGTAGATGTGCAAACCTTGTGGTAAAAGTTTATGGTTACAACAAAAAAGCATTAAATCCAAAAAAATGCCATGGTTTATGAATCGGATTGTTGCTCCACTTTGAAATGGTAGCTCAATGACATTTTTTATATCCTTGTCATTATGCATTCATTGGTATTCACTACATTTAGTTAGATGTAATTCTACAATAATCATTTTATTTTCTAGATGTTGTATATTTTCATGGGAAATTGACTTAATAAACATTTCATCATCCTTTATGTAAACACTCATCTCCATGCTTTATCAGAAAACTTAACTATATTATGCAGTTTTGAATAACCCAAATTCCCATGAGAACTTAGGATAGTTCCCTAAAAGAGAACTCAAACCCTCATAAGAATTGTAAGTGAATAAATAAGATAAATGATTTTGTTGAAATAACAAAAAATTGAATAATATGAGTTTGAAAATTTAATGTATGATTTTTAATTCTAGTTCATTTAAGCAAAATGAGCACTTTATAATAAATGCTTGTCTAATGTTTATAATAAGTGATTATTCGAGAGCTTGATTTTTTTTTTTTTTTGGTAGAAAATTAGAATGTCTAATACTAGGAAGTGTCTATAAGGACATGATAAGCGTAAAAAAAAAAGTTGAAGAATTTATTGAGTCTCAAAGAGGGGTAATCGACAGATTTGTTATTACAGAATTGAAAAATTCATCACTTGAAGATTTGGTTAATGAAGAAAAACAAGAAAACAATTATAATGAATTGCATGAAGGCTTAGTCATTAAAAATGATATAGAGGGAGATGTGAATAAGATTGAAGGCAATAAAAGTGGTGATGACTTAGGCTTTGAAAATAATTATTCTGAAAGTGATGATGATGCTATTAATTTCGTGAATGAAGAACCAAGTGTCCCAAGTTCATCGATTTCATTTGACTTTTTTTATCCTAAAAATTGGAAGAATTTAGATCCCAATTAAGTGGAAGGATCAATTAGTGGAAAAGGACATTATAAGAGATGTATTAACGGGAAAATGTTCCAAAGATAGATCAAATAAACGATTCTCTTCAGATTTTTATACTCGGATTTTGACAAATGGTCAAAAACACCATAGAGATTGGTTGGTCTATTCAAAAGCAATTGATAAATCATTTTATTTTTGTTGCAAGTTGTTTAAAAGGGGACATCAACCAAGTCAATTAGCAAATGAGGGATACATGATTAGGGGCATCTTAGTAGCAGACTTAAAGAACATGAGACAAGTATTTGAGCATATCAATTATTATGTTAGTTGGTCTAAGTTGCGTATCAGGTTAATGAAGGGTACAACAATTGATCATGTTATTCAATATTAAATCAAGAAGACAAAAGGGCATTGGAGGAAGGTATGAATTACACCGATCAATTTCACTTATGAGATTTTTGGCTAAACAAAATATAGCATTTTGTGATAGTAATGAGAAGCTTATGATGATAACAATGGAAATTTTATGGCTGCTATTAAGATGAGTGTTGAGTGGGACTCAGTGATGAAGGAGCATATTGAAAAAAATATACATCATCATTATCTTAGCCACAAAATTCAGAACGAATTGATATGTTTGTTAGCTTCTCAAATCAAGAGTTCTATTCTTGAAAACATTAATGATATGGTGATAAAGGGGGCCCACCAAGCGTGGTTCAAAGCCAGAGATGACAACCGATATGGAAGTCAAAGTTAAGGTAGTCAACGACGGTCAGTGGTGGTCAACGGTCCCACCAATGATAGCTGAGCGGAAATGGACTCCAACCGCCAATCGGGCATAAATTATCCGATCGGCCAGGTGGCTTGTCTGAGTGGATCACCCCTCTAGCCAGGAGCACTACTACAAGAACATCGGATGTTCATTATGGATCGGAAAAATGCTAAGACGACCGGAGCGCTTGTCCGGTCGGGCAGAGACAATCTACAAAACTAAGTCACTGCGGGGAAAAGCAACAGAGATCGATAGAGCGGAGGAGTCACGGCCGAGAGGCTACCCCCCTCGGTCGAACAGTGGGACCATTCTCGTATTTATTAATATCCCTTTAGGAGATAATGCCGCTAATAACAGGGCATGATTAATAGGTGATCGTACGACGGAAGCTTCTACTACCTTATCAGGGATTTGCATGTTGATGTTGTCATTTTCACATGTCACGTGCACTTCAAAATTAATAAAGATTGGAACCCAATGAAACTAAAGATAAGAGTTATAGTAAGGAGTCCCAAATCATATTTTTTCCCAAGGATAATCAATAAGTGTGTATGAGTTCTAGAATTGATTCAATTTAAATTCTTACGTCAACAAGGTGAATTCGACACTTCCATTTGATTCACATTACAAATTGAATTATCTAATTCTCAATGGTGCACTAATAAAATCAAGAATAGGATCAAAAAAAGATCTATCTCATCTAAACATGATTCACTTCAATCTCATCAAGTTAACAACAATTAAGTTTGGATTATAAATGCATCATTGAATCTAGTAAATCAATTACTAAATCTTTATTTCACAATCATAATCAACAATGTTCAACAGAGGTAGACAATAAAAAGCTCAAGTGATTCATTCAACAATTAAACCTTCTAGTGCCAATGCAAATAAGTTAAATATCCATTAAGAATTTGTTTCCAAATTAAACTAATGAATGTAATTCTTCAGGTTGCATATTCTAATAAGATTCAACTATACAACTTATCTCACATCTAATTCATGCTTTAACTGGTTTAAATAAGAAAAACATATTACAAACAATTAAGTAGCTATAACAAGATTCGGATTGCAGAAACTCAAACAAAAACAAAATTGCAAAGTAAGAAATCAGATCTACTGATCTGAGCAATCACAATTGGAAACATAAGTAAAGAAAGTAAATGTTCACATACACTCACACACACAGATCTAATAGCAAACTTCTTCCCTCTCTGTTGTGACACAGAGGTGCTCTTGGAGACCTCCCTTCAAGCATCACCAGAGACAATCCAGTTTCCTAGCTTGTTTAGTCGACGCTGACAGCTTCTGGAGACCTCCCATCAAGCTCGTGATCGACTAACACACACAACGCACGAAGAATCAAAGTCTTGTAACTGGAATTGCTCACCTAATCGATTGATCTGATTGATTCAAGATGGCGCGGGTGAAATGACTGTCGAAATGCAATCAGATACGCCGGGAAAACTCCGCCGTCGTCTCCAGTGGAGACTGGAAACCAAGTATCGAAGAAAACTCCCTCTAATCTGCAGCAAGTTGGGAAAAAACAAGGTACAAGATAACGATCAGAGAAACTCTGCCTGATGAGTTCTAATCCTTTAGAAGATGGTCGGCGATAGCTCAACGTTCACCAGCGATGAAGAAGTTCAATTCTCAAATCTGGTAGTGGAGCGGGAGCTTCGAGGATGAAGGTGAACAATGGAGAAAATCACGAGGAAAGGAAAAACGCCCGAGCTCAACAAACAATGTAGCTTCTCACGTGATTTAAATCAACTCATATCTGATCCAACGGTCCAAAATACTTCAGGTCTTAATCAATGGTGGAAAGTCACTTTAAATCTAATCTGAATGTGTTGATCTTCATGAAAGGTCCTGATCTACTCCTCATTAAGTTGGATGGAACGGAACTTCAATAGATGGCTTAGATCTGCGTCGATCTTAGATGAATGGCCAAGATTATTCTAAAGTTTGATCTCCTTATTTAAGCTCGAGATTTGAGCCCAAATTCGATTTGATCTGATCAGGTCCATGACCCTTTTGATGCCTACAAAGAATATATTGAAATATTAGCATCAAATTCCATGATTATAATATAATTTGTAATTAAGTCCAAGAATAAATGCAATGCATGAAAATAATGTAAATATGAGTTTCATCTATGAAAAAGACACCAAATCATGCATGTATGAATCAAAATCATGGTTATACACGCCCTGTTAAGATATGGTGTCAGAGACACTTTTCTTACATGTCCTTTCATAGGACAATTTGGAGAATGTGCTCACGCCTTGAGGAGTGTGTACGTCGCCCACTGGAGCACTATATAAGGGGGGTCCATGCACCGGTGGAGGTACGCATTATTCACTATTCACGCTTATGTTTTGCTGCTTTCACTGTTGCTCTACCTTTTTCCACTATTCTGATGACTGACTTGAGCATCAGAGGGCCAACGCCGGGGACCCCTTCCCTGGCTCGGCACTAATGTTTCTTGTGTTGTAGAGTGGAGAGGAGTCTACACACGTTAGATTTTGAGGAATGTCCTAAGGAAATCGCTTTACAATGTTTACTAAATATAGATTCACTATTTGAGTGCACATTATATATTTGATTGTCTTAAACTCATTTACTGAATGTCAATAATACAATTCATAACATAAGAGAAATTGTGATTGAATTACAACTAGTGATTATCTCTGCATATGTAATTATGAACGTATTGGAATTTCCCTAGTCATCAAATTGATGCATTCAGACATCATCAATTTTGTAAGACTAGCACAGGTTATACTCCATGGTTCACCAAGCAACCATTTTCTCACTGGCTAGAGACATTTAGATGTCGAGAGTTAAACGTGGATACTGCTTATGGTAACTAGTTCATTGAAGTGACTCGCTGTAAGACTTTATATGGTTATCTATATATATAGATATGTCTGTGAAACTCTTACCACAGCTCGAGTGCAAGTTTCCTTCGACTTGAGGTATACAAGTTATCTTGGTCATGGAGACTTATACTTTGACATCTTAAGCAAGCACCTCATTGAGGTGTGGACCCGGGATGATTAGGTATAAGTCGAAACCGTCCGAAGATGTTTGGATAGCCTATAGAGGATTCACCGTTCCTTGCGACGAGACGTATACCCTATGGTCACTCGTTGGATTATTACTAAAAATCTTTGGTCAAAGCATTACATGTTAAGAGTGCGAGACTCTTGTACACATGTACGAGTAATTTGAATCCGTAGAATGAGAAAGTATTACTTGCGCTAAGTGTGACTTAGTCAATCTAGTGGGGATAGACACATAAACCATGTCCTGAACCAAGTGGATATAAGACGAGTGACAGGAATAAGACATGACTCACTATAGGTGCTGAAGGGTTTAGAATTAGTTCAAAGATCAACTATGATTTTTCAGCTAATTGGGGATCATGATGTACCACTAGGTGTCACTCATGATCGTTCTATAATTAAGTAGTTAATTATGGACGATCAAGATGAACCGGGAATCTATTGGGTCACACGCACTAATGAGTCTCTAAAAGACATCAAACAAGTTAAAGAATAGGATTCTTAGATCAAGAGATAAATATTTGGTTTGACCATACATAAGACAAATATGAAAATATTTATCATAATGGAAGCACGGATAGGCTACATCTCTTATGATAGAGTTGAACCATATTTGGTTTAATCATGAATTAGTCATGAACCAACTTGGTTTAGTTGTGAACCAAACCAAGGGGTTAATGGGCTAATTTTTTGTTAAGGATAATGGGTTGGATTTGAGCTTTCTATTCCAACTCATTAAAGAAGATTACATATAGATGTAATTGGGAGAGAATTAGATAGTGTTGGTTGCTACTCGGAAAACCTAGAGGTTCCACTGTACAAAAATTTTGTACAAAGGTCTAAACCTTTTCCTAGCTACCATGTGTTCTTTTAAATTAAATTTTGGATCGCCTGCGGAACTTAACACGTTTGATCCAAAACTTAATCTATTTGTTCTTTTAGGTTTTGACTTGGATCTCCTGCGGAACTTAACACGTTCGACCCAAGTCACCTTAAGTTATTAATTCCATTAAATATTAATTTCCATAATTGGTTCCCAGTACTGACGTGGCGAGGCACATGGCCTTCTTGGATATGGGAGCAACCACCACCGACTAAACAAAACCTTTTATGGAAAGCTAATATTTAATTTCCTAAAATAACTTTAGGTTAACCGAAAAGAACAATCAAATCACAAGGAAAAGAAAACAAAAGAACACTATATCGAAAACAAATTCAAAACTCTAGAATCATATGCCTCTTGTATTTAGTATTATTTCCAAAAATAACTAGTATGATGCGGAAAGAAAAAAAATACTAGTTATACCTTTTAGAAAAACCTCTTGATCTTCTACCGTATTTCTCTTCTAACCTCGGACGTTGTGTGGGCAACGATCTTCCGAGATGAGAAACCACCAAAGCACCTTCTTCTTGTTGGTGCAACCTTAGGTCAAGGTTGACCTGGTTGACCCGAGGTGAGTTGACCTGACTCGAGTTGTATTTTGATGTTTGACGAAAATAGAAGAGTTGTATTTTGATGGAAGATTGTTAGTGCAACCTTGGTCAAGGTTGACCTGGTTGACCCGAGGTGAGTTGACCTGACTCGGAAAAGTCCAAGCAGGGAGCTTGGCATGGTGAAAAGTCCAAGCAGGGAGCTTGGCACGGGAAAAGTCCAAGTATGGAGACTTGGCACGGAGAAGTCCAAGTATGGAAACTTGGCATGGGAAGTTGGAGAGAGCTCGGTAGCTCGTTCTCCGGACTGAGGTCAGAGAGGGCTCAGGAGCTCGTTCTCTGGACCGGATGGAAGTCGGAGAGGGCTCGGTAGCTCGTTCTCCGAACTGTGGTCAGAGAGGGTTCGGTAGCTCGTTTTCTGGACCGGATGTGAAAGTGAAAGTCCTGGTGAGTGAAGCCAGGCAGTGGGAAAAGTCCTGGTGAGTGAAGCCAGGCAATGGGAAAGTCCTGGTGAGTGAAGCCAGGCAGTTGGAAAGTCCTGGTGAGTGAAGCCGGGCAGATTGGAAATCCTGGTGAGTGAAGCCAGGTGAAAATCCTAGTGAGTGAAGCTAGGTGAAAGTCTTGGTGAGTGAAGCCGGGCAAGGGAAAATCCAGATGGATCAAGGGTGATCGGACATCTGGTGTTGAGAGGATCAAGTAGGTCAAGGGAGTGACCGGATACTTGACACGAAGAGAAAAGTCCAAGTGGGTCGAAGGGATTGACCGGACACTTGGTGGGGAGTCTTAGCAGGTCAAGGAAGTGACCTGATGCTAAGCATGAGATACCAATAGGTCAAGGTTGACCGGATATTGGTTTGGAAGGCGTGGGACTTGGTTTGGGCGAAAACCAAGAGCTGGATCGATCCAGTGATACACTGGGTTATCTAATCGGTCTGGTGACCGATCAGTAACCAAACAGTAGCCTACTGAGTGTTATCTAATCGGTCTCCAGACTGATCAGGAAACAACGATCAGAAGGGAAGAAGTTCGGGAGAAAAGGGTGCTGATCGGACCCTGGACCGATCAGAGGGAGCTCTGATCGGTCCCCGGGACCGATCAGGATACGCACAGAGAGTTGGGCAACTCTCTGTAAGCGTTCTGATCGGTCTGGGGACCGATCAGCATAGAGCCTGATCGGTCCCATGACCGAATCAGTGATCACTGAACATAATTTGCTCATAACTCTCAATGTATAAATAAGTACACAATTCTAGTATCTTTGTCTCCTTCACAGGCTTCTTCTTCTTCTTGTTCTGCTTCTTCTTCTTTCTCTTGGCTGGTGTGCTCTTTTTCTTCTTTGCACTTCGTGTGAGCTTCTTCGACTGGGTTCCTGCTGTTGTAGGCGTCTCGTGAAGTTGCTGCTTCAACCAGTCGACAAGAAGGCAAGCTAGGGTTATTACATTGTTGTATTGTACTTAGTTTCTTGCTGTATTCTTGTACTCCTGTTTATCTTGCTGTTGCAAGACATTGTGGCGAGGTTTCTCCACCCAGAAGGAGTGATTATTAGCCGGGTTTCCGGGGTTTCATCCACCGACGGATTGATAGGCTTCGTCCACCTTACGGACACGCCGAGGAGTAGGAGTTTCATCTCCGAACCTCGTTACATCGACGCGTATTGAGGTTTGATTTCTTGTCTTCGTTTCTTGTTTTTATTTCCGCTGCGCTAACCCTAGTTTGTAGAAAGAAACGCGAAGATTTGGGGTCGGCTATTCACACCCCCCCTCTCTAGCCGCGATCATCGATCCTAACACTTCTCCTTTCTTCAAATTTCGGCCAAGCACAAAGCTTCCAAAAGATGAAGATCTTTTCCACCAACCAAACTCCAAGGGATGTAAGCTTTCTCTCCTTCTTCCTCAAGCTAGATCCGGCCACCAATTAAAACTCCATGAGCAAGAAGAGGTTCGGCCACAAAGAGAAGAAGAAGAGAAGAAGGAAGGGCCGGCCACACCACCAAGGAAAAGAGGGAGAAAAATAGAATAGATTCGTTAGCCTTGAAGCCTCCTCTACCCCCTCTTTTATAATCCTTGATCTTGGCAAATAAGGAAATTTTAATAAAAACTTCCTTAATTCTTTTGCCATTGAAAAGGAAAATTTATTTAATTAAAAATAATTTTCTTTCTCAATTTTATTTGGCCGTCCATATAAAAGCTACAAACAAGGAGAGTTTTAATTAATTAAAACTTCCTAATTTGTCTCCAAAAATTTATAAAAAATTCTCCAATAATTTTAATCCCTTTATGATTGGTTTATAAAAAGGAAATTTAATAAATTAAAATATTTCTTTTAAACATGTGGATAAAAAGAAAGTTATCTCTAAAAATTAAAATCTCTTTTAATCTATAAATAAGGAAAGATATCAAATCTTTTCTTAATCTTTTGTAGAAACTTATAAAAGAGAATATTTAATTTTAAACTCTCTTTTAAATCATGAACATGGTTAAAAAGGAAAGTTTTCTTAAAATTTAAAATCCCCTTTAATCAACAAATAAGGAAAGATTTCAAATTTTAAACTCTCTTTTAAACATGTTAGATGATTTACAAAGAAGGATAGTTTTACAAAATTAAAACCATCCTTTTAAACTACAAATAAGGAAAGAGATTAATCTCTTCTCTTAATCTTTTGTAGAAAGTTATAAAGGAAATTTTTAATTTTAAACTCTCTTTAAAATCATGATATCCACATAAGAAATAATTTTAATAAAAATCCTTTTAATATTCTAGTGGCGGCCGCCTAAGCTTGGGACCCAAGCTTTGGTCACCTACATAGCTCATCCACTTGGTCTTGGCCGGCCCTAGCTTGGGTTCCAAGCTAGCTTGACCCCATTGGATGGGTAAGAAGGTGGGTATCACGGTGGGTATAAATCTCTATATACTAGAAGCTACGATAGGGAAGAGGAGGAATTGGTTTTGGTCTCGATAAAATTAAGCATCCGTGTTCGCCCCGACACACAACTTAATTTTATCAATAATAATTCATTCCACTAGAGAATTATTATTGAACTATCGCACCAATCCCAAATTACATTTTGGGCTCCTTCTTATTATGAGTGTGTTAGTCTCCAGTGTTTAAGATAACAAAGTCCACTAATTAAGTAAGTTCTTGACAACTCACTTAATTAATATCTAGCTCCAAGAGTAGTACCACTCAACTTCATCGTCATGTCGGACTAAGTCCACCTGCAGGGTTTAACATGACAATCCTTATGAGCTCCTCTTGGGGACATTCTCAACCTAGATTACTAGGACACAGTTTCCTTCTATAATCAACAACACACACTATAAGTGATATCATTTCCCAACTTATCGGGCTTATTGATTCATCGAACTAAATCTCACCCATTGATAAATTAAAGAAATAAATATCAAATATATGTGCTTGTTATTATATTAGGATTAAGAGCACACACTTCCATAATAACCGAGGTCTTTGTTTCTTTATAAAGTCAGTATAAAAGAAACGACCTCAAATGGTCCTACTCAATACACTCTAAGTGTACTAGTGTAATTATATAGTTAAGATAAACTAATACCTAATTACACTACGACCTTCCAATGGTTTGTTCCTTTCCATCTTGGTCGTGAGCTACTGTTTATAATTTATAAGGAACCGATAACATGATCTTCTGTGTGTGACACCACACACCATGTTATCTACAATATAAATTAATTGAGCAACTACATTTATCATAAATGTAGACATTTGACCAATGTGATTCTTATTTCTAGATAAATATTTATACCAAAAGCTAGGCTTTTAGTATACACTCTAACAATCTCCCACTTATACTAAAAGACTAAGCTGTCATATCTGCTGCCATACATCTGATTCCCATGCCTTTCAAAAAGCTCTTGCCTTAAGGACCTTAGGTTATCATCTGATGCAATCTAGGCGGCAACAACTTCTCCTCGTTATACAATTTCTCGTATTGGGTAGTACTTGCGCTCTATTGTGTTTACTTGCCTTATAGACTCATGGTTTCTTCGAGTTTGTTACTGCACCATTATTATTATAATAAATTGTAATAATCTTTGGACAAACTAGAAATCATATCTAAGTCTATCTTGAGGTAATTAAGTCATTCAACTTTTATGGCTACCTCAGAGGCTTGCCATATACTCAGCTTCTATGGTGGAGTCCAGAAAAATACCTATGCTTATCACTCTTCCATAGTTATGACTTTTCCTCCTAAAGTAAACACAAAACCCCGAGGTCGACTTATTATTGTCCCTATCCGATTGGAAGTCAAAATCCGTGTAACCCACAGGGACCAAATTAACTGCCTTGTAAGCTAGCATATAATCTCTAGCGCCTCTAAGGTACTTTAATATATGCTTTACTGCAGTCCAATGTCCTTGTCTAGGGTTACTTTGATATCTGCTAACTATGCCCTTGGCAAAATAGATTTCTGATCTCGTGCATAGCATACATTAGGTTGTCTAACTGCCGAAGCATAAAGAACTGCCTATATGTCCTCAATGTCCTTAGATGTCATCGGAGACATCTCTTTAGATAAAGACACTCCATGCTTAAAAGGTAAGAAACCTTTCGAGGAGTTTTGCATGCTTAAAACGAGCAAGGATTTTCCGATGTATCAAGCTTGGGATAAGTAAAATATATTTTTTCTTTCGATCCCTTATTACTTTGATCTCAAAAATATATACATTCTCCCAAGTCCTTTATATCGAATTATTTGGACAACCATACCCTTACTTCTGACAACATTTTGATATTGTTTCCAACTACCAAAAATGTTATCTACGTATAGTACAAGAAATACCACCACGTTTCCATCACACCTTTTGTATACACAAGACTTATCCGTTTACTCAATAAATCCATAGGTCTGGATTACTTTGATAAACCGGATGTTCCAAGACCTTGAAGCTTTGCCTCAGTCCATAGACTGATTGAGCTTGCACACAAGATGCTCTTAGCCCTTTGCAATGAACCCTTCTGGTTGCTTTATATGGATGCTTTCATCAAGACTTCCATTAAGGAATGCTGTCTTGACATCCACTTGCCAAATAGATAAAAGAATCCGGATAGACTTAAGCATGGCTACCAGTGAAAAAGTTTCCTTTTTCATCAAGCCTTGCTTTGAAAGTTACTACCTTCCTTTCTATCCCTCTTTTCCTATTATAGACCTTTTTACATCCAAAGGCTTTTACACCATTTGGTGGTTCTACAAGCTTCCAGATTTTATTAGAATACATATATTCTAATTCTGTTATTCATTACTCTTTGCCAAGATGTTGCATCTTTATCTTGGAGTGTTTCGTCATATGTCCGGAGATCAGGTTCATGTCCTCCAGGGATCGAGTCCAAAAACTCTCCCAAAACATGAATCTTTTTAGGTTGTCTAACAACCCTCCGACTACGACAAGGCACTTTCTACAATTGCGTATCATTTGTGATACGTGTTGCAGTTTCCTTGTGGCATCTCATCTTGTACAGTTGGTACTAGATTAGACATGCCTTTTATTATTTCCTTAAGAACAAATTTTCTTATGGGCACATGGTTTATTACATAGTCATTTTCTAAAAATCGGTCATTGATGCTAACAATGACCTTCTGATTTTTAAGACTATAAACCTATTTTCATTTTACTAGGATAACCCATAAACAAGTGAATTCCTGTCCAACTTATCATTGTCTCTCTTCTGCATATGTGCTGGACTACCCGAATCCGAATATGCTTCGAAATAGGCTTACGCCTATTCAGTAATTCTATATGAGTAGAGAGTTCTGACTTTAGAAGGTACTATATTCACTCCTGTTTCCAGAGTATATCCTTAAAATGATTTTGATAATATTCTTAATAACTCATCAATCTACTTATTTCCATAAGAGTCCTATACCTTCC
This sequence comes from Zingiber officinale, assembly GCF_018446385.1. Taxonomy (NCBI): domain Eukaryota; kingdom Viridiplantae; phylum Streptophyta; class Magnoliopsida; order Zingiberales; family Zingiberaceae; genus Zingiber; species Zingiber officinale. Next base: position 107,103,090 of record NC_055995.1, on the reverse strand, counting down.
TTTTCCTACACCATTCTGTTGGGGTACGACCTCAAATGGTCCTACTCAATACACTCTAAGTGTACTAGTGTAATTATATAGTTAAGATAAACTAATACCTAATTACACTACGACCTTCCAATGGTTTGTTCCTTTCCATCTTGGTCGTGAGCTACTGTTTATAATTTATAAGGAACCAATAACATGATCTTCTGTGTGTGACACCACACACCATGTTATCTACAATATAAATTAATTGAGCAACTACATTTTGTTGGTTGCTACTCGGAAAGCCTAGAGGTTCCACTGTACAAAAATTTTGTACAAAGGTCTGAACCTTTTCCTAGCTACCATGTGTTCTTTTAAATTAAATTTTGGATCGCCTGCGGAACTTAACACGTTTGATCCAAAACTTAATCTATTTGTTCTTTTAGGTTTTGACTTGGATCTCCTGCGGAACTTAACACGTTCGACCCAAATCACCTTAAGTTGTTAATTCCATTAAATATTAATTTCCATAATTGGTTCCCAGTACTGACGTGGCGAGGCACATGGCCTTCTTGGATATGGGAGCAACCACCACCGACTAGACAAAACCTTTTATAGAAACCTAATATTTAATTTCCTAAAATAACTTTAGGTTAACCGAAAAGAACAATCAAATCACAAGGAAAAATAAAACAAAAGAACACAACATCGAAAAACATATTCGAAATTCTAGAACGTAAGCCTCTTGTATTTGGTATTATTTCCATAAATAACTAGTATGATGCGGAAAGAAAAATTACTAGTTATACCTTGTAGAAAAACCTCTTGATCTTCTACCGTATTCCTCTTCTAACCTCGGACGTTGTGTGGGCAACGATCTTCCGAGATGAGAAACCACCAAAGCACCTTCTTCTTCTAACCTCGGACGTTGTGTGGGCAACGATCTTCCGAGATGAGAAACCACCAAAGCACCTTCTTCTCCTTTCTTCAAGTTTCGGCCAAGCACTATGCTTCCAAGAGATGAAGATCTTTTTCCACCAATCAAGCTCCAAGGGATGTAAGCTTTCTCTCCTTCTTCTCCAAGCTAAAATCCGGCCACCACTTGATCTTCAAGAAGGAAGAAAGGTCCGGCCACAAGATGGAGAGAAGAGAAAGGAAGGAGGCCGGCCACACCAAGGAAGAAAAGAGGGAGAAAATAATAGAGGTTGTTCACCATGAAGCCTTCTCTACCCCCTCTTTTATAATCCTTGGTCTTGGCAAATAAGGAAATTTAATTAAAAACTTCCTTAATTCTTTTGCCATGAAAAGGAAAAATTTATTTAATTAAAAACAACTTTCCTTTTCTCAATTACATGGCCGGCCACACCAAAGCTACAAACAAGGAGAGTTTTAATTAATTAAAACTTCCTAATTTGTCTCCAGAAATTTATAAAATTTCTCCAATAATTTAATCCCTTCATGATTGGTTTATAAAAAGGAAATTTAATAAATTAAAATCTTTCTTTTAAACATGTGTATAAAAAGAAAGTTATCTCTAAAAATTAAAATCTCTTTTAATCTACAAATAAGGAAAGATATCAAATCTTTTCTCAATCTTTTGTAGAAACTAATAAAAGAGAATTATTAATTTTAAACTCTCTTTTAAATCATGAACATGGTTAAAAAGGAAAGTTTTCTTAAAATTTAAAATCCTCCTTTAATCAACAAATAAGGAAAGATTTCAAATTTTAAACTCTCTTTTAAACATGTAGATGATTTACAAATAAGGAAAGTTTTTACCAAAAATTAAAACCATCCTTTTAAACTACAAATAAGGAAAGAGATTAATCTCTTCTCTTAATCTTTTGTAGAAAGCTATAAAAGGAAATTTTTAATTTTAAACTCTCTTTTAAAATCATGATATCCACATAAGAAATAATTTTAATAAAAATCCTTTTTAATATTCTAGTGGCCGGCCACCTAAGCTTGGGACCCAAGCTTTGGCCGGCCACCTACATGACTCATCCACTTGATCTTGGCCGGCCCTAGCTTGGGTTCCAAGCTAGCTTGGCCGGCCCCATTGGATGGGTAAGAAGGTGGGTATGCGGTGGGTATAAATCTCTATATACTAGAGGCTACGATAGGGACCGAGAGGAGGAATTGGTTTTGGTCTCCCGATGAAATTAAGCATCCCGTGTTCGCCTGAACACACAACTTAATTTCATCAATAATAATTCATTCCACTAAAGAACTATTATTGAACTACCGCACCAATCCTAAATTACATTTTGGGCTCCTTCTTATTATGAGTGTGTTAGTCTCCCTGTGTTTAAGATAACAAATGTCCACTAATTAAGTAAGTTACTGACAACTCACTTAATTAATATCTAGCTCCAAGAGTAGTACCACTCAACTTCATCGTCATGTCGGACTAAGTCCACCTGCAGGGTTTAACATGACAATCCTTATGAGCTCCTCTTGAGGACATTCTCAACCTAGATCACTAGGACACAGTTTCCTTCTATAATCAACAACACACACTATAAGTGATATCATTTCCCAACTTATCGGGCTTATTGATTCATCGAACTAAATCTCACCCATTGATAAATTAAAGAAATAAATATCAAATATATGTGCTTGTTATTATATTAGGATTAAGAGCACACACTTCCATAATAACTGAGGTCTTTGTTTCTTTATAAAGTCAGTATAAAAGAAACGACCTCTAATGGTCCTACTCAATACACTCTAAGTGTACTAGTGTAATTATATAGTTAAGATAAACTAATACCTAATTACACTACGACCTTCCAATGGTTTGTTCCTTTCCATTATGGTCGTGAGCTACTGTTTATAATTTATAAGGTACTGATAACATGATCCTCTGTGTGTGACACCACACACCATGTTATCTACAATATAAATTAATTGAACAATTACATTTATCATAAATGTAGACATTTGACCAATGTGATTCTTATTTCTAGATAAATATTTATACCAAAAGCTAGGCTTTTAGTATACACTCTAACACATTTATCATAAATGTAGACATTTGACCAATGTGATTCTTATTTCTAGATAAATATTTATACCAAAAGCTAGGCTTTTAGTATACACTCTAATAGATAGAAGTTTCATTATTTGGTTGATTAGCTTTTGGAAACTAAATCCTTCTCTCCCTCTCCTCTCTCTCCCTCTTATTGCCAGGACCACCACAAGGGAGAAAAACTCTCCCTTGCGTGCTTCTCTTCTTCTTCCTCTTGATCCCTCTTCTTCGCTCATGGCTAGTAACTTCCGAAGGAGAGGCTTGTACTCAAGGAGTTGTCTTGAGGAGCTTAGCGTAGATATGAATAGAGGCAAGGTTTGACAACGTCACTATGGTTGATCCCCTTCTCGTTGCAGGTCATCCGTAAGGTATACCTAGCGTCAATTTACTTCCCGTAAAATTTTAATTATGCGATCATGTTTGGCATGTTGTATCCTTATATACATTTGGTGTGTGTGATTTAATAATTAGAAATTATTATTATTTTATTTTTTTGCTACGCATGTTTACAAAACGTGCTCTAACACGCACCCGTATCAGGCATATCCCAATAGTCTACACACGGTCAACCCAGAAGCCACATCCCTAGCTAGCCTTCTTCACGATTTTTGAACAAGATCATATTAGCACCGTCTGTGGGAAGGTAGCCTGTATTTGAGACATAGAAATGGAGGACGCTGGATGACTTACGACGGTGACACTGACAAAGGAGGAATTATATATGTCGATACAAGCCCAAGCAGCAAAAATGATGGAGCAACAATAACAGCAGGCCCTAGCCGAGTGCCAAGTACATGAGCCCGCAGCATTAGCAGCGAGTCAACAGACCGGATATAGAAATCAAACGGAACATGTATTCGTTCAGGGGCAGAATAAGAAGCTAATCAACACATATGAGGATGCGCCCAATGCGTCGATCCCCTTTCATCATGCATTGTTCTAGACTCTATCAGAGGAACAAGGCCGAGCAGACAGAGAACTAAGATCCTCTTCGGACAACGCACCCGTTCGGGATTCACGGAAAGGAAAAGCACCAAGAAATGATGATTCACTCGAATGGATCAACCGATAATTCTCTCAAGGGATTCTAGATGATCCGTTGCCGCGACACTATACCCCATTGACGATCGGGGAATACAATGGAATGACCGATCCAGATGACCACCTAGCCAAGTTTGATAACAAGCCCACATTCCATCAGTACACTAACAGAGTGAAATACTGAGCCTTCCTCACCACCCTCTCCGGATCGGCGCAATGATGGTTTAGATGATTACTGATCGGATCAATTCACAGCTTCAAAGACTTCCGAGCAGTGTTTTTGTACCACTTCGCTAGCAGTCACCGCTACCAGAAGACAAGTGTTAATCTGTTCACTGTGAAGCAGGGGCCCAAGAAGGTATTAAGAGCATACATCAAGCGATTCAATCAGATGGCCATGGATATTCCATCGGTCTCCTCAGAGATATTGGTAAGTGCCTTCTCCCAGGGGATTACCGAGGGGGAATTCTTCCGCTCACTCATCCGGAGGGCACCAAAAGACTTCGACCACTTGCTCAGGCATGCCACCGAATACATAAACGTGGAGGAAACCTAAGTGGTACGAAGGAGGGAAGTGCGTGCAGAGCATAATACTCCCCCTAAACGGCGACCGACCACCAATCATCAACCACCAAAAGGCCCCCAATTGGGAGTGGCACAGTCACACCAGGAGCCAAGAACACATGTCGTATAGCATGTAGTAGCAGGTCGACCTAAAGATACAAAAGGCAAGACTTGGATGTCATTGTTTTACTCGTTCCATCAATCGACGACGCACAACACTTGGGACTGCTATGACTTGAGGCCGATTTCTAGCCGACCGACTCCTTTAGGATATCGTCATTGCTCATCGACTCCCAATCAACGACATTGACACCGGTTGGACGGGTGGCGAGAGGAAGACAGACTAGTGGAGGAACAACTCCATAGTCAACCTCAACAGAGAAATAGCACAAGTCCCGCCCAAGCTTCTGCTGAGCGAAACAGACCCTCTACTCGGGAGGAGGAAAACTAAAGCAACACCGCTCGAGGTGAAATCGGAATGATCGTCGGTGGGCCAACCAACAGTGATTCCAACCAAGCAAGGAAGTCGCATGCCTAGCGATTGGAGATACATGCGGTAGGATGCAGCAAAGAGAAGGTTGAGAGACTAGAGATCAGTTTCAGCCCTAAAGACCTAGAAGGAGTAGAGATCCCTCACGATAATCATCTAGGTGGTAATAACTAACTATACTATTTATTGAAGTTTTGCTGATACAGGTAACTCGGTGAATATAATATTTAAGAAGGTGTTCGACCAGCTGCATATCGATCAGAGCGAGTTGCAGCCCATGGCAACTCCGCTGCATCGGTTCATAGGAAATGAAGTATTACCAATCGGCCAGTCTTGGCTGGCCATATCGCTCGGAGAGGAACCTCTCAAGAGGACTAAGACCACAAATTTCATTGTGGTAGATGTGTTGTCTGCCTACAATGTCATATTGGGTCGATTGGCCCTTAATGAGTTTCAAGTTGTGGTGTCTACTTTCTGCTAGAAAATAAAGTTTTTGATGGTTAATGAGATGGGGAAAGTTAAAGGTGACCAGTTGTCTGCTCGGCGATGTTATGTCAAGATGGTCAAATTGGAGGCAAGGGTCGCACGGAAGATCCAGCGTTTGGAAGTGAACACCATCATGGAGGAACTTCCTGCACTGATCTATGATGAAAAGGAGGAGGTTCAGATCTATCCCAGTCAGTCGAAAGCTACTACATTTGTCATTGCTGACTTGACAAAGGAGAAGAAGGCAGAGTTGGTCGCCTGCCTTAGGTGAAACCATGATGTGTTCATGACACACGAGCTCCCGGATCTTTCCAAATGTGGCTCAGCACGAGCTTCACGTCTGATCGGAGGCTTGGCCAGTGAAACAGAGGAAGAGATATTTCATCTTGGAGCATAATCAGATTATTCGAACGGAGTAAGAAAAGTTGTTGGAAGCTCGTTACATTCGTGAGGTACAATTTCTAAGCTGGTTGGCCAACATCGTACTGGTCTTCAAGCCAAGCAACAAGTGGCGAGTCTGCATCGACTTTCGCAATCTAAACAAAGACAACCTGAAAGACTTCTATCCCCTGCCCCAGATAAATCAAATGGTGGACTCCACGGCGGGTTATGAGCTAATCTGCATGCTCGATGCATCCCAGGGTTACCACCAAGTGCCGCTCATCAGTGAAGATCAAAAGAAGGTCAGTTTCATTATGACCGACGGGACCTTCTGCTACAACCTCATGCCATTCAGACTGAAGAACACCAGTGCCACTTAGCAAAGATTGATGAACAAGGTGTTCTGACGGTAAATCGGTTGTAACATGGAGGTATATGTCGATGGCATCTTGAAAAAATCTCTCCGAGCCGCTGACCTTTGTGCATATATCTAAGAAACCTGTCGAACTCTTAGGCCATATAGAATCAAGCTGAATCTAAACAAGTGCCTATTTGAAGCAAGGAGTGGCTGCTTCTTGGGCTATATCGTCATCGAACAGGGGATCAAGGTGAATCCGAGCAAGGTGAAGGTCTTGCAGGACAAGCCCTCGCCTTATAACTTGAAGGAGGCCCAACGGCTGACCAGACGGATCACCGCACTATTAAGATTTATCTCCAAATTATCCGACCGAAGTCACCCATTCTTCAAGGTACTACGCTGTGCGACGAAGTTCCAGTTGAACGTAGAGTGCGACAAGGCACTGGAGTAGCTTAAGGAGTACCTTACCTCTCTACCTGTATTGGCAAAACCCAACGTCGGCAAGCCACACTAGATTTATTTGTCATCCATGGAGGAAGAGGTTGGCTCAGCGTTGGTGCGGCAGAACGGCTCTAAGCAATAGCCAGTGTATTTTCTAAGTCATATATTAAAAGACGCAGAATCCCGCTATACCAGTCTCAAAAAATTTGCGTACGCGCTAGTACTCGCCCTCGAAGACTTTGTCCACATTTTCTCTCACATAGGATCGTAGTCATGACCAACAGCACACTGGAAAGAGTTCTCCTTAATCCAAAAGCGTCCGGATGGCTAATCAAATAGACCACCGAGCTGAGCGAGTTTGACATACAATACTAACCGCGGATGGCGATCAAGGCCTAGGCCTTAGCTGATTTTGTCACCGAGGTCTAGAACACCGAACCGGACACGACTTAGAAGGTATATGTAGATGGTTCATCCACTCGGTATGGTAGTGGGATTGGCATCCTCTTAATATCACTACGGGAGGACATGATGCAATTGTCTGTATGGCTGGATTATCGTGATACAAACAACGAAGCCGAATATGAGGCCATGATAGCTGGCTTACAGGCAACTTGATATGTAGGAGCCACAAGAGTCCTCATCCACTTAGATTCTCAATTGGAAGCTCAGCAGCTATTGGGTACGTTCGAGATAAGTAACGCCCAACTCAAGCTATACGCCAAAATTTTTAAGAAGTTGAAGGCAAGTTTCCAAGAAGTGGTTATATAGAAGACCCCCCCAGTAGGACAACCAGGCTCTGACAAGCTAGCTAAGTTAGCCAGTTCATTATCATTGATCATCATTGATAAGCCGGTCAAACAAGTCTCACTGGTATCACACATTGACAAGACGGACAAAATAACCTTCCCGAGCGACTGGAGGACACCACTGATAGATTTCCTTCGATCGGGCATCACACCAGCCGATCAGGAGGAAGCTCGTTTGTTGAAAAAGAGGGTCGGGCGATTCACTCTGATTGGAGACCAGTTGTATAAAAGAGCTTTCTCAAGGCCGCTGCTCAAGTGCATCAGAATGGAGGACATTGAGTACGCCTTACAAGAGGTTTATTAAGGCTCTTGCGGCGGTCATCCGGGCGACAGATCACTAGCCCCAAAAATCCTATTGGCGGGGTACTTTTGGCCCGCATTGCAAGACGTCGCCGCTTGAATGGTGGCCACCTTCTTGTCATGTCAGAAGTATCATAACATCCCGCATCGATCCACCAAGGAGATGAAAGCATCCACGGTGTCCTACCCATTCGACCAGTGGGGCATGGACATAGTTGGACCTTTCCCATGACGATTGGTCAATAAAGATTTCTACTCGTCGCAGTAGATTATTTCTCAAAGTGGGTGGAGGTCGAGCTGCTAGCCAAGATAATCGAGCATATAGTTATCAAATTTATATGGCAAAATATCCTGTGTCGGATTGGCATCCCTCGTCAGCTCGTCTCAGACAACGAAAGACAGTTAGCAGGACGAAGGCTCAAGGAATGATGTGAAGGCTATGACATTGCACAAGCTTTCACCTCAGTGGCTTATTCGTAAAGTAATGACTAGACGGAAGTCACCAACAAGAAGATCCCAAGAGGACTCCGGGCTCGGCTTGACCTTGTTGGAGGCAGCTGGGTCGATGAACTCCCCAACGTATTATGGGCTCATCGCACCATACCAAGAGAGGCAACCGACATAACCCTGTTCCACCTGGTGTACAGGGGTGAAGCAATTGTTCTAGTGGAAGTTAGAGTAGAGTTTGACTAGGTGCAGCTTTATGACAATTGAAATGCTGATTGGAGGCTCATGGAGCTTGACTTGATAAATGAGGTGAGAGAAAAGGCTACGGTTTGGTTAATGGCATACCGGCAGTGCATGAAACAGAACTATAATCGGAGGATAATCTCTAGGTCATTCCAGGTCGGTAACTTGGTCTGGAAGAGAGTGAAGTGGGTCGGCGATGTCACCAAGCTAGAAGCCTCATGAGGAGGACCCTACAAAGTCATTCAAAAGCTCTGATCGGGAGTTATTATTTGTAGGAAGAAGATGGGAGAAAGCTTGAGCGGCTCTGGAGCGTAAACCACCTCCAGCCCTATAGGGTCGAGTGAGAGGTACGTGGTTAAATTTAGATACACTTGTATAAACATATATCTTATAATTACAAGGGAACGATAAATAAGAAATCATAAGTGTCCCAGACTCTTGAGTCAATCAGCTAAGTTAAAAGTTGAGTGACGACTATAAACCCTTGTTATGAAATTATTGGAGAAAAAAAATCAACAATCGAGCGACAACTATAAACCCTTGAGTTGACGAAATCAACAATCAAGCGACGATTATAAACCCTTGAGTCGACGAAATCAACAGTCGAGTGGTGACTATAAATCCTTAAGTAAACAAAATCAATAGTCGAGTAGCGACTATGAACCCTTGAGTCGACGACATCAACAGTCGAGCGGCAACTATAAACCCTTGAGTCAACTAAATCAATAGTCGAGCTGCAACTACAAACCCTTGAGTCGATGACATCAACAGTTGAGTGGCGATTATAAACACTTGAGTCTACGCCATCAACAGTTGAGCGGCGACTATAAACCCTTAAGCCTACACCATCAACAATCGAACGGCGACTATAAACCCTTGAGTCGACAACATCAACAGTCAAGCAATGACTATAAACCCTTGAGTCTACGTCATCAAGAGTCGAGCGATGGCTATTAACCTCGAAGTCAACAACCAAAGGTGAGTGGTGGTTATAAACTTGAGAATGAAGTTAGTAAAGAGTCGAGCAACTACTATAACACTGATTCTACTATCGATTGGCAAGTAAGAGATTTTCAATTACAAAGGCATAAAGGTCATTTGGCATATGCTAAAATGAGCAATCAAATGTCTCAGCGAATAATTACATAGACGAATGGAAGCGTAAGGATTCATACATAGAAAATTTTCACATAGCATAATAAGATGGTTAAAACGTCGGATAGCCTCATGGAAGTCGAAGTTAAAGAGGCGAAGCGCTCGATCCGTGAACCAGTTGTTGAAGGGGTTCGAATGGAGATAATCACATTTGAAAACTTCAAACCAGCAGGGCTCTTCCTCTTGGTAAGCTCTGAAGGCCGCTCGGGATGCATCTAACTCGGTCTTCAAAGAAGTCAGCTCGGCATCCTTAGCATCGAGCTAAAGCATAGTAGCCACTTGCTCCTTCGATCGGCTCTCCAGTTCGGTCACAAGAGCGGCTTCCGCCTCCTTCAGATTTTAGCCAAAACCCGAGCTTCTTTGTTCTTGATATCCAAATCTTCGATGGCTCGGAGCTTGTTGGTGTTGGCAGAGTTGATCTTCACCTCAAAGGAATTGGCCTTCTTAGTAAGTCGCTCAAGTTGTGAGGCCTGCTCGGCATTCTTGCTTCTCTCCGTACTGAGCTGCTCGGAGCTCCTTTCCAGGTTGGCCTTCAGTTGAGCCACCTTTGCAGTCAGCTATTCAAAATAAGCCCAAGAGGCCTCGGAGGGGCCACTCGAAGTGCGCAACTGTTGGACTTCATGATCTAAAAAGGCCAGCCTTTGGTACATGGTCATGCTTTTGAAACAAAACTATAGAAAAAAATAAGCTAGTAAGTGCTGATCAAGAAATAAGCAAGTAAACATAAAGGTAATATTCGTACCCTAGTGGCCTTCTGGGTATGGCCGTCCGCGAGCTCCTCCGGTGAAATGGTCGCCGCACGAGCCCGAGTATCGAACCAAACTTGTGCAAGCTATCCTTGAATCCTAATCTGGTGTTCAGGGGAGCAGGGCTCAACGTCATCCGGGTAGTGCTACTCATCAGTTGGCAAGTGGATAATGGTCGTTATATGTCTCTGGCCGCTCAGACCAAAAGGCTCGGAGGTCGCTTGGCCGGTGGACTTGGGCACAGGGAAGACCAGATAATGGATACCTAGGCGGTTGGCAAGGAAGAGTGAGGAAGCATATATGTGACGGGCGGGGCGCATACGGTACCCTATGGCAACCCAAACAGCGAAGGTGTCCGATCAGATGATAGGGAAGTAGGAATTGTGACGGTCCCCTGCTGGGGAAAGGCGGGTGATGAAGTTCCACCCTGCTCGGAGGAAGGATGCGAGCCAGTACGAGCGGGGGTCTACAAGGTAGAGGTGGTCGAATGGGACAAAGCTTCCCTGCGGTGCCTCTTGCGTCGTTATATTATGGGCTTGCCTGAGGTGGATGACTCCGAGGGTAGTGCGATCGGTAACATTAAAGGCCGATCAGGTGGAAGGTCAACTGTGGTAGCCGCCGCATCGCTAGCCGCTGTGTGACTCGCTCTGTCCTCACTAGCCGCCATGTGACTCCCTCCCACTTCATCGGTAGGATCATCGAATTGGTCGATCGGCTGTAGGCCACGACTCTGCAACTCAGAAATGACAATGGCGTTAATCTCCGCTTCCATGAGCTTGCTCTTGCCGTTCAGACGTGCCCTCAACATGATTTGAGCGACAAAAAAGGAAGAAAAATTAGTTAGATTCAAAGATTGAGAAAAGAAAGAGCATGCCTAGGGTGAGGGAGGCAGCCGTGTTCGGATGGGGCTCAGCTCAAACACATATAAGACACTCTCCAACAACAATCGATGGATATGATACTTCTGACCGGCCAGGCTGGAAGCTACTTAGAGATAGTCCAATCAACTGCGATATTTGCTGTGTGGCGGAGGCTTCATCACTTCCATCTGCCAGCTGGTCGGGAAGTCGGGTCGATCGGGAAAACGAATAAAAAAATAATGCTCCCTCTAGTGCTTATTGGAGGACGACATTTTTTCAAAAAAGATAGAGCCTACTCGAGCTTAGAACAAAAAGGTCCCTGACTCGGATAGCTTAGGATAATAAAAATAATGGAATATCCTGTTGGTGTTGCAAGGTTGCAAACATAGTCCCACATTGAAAACACATGGGAAATATCATGGATTTATAAGAGAAAGATATCTCCATTGGCATGAGGCCTTTTGGATAGAGCCCAAGAGCAAAGTCATGAGGGCTTAGGCCCAAAGTGGATAATATCATGTCATTGTAGAGATATCTAAATTCTTTTCGTATCAGAGTTAGGTTATTGTCTCTGTGTATTTGGTTTTCAGTTTAATTATGCACTTTTCATACATAAATTTAGGCAGGATAATAGTAGGATGTGCAAATAGATTAACTCTGTGGTTGCAGGCATCCTAGATCCAACTATTATGGCCTATTGTTTTTTGTGTGTGATTGGACCCTCGGACATGTCGAGGGCATTTTATGTGTGTGCATGATTGAAATTATAAAATACAGCAGGAGCTATATTAGTTATTAGGATTTTACATTTTGTTCGATCTAGATTACATGTACATTCCTTCGTGGAATATAGGATCGATAAATGTAAAATTTTATTTTTGTCGCGGATTGTATCCTTGTGAGGCATGATACTATTGGAGGACCAGAGGTGCAGCGGAAAAGGAAGCATGATGGACGCAACAACGTAAACCCTTTAGCGACGGCTAGGGTTGGTGGCATACGGAGGACAACATTGGATGAGGTCATAATAGTTGGAAAATTATTTTTCTTATTTATTTCCTTTTATGTTGTGTGTGCTTGTGCTTGTGTGCATGTTAAAATTCCTTGTCTCTAAATAACTAAGTGGGAGAGAAATTATTTAAATTTTATGGTCTCCATTACTGGTTTGTAAGTGATGCAAACAAACTTGCGCATTGGCTCTGAGTGCCTTCCTCCACATCGGATGAGTTTGTTTGTGGATCACTAGATCAAACTTCCTTTATGGATGGTTATAGGAAATTATTTAGGTTCGTGTGATCTTCTCCATCTGAAAGGGCACTATCCTATTTAATGGACTAAGTATCAAGTAATGGTATACACTTAGGCGCATTTAATTGTATCCTCCCCATCGGAGTCACTGCTATTATTTGTGTGACTGAAAAAAACCAACTATTAATTTGTCATAAAGTTAGGTTGATAAGATAATAAAATTAATGGATAAAACCCCCTCTTACAAATGTTTGAATTTGTATACGTCCACACTATCGTGGCATACATAATTCACGGTGTTTGAGGTAATTTTATTTGTCATAAAGTTAGGATGACAAGATAATAAAATTAATGGATAAAACCCCCTCTTACAAATGTTTGAATCTGTATACGTCCACACTATCGTGGCATACATAATTCATGGTGTTTGAGGTAATTTTATTTGTCATAAAGTTAGGATGACAAGATAATAAAATTAATGGGTAAAACTCCCTCTTACAAATATTTGAATTTGTATATGTCCACACTAACGTGGCATACAAAATTCACGGTATTTGAGGTAATTTTATTTGTCATAAAGTTAGGTTGACAAGATAATTAATGGGTAAAATCCTCCTCTTACAAATATTTGAATTTATATACGTCCACACTAACATGGCATACAGAATTTACGGTGTTTTGAGGTGTTGGTGAATTTAAATAATATTGTTTGAGGAATCAATATTATTTTAAATTCTAAAGTCTTGACCATATATTGTGATTCTTAGGATTTCAAATGTCTTTCAATCCTCTTGTATTGAAAGAGAACAAATTTACTGGTCCCAATTACATTGATTGGAAACGAAATTTGGACATTGTCTTAAAATTCGTGTCTTTTAAGGACTATCCTAGCATGCCTGATCGGGCTGACAGGCATGAGAACAATAAAGGTGTATCATATTCATTAGTTATTGAAACATGTTTAGTGGTGTTATCTACCGATACTTGGTGTGTAGATACGGGAGCCACTGATCATGTCTATAATTCATTGCAGGGGTTCCAGAAAACTCGATGACTACATGAAGGGGAATTATCGTCTACATGGGCAATGCTACGAAAGTGGCAGCTATTGCAGTGAGAGATGTTTATCTATCTTTAGATAGGAATAAAATATTGATTTTGAGAAATTATCTTTATGTACCAAGTTTTAGAAAGAATTTGATTTTAATTTCTAAAATTATGGATGGATATTCTATTTCTTTTAGTAAAGAAAATAGAGTAGTTATTTGTTCTGGTACATTGGTTAACAATTTGTAAACTCTAAATTCAATAACTCCTACAATACAACAAATTCATTTTAGGGATATGCTCTGGAAATGGCAGTGTACATTCTGAATTTGGTACCTTCTAAGTCAGTACCCTCTACTCCCCTAGAATTATGGAATAGGCGTAAGCCTAGTCTGAAACATATTCAGATTTGGGGTAGTCCAGCACATGTGCTAAAGGGAGACACTGATAAAGTTGGAATCACATACAGAAGTTCACTTGTTTGTGAGTTATCCTAGAGAAACGAAAGAAAGTTTATTTTATAGTCCTAAAAGATCAGAAGATCATTGTTAGCATCAATGTCCGATTTTTAGAAGAGGACTATGTAATAAACTACAAGCCCATGAGTAAAATTATTTTTGAGGAAATTAGAGAAGACACGTCTAATTTAGTACCAACTGTACAAGATGAGATACCACAAGAAACTGCAACACGTGTCACAAATGATGCATAATTACAAGTAGTGTCTCGTCGTAGTGGGAGGGTTGTCAGGCAACCTGATAGATTCATGTTTTTGGGAGAGTCTTTGGACCTGACCCCTAGTAAACATGGACCTGACCCCTATTAAACATGAACCTGATCCCCGGACATATGATGAGGCACTCCAAGGTAAAGATGCAGCATCTTAGTAAAGTGTAATGAACTCTGAAATAGAATCTAATTATTCTAATCAGGTCTGGGAACTTGTAGAATCACCAAATGGTGTAAAAGCCATTGGATGTAAATGGGTCTACAAAAGAAAATGAGGGACGGACAGGAAGGTGGAAACCTTTAAAGCAAGGCTTGTTGCAAAAGGGTATACTCAGAAAGAGGGAATCGATTATGAGGAAACCTTTTTACCGGTAGCCATGCTTAAGTCTATCCAGATTCTTTTATCTATTGTCGCTCATATGGATTATGAGATTTGGCAAATGGATGTCAAGACAGCTTTCCTTAATAGAAGTCTTGAAGAAAATATTCATATGAAGCAACCAGAGGGGTTCATTGCAAAAGGAAAAGAGCATCTTGTTTGTAAGCTCAAATGGTTCATTTATGGATTGAAGCAAGCTTCGAGATCTTAGAACATCTGGCTTAATGAAGTAATCCAGTCTTATGGATTCATTCAGTGTTCGGATGAGTCTTGTGTATACAAGAAGAGTGACGAAAATGTGGTGGTATTTCTTGTACTATACGTAGATGACATTTTGTTAATTGGCAATAATGTCAAAGTGTTATCAGATGTAAGGGTATGGTTGTCCAAGCAATTCGATATGAAGGACTTGGGATAATGCAGACATATTCTTGGGATCAAAGTAATTAGGGATCGCAAGAAAAAGATGTTATGCTTATCCCAAGCTTCATACATTGATACAATCCTTGCTCATTTTAGCATGCAAAACTCCAAGAAAGGTTTCTTACATTTTCGGCATGGAGTACCTTTATCTAAAAAGATGTCTCCTAAGACATCAAAGGAGATAGAGGACATGAAGACAGTTCCTTATGCTTCAACTGTAGGAAGCCTAATATATGTGATGCTATGTATGAGATCGAATATCTGTTTTGCCATGGGCATGGATTAGCATATATCAAAGTAACCCAGGACAGAAACATTGGACTGCCGTAAAGTATATATTAAAGTACCTGAGTCGGACTAGAGATTATATGCTAATTTACTAGGAAGATGATTTGCTCCCTGTGGGTTACACGGATTCGAAGTTCCAATCAGATAGGGACAATAGTAAGTCAACCTCGGGATTTGTGTTTACTTTGGGAGGTGGATCCATAGCATGGGGGAGTGTTAAGCAGAAAATGCGTTTCAGACTCCACCATGGAAGCTGAGTATGTGGCAGCCTCTAAGGCAGCCAAAGAAGTTGTATGGCTCAGAAACTTCATGATGGACTTAGATGTGATTTCTACTTTGCCCAAAATTATTATAATTTATTGTGATAATAGTGGTGCAGTAGCAAACTCGAAGGAACCATGAGCCCATAAGGCAAGTAAACACATAGAGCGCAAGTACCACCCGATACGAGACATCATAAAACGAGGTGAAGTTATTGTTGCCAAGATTACATCAGAAGATATCCTGGTAGATCCTTTCACTAAGGCCCTTCCGGCAAGAGCTTTTGATGAGCATGTTGAGGGGATGGAAATCAGATGTATGGCAGCATAGTCTTTTAGTATAAGTGGGAGATTGTTGGGATGTATACTAAAAGCCTAGCTTTTGGTATAAAATATTTATTTTGAAATGAGAATCACATTGGTCATGTCTGCATTTAGTTAAATGCAGTTGTCCGTTTAATTTATATTGTAGATAATATGGTGTTTGGTGTGACACAGAAGATCATGTTATCAGTTCCTTATAAATTATAAATAGTAGCTCACGACCAATATGGATAGGGACAAACCATTAGAACGGTCGTAGTGTATTTTGGTATTAGTTTATCTTGACTATAAAATTACACTAGTACACTATGAGTGTATTGAGCAGGACCATTTGAGGTTGTTCTTTTTATACTGATGACATAAAAGACAGGAGCTCTATTATTATGGAAGTGTGTGCTCTTAATCCCGATATAATAACAAGCACATATACTTAGTATTTATTTCTTTAATTTATCAATGGGTGAGATTTAGTTTGTTAAATCAATAGGTCCAATAAGTTGGAAAATAATATTATTTATATGGTGTGTTGTTGATTATAAAAAGAAATTGTGTCTTAGTAATCTAGGCTGATGATGTCCCCAAGAGGAGCTCATAAGGATTATCATGTAAACCCTGCAGGTGGACATAGTCCGGCATGATAATGAGGTTGAGTGGTACTACTCTTGGAGCTATATGTTAATTAAGTGAGTGTCAGTAACTCATTTAATTAATGGACATTCGATATCTTAAACACAGGGAGAATAACGCACTCATGATAAGAAGGAGCTCATAATGTAATTTGAAATTAGTGCGATAGTTCAATAATAGCTCTTTAGTGGTATGAGTTATTATTGATGAACTTGAGTTGGGTATTTGGGGCGAACACAGGAAGTTCAAGCTCATCGGGAGACCAAAATCAATTTCTCCTCTATGTCCTTGTTGTAGCCTCTATAAAGCCTTGTATCCACAAAGTCCACTTCTTACCCAAGTAATGGGCCGGCCACATCCTTGCTTGGTGCAAGGGGACCGGCCAGGCATGGGCTTGGAAGCCAAGAGGTGGCCGGCCTAGCTTGGTGCCCAACTAGGGGTCGGCCACTAGAAAAGGAAAAAGAAGTTTTGTTTTTAAAATAAAATTTTGTTAAAATCTTTCCTTATTTGTAGTTATCTACAATGGTTAAAAGAAAGATTTTATTTTGTTAAAATCTTTCATTTTTTTGTAGTTATCTACAATGGTTAAAAGGAAGATTTTAATTTTCCTTTTATAGTCATTCTCATGGTTTTAAAAGAGAGTTTTAAATTTTAAAATCTTTCCTTTTATAGCTATCTACAAAAGATTAAAGAGAGATTTTAAATTTGTTAAAATCTTTTCTTATTTGTAGTTATCCATAATGTTTAAAAGAGAAATTTTAATTTGATAAAACTTTCTTTTTTATTAACCATGATTGAAAAGAAAAGTTTTAATTTTAATATTTTCTTTTTTTATAGATGTCTACATATTTTTAAAAGAGAGAGATTAATTTTAAAACTTTCCTTTATTGGCATGTACAATAGGAAATTTAAAATAGAAATTTTAATTAAAATTTCCTTTTTTAAAGGGAGACCATAAATAAGGAAGTTTTAATTATGTTTAAAACTTTCCTTTTTTGCCAAGACCATGGATTATAAAAAAGAGGTAGAGGGTGCCTTATGATTATTGAATTGATCTCTCTAAGCTCCCTCTCTTCTAATCTTTTGGTGGCCGGCTATCCCTCTCTAGTTTCTCCTTACTTGTTCTCCTTAGGGTCGGTTCCTATCTCTAGCTTGTTTTCTTCATCTTGCTTGGTGGCCGAAACCTAGATTGGAGGGGAAAAACTATAAGGGCCGGCGGCACACTTGGAGAAGAAGGAGATGAGAAGGAAGTTTCCTCTTTTGGCATCTCTTGGTGGCTCGAGAGTCTTGGAGGAGAAGAAGTGGTTTGGGTGGAATACATCTTGGTAGATCGTCGCCCACACGACGTCCAAGAGGAGGAGAGGAATACAATAGAAGATCAAGAGATCTTTAGCATACAACGAAGGTATAACTAATTAATTATTTCCACTTCATATTAATTAGTTTTCTTTGTATGGATCCTGAAATACCAACACAAGAGGCAATTAGTTTTATGTTTCGTCTTTGTGTTTCTTTTGTTTTTCAATCTTGTGATTCGATTGTTCTTAGTGGTTAAACCTAAGGTTACTATAAGGAGATTAAATATTGAATTTCATTAAAAGGCTTTGTCTAGGAAGTGGTGGATGATCTCATACCCAAGAAGACCTAGTACCCCGCCATATTTAACCTGAAAGTCTATTCTTGAAATAAATATTTAATCAACTTTGTAACATGGGTTGGACTTGGATTAATAATGTTAAGTTTCGTTTGCAATCCAAGTCTAACTTCTAAGAACAGATAAGTTGAACTTGGATTAATAATGTTAAGTTTTGTTTGCAATCCAAGTTTAACTTCTAAAGAACACATGGGTTGTTAGGAAAGGATCAGTACTTATACAAATTTTTGAACAGTGGATCCAGTACGATATTCTGAGTAGCAACCAACATATCCGAGGCACTAAAGGGATGCCTTGCAGACGAAATAGCACGACTACCCCGCACAGCAACATAAAGGAGTTCAACACAAATTGGTGCAGGGAGATACGAAAGTATTTACATATGGCTAAGAAGAACAGGTGAATGGGAAAATGAAGAACGGTGCTATCATGCCCAGGTAGTCCCTATCAGAAGAAATTTCGACAACAACTCCCCAGTACGGGTGACAATATGAATCTTAGAATACAAATATCAATCCATCGGCCCACACGGCCGGAACAATACAATACAAACACTATAACAATCCACGCAGTTTATATAACAATCCACGCAGTTTAATATACAGCCTCCGGCTGTCAACAAAATTTACTAAAAGAAAAGACGATATAGAAACCATCACAGATATATGTAAACTCCTACTCTGTTGGTGCAGTAAGCATCCGACGATCGAACCTCAGTTTTGATAATGGAAAAGGGATTCAAAGTTAAGATTCCTTGTTATCTAACGTGGTTAAATAAGGTTTCAGAAAAGTCCTAACTGCGGTTAGGCAAGGGAAAATCCTAAGGGGGGGTAACCTTAGGTCCTAGGGGGTGGTAACCCTAGGTGAAGGAAAATCCTAAGGGGGGGTAACCTTAGGTCCTAGGGGGTGGTAACCCTAGGTGAAGGAAAATCCTAAGGGGGGGCAACCTTAGGTCCTAGGGGGCGGTAACCCTAGGTGGAGGAAAACCCTAAGGGGCGGCGACCTTAGGTCCTAGGGGGCGGTAACCCTAGGTGGAGGAAAACCCTAAGGGGCGACAACCTTAGGTCCTAGGGGGTGGTAACCCTAGGTGGAGAAAAACCCTAGGGGGCGGTAACCCTAGGTCCTAGGGGGTGGTAACCCTATGCGGAAAGTCCAGTCAGTCTGGAGGACCGGACTGGCATCAGGTAATCTCTCCTGAGGGGAGTAGGTGAGGACGCGTTCCCCATAGAGGGAACAGTAGGCGTCGGGTCGACCTAGGGTTTCCGGTTGGAAACCCGAAGTCAGACTCGGACAGTCCGGAGACTGTCTATACTTCATTTATCATATTTATTATGCTAACTTTGTGTTGCAGGATAGTGTTTGGGACTAACGTATCTTGCAGGTGCAAAGGAGCAACTTAAAGCCTCGGATGAACAGTGTCCGAGGTGCCTCCATGGAGCTTAGAGGCGCCTCGGGTGCACAAGCTGAGCTGGCTGCGAAGCACCATTGGAGGCACCTTGAAGAAGGCAGAAGGCGCCTTGGAAGGCGCCTTGAGTGAGGTTTAAGGCGCCTTAAGCAGATGAACTTCGACCAGTTCAAGCTTGATCCACGCGGAGGATTCGGCAGCATGGAGGCGCCTTGAACAGCTTTCAAGGCGCCTTGAACACCCTTTATAAGGGGGTTTCGACCAGCACTTCAAGATAACGAATACCAAGTGATCTCTCATCAACGTGCTGCTCCAAAAGACGTTCCGAAGTGCTGCTATAAGTGCCCGACGACCCGAAGCTTCAGATTTAGCATTTCTTGTTGTCGGTATAATACTTATAGCTTTTTGTACTCATAATTGTAATCTTTTAATGAGCTTATAGTTGTTGCCCACGGAAAGCGATCAAGGATCGTGGGCCTTCGAGTAGGAGTCGCCTTAGGCTCCGAACGAAGTAAAATCTCTCGTGTCTCTCTCTGTGTGTTTGTTCTTTATTCCGCTGCTTGTTTTAAACTCCGATATTCTTCCAATTTGAAAAACGAAATAGCCACGAGTGCTATTCACCCCCCCCCCCCTCTAGCGCGGTCTCGATCCAACATACTCTACTACGACGAATAAATAAAATCCACGAAGTAATGAAAACATCCGCAACGGAAAAACAAGAGTAGCAAACCCAAATGTTCGTTATAAAGTCCACAATACAAGAGTCTCACATCACAAGTATAAAACGACATAGAACAGAAATAAAAGTCGACGGCGGAGAATTATCGACACATGGGGGCTAGCGACTGGAATCTCCCGACGGCCTCAACCTGAAAATTATTAATGTAACGGTGTGAGTCCAAAGAACTCAGCAGGTAACCAATAGATATGTACAGCAACATATAACCACCAGCAATAACCTATGGTACAGTCTCCTAAACCATAGAACCTATAGTACAGTCTCCTAACAGTATAACAGGTATGCATAGCTGAATAAACTATAGTAACTAACAGTAAGCATGTAATACAGTCTACAGCAAGAATAATAAGAAATGCATAACTGAAATAAACCGTACTCACCTGCAAATCCTCTGAGCTGTAACTGTGAACATACACAGATAAAAATAGTCAGACTAAATAAGCATGTATCCTATATGCATGTCAATCATATGCAGTCACCAAATTGCATCATCCAATATGCAACAATCACAATAAATGTAATCTGTGCATATGATGCAATAAGACATGGTCACCCTTGACGCCAGTCAACCATCTCACACACGATGGTGAGACCGAGTGGGTACGGCTGTGACACCGTGCACTCTACCATCACTACCCCTGAAGAGTGACTGAGTGGACGGGATACTGTCGGAGTACACCTATCCTCCTACCTCAAACATAGTGAGGGAGCGCAATGCTCTCATCTCCCGGTACGCGATGACGGGGAGGAATCTCTGCCTGCTACCACGCTGCAGTCACACTACCCATGAGCGAACCAGCGGAGCACTATAGAGCAACTGCCATATACACCCTGGGTGCTGTGCCACTACCCATGCAGTAGTCACATTGTGTGCAGGCCCGTGTAGCCGGCCGATGAGCTCAACAATAATAGAGTCGTCAATCGCCCAGCTTGTAATCATGCGGGATGGTGCATGATGCTACAGTATGTCATACCTGAACATAGCCTTCTCCATATATGTGTGCACCAAAAAGGTAAACGCACATATATATAACCATGATATAAGCAACATAAATCCAACAACACATATCAAGTAGGTATAACAACTAATCCAGTGGACAGAAACACCATATATACATATCCATCTCAATAAACATAGATACACATGGTAAAAGATAAAAGCATCCAGTTCTAATGTAAAGCAACTAATAGTAGATGCATGTGATAGGTATCAACTAAGCTAAGACTAGGGAAGAGATAAACCTACCAACTACCGCTAGCAATTATATATAAACTACACATATCATAAGACAATATCGAAAAGATAAGTCAAAGGGTACTCGCCTCAAATAGAATGTACTATCAAGCAATCCAAAGTTGAGACGCCCGTCTCGAATCAGAGTCCTGCGTCAAACAATATATATATTTTTTTATTTAGCTAAATCCAAAAGAATAGCTAAATAAAATCCCTAATACTAAATTAGGGCAAAACCCTAATCACATCACGATTAACCTACCTAAATTAAATCTAACGGTCAATTAGGGTTAGTTACCTAATCCCTAAGCACCCATTAGATTAGAAATTCAATGGTTGACTAGGGTTAATTACCTTAACCCTAATCATTCCATTAGGTTAATCTAAGCAATTAATCTAATCACAATCAACAACTAATTACAACCTCAAATCAAGCCTACACGTGATCATGTAATCAGATCATACCTAATCAATATATAAACCTAATTCATCTAGCATCACCTACAACATGAATCAAAATCCCTACACCATACCTCAAATTCAAACCTCCGCTCTTGATCCAAAGCCACTGGTGATGCTGGTTTGAGTGCTGCCGGCAAGAAAACACCAAGATCTACATCCACAAGACAGTACCCTCTATCTCACAGCCATGCTTATTAATCCACAGCACTCAACCTTGCTGAAATCCCGTGCACACCTCATTGATCAGAGCAGAACTTCACCCTTCTTCTCCAATCTCGTGTCCTAAATCAATACCCGGATCACAATAACACCAAAACATAGCACAAATCCGTGAATCAACAAGAATCCGACAATGAATCAAGAGGGAAGAACGGATTTGGTTGCTTACCCTTGAAGCCCTAATTGCTCTTCCACGCCGGCAATTGAGTGGCACGGCTCAATCCAGTGGCGTCGATCGGAGAATCGTAGACCATGCTAGGGCACAGATCGGAGAAAATCCAGAGAAGAGGAATCGAAGCTAGCTTACCCTCGGAGCCTTAATTGCCTCTTCACGCCGGCGATCACCTCCTTTGGTGTCGGCGTCAAGGAAGAGGAGTCGGCAACTACGGAAGAAATGCTCAAGGGAAGGGTTGAGAAGAGGAGATCAAGATGATCCAGGCCTCCTTGATTGATCTCCGGCAAGCTCCGACGACGTGCTCCTCCGGCGATGTCGACGATCGCCAAAGATCCGTCAGCTTCGGTTCGTCTGCGAGAGAAGAAGAGAGAAGAGTCGAGGAAGACCAGTTCGGCGATAGGTTTAGGGGAAGAATAAGAAAAAGAAAAGTATTTATATTTAAAACTTTTCCGCACTTAAACGGGTTTCCCAAACAGGCTTTATCCGTACCCGTAATTGATCCCCTCAAAACTCGTCGTACGAGCTCCGAAAAATACTCAGAAAATTTCTAAAAATTCTAGAAAAAATTTATAAGGTTATTTCTCAAGTAACCCTATTATTTAAATTTTTTGATATCTCACATTCTCCCCTACTAATAAAAATTTGGTCCCCAAATTTCACTATAACCAACAGCAAACACTAGAATATAACCAAACAGTATAAATGCTGAAAGGAACTCTAACCCACATACCTCAAGTAAATAGATGGGGATATCGAGCTCGGATCGTATCCTCTAGCTCCCAAGTAGCCTCCTCGTCAGAATGATACTGTCATCTGACTTTGACCAGTTGGACAGTCTTGTTCCGCAGCTGACACTCCCTATGGTCCAGAATCCATACCGGAACCTCCTCATAAGTAACGTCAGGCTGAATGGGAACTAATATATCTGACAGAACACGTGTTGGATCGGATACGTATCTCCTTAGCATAGATACATGGAATATATCGTGAATGCCGGCTAGAGATGGTGGTAGCGCCAGATGATAAACTACTGCTCCAATCCTCTCTAATATCTGGAACGACCCAATATATCGTGGAGCTAACTTACCTCGAAGACCAAATCTCTTAACCCCTTTCGTGGGTGAAACTCTCAAAAATACATGATCACCAATAGAGAACTCCAGGGGTCTCCGTCTCCGATCAGCATAACTCTTTTAACGGTCCTGAGCCTCTGACATCCTCCGTCTGATAGTACGAACCAACTCTGCCTCCTGCTAAGCTCTTTGAGGTCCTAGCAGCTGGGCCTCCCCAACCTCCTCCCAGAGGGTGGGTGTCCGACAAGGTCTATCATACAACGCCTCAAACGGTGCCATCTAGATAGCCGAATGATAGTTGTTGTTGTAGGCGAACTCCACCAATGGCAGGTGGTCCTCCCAACTGCCTCCGAAATCCATAACGTAAGACCTCAGCAAGTCCTCCAAAGTCTGAATGGTCCACTCTGACTGTCCATCTGTCTGCGGATGGAATACCGTACTGAAACGAAGTTGTGTGCCCAAGGCCTGCTGCAGACTCTGCCAGAATCGAGACGTGAATCGTGGGTCTCTATCAGATATAATGCTCAACGGAACTCCATGCAATCTGATAATCTCTCGACAGTATAACTCTGCTAATCGATCCAGAGAATCAGTCTTCCAGATCGCTAAAAAGTGTGTGGATTTGGTTAATCGGTCAACGATTACCCAAATCGCATCATAGCCTCGTCGATTCCTAGGCAATCCTATCACAAAATTCATAGTAATATGCTCCCACTTCCACTCTGGAATAGGGATCCTCTGAAGTAAACCAGCAGGTCTCTGGTGCTCACCCTTCACCTGCTGACAGACAAGACATCTAGCTACAAACTCTGCGATGTCTTTCTTCATACCGTTCCACCAATAGGAACGCCTCAAATCACGATACATACGAGTTCCACCTGGGTGGATAGCAAATCTAGAGCGATGAGCCTCTTGAACTAACTCCTCTATGACTGAGTGAGACTGAGGCACACATAATCTGCCCCGGAAATAAACAATACCCTTGTCATCTCATGCAAACTCGGTCTGCTGTCCAGAAGTTATCTGGCTGCTAATGAACTGTAAATGTTGATCTCCGGCCTGGGCCTCGCGAATCCTCATCCTGATCGATGACTGAGCAATCATAGTAACAAGAATACCCTGCTCTGTCCGTTCCTGCTCCACAAGGCCCAACTCGGAGAATACCTGAATCAAGTTCGTGACTACAACTCGGTGGCAAGCAAAAGTCCCTCTGGACTTCATGCTAAGTGCATCAGCAACCACATTAGCTTTACCCAGATGGTAGCTAATAGTACAATCATAATCCTTCAGGAACTCCATTCATCTCCTCTGTCGGAGATTGAGTTCCTTCTGTGTGAAAAGATATTTGAGACTCTTATGATCAGTAAGAATCTCAAAAGTAATACCATAAAGATGATGTCGTCAAATCTTTAAAGCAAAGATAATAGCAGCTAGCTCTAAATCATGTACTAGGTAGTTCATCTCATGCTCCTTCAACTGACGAGAAGCATAGGAGACTACCCTACCGTGCTGCATCAAAACAGCGCCCAAGCCCTGAAGAGATGTGTCTGTGTAAAGTACGAATCCGTCATCACCAGATCGTAAAACCAACACTGGTGCTGATACTAACCTCCGCTTCAGCTCCTGGAAGCTGGTCTCACAAGCCTCTGACCACGTGAACTTCACGCCTTTCCGGGTCAGACGTGTCAATGGCATAGCAATGTTGGAAAAACCCTCAACAAATCGTCTATAATAGTCAGCCAATCCCAAGAAACTACGGACCTCCTGAACTGACTTCGGCTGCTCCCAGCTAGTGATAGCCTCGATTTTCTGAGGATCTACTGAAATACCTTGGCTTGAAACCACGTGTCCTAGAAAACCAATTGAGGATAGCCAAAATGCACACTTGCTGAACTTCGCATACAGATGATGTTGTCGAAGAGTCTCCAAGACCATGCGAAGATGTTGTGCATGTTCCTCCTCGGAACGTGAATAGATCAATATGTCATCGATAAAAACAATAACGAACTAATCTAGATACTCCAGAAAGATACGATTCATCAGATCCATAAATACTGCAGGAGCATTAGTAAACCCAAATGGTATCACCAAAAACTCGTAATGTCTGTATCTAGTGCGGAATGTTGTCTTCTGAATATCAGAATCTTTAACTCTCAGTTGATGATATTCAGACCGCAGATCAATCTTAGAATACACTGATATATCTCTGAGTTGATCAAACATATCCTCAATCCGTGACAAGGGGTACTTATTTCTGATAGTCACTGCATTCAGCTGCCTAAAATCGATGCACAACCTGAGAGTACCATCCTTCTTCTTGACGAATAATACCGGAGAATACCCACGGAGATACACTAGGGCGAATAAATCCCCTATATAATAACTCCTGGAGCTGAACCATTAATTTGTCCAACTCTTTCGGGGTCATACGATAAGGAGCTTAACTCGTCCAGTATCTGACGAGGGTAGAGGTGGTAGCACTGCCAAAGGCTGCTGAGTTTGAGCCAGAGCCTACCATTGAGTCGGTATTGGATACTGAGCTAGGGATGGGCTGCAGTAAGTACTAAATCGGTGGCTGGGCTGCAACTAATACTGTACCAATGGCTGAGGTTGCAACTGATACTGTACCAGTGGCTGAGGTTGTAACTGATACTGCCCCTGTATTAGATACTGAGGTCCCGAAATAGAACTCTCGGGCTCCATAAGTACACCGGAATGCTCCTGACCGTGCAGGTCATATGCAGCCACTACAGAGGGAGCTGTCCTCTGCTGATAATGCGACGATTGGGCTTTCGGCCCGTATCGCTGGGTCTCAGACTGACCAAACTATCCTCCCAGAACAAAAATCCCGGAAGCTATATGCTGAGCCTTCAGCGATCAGTCTCGGCTCACGTGCCAATGCAGTTTACAATAATAGCAAACTGACTGCCCCAGGGTGCATGTCGAGGTGATGTGATCTTGGGATCCGCATCGGGCGCAATGAGAGTCACCGGTGGACTATTTCCGGTTCTGCTGAGCAGACTGGGAAGGTCCAGATGAAGATCGTCCCGACTTCTGGGGTCGGTCAGATGCCCCAGAAGTACCCTGACCCGTCTGAGTGCGACTGCTCTGCTGCTTTCCAGTAGTCTGTGACTGCTGGATCTGTCCGGAAGTCCGATCAATCTGCTTCCTCTTCTTGTCTGCATTCACTCTCTGATGAGCAGACTCGATCATAAAAGCTCTATTCAGTCCTCTGTGTATGATGAACTACCAAAATCGACAATCTTCACTTGAAGATACCCGTCCAGTCCCTGGACAAACTAAAGCATACGAGATCTATCCTCGACAACTAACTCAGGACAGAATCTGGCCAACCGATTAAATTCGGTATTGTACTCCATCACTGAGTAGTTATTCTGTCGAAGACTCAGAAAATCCTGCCGACGTGTCATCTGATACTCCCGGGGAAAATACTGACTCTCGAATGCCTCCCTAAATCTCGCCCAAGCAATATGCTGCTCGCTTATACTTGAGCGTTGTGTGTCCCACCAAATTTATGTCTCGTCTCATACCTCAAGTACGCAGTAGTAGGCACGACTGGAGGGGGTGTCGAGTATACTGAAGGTGATACCACTAGTGGTACAGTCGAGGTATGTACCTCTGAAGTCGGAATCATCGGGGTCTTATAATCTGACATGCCTATATATCCTGACGAGTCTATCCGTGACGGATAGGCTCAACCCTAGCAGACCTCTCCGGAGACTCTGTCTCAGGAGAATCTATCGGCCTCTTACGTGGTCGACCACGTCTCGGTACCGGAATACATGTATGTATCATATCCATAAACAAAATGTTACCCAGATATCACAACAGGTATAAGAATTATAAAATTACCTAATTTACCTATTGTTGTCTGGAGATGTCTTGTCGATGCTTAGTCCCCAATTAAAACCTCGTCAAAATACTCGGAATTCCGAAACTAGAATATCGACGGAAATCCGCAAAATCTGAAAATATCCAGATAAGCTCGCAAAACTCGTAAGAACATATCGGTATCGCAAACGATGCTCTGATACCAAAAATATTGTCACGCCCCAGGTAGTCCCTGCCAGAAGAAATTTCGGTAGCATCTCCCTTGTACGGGTGACAATATGAATCTCAGAATACATATATCAATCCATCAGCCCACACGGCCGGAACAATACAATACAAACACTATAACAATCCACGCAGTATAATATACAGCATCCGGCTGTCAATAAAATTTACTAAAAGAAAATACGATATAGAAATCATCGCAGATATATGTAAACTCCTACTCCACTATGACGAATGAATGAAATCCATGAAGTAATGAAAACATCCGCAGCGGAAAAACAAGAGTAGCAAACCTAAATGTTCGTTATAAAGTCCACAATACAAGAGTCTCACATCACAAGTATAAAACGACATAGAACAGAAATAAAAGTCGACAACGGAGAATCATCGACACATGGGGGCTAGCGACTGGAATCTCCCGACGGCCTCAACCTGAAAATTATTAATGTAACGGTGTGAGTCCAAAGAACTCAGCAGGTAACTAATAGATATGTACAACAACATATAACCACCAGCAATAACCTATGGTACAGTCTCCTAAACCATAGAACCTATAGTACAGTCTCCTAACAGTATAACAGGTATGCATAGATGAATAAACTATAGTAACTAACAGTAAGCATGTAATACAGTCTACAGCAAGAATAATAAGAAATGCATAACTGAAATAAACTGTACTCACCTGCAAATCCTCTGAGCTGTAACTGTGAACATACACAGATAAAAATAGTCAAAGCAAATAAGCATGTATCCGGTATGCATGTCAATCATATGCAGTCACCAAAATGCATCATCCAATATGCAACAATCACAATAAATACAATCTGTGCATATGATACAATATAACATGGTCACCCCTGACGTCAGTCAGCCATCTCACACCCGATGGTGAGACCGAGTGGGTAGGATTGTGACACCGTGCACTCTGCCATCACTACCCCTGAAGAATGACCGAGTGGACGGGATGTTGTCGAAGTACACCTATCCTCCTACCTCAAACATAATGAGGGAGCGCAATGCTCTCATCTCCTGGTACGCGATGGCGGGGAGGGATCCCCGCCTGCTACCACGCTGCAGTCACACTACCCATGAGCGGACCAGCGGAGCACTACAGAGCAACTGCCATACACACCCTGGGTGTTGTTCCACTACCCATGCAGTGGTCACGTTGTGTGCAGGCCCGTGTAGCCGGCCGACAAGCTCAACAATAATGAAGTCGTCAATCGCCCAGCATGCAATCATGCGGGATGGTGCATAATGCTACAGTATGTCATACCTGAACATAGCCTCCTCCATATATGTGTGTGCCAAAAAGGTAAACGCACATATATATAACCATGATATAAGCAGCATAAATCCAACAACACATATCAAGTAGGTATAGCAACTAATCCAGTGGACAGAAACACCATATATACATATCCATCTCAATAAACATAGATACACATGGTAAAAGATAAAAGCATCCAATTTTAATGTAAAGCAACTAACAGTAGATGCATGTGATAGGTATCAACTAAGCTAAGACCAGGGAAGAGATAAACCTACCAACTACCGCTAGCAATTATATATAAACTACACATATCATAAGACAATATCGAAAAGATAAGTCAAAGGGTACCCACCTCAAATAGAAGGTACTCTCAAGCAATCCAAAGTCGAGACGCCCGTCTCGAATCAGAGTCATGCGTCAAACAATATATATATATATTTTTTATTTAGCTAAATCCAAAAGAATAGCTAAATAAAATCTCTAATACTAAATTAGGGCAAAACCCTAATCACATCACGATTAACCTACCTAAATTAAATCTAACGGTCAATTAGGGTTAGTTACCTAATCCCTAATCACCCATTAGATTAGAAATCCAATGGTTGACTAGGGTTAATTACCTTAACCTTAATCACTCCATTAGATTAATCTAAGCAATTAATCTAATCACAATCAACAACTAATTACAACCTCAAATCAAGGCTACACGTGATCATGTAATCAGATCATACCTAATCAATATATAAACCTAATTCATCTAGCATCACCTACAACATGAATCAAAATCCCTACACCATACCTCAAATTCAAACCTCCCCTCTTGATCCAAAGCCACTGGTGATGCTGGTTTGAGTGTTGCCGGCAAGAAAACACCAAGATCTGCATCCACAAGACAATACCCTCTATCTCACAGCCATGCTTATTAATCCACAGCACTCAACCTTGCTAAAATCCCGTGCACACCTCACTGATCAGAACAGAACTTCACCCTTCTTCTCCAATCTCGTGTCCTAAATCAACACCCGGATCACAATAACACCAAAACAGAGCACAAATCCTTGAATCAACAAGAATCCGACAATGAATCAAGAGGGAAGAATGGATTTGGTTGCTTACCCTTGAAGCCCTAATTGCTCTTCCACGCCGGCAATCGAGTGGCACGGCTCAATCCAGTGGCGTCGATCGGGGAATCGTAGACCGTGCTAGGGCATAAATCGGAGAAAATCCAGAGAAGAGGAACCGAAGCTAGCTTACCCTCGGAGCCCTAATTGCCTCTTCACGCCGACGATCACCTCCTTTGGTGTCGGCGTCAAGGAAGAGGAGTCGGCAACTACGGAAGAAATGCTCAAGGGAAGGGTTGAGAAGAGGAGATCAAGATGATCCAGGCCTCCTTGATTGATCTCCGGCAAGCTCCGACGACGTGCTCCTCCGGTGATGTCGACGATCGCCGAAGATCCGTCAGCTTCGATTCGTCCACGAGAGAAGAAGAGAAAAGAGTCTAAGGAAGACCAGTTCGGGTTCGGCGATAGGTTAGGGGAAGAATAAGAAAAAGAAAAGTATTTATATTTAAAACTTTTCCTCACTTAAATGGGTTTCCCAAATAGGCTTTATCCGTACCCGTAATTGATCCCCTCAAAATCCGTTTTACGAGCTCCAAAAAATTTTCAGAAAATTTTTAAAAATTTCGGAAAAATTTTATAAGGCTATTTCTCAAGTAACCCTATTATTTAAATTTTTTTGATATCTCACAGGTGCAGAATTGGTCCTTAAAGAAGGGCAAGAAGCCGACGGGAGGTAGATGAGGTCGGTCGTAGGCTGAGGGGATGACAATTTGATAGTTGGAGGGAAAACGGTAAATGAGTTTAATCTGATCAATCTCATCCCCATTGAACTTGGACCCGGTAGAAGTGTACGAAAGCCCAGGGATGGACACAGGAGGTTGAGGGAAAACAACCATAGAAAATCGAGAAAGAAGCGAATCACTGACTCAATGAAAGAAAGAAAGGAAAGGCTTACTGAGAAAGGTCGACAACGAGGAGGAGAAGCATCAAAGAACGTGCTCGAGAACAAAATTACCAGGAAGTATGAAGATGACGATGAGTAAATAAAGGCCTATAAGGCCCAGCGAATGATCACTCTAAGTCGTTCGATCAAGGGTTGCAGATAACGAAGTCGAAATCTGACCATGGAATTTGAAAAGACATCTGTCATATCAACCACGAATATATGTCTGTCACATCAATCGTGCGGTGGCAGAGATCGAGACACGTGGTAGCCGGTGATAGAGAATCATTAATGGGGCTTAATTAAAAGACATGGGCGGCGTGCTCAACCATAATAACCAAATATTTAAACAATCTTTCAGAAATCAGGAGGACGTTAGCAACCAATAAGAGGCGCTAGTCCGAGAAAGTGACGAGATGTGAAAATTTGCTAAGTGTTGTCGCCAACCATCTCGATTGGTACAGAGATCTAACTAAGATATAGCCGAGAGGCAGCTCTAAATCCAGGTGCGTCAGAGGGTACCCGAGTGGCGGCTCTAAACCCAGGTGCGTCAGAGGATAGCCGAGCGACGGCTCTAAACCCAGGTGTGTCAGAGGATAGTCGAGCTGCAGCTCTAAACCCATGTATGTCAGATGATAGCCGAGCGGCGGATCTAAACCTAGGTCAACAAAAAAGCTCCAATGTTCACCAAATTCGAGCTTCAGTCAGTAAGCTACAGCAAAATAGCAACTATAAAGATGATATGAGCCGATCGGAAGCTCGAAAATATAGAATGCCCGATCAGGGAAAGGTCACTGATGACACTACTTGTCCAGTCAGTCAGACTTATAGCCTCCTTCGACTAGACTTGAGGAGGAGGCTTGTGATGTGACGATAAAAGGGGCCCACCAAGCGTAGGTAAAAGGTGGAGATGGAAGTCAACGTGGAAGTCAAAGTCAATGGGTCAACGATGGTCAGCGGTGGTCAACGGTCCCTCTAAAGATGGTTGAGCAGCAATGGACTCGAACCATCGATTGGGCATAAATTGTCTGATTGGCCAGGTGGCTTATCTGAGCGGATCGCCCCTCTGGCCAAGAGCACTACGGCAAGAACATCAGACGTTCATTACAGATTAGAGGAACGCTAAGACGACCGAAGTTCTTGTCCGGTCGGGCGGAGACAATCTACTGAACCAAGTCACTGCGGGGAAAAGCAGCAGAGGTTGACTGAGTGGAGGAGTCCTGGCTGAGTGGATACCCAGCTCGGTCAAACTGTGGGACCATTCTCTTATCTCTTAATATCCCTTTAGGAGATAATGCCACTGATAACAGAGTATAGTCAATAGGTGGATCGTACGATGGAAGCTTCTATTGTCTTGTCAGAGATTTACATGCCCTGTTAAGGTATGGTGTCGGAGATACTTTTATGACATGTCCTTTTATAGGACAATTTGGAGAACGTGGTCATGCCTTAAGGAGCTTGCACGTCACTCACTGGGGCACTAAATAAGGGGGGTCCATGCATTGGCGAAAGTACGTGTTATTCACTATTCACGCTTGTATTTTGTTGATTTCACTATTGCTCCGCCTTTTTCACTATTCCGATGACTGACTTAAGCATTGGAAGGTCAATGTCGGGGACCCCTTCCTTGGCCCGACACTGATGTTTCTTGTGTTGCAGAGCGGAGAGAAGTCTACATGCGGTCAACGTAGAAGCCACATCCCTAGCTAGCCTTCTTCACGATTTTCAGACAGGATCAATTATAGAAGCTAAGTTCTTTTTTGTAATACTTGATTGCACTCCTGATGTTAGTAATCAAGAGCAAATAACTTTGGTTATAAGATGTGTTGATGTTTCTACAAGCCCAATGAAAGTAGAAGAATACTTTTCGGGATTTTTAAAAGTGGATGATACAATAGGACAATGGCTGTTTGAAGAAATGCAAAATGTGTTAAAAAGTTTTGATCTTGATATTGATAATGTAAGATGGCAGAGATATGATAATGGAGAAAATATGAAAGGGAGACACCAAGGCGTACAAAAAAAACTTTTGGATATAAATCCTAAAGCATTATACACTCCATGTGGCTGTTATTATTTGAATTTAATACTTTGTGACATTGCAAATTCCTGTGGAAAGCGAAAAACTTTTTTAGAGTAGTACAACGGATTTATAAAATATTTTTTCATTCTATAAAGAGGTGGAAGATTTTAATAGATCATGTAACGGTAAAGATTTAACTCTTAAATCATTATCAATCACTCGATGGGACAGTCGTACTGAAAGTATGAAAATAGTGGTAATTCAAGCTCAACAAATCAGAGAAGCTTTATTTCAAGTTGCAGAAGAAAAAGACACCGACTCTAAAATAAGAAATGAAGCTAAGTCTTTAGCAACATTGAAACTTGGAAATTTTAAATTTTTAGTGGGTATAATTATTTGGTATGACATATTAGGTAAAGTTAACATTGTTAGCAAAGGCTTACAATCTGAAAATATACTTATTGACGTTGCTATAACCAAGGCTAAGGGGCTAATTGCTTCTTTTAAAGAATATAGAGAATCTAGATTTGGACAAACTATTAATATAGTAAAAGAATTTGCTTCAACAATGGAGATTGATCCTATTTTTTTAAAAAAAAGATAAATATATAGAAAAAAATATTTTGATGAGGTTACACTTGAGTCTTCTAAAATACCTCAAGAATTTTGATGAGGTTAATTTATTCGCCTTTGAATCCAAAGGATCCTTTTCTTAACTGGTTTCCTTTTGAGTAATGTTTTTCTACGTTGTTTGTTCACATTGGAACTACTAATTTGCCAACCAAAGATGAAAAAAGAGCTCCCAGCAAATTATATTTCACACCACTATCTGTTCATATCTGGGGACGCCAATTGGAATATTTCTATTTTTTTATTGTAGGGATTGATTCATGCATGTGCTCTGATTCAGCGAGGAGGGGCAACGGGTGGCATGGTATAAAGTCTAGAAGAGCTAAGCAAGGCACAAACTAAGCAAGGAATGATTAGATTCTACGCCACCATACAACATTGATTCTATTTGCCAAACAAAGTGAAGCTCTGTTGCCATGGGCTCTTTTTGAGCTCATGAATGAAAGATTTGACTCAAACAAGGAATTAATCAACAAATATGCTCTTCCTTTACGTTTGCAATTTGAGATATTTAATGCAAAATAATGACTTTAGTGTGAGATTTGACTAAAAGGGGTGGGGGGAGGGCGACAAAGTTGCATTTAATTTAGCTAGGTAGATTATTGGAAGAAACACTAATTATAGCGGATATGTTTAATTGCACTGATATTATTCTCCAACATTGTTGTCGATTTGTTGATTATTTTAATATTTGAATTTAGATTTGATTCATGAAAGATGAAATTTATTAACTAGTGAATTGTAATTTGACATATGCTGAAAGGCAGACTTTTCTAAATGCCCCTTTGCTAGCCTAGCTCATTCGTCTACTTCGTCAGTCCCCTAATTAATAACTTTTCTCATTATAATCTAGCTCTTTTCTCATGTCATTCCTCTAAAAATCATTAATTGTTTGTTTCCCGTCTCATGTTGATGATTCCTTTAGTACATAAATCATTTTGTTCATTTGTTCATAAAGTTCCCATCTAGTGCTTAAATATTTTTTTCCTTGTTAGATCCACTTTATTACTTATCCTCATCATTTCCATTTGTAAAATGGGTAATTTGAAGTCATGGATACATATTTCTAGATTAACTAGCTATTGCACATGTGTAATATAATACATAAATTGTCACGCCCGAGAGGAGTCCCTGTCCGAAGAAATTTCGGCAGCATCTCCCCTGTACGGCGGACAATCTGAAACTTCTACATAACCCATATACCTCAGCCACAGGCCGCTGGAATAATAACAGTAAATAAAATCAATCACCACGCAGTTTATATATGTATTCAGCCTCTGGCTATCACAACCACGCAGTTAATAAAATAAACAACATAGTAATACTCTGACTCGAAATCAACCCTACTCAACTACACTCGTAAAGCCCAAATCCGATTTTTCTTACCTCTTCTGCCGTCCAGGCAGACATGTAGTAGTATAAAATCGAAAACAAATCCATCAACGAGACAAATTATATAATATCTAAGTATTCAACATCCAAAATCCAAATATAGTCAAGTGAGAATCAAAAACAATACAAACGATAGCAAATAGCTGGAGGTCTGCAGGGGACTAGCAACTGGAACTCCCTCCTGACAGCATCAACCTGAAAATAACAACAATGGAGGCGGGGTGAGTCCAACACTCAGCAGGTACAGTTGATATGCAAAGTAAAGAAATAACACTTAGCACTAATCATGCGTACAGTCTCCTGACAATAATAAAGATAGATGCAAATCGAAGAGAACAGGAGAGAATCTGCACTAACCAAGACCCGGTAAAAGGACAAACAGTCCGAAAGATATAGAAGACGTGTATGCATGTCAATCAAGGTATCCAAGCAATGTGCAGCATATAAGTGCAACAAACACAAACACAAACAATAAATGCATCATGCATATGATGCCAATGTCATGGTCACCCCTGACGCCAGTCAGCCGACTCACAACAACAGTGGGACCGAGTGGGTAGGGCTGTGACGACCGTGCACTCTGCATCACTACTCCTGATGAGTGACCGAGTGGACGGGATGCTGTCGGAGTACATACGTACTCCTACCCCAAATCATAAATGGGGGAGCGTCATGCTCTCATCTCCCGGTACACTGTGACGGGGAGGGATCTCTAACGTGCTACACGCTGCGTCACACTACCCATGAGCGGACCAACGGAGCACCGGAAGAGCCAAACTGACGTGCTACCACGCTGTGTCCCGCTACCCATGAGCGTCACAACGGAGCACCGAACAGTGATGAAACTGGCAAAGTGCTCGACAATAAAGGAGCAATCAATCACTCAGCATGCAATCATGCGAATGGTGCATGTCACTAAACATGGTAATATACTAAACCAATCTCTGGACATATCATAATGTGCACCAAAGCGAATGAATCATATCAAGGTATCTGATCATATAAGGTATCAAACCTAGGTCCTGACATGGTAAAATATGGTTATATCACTACCCATGAGCATGTGGAATCAGGTACATATCCATACAAGATGTAAACAAACAATCAATCAACAGGTAGCATGTATTGGGCAGTGATTAACCGAAACAAGTAAGAAACACAATTAATGCATCTTGTTAATTTAATTACTAAGCATATCAAAGACAATAAGTCAAAAGTACCCGCCTCCGAAAATAGAAAGGTCCAATCTGACTCCGAGATACTCGTCTCGCGTCAAAGTCCTGTGTCACCAATAAATAAATATATATTTTATTTTTTTCATTTAGCTACAACTCAATAAATAGCTAAATAAAAT
Source organism: Zingiber officinale (assembly GCF_018446385.1). Lineage (NCBI taxonomy): Eukaryota > Viridiplantae > Streptophyta > Magnoliopsida > Zingiberales > Zingiberaceae > Zingiber > Zingiber officinale. Next base: position 107,066,732 of record NC_055995.1, on the reverse strand, counting down.
CCCCTAAACTAATTTAGGGTAAAAACTCTAATCATATAACATTAACCCTTCCTAATTCATCATGTACCTAATCATCTAACAAGATCTAATACACATGATCTACAAAACAAAAACTCCCTTGTTGGAACACTTACATTGATCAGATCAAAATGGAAATCGAGAAAACAACTAGGCGTTCAGTGCTGTGGTGGTCGGAAATCCAACAACTTCACACCACTGTCCACTGGTAATTGGATCAAAATTTCCAAATCTATCAAATAGGAAATCTTTACAGTAGCATACAAAAATTCTACATCACTGTTGTAGTTAACAAAACCATCACCTGTCCTTCTTCTCCAACGATGGTAGCAAGCAGCAGTGACTGGGATGCTCTCCTATCAGCCCTCTGCCGAACTAATTTGCTTCAGTTTGTAACCTAAGTCAGTGCTGGAGAAAAGAGAGCCCGATTAGAAATCAATATATCCTCAACTGTGCCGATCTGAGATCAAACTGGTCACAGAGGATAAACTCACTAAAGATAGAGGTCTAGGGCACCACCACATGCCCTTGTTCGAACCTGCAGAATGCAACTCGAGTTGGATCGGCGGCAGCCGGCTGGAGGGATCTAGAGCACAGCCAAGTGGAGGCTCGGATGAGGCATCGACGCTAGGGCAGTGGCAAGGGATCGGCGATGTCGCGAGCCCAAAGGGGAGGAGCAGTCGGCTCTCTATTCCCTAGCGTCGTCGGCGTCGGCAGAGGAGAGGAAGGCGTCGGAAAGAAGTCGACTAGGGCACTCGTGACGACGACCGGCGCTGGGGTTCTTGGCGGCTAGGGCACAAGATCGGTGAGGAAGAAGATGAGAAGAGGGCGGTTAGGGCATAGTTGGTTCGGCGGCTCGGCGCGAGGAGGAAGAGAGATCGTCGCACGTGTGAGGCTCGGTGAAGGCACGGGAGGAGAAGAAAATAAATAAGAAAAAGAAAGGAAAAGAAAATAAATAAGAAAATCTTTTCCTCGCTTAAATGGGTAGTCTAAACAGGTCTTTTCGGGGCCAACTTTTTATCCCCGTTAACTCGTCTATACGAGCTCCGAAAAATTCCCGAAAAATTTCCAAAAATTTCGAAAAAATTCTCTTATTAATATTCGCCTATTTTCAATATTTTACATAAATATATGTAAATTATTGCCCATGAATTCTCCCTAAAAAAAATTAATTTAATTTTTTATATCATGTATTAAACTAATAAAAATAGATATTATATTTAATCTTAGTCAAAAGACTGAAAAAGGTATGCTTTCTAACTCGTTGGCCCAAGATATTTATAGAAACTTTTTCGCTCGTGGTGTTACCAATCCTAAGATGTAGGACTAAAGAGAACCATGACAGTGCATATTTTTATATAAAAAATAACTAATAAATCTTAAATTTATTCACAGTGTGAAAAAATGATATTAATGTAATTTTATTTTGGATTTTATCGAAATTAGTTATTAAATGATCCAGATTCTTAATTAAATAGTAAGATGGAAAGTTTTGATGGTTTCAACAAAGACACCTATAAATCATATAATAGAAATATGAAATTATATATATATATATATATATATATATATATATATATATATATATATATATATATATATATATAATTTCATTTCTTTCGTATACAACAAAACTATATAAATAAAATAACGTATGAAATGAAACATAAATACAATAAAATAAAAACCTTCATCAACACTATATATCCTAATTTAGCATGCCAAGTTTCATCATTTACATCAACATTGCTAATAAGAGCAATGTTTGAAAAATAACTATTATTGTCATAATTAATGTTTGATTCTATATCAAGAACCATAAAATTATTCGATATATAATCATATCCTATTAACACAGAGTTAATACTTAATTTCACACAACAACTATAAAAATGTATACAATAACCCAAATCAGGAATACTAGTAACGGAAACTGGATTCCATCAAATCTCAAGAACATATCAGACATCATGTCGAAACAAGATATGTCCATCACGTAGATTGAATTTGTAAGTGTCAACGCCTTTGACTTCAATCCTTGAATTATTTCCTATATATATATATATATATATATATATATATATCCATTTGTATCTTAAGATGTCATATTTTATAGTTATTCTCATATAGTTTCTCTCCCTTATGGAGTTCAACTATGGTGTTCTTAGTAGTCATGATCTAACATAAATAAATACATTATTTAGTAATTCAATGTATTATATATATATATTATGATTGACTCAATGTTAATTTGAGTTGGTTTACAAAATTAAGTGGCAACTACATTTCCACTCATCATTTGTATAATCCAATCTAACTAACATTAATCAATTCTATTATGCACATATCATCAAATGAACTGATCATTAAGTGAACAAATCATGAAATGAACTCATCATTTAAATGAACTAATCATCCTTTGAAGATTGTTAACACATAACATTCCTTTTCTAATTTATTAACATATAACATAGCATTTCATAAAAAAAAAAAAATATGGCTCGTACATAACAATATTTTTTACTACATGATTTTATTAAACTTAATGGGCTAATATTAATGTTCGAACATAACGACAGTAACAACAACAACACTCTAATAAAATAGATAAGTTAACACCACTCCTAATAGGAAAAACACTAGTATTGTCATCAATATCATCTCATTCATCCTGGAGTCCTAGATTCATTTAGGGCAATCTCAAGTGGATCAGCCTCAAGATTCTCCATTTGATCTATAGTCGAATCTTCCTCTGGATCCTCCTCAGATTCTTCAGGATCATTCTCAAACTCTTCTGGATCCTCTTCAAACTCTTCTAGATCCTCCTCAGACTCTTTAGGATTCTCTTTTAGGTACTCATTATGAAGTAGTTCTACACACAATTCTGCATATGAGATACGCCCTTCAAAATGCCCTCATATATGATGTACTCCTACCTTAGGATGCCCTAGCAATGATTGAATCAAATCCTAGATCCAGTAATTGTCGAGGATAGGAAACCCTTCCTGTTCAAGCTTCCATAATAGTCGATCGATGCATCCAATGTGTCCTTTGAGTCCATAAACTGGATCATAATAAATCTCCTCAATCTCCTCCCTCAACTCATTTTGTCATATGTCGCGACGGGTCATCGTGTATACCATCCTCATCATCTAGAATTGAAAATAATAATGTCAGTATAAAATCAATAAACCAGTAACAAAATTGGTTCATTTCAATTTACACATATGCATAGAACCAATACACATAATAATTAAGAAAATAAGAAAAATAAATTTTTATTTATTTGAGTAGCTCCAGTTAACTAACACACTGGATCGATCGATTGGGAAACTGGATCTTAAGTCCCTCATCCTCATTAGAACTAATCTAATTAGAATGTTCAGTTGCTATTAGTTAACCTAAGCACATTCAAGTCTAACTCAGACTTATTGATCAAATAAGACCCAATTAATTATCTAAATTAGATTCAATTTGGTATGATTAAACCAAACTAATCTAGTTAAACTAACTCATGGTTTAAACTAGATTGGGGTCTAAAAGAACCATCCTAATCTAGTTAAACCAATCAATAATTTAAACCAGATCTCGTTCTGACTGGATCAATCTTGTCTAGTTTAAATGAATGTTTGATTTAAATGAACCAAAACGGTTCATTTAACTTTGGAAATTTTCACGTGAGATCTCTGTTCTCACATTGTTATTTATTTATTTATTTTTAAATTAATAGAACCTAAAGCTTCGTCTTCCTTCTTTTCTTCTCTTTTGTTGTCACGCACGCTTTTTCTACCGTCTATTGACTGCAGTTGCTGCCGTCGACTTTCCTCCATTGTTACGCAGTCGTCAGCCACGAGAGGTAACCATGAGTCAATTGCAGTCCTCGTGGTGATCGCTTGTGACGCATCACCGGCTCAAGAGGAAACTATGACATGCAGTCGTGATTTCCTTGGCAGCGCATAACGCACCATCGACTAGGATCCTCGAGGGTGTCGCCATCTTTTCCTCCATGGCTACTGGTGACAGATCGCGTCAAAGTCCTGATTTCACCCGGGAAAGGCAAACGTGATGGAGACAAACTCTGCCCGTGATAAGTGGATCAATGGCAAACAAAGGCTAAGAAGGCATATATAGGTAAAGTTTCGCGCTCTTAGAACTATTAATCGCTCTGATACCATTGATGGAGTTCTAAAGCATGAAAATATAGAAACAAATTTTGAAAACACTTACAGTGCTCTTTGCAAACAATTCAAAGAAGATCTTGCGTTCTTTGTGTGCAATCATCGATGGCAACTCGTGATCTTCGGATTGCTTTTGGAAGAACTATCATAGAATGAATCGAACAGCTCTTCATGTTCCACAAACCAAATCTTAAGCCTTCTCTTGTTCTCACTTTTTTTTCTTATGATGAACCTCTCACTATGTGAAAATAGGCAATATACTTCACCACTGTTTACTTCGACAATTAGGAATTGCGAAGTAATATATGTTAATTAATTTTGGTAATAAATTTAAAGTAGTAAATACGATTTTAGACTTCGTAGGTTTAAAAATGTGGACCTCACTTTTAATTTAATCAAGCATTTTACTTCGTAATATATATTCGATGAAGTAATAAGTTATAAAATAAAATTTATATATATAAGGGCTGAAGTAATAAGTTTGATTGGGTAAAAAATTTTACTTAAATGTGTTTATTATTAATTCATATAAATTTTTTGATATTACTTGTAAACCTGAGTTAGTTCAATTCCGCCGAAAGAAAACGCAGGCATTTTCCTTTGTGTTCCCCTCCAACGACGATAACCGACGGTAGCTTCTCCTTCCCATCCCCCCTCGATAGCAGCTTCTTCTTCCCATTGTCCCCTGATGAAAGGATTCTCCTTCGCATTTTCTCCCGATGGTAGGTTTCTTCCCTCTCCACCACCTTCTTTCCTTTCCTTTCTATTGTGCCTTAGTGTTTTTCATCTCTCCAGCACCGTCATAGGGAATTAACCTTCGATAGGTTGCCCTCTTTGAGGTTTCCTAGCCATGGGAAGAAGACAAGTGCTTTGTAGGTGTTTGAGCTAGAGGCCATCATCTTTAACATATCTAGTCCTACAACCCTAACAACTCGTCAACCAGGTTGGTTTCTGGTATCTCTTGTAGTTCTTGTAGTTCTGCAGCCATAATTGCTCAACATCATATTATATACACACCCAATAGTAGTAAACAAGACAGTTTGCACCAGTACCAAGTAAATAAGAGATAGTCATCTATTATCCCTCAACTATTTTCACTCGTACCACTAGTTTCTAAGTAGGATCATCATGCCATAAGTCTTAAGTAAACCAGACAAATCTAAGTGACACTAATATGTCACAATTGATTGATGTTGTTCTTTGTGTAAAATGCAGAATGCATTATATTAGATTATCTTACCTTTCTGTGTATAGTATTTATGGTTGATACTGCATTTTTTTAAAAGACCCTATACATGCTTTTTCCCTACCTTTTTCCATGAAGAATTGAATGTCGCAATAAATAAGTCTCTCTTCAAATATAGAAGTTACTTTGTTCATATGCAATGTTCTTTCATATTCTTGTTCTATAAATTATGTACAAGGCTCATCAATCATTTAAAATTCAGCATGTAGTTGATTGTTACTATTTTTTATGTAAAATCTAGAATCTATTTGATTATCTTAACTTTATGAGCATGTTATTTATTGTTTATTATAATTTTTTTTTCATTTTTTTGTGCCACATGACTTCTGGAATTGAGTATCACTATATGATTTTTGTGTATTTTAATTTTTTGTGTGTGTGTGTCGCATGACTTCTGGAATTGAGTGTCGCTATATGATTTTTGTGTGTTTTCATTTTTTTTGTGGGTGTCACATGACTTCTAGAATTGTGTGTCATTATATGATTTTTTTGTCTCACTATATGACTTCTTGCATTAGATTTTACAAATTAAAGTTTCATAGATTTTACATTTTGAACTACATGTAGTATTTTTTTTAACTTTTGTTTATTCACTTTTATCTTCATATTTTGACCTATTTCATTTGTTTAGAGATTTTGCTTGATTGAAATGAATAAATACTGGATATAGTTAGATAGAAGGTTCAAACAGTATGAGGAGGATATGGAACAATTCATTAGAGATTGTTTACAGAATCCCAATATTGACCCAATAAGATTCATTGTCCTTGTTGCAAATGTATCAATCTTAAAGAAGGACCGGTTAAGTCCATTTTAGAACATCTTTATTTCCATGGTTTTAGTGAAAATTATGTGAATTGAATTTGGCATGGTGAGCCTACCAAAGATGATAAAGTAAAAGGGAGTGTTAATCAAAAGTCAATTAATAATTATTATGACAACTTTGAAATCGCTCATATGTGTGAGGCAATGTATGATAACTATATAGAAAATCCTGAAGAATTTATAACATTTTTGGAGGAAACAGAGAAGTCATTGTATAAGGGATGTCAACATTAAACAAAATAGAGTGCACTTGTGAAACTGTACATTTACTAAAGTAAGGCATGGAATGAGTGATGCTCTATTTTCAAATCTACTATTGGATTTTAGGGATATATATGATGCCAAATAATCACAATCTACCATCCTCAATGTATGATGTAAAAAAGATATTGAGTTGTCTGGCGTTGACTCATGAAAAGATTCATGCGTATTCCAATGATTGCATTCTTTATAGAAAACAATATAAAAAATGCGTAAACTGCCCCAAATGTGGCTTGTCACGATGGAAGCTAACAAAAAACAAGGTTGAGAAAAAAGGTGTTCCTGCTAAGGTGGTTTGATATTCCCTCCCATTCCAAGATTTAAGCGCATGTTTAAATATTTAGAGACCTCAAGAAATTTAACATGTCATACAGATTCTACAAGAGTTGTTGGTCAATTATATCATCCAGTTGATTCACCATCATGGAAGTTGGTGGATCATATGTGGCCTGACTTTGAAAGTGAGATAAAAAATCTTCGCCTAGCACTTGCAATTGAAGGCATTGATCCTCATAGCAACCTTAGTAGTCGATACAGTTGTTGGCCAATCATGTTGGTCAACTATAATTTACCTCCAAAAATGTTCATGAAGAGGAAATACATCATGCTAACTATGCTCATTTCAGGGCCTAAGCAGCTTGGAAATGATATTGATGTCTATTTGGAGGTGCTAGTTGAGGATTTGCAACGATTGTGGGAAGGAGTTGATGGAGTCTATAATGCTTATAGAAGGTAGTTCTTCACTCTTAAAGCAGCCTTATTATGGACCATCAATGACTTTCCTATCTACGGTAACCTTAGTGGATGTACAACACATAGTTATTATACATGTCCAGTATGCGGAGAAGATACTTATGCAAGGCACTTGAAAAATAGGAAGAAAATGTCATTTGTTGGCCATAGATGATTCCTATCATAGTTTCATCCCTATCGTAGGCAAATGAAGGAGTTTAATGACATGGAGAAACTTGGAGAAGCAACTAGACCATTATTTGGGATTAAGTTGTTTGACAAACTTTTTGACATAAGTTGTGAGTTTGGAAAGAAGATAAGTGTGAGAGGGAAACAAAAGAATGCAAAGGCTAATAAGTTGGAAGTCAATATAGAAGAAAAAAATTTAGGAGCAACAAATTTCAGAAAATATTGGAAGAAGAAGTCAATCTTTTTAAATATTCCTTACTGGAAACACTTGCATGTAAGGCATTGTCTCGATGTTATGCACATCGAAATAAATATCTTCGAATCCCTCATTAATACTTTGATGAATGTTAAAGGAAAAAATGAAGGATAATGTGGCAGCTAGGTTAGACATGGTTGAGAAGTGAATTAGGCCTTAATTAACACCTATAGTTGGGGAGAAGAGAACATATCTTCCTCTTGCTGCATGCTCATTCACAAAAAAAGAAAAAGTTACAAGTGTGCAAGTCATTAAAGGACATTAAAGTTCCAGAAGGTTTCTCTTCGAACATGAACAATATTGTGTTCATGGATCAATTGAAGTTAACTTGCTTGAAATCCCATGATTGTCATGTTTTAATGCTGCATTTCTTGCCAATAGTCATACATGATGCACTGCCAAAACATGTTAGATACGCCATTATAAGATTATGCTTCTTCTTCAAAGATATTTGGTGCAAAGTTATAGATGTAGCCAAGTTAGGCACGTTGCAATCTGACTTGGTTCTTACACTCTGCTTATTGGAGGAATATTTTCCCCCGTCTTTCTTCGATATCATGCTTCATTTAATAGTCCATCTTATTCCAAAAGTCCGATTATATGGACCAGTTTACTTCAGATGGATATATCCGTTTGAAAGATGCATAAAGGTGCTTAAGAGTTATGTAGGCAGTCAAAAACATCCTGAAGGTTGCATTGTTCAGAAATATTTAGAAAAAGAAACAATTGAGTTTTGTTTTGAATACCTCAATAACGTTGATCCTATTGGGGCCCCTCAATCAATTCGAGACCCAAAAACTAATGTTTCTGGCTTCCAAGCATTCAATACACTAATTAAAGTGCAACAAGTTGATCTACAACAAGCACATTTGACTGTGCTAAAAAATATGAAAGAAGTATCTCCCTATATAATGTAAGTCTATTGTATTATTTATAATTCTGCATACTAAAAGAGATTATAATTAATATAATACAATACACTTACATTATCTCCCTATATAATGTAAGTGTATTGTATTATTGTATTATTTATTTATAATGTAACTGAGGCTAGGTCTTATAGACTAAATGAAAGAAAATTGGACTCAAGAATAGTTAATTATAATTTTTTAGGTTACTCTAATAAGTCAAAAGAGTATAAATTTTATGATTCCTCTAATAGATTCTTCTTCGAAACGAGAAATGCTAAATTCATTGAGGACAGTGGGAGTGATAAGGTCAGTAAAATATCTTTTGAGGAAAGAGTTAGTGATACTCCTGTGATCACTACTAATGTGATCAGTAGCTGTGTGGTTACCATACCGCATATTATAAATATCGCACATCTAGTGAGTGCAATGAATCAAGATATTCCCGTGACATTTCTAATACAATTGGAGGTACCTATCACTCAAAGTGAGGTATTGCCTCATTTTAATAAACAAGTTCCTCAACCACCTCAATCATAAGTTCCTTTGAGGTGATCCACTAGGGATAGGAGATCCTTGATTTCTTGTGATTATGTTTATCTTCAAGAGTACGAGTTTGACATTGGGTTAGAAAGTGATCCTGCATATTTCCAATAGGTCAAATAATGTTCTAACCCTAAAAGGTGGATTAACACCGTGAAAGAAAAGTTGAAGTCTATGATAGACAATGATGTTTGGGAACTTATTGAATTGCCTGAAGGTATAATACCTGTTGGCTATAAATGGATATTTAAAACCAAGAGGGATTTAGGAGCAATGTTAAAAAGTATAAGGCTCATCATGTTGCTAAGGGATTAGTCAAAAGGAAAACATTGATTACAAGGAGACTTTCTCACTTGTGTCGACGAAAGACTCCGTTAGGATAATCATGACACTTGTAGTTTATTATAATTTGAAACTATACTAAATAGACATAAAGATTGTATTCTTTAATGGAGACATAGAGGAATCTATATATATGGTGCAACTGGAGAACTCTGAGTCCTTAGATTCAAAGCACCTAATATATAGATTAAAGAAGTCCATTTATGGTTTGAAACAGGTGTCCCATCAGTGGTATCAAAAATTTGATCAAATGGTCATCTCATTTGAATTTAGAGAAAACCCTGTTGATCAGTGCATATATATCAAATTCAGTGGAAGTAAGTTTGTTATACTTGTTCTATAAGTGGATGATATATTACTTATGAGCAATAATAAGGGTCTGCTATATGAAACTAAGTTATTTCTATCTAGTAATTTTGAAATGTAAAATCTTGGTGAAGCACATTTTGTTTTAGGCACACAGATATGTTATGATTGTTCAAGAGACATTCTTAGACTTTTACAACTGACCTATAATAAAAAAGTGCTTATAAGATATGGCATGTAGAACTGTGCACCTGGTGACACACAGTATCTAGAGCTGACAAATTTAGATAGCAGCAGTGTCCATGACTTGAATTTAAAACAAAGGAGATGGAATAATTCTCATATACGTCAGCAATGAGAAGTCTCATAGTGATAATGTTAGGCAGATATGTTAGTAGCCCAGGACCATCAAACTAAAAAGCTATCAAGGGAGTGATGCGGTATTTGCAGAAAACTAAAGGGCATATGCTCAAGTTGTTGGAGTGTATACTGAAAGCCTAAGCTTTGTAAACATTCATTATGAATAAAGAATCACATTTGGTCAAATTGTCTACATTTGTTTGTAGTTGTTCATATAATTTATATTGTAGATAACATAGTATGTGGTGTCACATGCAGAAGATGATGTTATCAGTACCTTATAAATTATAAACAGTAGCTCACGACTAAAATGGAAAGGAATAAACCATTAGAAGGTCGTAGTGTAATTAGGTATTAGTTTATCTTGACTATATAATTACACTAGTACACTCAGAGTGTATTGAGTAGGACCATTAGAGGTCGTTTCTTTTATACTGACTTTATAAAGGAACAAAGACCTCAGTTATTATGGAAGTGTGTGCTCTTAATCCTAATATAATAACAAGCACATATGTTTGATATTTATTTCTTTAATTTATCAATGGGTGAGATTTAGTTCGATGAATCAATAAACCCGATAAGTTGGGAAATGATATCACTTATAGTGTGTGTTGTTGATTATAGAAGGAAACTGTATCCTAGAGATACTAGGTTGATAATGTCCTCAAGAGGAGCTCATAAAGATTGTCATGTTAAACCCTGCAGGTGGACTTAGTCCGACATGATAATAAGGTTGAGTGGTACTACTCTTGGACTTAGATATTAATTAAATGAGTTGTCAGTAACTCACTTAATTAGTGGACATTCGATATCTTAAACACAGGGAGACTAACACACTCATAATAAGAAGGAGCCCAAAAATGTAATTTGGGATTGGTGCGGTAGTTCAATGATAGTTCTCTAGTGGAATGAATTATCATTGATAAAATTAAGTTGTGTGTTCGGGGCGAACACGGGATGCTTAATTTTATCAGGAGACCAAAACCAATTCCTCCTCTCGGTCCCAATCATAGCCTCTTATTTATAGAGTTCTATACCCACCTATACCCACCTTCTATACCCACCCAATAGGGGCTGGCCAAGCTAGCTTGGGAACAAGCTAGGGCCGGCCTAGGCATGAATTTGGGTGGCCGGCCCTAGCTTGAACCCAAGCTAGTGGGGGCCGGCCAAATTAAATTAAAAAGGAATTTTAATTTTAATTTTTCTTATGTGGAAGAAATAATTTATTAAAGAGAATTTAAATTAAAATATCTCTCTTATAAAAGATCTACAAAAGATTAAAGAAAGAGATTAGATCTCTTTCCTTATTTGTAGATTGGTGAGATATTTTATTTTCTCTTTAAAATTATTCACATGTTAATAAAATTAAAATTATAGAAATTTCCTTTTATTAACCATGAAGAGATTTTTAAAGAGAAATTTTATTTTTTAAAATTCCTGGAAACAAATTAGGAAGTTTTAATTTGTTGATTGAAACTCTCCTAATTTGCTCTTTTGATTGTGGCCGGCCATCACAAGATTGATTGGGAATTTTATTTTATTTTTCTCAATTAATTCATGTCAAGGAAAATTAAGGAAATTTTATTGTAATTAAATTTCCTAATTTGCCTAGGCCAAGGAATATAAAAGAAGGGGTGAGGGTGCCTTCAAGAGATACAACATCTATTATTTCTCTCCCTCTTTTGTTCCTTGGTGTGGCCGGCCATCCTCTCCATCTCTTCCTCTTGTGGTGGCCGAATCTCCTTCTTCCATTGGAGCTCTTGTGGTGGCCGGATACTACTCGGAGAAGAAGAAGAAGAAGGAGAGAAAGCTAGCATCTCTTGGAGCTTGGTTAGTGTTTTGATTTTCTTCCTTGGTGAAGCTTCCTCTTTGTTGGCCGAACCTAGCTAGGAGGAGAAGAAGGTGATTGGTGGTTTCTCGTCTCGGAAGATCGTTGCCCACACAACGTCCGAGGTTAGAAGAGGAATACGGTAGAAGATCAAGAGGTTTTTCTACAAGGTATAACTAGTAATTTTTCTTTCCGCATCATGCTAGTTATTTATGAAAATAATACCAAATACAAGAGGCTTACGTTCTAGAATTTTGAATATATTTTTCGATGTTGTGTTCTTTTGTTTTTTCTTTTCCTTGTGATTTGATTGTTCTCTTTGGTTAACCTAAAGTTATTTTAGGAAATAAAATATTAGCTTTCTATAAAAGGTTTTGTCTAGTCGGTGGTGGTTGCTCCCATATCCAAGAAGGTCATGTGCCTCGCCACGTCAGTACTGGGAACCAATTATGGAAATTAATATTTAATGGAATTAATAACTTAAGGAGACTTGGGTCGAACGTGTTAAGTTCCGCAGGAGATCCAAGTCAAAACCTAAAAGAACAAATAGATTAAGTTTTGGATCAAACGTGTTAAGTTCCGCAGGCGATCCAAAATTTAATTTAAAAGAACACATGGTAGCTAGGAAAAGGTTCAGACCTTTGTACAAAATTTTTGTACAGTGGAACCTATAGGCTTTCCGAGTAGCAATCAACACAAGTATCAAAGGTCAGATCACCTGGAGATGATTGGATATTCAGACTCTGATTTTGCTAGATGCTTGGATGGCATGAGGTCCACTTTAGGCTACATTTTCATATTGGTTGGAGCTATATCTTAGAAAAATATCAAGCATATGCTAATAACTATTTCTAATATGGAAGCAGAGTTGGTAGCATGCTATGAAGCATCCAATCATGGGATTTTACTACGAAATTTCATCACACCATTACAGATCGTTGATGGCATTAGTAGGCCACTGAAGATCAACTATGATAATAAAGCTGCGGAAATATATGCCAAGAACAACCGCAGTTTGTTGAAGTCCAAGCACATCGACATCAAGTTTCTAATGGTTAAATAAAAAGTTCAGATTATGATAGAGCACATCAGCACAAATTCCATATTATCATATCCACTTACCAAAACCTTGGTACCTAAGGTATTTTATGTGCCTGTTATGGGAGTTCTTCTTATGAAAGAAGAATTCATCTAGTTGAAGTTTGTATTTATTTTATTGCTCTATGTTAATAAAGATAAATATTTTGTTTTGATTATTATATGTACTTAAAGTTTAAAACATTAATAGGAATTTATATGTTTGTTTGACACTTTGAATATGGTATCATAATTTACTGCTACTGTTTAGCATTTGATGTTTATAAATATGATACAGATTCCTTTTGGAATTATAAGGTTTAGATCATGATTTTCTATTGCAGTTTAGCATAAGGTATTTATAAATATGATCAAATCCTTTTGGGTCACTTTGGACCAGTTAAAAATTGACATGTACTGATTACATTTTATGTAATTTCTACTCTACATATCCACATCTTGATCTATGTCATTAATGACATAGGTATTGTGATTATTGTTGAAGCTTGTTATAGGTACATATAGTAGTTATGACCTCTTTAGTCATATACCAATGAAGTTAATGGACTAAATTATTTACAAGGCTATTCTATACCCATAAAGTTTGATATCAACCAAAGTTATATTTTTATTTCATTTACAACTTACACATAGTCCAATTGGGAGATTGTTAGATATTTTCTTTTAGGTGGACTTATTTGGAAGTTGTACATATGAATATGACCTGTTTAATTGATTGAACTTGAGTTCTTTGGGTTTCGGGTTATCAGATGTGGATTCGATGTGTAGAACCCTTTAACCTAATCTGGTATCATCTATGAGCTGATAACATATTGGCTTACTATATAAGGGAGAGGTCCTCGATGGATTAGGTATTTTGACAGAACCCTTGTTCCCTATTGACGAGAGTTTGTGTGGCATCATCATCCCTAATTCCCTCGGAAGAGCTCTCTTCATTTGCTTCCGCTTCTTCTTCTTCCTCAAGGACTTGGATACTGCGACGATACTACATGACAAGGACTATGGAGCTACATTCAGGTTCCTTGTCATTACAATTTATGCATTACTTTATTATGCCATGTTTCGTAGAAACAAGATATTCATGTACTTGTATTTTTCCTATTCGAATTTTTATTTGGTTCTTAAAATTCATACGACATAGGATTTCAAGTTTTTCATCTTGTCATGCGGAAGAGAGGAGAGAGAAGAGGAGTGGGCCGATGAGGTTGGCTTCGGCGGTTATGCACAACAGCTATTATGGCTGGGAAAACAGAACCAGCGTGTGACAGTGGGGAGATGCATGAAAACAATGGGGAGGAGGATTAAAAATTTAGGTTTTAATTAAAATTTAGGCAAATAACTCTAATCAACTACTAACTATAAATAGGATCATCTAAACAATCTTCATCCAACCTTAAAAGAATTATTTGATTAACCTTTAAAAAAATTATATAAAATTATTCTAAAAATTTTATAAATTTTTATTTTTATTACCTTATATATATATATATATATATATATATATATATATATATATATATATATATATATATATATATATATATATATATATATATATATATATATTTGATATGCTAAGCGACGCTTTATGCTTGACCGTGAGCGAAATCCGACGTGGGTTATCTGACGCAACTAAAATCTAATTTTTTTTAATCTCTCTCTCATCTACATGCAATAACTTTTCTCTCTTTCTTTTTAAATTAAAATGAAATTTTATCTTCTCTCTCCTATTATTACATGCAAAAAATTATTGTGGCAATGATAATACAACGTTGTAGCAGCTACTACAACTTGTAGCAGTTAGTATGCAGTAGCTACTACAATGGTGCAGTAGCTGCTACAACAGTGCAGAAGCTGCTGCTACAACGGTACAGTAGCTGTTACAACAGTGCAGTAGCTGCTCCGATGGTGCAGTAGCTGCTCTGACGGTACTGCTACAACGGTGCAGAAGCTGCTACAACGGTACAGTAGCTGCTACAACAGTGCAATAGCTACTCCGACGGTGCAGTAGCTGCTACAACATAGTAACTACACAATAACACTGCTACATGTTATAGCAGCTACTATACAGAAGCTGCTAAACGTGTAGTAGTTATTGTGTAGTAGTTGCTACAACGTTGTAGCAGCTACATCACATTTAAAAATTAGCAGCACAGTAATTGTTGCATGCAATCAGATGAGAGAGAAATGAGAATTTTATAGTTGTTGCATGCAAATGAGAGAGAAAAGTTATTACATGCAGATGAGTGAGAAATTTAAAAAATTGGGTTTTGATCGCGTTAGATAGCCCACATGTGTGTGTGTGTGTATATATATATATATATATCGTATTCGATTTGAATTTTTTTTGTGTGTTTATTACTATAACCCAACCTTAAACTCTAAAAACAAAAGTTCACTAGCATAATCAAGCTGGAAGTTAAAATATACCCTTTCACCGGCTGTGAGAGGCGTCCACGGTGGTCGCTCACCTTGGGCACCCAGGATATAAATATCCTATATATATGTAACATGAACACACAAATAGAAGATGAGAGTCAAAGAGATACAGATGTTAAGGTAGATATGCTAACATACTAGAATAGATAGGACAAAAAAATGAGAATATTAGAAAAAAAAAGTCGGGATTGCATCTATTGAAGGAAAACTTTGAGAGACGCATTTAAAATGGTACAAACATGTACTTAGATAAACAATAATGGTCCAATTAGACAATGTGAAAATAGGATAAGTACACATATTAAACGACAAAAGGGAAGATCGAAGAAGACTTAGTTATAATGATATAGTAAGATAAAATTTATTTAAAAATATATGATGATATACTAAGGGATAGAGCTCAATAACATCGAAGAATCTATATAACCGACCTCGTCTAATGTAATAAAACTTGACTGTTGTTGTATCAGAAACTCTTGCGTGTCTTGAGATACTCTGGCATGCCTTGAGATGTAGTTTTCCACTTGTTGATTTACTATTCTACATATTGCATCTCTAGCAACATCATGCCCATGACGACACCGACCAAATGGTAGTGAAGTCATTTAGGTATGTTCAAGTTTCTCCAATCCTTCTAACAAAAAAACATCAATCCACTTCACCTCAAAAATCCATGATCTCTATTCCTTACTACTTCCTTTTCTATTTTACTTCTAAGGCTGCTTTAGTTTTCATCCTTTCAAGTAATTGAGCATTAATAATATTTGAAATTATTTCTGTAAAGAAATAGTAGTTGATTTTTTTTTCTTTGAAACAAATCCTAAATTCTTAAATAACATAAATGGCATGATCAACAATAAGAAAGTTTTGTATTAACTACAACTCTATATTTCTTTTATTTTTGTCAATAATTCTTCTAAAGTCGCTTGGTTATTTTAAATATTTTTTTTAAACTATTTAACGAGGTATCAAACATTGCACTAGCATCTTGGCTCTTGTTTTCGTATATATTTGATGCTAAATTAAATATTTGCAATTTCTCTTCACGTGGCCATGAATTAAGAGAATGGATTCCCATTAAAGAAGTTGCAATTTCTTAGTGTCAACTGAATTCTTGATTATTTTTTTTTTGCCTTTTCCAGAGTAAGTTCACTTAAAATCTAAATTTTATTATAAGAAAAAAAATGTATTTTATTAATAACTTCATATCATGGATTAGTAGGAATTTAGATTCTTTTAGTATGTTTGACACTAGATTTGTAGAAGCTCTCTTAAGGAATTGTTAGTTCATAAAATGACCAATACATAGCTTATTTTTGTTAGTTTCTTGGTTAGATGATTCAATTCTTTGTTAGATGATTAAAAAGATCTCTTGATTTTATCCCAGGCTCACTGTTATTATTGTTAACTCATAGTTTTCTAAATATGTCAATGAAAATTAAATGATCGGTGTCATTTTCTCATGTCATCACCTTTCTTTTGGAACAATATGTTGATCTTTTGATGTTCATTATTTTTTTTAAGAAATGATTGTTTGCAGTTTCTTGGTTAGATGATTCAATTCTTTGTTAGATAATTAAAAAGATCTCTTGATTTGATTTTATCCTAGGCTCACTGTTATTATTGCTAACTCATAGTTTTCTAAATATGTCAATGAAAATTAAATGATCGGTGCCATTTTCTCATGTCATCACCTTTCTTTTGGAACAATATGTTGATCTTTTGATGTTCATTATTTTTTTTAAGAAATGATTGTTTGCAGTTTCTTGGTTAGATGATTCAATTCTTTGTTAGATGATTAAAAAGATCTCTTGATTTTATCTTATGCTCACTGCTATTATTGCTAACTCATAGTTTTCTAAATATGTCAATGAAAATTAAATGATCGGTGTCATTTTCTCATGTCATCACCTTTCTTTTGGAACAATATGTTGATCTTTTGATGTTCATTATTTTTTTTAAGAAATGATTGTTTGCAGTTTCTTGGTTAGATGATTCAATTCTTTGTTAGATGATTAAAAAGATCTCTTGATTTTATCCCAGGCTCACTGTTATTATTGTTAACTCATAGTTTTCTAAATATGTCAATGAAAATTAAATGATCGGTGTCATTTTCTCATGTCATCACCTTTCTTTTGGAACAATATGTTGATCTTTTGATGTTCATTATTTTTTTTAAGAAATGATTGTTTGCAGTTTCTTGGTTAGATGATTCAATTCTTTGTTAGATAATTAAAAAGATCTCTTGATTTGATTTTATCCTAGGCTCACTGTTATTATTGCTAACTCATAGTTTTCTAAATATGTCAATGAAAATTAAATGATCGGTGCCATTTTCTCATGTCATCACCTTTCTTTTGGAACAATATGTTGATCTTTTGATGTTCATTATTTTTTTTAAGAAATGATTGTTTGCAGTTTCTTGGTTAGATGATTCAATTCTTTGTTAGATGATTAAAAAGATCTCTTGATTTTATCCCAGGCTCACTGTTATTATTGCTAACTCATAGTTTTCTAAATATGTCAATGAAAATTAAATGATCGGTGTCATTTTCTCATGTCATCACCTTTCTTTTGGAACAATATGTTGATCTTTTGATGTTCATTATTTTTTTTAAGAAATGATTGTTTGCAGTTTCTTGGTTAGATGATTCAATTCTTTGTTAGATGATTAAAAAGATCTCTTGATTTTATCCTAGGCTCACTGTTATTATTGCTAACTCATAGTTTTCTAAATATGTCAATGAAAATTAAATGATCGGTGTCATTTTCTCATGTCATCACCTTTCTTTTGGAACAATATGTTGATCTTTTGATGTTCATTATTTTTTTTAAGAAATGATTGTTTGCAGTTTCTTGGTTAGATGATTCAATTCTTTGTTAGATGATTAAAAAGATCTCTTGATTTTATCCCAAGCTCACTATTATTATTGCTAACTCATAGTTTTCCAAATATGTCAATGAAAATTAAATGATCGGTGTCATTTTCTCATGTCATCACCTTTCTTTTGGAACAATATGTTGATCTTTTGATGTTCATTATTTTTTTTTAAGAAATGATTGTTTGCAGTTTCTTGGTTAGATGATTCAATTCTTTGTTAGATGATTAAAAAGATCTCTTGATTTTATCTCAGGCTCACTATTATTATTGCTAACTCATAGTTTTCTAAATATGTCAATGAAAATTAAATGATCGGTGTCATTTTCTCATGTCATCACCTTTCTTTTGGAACAATATGTTGATCTTTTGATGTTCATTATTTTTTTAAGAAATGATTGTTTGCAGTTTCTTGGTTAGATGATTCAATTCTTTGTTAGATAATTAAAAAGATCTCTTGATTTTATCCCAGCCTCACTGTTATTATTGCTAACTCATAGTTTTCTAAATATGTCAATAAAAATTAAATGATCAGTGCCATTTTCTCATGTCATCACCTTTCTTTTGGAACAATATGTTGATCTTTTGATGTTCATTATTTTTTTTAAGAAATGATTGTTTGAATCCAAGTTTATATTTAATTACCTATTGTTTATAGTTTTTAGCCAGAATCAATCATGTTCTTCCAAGTGCATTGTAGGGCAAACACGTATTACTTGAAAAGGATAGACCTTTAGAGGAACTTTCCGTAGAAAATAAAGGGATGTACAGATATGGGCTTTTATCTGTCCCTGCTTCATTATTAAAGCTTTTCAATCCACAAGAAACTCGGTATTCAATTCACCACTTCGCTTGACTTGCTCTCTTTTTTATTTCTTGCTTTTAATTTCGATGATTTGAGCATTTTAGCATGGACACTTGCTAGATTTTCTCTACTACCTTTTTTTTTGTTAGAAGAAGGCATTCTTGACTTAATGATGATAATAATGAAGACTTAAATTACATTTAGAAAATTGTGTTGGACAAGTAATGTAAATTGTGTAATAATAAACCCTTAAATTCCCTTTGGAAAAAATAGTCAATTCACTGATTTTTGTCTTCTAAATATGAGTACTTGGTATTTTATGTTTATTTTTTATATAAATTTATTTTTATGGATTTCTTCCATGCCTTTGTTTCTTATGAATCTTTTCTTTTGTTGAATTTTTTTAGCTTAGTTTGAGAAAGAAGGAAATAAAATGTTGGCTTGTTAGAGAAGAAATAGACATTTTTGGTAAAATTGCCAGTTTTTTATTTTTTTCCAATTGTCAATTTAAATTAAATTTTAATATTTTAGTTGATGATTTTCTATTATTGCTAAAAAAATCATTATTTTCAAAGGAAGAAAAAGATTTTATTCAAGATTTGTGAACTTTCAAGGAGCTTATTTTTTTTATGTAAGTTACTTGATTTGTCCATCTTATTTAATTGAATAAAATGGAGTTTGCTTTATAAATGAGCTTAGGTATGTTTTTACATTTGCTCTTTTCTAATTATGTTTGTTCATTCCCAATTTGTTATTTTTATTTTTGATTCAGAAGTTATTTTTTATACAATCTTTTAGCTTATGGAAACTTTCTAATTTTATAATTTCAACATCAAAAGTATTAGGATCATTATTGACAATATATTTTTTCTTTTTCTATTGTAACGAAGTAAGAATAGAAATATCTTAGATTTTTGGTATTTCTACTTGTCTAAGTTGATGTTGTTTGTTCAATTTTAATTATCATATAAATAATAAATTATAAAAATAGTGAATTTGTTAAAATGATGTTTATGACTGGAAGCAAGTGGTTCCTTATGAGCGTGCAGCTTCGTGGAGATATCACATGTATTTAATAGGCAATAACTCTTGTCAACGATAAAGGCATATCTTATAGAATTTCAACTATGGTACATTATGGTTATGTTTTTTCTAATGGGATGACAATTATAAAAATGTTAAGTCTTTATGGACGTTTTTCAATTTATCATAGTAAACGATAGAAAAATCCTGTGAGACTAATTACATCCAAGATTAATGAATTTGAAGAGTCAGTACTTCGTTTATCAAAAAAAAAAAACTTATCTTATATTCTTGTATTTAACTTTCTTCTTTAAAAAAAATGTCAATATGGAATAGCCATTGCACATCCATGGTAGGACCACTAAGATTAAGGTTTGACATATGTCATCCGAAATTGATGGTATTTATAGTTCCAGTGCAGGATTGGCATCGTGACCGTGAGGTCATGATGCAATGACCTCATATCTAGGATTCTAAATGTGCAAAGTCAAGTTAAGTTTTATGGTGCATAATTTAGTTTGATAAGATAATTGGACTAAGTTAAGTCAATCCTAAAATGAATTAAACCATCGAAATAATTATTCAAGTTTAACTTAATTTTTTTTAATATAAATTTGAGCTTAATTCAAACTTAGTACGAACTTAATTTGTTTAAATGATTATTAAATTTGATAATACATTTGTTTGTTTACTTATCAAAATTTCTTAAATTTTAATAAATATGGTTCAAAAAATATTATTCACATTGTTCATGAATATTAACAAACTAAACACATATATTTATACTTATTCATTTAGTTTAACGAATTATTCAAACTTATTTATTTAATTAATCTTGTATGTATTGAATAAACATAAATAAAATTTTATCAAGTCAAACATCAAATTTATTCGTCGATCATTTACCGCCCTAATTGTAGCGACCATCAATGAGAGCGCGGAGGATGGTGCGACTACATGGTGGCATCCGTGGTCACAACAATCATGATTTTTTTAATATTAGTAAATTATTAATACAATATTTTAAATTATAAATCCACATCTGACCTATTATGAACCAAAGACATGTTTTTTAGGATGCATGAAATTTTCAGCAGATCAAGAGGGATCTCCGAATCTGTAATATCCCAAACTTCTAATTTACTTAAAGTCATTTCTGACTTTGTTATTACCATTATCATTTTTTTTCTATATAATAAAAAAAACCAACGCATGCTTTATATTTAATAAATAAATACATAAGTAAAAATATTAATAAAAAAATATTTAACCACACACACCATTATAACGATTTCAACTACTGTTAGAATATCTCGAAATTATAAACATAAATAAAACAGTAGAACTTCTTAATATCCAACCCAGGTCTAACAAACTAAAATAGATTAGCATAAATAATTTAATACTGTATTTTTCTTCTCCAAAACCATTCTTAAGCATAGATAGTATATATGTAAAAAAGAAAATCATTTGATCGTCAAATCTGCAAAAGCTTGTAAGGTCCTTGGAATGTATACTGTCTGTCCAGTCCATTCAAGCATCTGAGCCTCCAATCTCATCAATGTTATTCTCACCTGCACCATTCAAACTAAGTGAGTCTAACGACTTAGCATGTCCTAACCATCATAGCAAATAATGCATATTCATATTACAGTGAAAAACAATATCCTTACCTAAAATAACATGAGCATAATAATATGAGTAAATCTTTCACAATATCATAATCATAGCATAATCATAATCATGAATCATTTATCATATATCATAGCATTTAGCATTCATTGTAAAAAAATTTAAGGTGAAGTTTGATCATTAAAAGTGACTAGCTAATTGGAGGGAAGGGGTCGATTGATCAATCTCAGCTGTAAAGTCATGGTACCAGGCGACGGGATGTCAGTAACTATCATCACTGGGTCGTGGCCTAAAATAATGGAAACCCGATATTGGGCTCCCTCTGGGGCCTTCTCTCGTGAACGGACTCCCTCTAAGGCCTTCTCCCGTAAACGGACCCTCTCGAGAGCCTTCTCCCTTGAACGGGCTCCCTCTGGTGCCTTCTCCCTCACGGAAAATCCACAAATCATAATTTATCACAATCAACTCACATACTTCAAGATAATTTTTCATCTTATCATCACCTGTATAAATATCATACATTATATCATTTTTTTTCTCTTAAAGTCACGCATACATTGTAATAACAGCATATATCATTAAATTTCCTAAAATATTCATAATCATTTAAATTAAATATTTTTATCATACCCAACCCTTCCTAGACCAGCAGCCGCTTTGCAACATCAAACCATGCGTTTACGCAAGGAATATCAAGTTTTCATGCATAATTCAATAAAACAAAAAATAGGCATCATTTTCATGCATAAATCAGCAAAAACGAAAATATTCATCATGCTATTAACTTTCCTTCCTGCAATAAATCAAAGCACACATATATATAGCTTGAATGATGAGAGGGGCGAAGGATTGAACATGCCTTTATGTGATTCACACACGATTATTCTAATCCATTGTGGCAAAAGGCGAAACGTTCGCCCCCAGCGCCTCCACTGTACCCGACCTAAGGTCATCACGAAAGAGGTAAATCGCAACATCCGAACGAGCATATGACGGACAGGGTACGATTATTCTAATCCAAACACGTAGGAGAGTTGCCGAAAGGATAGGAAAATGACTTGGCTTCGATTTATCCTTGAAACTTGATCAAAAATCATTTGATATGAAACGACGACATTGCGACTGCCACCAGACTCCTCATCCTCAATTTTGCCGTGAAGCTTTGTGGGAAATCATATGCTTGGAAGATAAGGTTTTTGGCTTTAAATATTTAGGTCAAGATTAGGCCCACTAATCCTAGGTAACTAGGCCCAATAAAATCAATAAAAACCTATATATGAGCAAAAATCACTATTTATATAATTAATATTCATGTGACTACTATTCATACAGTAGTTTTCATCGAGAATATTTATATATTTGAAACCTGTTTTGGTTTAATATTAATGAAAAAATAAACTTGGCCCAGCATCTAATATTCAAAAAAAAATCAAAATCCTAATTATGAAGTCATGCGATACTAATCAATTAAACCTTTAATCGTGCCTAGCAGATGATATAATGCATTTAAAATCATTAAATTAAATTACTATTTTTCTATATTGCATGCATGGAGTTTACGTTTGCGGATTTTGGACCTTACAGGATCAGATTCTTTTGTCCACCACAATAAAATTAGCAAATAATAATGAACGAAAAATCAAAAACTTGTATCCTGCCGTTTAATAAGAATATGGAGCTTGACCAATAGCAATTAAGAAATGGCAGCTAAACAAGCATATCGCGCTTAGGCATCCATAAAACACTGAACATGACAAAAGTTCATCTTAGGATGATCAGTAAATTCCTTGTCCTCACCTTGTTCTTCTGGGAGGGATTCTTAGGTTCAATTTGTAAAAATTTGTTCCAGTCTCCAACAAGAACCATTAGGAAAAATCCGCACTCAATCTGCAAAAAGCTATGAGCTCACTGCTGTAAGATATAGATGTAGTTGGGAGGTAATCAGTTGCTAAATGAGATTGGCTCTCTTCAGGAAACGGATAGTTCTGCAGTAATATGGCCAGATTGATTCAACCAAACTGATATAATTCTCGGCAGCCACTACTTTAAGTTGTTCATACTTCTGGCTAAAATAATCCTTGTATTTGAAGGCACTGATGTCTACGAAAGGCTTAACAAAACAAGTCCACAGATATGCCCTGAGTTTTCCCTCAGCTATGCAACTGTATACAAGTAGAGCATGCTTGGGCAGATCCATTACGAATTTACCACCCTGGACAAAGAGGAAAGCATACAATGAGCATATCCTCTGAATCACTTTTATATAGAGAGCAACTATAAGAGGCCCAGCTATCCACAATGGCATTAGGTCCCTTGCTGCTTCAGCTCCGTGGACAACTTTGATAGTTAGAAACAAAGGGATACTGCCAGAAGAAAGATGATCAATCATATGAAGATACTGTTAGGCGTTTCTAGTAATTAAACTTGAGTGTCCAACTATCTTTAGAGAGGATGAAAAAACACTACAACGACATGTTTCTCCACCTTCAGCAAATCATAACTAAACAAAAACTAATAATAAACTGAAATGTCGATACTAAGTTGAAAGAATATAACACCCCTTTTACCCACAGTTGAACAAAATGTTTGCTTCTCTAACCAAGAGTAGAACAACATTAGATATGAAGAAGTACCACTTTACAAATGAGACTAAAAACAAACGAGAAGCATCACAGATTCAAGAAATAAGAAATTAGTGCAGTTATTTTTATGAAAAGATATCCTTTGCCATGACAAAAAAAATGGAAAGAGATTAAAAAAAAGCATAATGAAATTTGGTGGGTACTAAAAACTGAAAAGGAAAAAAAACCCTAACAAGCCAAGTTTTTTGGTATTGCAGTTTGGATGTTTCTGTTTGAATTCTGTTAAACTCTGGCAACTAAAAGAAGGAATTAAACTGAATAAATAATTAGAATATGTTAAGGTGTAGCATAATATAGACTACATGTAAACAGTTCTAAGAATATGTCTGACAAATTGTATTGTACATCTACTTTAACCAAAGAAGTAGGCTTCTTGACTTCAAGAGGCAGAGTAAAATATGAGAGTTAGTGTTATTTCCTTTTTGTTCAAACTGAACCAATTGAAATTTTGGTTCAATTTGGATACTTGAAAGTTACATTTGATATAGTTTTAGTTTGCAAAATTAGAAACCAAAAATACCCTCAATTTTGTGCTTGAAATCAACAAACCAACTCATGCTCAGCCCTGAAATTTATACAAAGTTTTTTTAAAAAAAATCTCAATTATAGGTTTAATAGACTTCAGATATTTAATCAATCCTCTCTAATCGATTAAGTCAACACCAATTACTAGTGTTTGAATCATGATTCTTCATTCAGATCGATATTGTTGACTTTATTTAAGGTAATATACCTATACAAAAGATTTTGCAACTCGCCAACTCCCACCAATTGATTAAAACTACAACAATAATGTGCTACATACCTTGCCTATTTGTAGCGAGCAGCATATATCCTTTCATTGAATTGTCTAAGGTGATAGCTTTAGTAATGCAAGAATCATTCAAATTTTTTAGTTGTACTTGTATCACGGTAATACTAAGGTGGGGTCCATTGCACAGCAGATATGTGACAAGCAGATGTGTATGTGGGTCTATATCCAATCTATGTTTTCTAAACAAATAACATTTATATATTGATAATAATGTATAACATCTTGTCTCCATAAATATAACTCCTATGCAAAATTATATGGTTAACCAACTACATGGTACATATGTGATTTGCTACACATATAGGAGGCATATGAAATCCAAATTTTAACTAGAGTTGTTTTGACAACAATGTAACATATAATTGGAAATTTGGATATGTCATTCTTACACTAAAACAGGCTGAAATAGGAATACAAGTGATATGTTTGAAGGCTCCAGAATAACTATCTAATAACTATGGAATTAAACTAGGTTAATACAACACAAATTTATTTCTACTCTATCTAAAATTCCCCTTTCAAACTGGAGCATAGATATTTGCCACAAATTTATCACATAGAACATAGAAAAAGTTGGCAGAGAGACTTGATAAAAATATCAACAATTTGTTCTTCAAAGGCACATGACATTTTCTTGGACGTGACATCATAGATAAAGTAGCAGTCAACCACTCAAAGTGTTAGAGCATTCAGAAAACACTAGATTATTTGCATATACATGGCCATCTAATTATCACATGTATTTAATTTGTTAAAACTGAGTATGGTTAGCTGTTCATAATGATTATAACATACCAACCTCTGTTTATTTACAGTCTTAACCTGACAGTAAGGATTTGCATGTATGATTAGGAAGCTTATAAGAAAAGTTAGTATAGTGATTTACAGACTGTTATATGAGGATAGGATCACAAATTGCATAATATCTTGATCTACTTCGCCAAACAAAAAGGCTTACTTGATAATTTTCATTAATTGGTTCATTCTCCAAAAAATTAGACAGTGAATTAGTCATTTCTATAGGCATACTAGTACTTACTACTTAGATGCACAAAATTGATTAATTTAGGCATGATTGTGTGAAAATTCAATCAAACGACCTAATAGAACAAGTTACACAAGAAATACTCAAACTCTGTTCGTGATAATGAAAACAATGAATTAGAGACATAGTAATAGTAGGGAGTTTCGTAAGGTGAAGAGAAATAAGTAGTCATGTTGAAACTTACAATATAAAAAATGGGATAGATATAGCAGCATCAACTCCTAAGAGGTATACAAGCATAGCTTTTGGAATACTCCCTGCCTTTGTTCCATCTATACTGTGCTGAGTTTTGGATGTAGCATACTGGGATGTCCTTTCATTAAGATTCTTATCCATTGTTGGGTTGGATGGTGGTGACCGCAACATGATGAGCCACTTCACAAATAATTTTCTTATTGCTAGAGATCTCACTGTCATGCTATCGTTCCCTTCAGGTGCATAAGGTACTGGATGTTTTTGGATATCAAGAGATTCAGACAGAAATTCCTCTTTTCCTTGCTGCATCCTAGAAATCTGGACTGGTGGTCTAGAAATCTTTGAGTCCTTTCTATCAGGCCTATTGTTCTGTGCATTGCCTTTAAAAGAAGAAACTCTGGAAGCTTTCTTCTTGAAACAGATAGGATGCCCTCTGTCACAACATTTGTAGCTAACCATGAGAATACCTGACCTGCAAAGTCAACAAGAACCACATGTATTGGAAATTAAATGTGGCAAAACCACATGTAAAATTGAGTAAAAAGGAGGAATGTTTTTGAATTAGGAAAACAATCTTGCACCAAAAAATCCAAAGAAAACCAATCAATGAAATTTTTTTTTAAAAAAACTGCACTTCTTTCCATAATACAAAGGAAAACCATCAAAATTCAAAACCTATTTCATTGAACCGTGCAATAATATTAACATCATCAAGTGCAATTACAGTATAGAATAAGTCTTGAGAAAAGGCATCATAAAACCATCAAAATTCAAAACCTATTTCATTGAACCGTGCAATAATATTAACATCATCAAGTGCAATTACAGTATAGACTAAGTCATGAGAAAAGGCATCATTTAGTCTCATTCCAAGAGACGCCCAATAAAAGAATAAGGAGATTTAAAACAACACTAGAAGCAAAGTAACTGCCATAGTTAAGTGAACATAAAAAGAACAAAATGGTTGCTTCATCTACATCTACTTAGTCAAACATCTGTACAAACGCCCACAAAAATAGTAAACTAATAAGAAAATAATAATTCCAAGAACGCAAACTGATGCAATTCGAAAATTGGGGATCAATTTACAAATTTTCTTTACAAATATAGAATTTAAAAATTATATAATTTTTAAATTTTTAAGAGTTAGAAGGGGAGTGTTGGCACAATCGTAAAGTTATTGTCGTAGTCACAGGTTCGAGTCACGAAAATAACTCTTACAATGCAATGTAAAGTAGCATCCAATAAACCATTCCTCGGCCCGTATTGGTGAAAGCTTTGTGCACCGGACTCTTTTTTTAAATTTCAATGGGTTGTTAAAAGTTTATTATAGTTTTAAAGATAAATTATATCCTTCAAAGTTTATTAAAATTTTTAGGGATAAACATAATTTCAAGTTTTATATAACTTGATCATATATTTCAAGTTAATAAAAGAAGTTAGGATCTCATGTATTACGTATTAGATCATCTTTTAGTTAATAATAATATTTCTCTTCAGTGAGATAAATTGTTTCAACTTTTCCAGTATAATTTTTCATGTTGGTATCCTAATTTGGTCTATATACTAGTTATTTGATCAAACATGAGTTTTAGTTCCAAAATAATGAAGTTTTATTCAAAATTTGGGTGACCCCTCGAGCCTTCCTCTCAAGATTTCCTTCCTAGGAGGCAGGTCCTAATCGGAACATCAGAAACCTCATCACGGTCTTTTGCCCCAGTTATGCTACCTCCTATTTTGCAAACACAATAGACCTTATAGTTATAACTGCTCCCATGGCACTAGAACCCCTTGATAGCCTGCTCTATATGACTCTATCATCACACATGACTTTTAACACCAGCCTCTTCCACTCCCACCATGATGGATCTTCTCTCTTAGAGATGCCCACAATTACTCGTATGCATCCAACTATGCCACTATAGTTACATCCCCAAGCTAGATCATGTCAAATTCACCTCTATTTTACAACCTAACATCACTCATGCACCACCACAGAGGAAATCAAACCTTTAAACAACCAATGCACGAAATCCAACATCTTCATTTGGTTTTGCTTCTAACGGCACCACTCATCATCCACTACGCCATGCAATCTCCCCTCCGAGGAGCACACACATCTACACACCCTTCATCTCCTGCATTCACAGCATCAACGTCATTGCTCACTCGTGTTGTCACCACTCAAAGCTACTTTGTTGACTCACTATGCGTGAGCCACTCACCTCTCATATGGCACTTCCACACTTGCATAAGGACTCCTCATCCTTCTCATGCCAACCCCATCATGCCACCGCCAGAACCTTGTTCTCAAATCAATGAATACTTCCCCGTAGACCACATCAAAGCCCAGTTTTGGTGCTATCATTCTCTCTTTTGGCATTATCACTTTTGGCATTATCAATGATAGAGGTAGTTTAGCTTAATCATCCATTGAAATATAAATAATCATCGTATCCATAATTCATTTGCTTGCACTCTAATTAGATATCATTGTGATTCGTTGTTGTTTTTGTATTATACTTAGTTTATCACATAACTTTATTTTGCAAGCATCATTCCTTACAGATATACATAACTCAACCCAATGAAAGGAAACACTATTAGCACCAAATAAATTTTACAAGAGTTATAGAAACTATACTCACAAAGAGAACTAGCTTAAATTCATGAAAACTAAATTAGACTATATGAATAATTGCAATGCACATTACCCTTCAAACACATATACCACCATCAACTATAGAAACTAACAATCTCATTACGTTATGGCTAAAGAAAACTCAAATCACTTTCCCAAAAATAATAATAGTTATAGGCCTAGACATATAAGGGCAAAATCCCCTATTTTTTTATGAAAGAATAGATCTTAATACATTCCTTAATTCTTTAATTGTTAATTAATATAGAATAGTACTTTGACTATCATGAAATGGTTGTTATTGAATGAGCACAATTTGCCAAATATAAATTCATTGCAATTGTTAAGAAATTCAAGGTTAATTCAAACTAATATAGAAAACCACCTATCAAACATTTACATAAAATGAGAAGTAATCTTAAAGAAAAATATACTACAAAGACTTTAATAATCATGGTGGCAAAAGACGAATACGCTCGCCCCCAGCGCCCCCAGCGCCCCCGCCAACCCGTCTCAGGGCCAACACAGAGGAGGTAAATCACGGACAGCTACTAACCTTTGGAATAGTGACTAACATATAAGGGAGGCATTTACCTCGGCTTTTGTCATGATTCAAACCCCAGACCTTATGGTGGCAACACCTCATGCGCTAGCCACTAAACCGTCCCGAGGGGACTCAAAGACTTTGATAATCATGAACTATACTACAAGTTAATATACAAACAATCATATGTAAGTGTAATAGAATACTAATCACAATTTGAAAATTTATATAGGTATTGTGATATTAGAAGAGATTACAGCTCATTTTGATTTACTTTAGTAGGAGATGTGCATTACTAAAGACAAAAGGATTCAATACAACCTTGAACATAAGATAATTTTAAAAAACAATTACAATTCCATATTTAAAATATAACAGAACAAACCACACACAACCTCAAGTTGAAAAATGTTACAAATTATATAAATAAAATAGAAAATATAGGGATATGATTAAATCTAGATAATATATATATATATGAGATTGATGAATAAAAAATATAACATATTTTAAATTCCTTCAAAATTTCTTAACCTGGTATCATAGTAAAACCCCAGCTGTATCTCCAAACCCTAGTCATCATTCCAAACCTTAGCCATCATTCCAAACCCTAGCCTTCTCTTCTTTTCCATTATTGATCGCGACAAGTCTTCTCTTCCATTAATCGTCGCTGGCCTAGGAGGAACGGTTAATCATCAATCTCTCATCACCTAGATTCCAGTTATTAGAATCTCTGCATATGAGCCACACGCATCGTTACAAATTTTTCGATCAAGTCCCACACACCACCGTGTGAAAGTGCATTCATTATCAGAGATCTCTTCAGTTGTCACTATTCCGTCCACGTTGCTCCATACAGCATCTTCACATACTTAGTTGAGTCACCATCTATTCAAGTGTGAGACTTTTTTGTGCAACAAGTTTAATATTTCTTTGGTATTCAGGGTTTTTTTTGTTCTTGCGGCTCTTTAGTGATATGGTCGAGAAGAAGTATGTATTTCTATTAAGAATATGTCAAATTCTTTCAGTACCAAGAATCATTAAAGAGTCACGTAAACCAAATATATATCCTATTTTCTCATCCTCCAAATGGGTCATTGATTCTGATCTCACATATCATATGTCAAGTAATTCTAATATGTTCTCTACTTTTCAATCACATACCTCTACTTCTACGGTTACTTTAGCAAATGGATCAACCTCCTATGTTTTGGGGTCTGACACAATTATTAAAGTCCTTTAATTCTATTACACGGTCTTCTCAATTGTCTTTTAATTTAATTTCCATAAGCAAACTCACCCATACTCTTAATTATTGGTAAAGAAGATTATTGGTAAAGGACATGAGTCAAAGACCTCTACATCCTTGATGCATAGGTACCAAAATGTATCACATGTTCTAGAATAATCACCCCGTTAGAAGCACAATATCTATTCGGTAATCCTTCTCTCCTAGTATTGAAGAAATTTTGTCCCCAATTTTATATTCTATCCTCATTAGATTATGTGTCATGTCAATTTACTAAACACTCATTTTAGTTCAAGTCCAAGAGTCAATAAACAAGCTAGTGCTCCTTTTAAATTAGATCACTTTAGGAACTTATCTTGTTATGTCTTAAATTGATTTAAGTATATTGTTATTTTTGTTGATGATTATTCTCAAGACATAATTATATTTGATGAAAAATAATTCTAAGTTATTTTTCATTTCTCTGCCTTTTATGTTGAGATTAAAACTCAATTTAATGTTCTTGTACAAATATTGCAAAATGATAATGCTAAGGAATACGTGTTGAAATCTTTTCAAACTTACATGACTCTTAACATGGCATTCTCTATCAAACCTCTTGTGTAGGCACACTATCTCAAAATGGAGTTGCTAAGAGAAAAAATAACACCTTGAAAATGCAAGAGCTTTATTATTTCAAATGCATGTTCTTAAACAATTTTGGGTTGATGCAATTTTCACAGTTTGCTTTTTAATTAATCGTATGCCATCGTCCGTTCTTCATGGAGAGAATCCTTATCACATTCTCTTTCCAAATAAGTCTCTTCATGGTGAGAATCCTTATCACATTCTCTTTCCAAATAAATCATTGTTTCCTATTGAACCTAGAACAATTAGTTGTACCCGTTTTATTCAAAATATTCGCCCCAGTTCACAATTTGATCCAAAATCTGTGAAGTATCTTTTTCTACTTGATCTAAAATCTTTTGAAGTGTCTTTTTCTTGGGTATTCTCGAGTTCAAAAAGGATATAGATGCTATAGTCCTAATCTAAGCAAGTACTTGATGTCCATTGATGTCACTTCTCTTGAAACCACACATTTCTTTCGCACTACCAATCGCTCTAGTCGGGAGAGAATCCTAATCACATTCTCTTTCCAAATAAATCATTGTTTCCTATTGAACCTAGAACAATTAGTTGTACGCGTTTTATTCAAAATATTCACCCTCAATTCACAATTTGATCCAAAATCAAGTATCTTTTTCTACTTGATCCAAAATCTTTGAAGTGTTTTTTTCTTGGGTATTCTCAAGTTCAAAAAGGATATAGATGCTACAGTCCTAATCTAAGCAAGTACTTGATGTCCATTGATGTCACTTCTCTTGAAACCACACATTTCTTTCCCACTACCAATCGCCCTAGTCAGGGGAGTCATCACATCCTCTATTTCTGATCTTAAAAATTTCAAGTACAAGTAACTCATCTTGTAACTTGTTATTTTGTATTTTAACAATTGTTTTGTTATATCTACTACTACTAAATTTAAATTTCATATATTCTATTTTTACTCTATTAAGTCTAAAACTTTGAACTTCCAATGTCTCCCACCAAAATTCAAACTTAACATATACTCCTTCAGGAATCTCATCGACCAAAATAATGTCATCTACAAACATGCATTATGATAGCATTTCATGGATGTGTCGAGTTAGTTCCATCTGTACAAATACCCACAAAAAATGCATATAATAGTTTTAAGAATGTAGAATTTCTCTTCAGACACTTCATGATGTCAAACACATAAAACATTTGTAGAATGCCCACAAAATAAATAAGCTAAGAAGCAAATAACAATTCCAAAAAAAAAGTAAACTATTCCATTTACACACATGATGGCATCAAACAAGAAGAAGCAGAATGGATGAGATAACTAAAAGAATGGTTTTGACTTTTGAGACTTGTGCAGTAACCTTGATTGTACTTTATGAGGTGTGGCATCAGTTGGTTTGATACTTGGTGTTCGAAAATGCGGCCTAGGCGGTCACCTAGGCGCTCGGCCGCCGGCAATCGCCCCAGAAACCGGGTGTGCGGCCAGTCTAGGCGGCGCATCCACCTAGGCGGCCGTGATGGGTGTGCGGCCAGTCTAGGCAGCGCATCCACCTAGGCGGTCGTGTGCAGTGTCGTAGAAATTTCAGTTTTTTTTATTTTTTTAAAGCCCTAAACCTATGTTCCGTCGATTCATGTCCCCCTTACGCCGTGTTCGACTCCTCTCATCTCCTCCGAAAGCCAACGATCGCCAATAAGCTTTTTATTACTGAAATTTCTTTTTTTTCCTCCCGCGATGCTTTCGGCATCGTGGTATGTTTTCGGTGACGTCAGATGCCTCTGGTGGCCCCAGATGCCTCCGACGACATGTCTGGTATCGGTCGGAAGCATCCCGCGATGCGTCCAATGGCACAGGACGCATCGCCATCGGACGCGTCTCGCGACACTTCTTGCATCGCAGGATGCTTCTGGTGGCGCTGGAAGCCTCCGTCAACGAGACTGGTGGTGCCGGATGCGTCCCACAATGCGTCTGGTGCCATCGGAGGCGTCTCGATGTTGCTAGCGCTAGCACCCGCAGCCCACGACGTTTTTTTTATTATTTATTTAATTTAAACATTTCCTCAACTAAATAGGATAATTCAAATAGGCTTCTAGAAATCATAATTAAATTATCCCAATAAATTATATAAAAAATATATTTAAAATTATTTTTTTAATAAATTGCATGAATTTATTTATATTCTAATAATTTATATTTAAAATTAAGAAATTCTAATAAATATTATTAATTATATAAATCATATTTATATTCATAATTTTATATTTAAAATTAAAACAAATTTTATTAATTCATATAAATCAAATTTATATTCTTACTGATTTATATTTTTTTTATTGATTTCAATGCTCTTAAGTCTTAAAATATAAATATTTTATATCTTAATATTTTATATATAATTATATCTTAATTATTTTATATATAATTTTTTCTTAGACTTGTTATTAATGATTTTAAAGATCATAAATTTATTTTTAAATCACTTTTCAGGTTGTAACAATTATAATGGCAAGCAATCCATCTTCGACAGCATCAGTCACTCAATCCAATCCGAGATTCTTAGAAGAAAGTCAAATGACATCGAATGAGAGGTTGGGATGTTGATTGATCCTAAGAACCTCGACAAAACTAAATGCAAGTTGTGTGGAAAAATGATGTCGGGGGAGTGTATAGGATCAAGGAGCAGAAATATACCTGGAAGTTTATCTAGTTGTCGAAAAACATCTCAAGAAAATAAAAATAAGTGTAAACATGTCATTTTAGAAGGAACAGAAAGAAGAACAAAATAACGAAAGAACAAAATTATAGAGGAGAGATGACAATTTCTCTAGATGAAGAAGGTTCTGAAATTAAAGGAATAAATCCATCTAAAAAACCTCTTCCACTTGGCCCCATGGATAGATATGCATCGGCAATTGCTCCAGAAAATGTAGGTTCAAGTGGGAGTAAAGTGCTTCGCCAAAAAAAATATAAATGAGGCTCTTTTCAAAAAAAGAACTCAACAAGTTCAACCATATGTTGGGAAATGAGTTTATGAAAATAGAATCTCATTCAATGCCGTTGATAATGATAGATTCAAGCAACTAATGGAAGCAATGAGTCAATTTGGACCAGGATTCAAGCGTCCAACTCAATATCAACTTAGGAAACCAATGTCAAAAGCTGAAGTTGAAAAAACAAAACAACTACTAACGAAACATGAAGAAGAATGGGAAAAGAATGAGTGCTCCATCATGACAGATGCATGGAGTGATAGAAAAAGAAGAAGCATTTTAAATTTACGTATTAATTGCAAGGAGGGTACTACATTTTTAAAGTCTAAGGAGTCTTCAGATAAGGCACGTACAGCTAAACTTATTTTTGAGTATGTTGACAAGTATGTTGAACAAGTAGGAGCTTAGAATATTGTTCAGATTATAACAGATAATGCTACCAACAATATGTCTACAACTAAATTGATGAGAGAAAAGCGACTTGGGATCTTTTGGAGTTCATGTGCAACTCACACGGTTAATCTCATGCTTGAAAGTATTAGCAAGTTTCCACGATATAAAAAGGTAATTGAGCAATTCAAATCTTTTACCATTTTCATTTATGCTCACCATAAGACTTTGCCATTGGTGAGAAGTTTCATGTAAAAGAGAGACATAATTCTGCCAAAAGTTACCCGGTTTGCATCAAATTTCCTCACATTGTAAAGTTTGATTGAAAAAAATCAAGTTTAAGGGTCATCTTTACAAGTAATATGTGGGAGAAATGTAAATGATCAAAAATAAATAAAGGGAAATTGGCTTACTCTGATGAGCATGAGTTTTTGGAATAATGTGACACTGTAAAAAGGGCAGTCTAGTGCACGAAACTCCCG
This sequence comes from Zingiber officinale, assembly GCF_018446385.1. NCBI lineage: Eukaryota > Viridiplantae > Streptophyta > Magnoliopsida > Zingiberales > Zingiberaceae > Zingiber > Zingiber officinale. The sequence continues at coordinate 107,031,287 of NC_055995.1, read as the reverse complement.
CCATGCGGATCCGAAGGAAGGATCCATTGTACGCAGCAGCCTTACCCTACTTTTTACAAGAGACTGTTTCCAGAATTCGAACTCGTGACCTTTAGGTCACAAAGCAACAACTTTACCAAGGTGTGACAGTGTTTAAAAATATTTGCTCATTTAGTAAGAGTTCTTCGATTGGTAGATGGAGATAGAAAGTCATCAATAGGGTTTCTATATGGAGAGCATCTTCAAGCTAAAGAAGATATCAATGTGGCCCTAAAATGTGGAATCAAATTATCAACCTATCATAGCGATTATTGAGTCAAAAATGAAGGATAGACTTGATATATCATTGCATACCACTACCTTTTTGTTGAATCCCTATTTTTACTATAAAGATAGTTCTATTGCCCTTTATGAGGAGGTTGCGATGGGGATTTTTGAATGCAAAGAAATTTTGCATGCCAATGAGTTAGATATACAAGATAAATTATTAACAAGGAATTTGCAAAATATAGAGACCAAACTGGGTTATTTGAAAAAACATTGGCAGTAAAAGCATTTGAAAAAAATGATGATACATTTGATCCATGCGCATAGCAGAGTGCATACGGTGCTCACACACCCAACTTGCTAAGAGTGGTATTGAGGATACTTCTATTAACTACAAGTGCATTTGGGTGTGAAAGAAATTGGAGTGCATGTGAAGGAGTAAGCTTTAAATTTTAAGTCTTTAATTAAAGTAAAGTATTAATTTTTAAAGTTTATATTCATGTTACTATAATATTTACTCTCTCTTTTTTTTATATTCATACAAGGAAAAGAAATATGTTAGATGTCAAAAGGTTGAACAATATAGTATTTATCCAATTTAATGCTAGATTGTTGAACAAACAAAAAAGAGAAAAAGAAAGAAATGTCAATGTTCTCTTGCAAAGATGCTTCAAATACACAAGGTTAGATTGTGGATGGTGAGGAAGGATATGAAGTTGAACTAGGTTCTGGGCTCACATGGCAAATGGTTGATGAAGTAGAGCAGATGAAAACCTACAACTCTGAAGGAGCTCTAGAGTGAGAGAACTTTAAGAGGATGATTTTGCATCCGAAGAAGAGGAGGATCACAATGATAATATTGAGTTTGTGTCCGATGAAGAGCAAGTTGTTGAAAATTATGGAGAAGAAGAAGTAGAATAAATTTGATATTGAGTTTGTATCCAATGACATTTTATTAGTTGTGTAATTTTGAACTCATTTTAAATTTGATGTTATTGTGTTGGAGTTATAATATGTGATTTATTATATAAATTATGCTGATACCGAGGAATCCGCATAGCGACACCTAGTCCCCGCCAAGGCGGGCTAGGCGCTAGGTGCTGGTCTGATGTCCGACTAGCGCCTAGCGAATTTTAGAGCCTTGTTGATACTTAATGCATGCTTGTTGTTAATGTTTACTAAATTATTTTAAGGTGTAGGCTGTATATCTTTGTTTTAATAAATTGTGTACTTTAGAGTATAGAAGAAAACAAGGAAAACTGTAAATAAAAAACTTTGAATTCCATGATATACTCTAGAAGTTTAGCACGGTTATCTTGAGCCTGATTTTTAGTGGAACCTAGGATAACATACTCGATATCACTGTCGTTTACATTAATTAGTTTACAAGATTTATATACCAAATCCCTCAATCTAGATTGCATATTGTCCCAAAGCAATAAGCAAGAATGATACACGAGAATAAGCAATTTGAAGAAAACAAGGGGAATTTAAATTTAAAAGCAGTCAACGCCATGATAGATTTTAGATATTTAACGCTGTTATTTAATGATTATTGACATTTTCATAACTAGTTCACACAATTGATTTCACAAATCTCAATCGGGATACCATATACATGAAATGCAATAAGTAAAAATGATGCCAAATCCAAGAACTAACCATTGGTTATATTATGCATTGGGATATAATCACGTGGTTATTGTTGTTTTAGATACCACAACTTAGTTGCCAGATGTTTTGGTGTGTTTCATACTGGATAGCAGAGGTACAATATAAAGACAGACTAACAGCCGTAATAGAACTGACCCAATTATTTTAAACAGACTTACCTGAAATTGATATCATGCTTCAATGATGCAAAATCAGGAATTCTGTTATTGAAATGAACCGTCAAGGTTCTCCAGTTCACCCCTCTTGTTGATGGTTTAGAACTAGGTGAATGTGGAGAAATAGGACTCTAAAAAACAGCAAAAATAGCATAGCTTTAGAAAAACATATAATAATATGTTAGTCAAGAAGTTAAAAAAAACAAAAAGCATGGAGAGCCAGTAAAGATATAGCTAAATGTATGAATGCACGATAATGTTAAGTATAGAATCTACGAGTTAAAAAATAGTACACTTTGTGAGAAAGCTTAACAAAAACCTGCATCTGATGAACTACCAACGCCATTGCACCTTCTTCAGATTCACATATCAATCATCAATGGCCACTGGAGTTCCAGTACAGAACTGAAGACAAGCAGTTAAGCATTTAGCTGATTTCGAGGTCAATAAGCATGTTTGCTTAAGGATTCAGGAGAAAAAATAGAGAAAACAATGACACCATGATAAATTATATCTTCATCATTCCAAAGAACAAAAAGTTGTCAACAAAAAGCCTGCGCTTTGCTAGCGTGTAAGGTAAACAAAAACTAATTTCTTACTGGAAGCATCCACAGAGAAAGCATAGATAATAAAATCACCATCAAAGGTAACTTACGTTTGCAATCCGAGAAAAGGAAACTCGATCATTTTAAATACCGATGGGAAAAAATATGTCGGAATTTTTACCCAGGTTTGCAAAAAGATGATAAACTAACAAAAACGGGTACAAAATGGATCACAGTTGAATAAAAAAAATAGTCCAGGGAGGGAAATGGAGAAGGAAGGAGAGAAGACGAACAGAGAGAAACTTTTACTCAGACCCGACTCTAGAAGACGGTCGGCTTACGGCGTCGTTCTCCCCCTCGATGGGAGATACGCGAGAGGAACCTGGATGTAGATAAGAAGACGAGGAGGAGGACGACGATGAGAAGAAGAGAATCGGACGGTGAAGGAAGAGAAGGGGGAGCGGGAGGGAACTTGGATTAGGTTTTGTTTGTTGATGGAGATCGGAAGCAAAATGCACGGGGTAAAAATAATATATTATAAAATTTTATTGTCTATGTTTTTTTTTAATTCAAGTATGTATTTTTTTTAAGGTCCCATTGCTTACGAAGACTCAGCCAACCAACGTTCTTAGATTTATAATCACTGCACTACAGTCTCAGACAAGCACTCCACTTTTAATAATACCGACTGTGCATTGTAATTTTATATTTATTAAATTATGCATCTTTTTCTCTTAATATCCTCCACTTTTTATAATACTATAGTATGGTGTTTAAAAAAAAATGCCCAACAAAAAAGATGGATTATGATAATGTTAAAATAAAATTATGACACATATACTAAATCTAATTCGTCAAAGTTATTAAACCATCGCCTATATTAAAGTCCAAAATTTGATCGCATTCTAAAAATTTATTTTCATTTTACACACAATCGTTACATACTTTTCCACCTTGAATTCTTATTTTTATGACTTAAAATTCAAATGCAGTCATATAGCGAGGAAACATCTAAATTTATATCCCAACTAAAACTTTTCACCATTAAAATGATATCACATACTACATAGTCCTACTACATCAATGACATGTATTTTTTTCATCTATATTATATATATATATATATATCATAATTTTATTTTAATATTATCATAATCCATCTTTTTCATGGTGTATTTTTTTTTTTTTTTAACACTTCACTTCTTGTCTCTCTTCTCTATGTTTTTTTTTGGGGGGGGGGGGGAAGGACTTAAAAATAATTCTAAGTTTGTATAATTCTATCTTATTGATGCACTCTATTTTATCATATTCAATCAACGCAAACATAGGTTCTTAAGACTCTCATTCTAAAAATGTCAAAGTTCATTAAATACGAATCATTAGTAAGCTTTGACTAAAGCTCATTATTTACTAATTGTCTTAATGGATCAAAATCAAATTAAATTAAATCAAAATTAATACATTCTTAAGAGTCTTACAGTTATAATCATAGCATTTACCTTGGTTCTATATCCTTATTGGTATAATATTATTTTTTGGAAGAAAAAATAGTCTTGAGTATTTTTGACACAAACTTATTAATAGACTTAGGCTCATCGTATTCAAAAAAGATAGATCCGCTACCTTAGCGGTCCCCTAGTGGCGGTCCCACGGATATAGAGGGGGGTTCATGCAGGTACACAGGTCATAGGCGCATGACGAGGTAAACCCCATATAGTAAGTTTCTGAGAATCGACCCCTGACCATTACGCCAGAGATACTATGCGCTCACCGTCTGCACTACGTCCTGGGGGCTTAGGCTCATCGTATTCAAGCAATGATACAGGTAGGTTATACGTGTTTCTAGATATTATTTGACGTACAATCGCTTACATTTTATGTGTATGACTTACATTATTTCACCACTTTCCATTATTTATCGACATAATTACTCTTCTTTGTTCGGAGATCTACTTTTTCTTGATTTTCACTTTCAGGGCACGACTAAGAGCTTAAATGGACAGAAAAATCCATCGAAATGGCATTGGACAAGAAGAAAGACAGAACACTGGAGCTCACTACTTCGAGGCACGGCCCATGTCCACCAAACGTGACTATGTAATGTATCCCCCGTCTAGAGAACACCGGAGCTCACTACTTCAAGGCACGATCAGTGTCTACCAGACACGGCCATGTCGTGTAACACACTGGAGCCACTGCTTTGAGGCACTACCCGTGTCTACCAAACACGGTCGTGTCGTGTATTCTGCATCGAGAAAAACATGTTAGAGCCACTGCTTTGCGGCACGTCCGTGTCTATCAGGTACGCTCGTGCCATGTATATGTATCCAAGGAACACACGGCCGTGTAGTGCCCCAGTGGCACGGCGGTGCCTCCTTCCAAAGATTCACATGGTCGTGTCGTGCTTATGCAACACGGCCCATGTGACGGACCATGCCAGGCCCTATTAAAGGGAGTCTTCCCCCAATTCAAGGGGAGGAGGGTCCTGTTGGAGCAATATAGGTGTCCTACGTTTTGATGTTTGGGTAAAAGTTTAAGTTAGATTTATTATTATATTTGATATGCATTGTGAGTGTGCAAGATACAGGTATAACAAAGAGAGTCCAAGTGTGATCTTGGCAAAGGAGGAAAGTTCAAGGGTGAGTCTTGGCAGTGTAAGTCCAAGCATGTAGTCTTGGCAACGTAAATCCAAGTGTGACTTGACAATATATGAAGTCTTGGAGGTGCAACCTCTTAACAAAGGAAGACTCGACAACAATGACAAGGCCTATAGAAGCTATAGAAGGCAAGACATGAAGGATAGGGAGACATCCAAGGGACACGATGTTGATGGAGGAGGTTAGAAGGCTAGGTCTAAGTTGTGCGAGTAAGGATAAGTGCATGAGAGACTGTACTCGTGGTAAAATTTCAGGGTACTGTAGTAGTTACTATAATGTTACTGTAACATTACTGTAGCGTTACTGTAGTAGTCGACTAGTGTCTTCATCAGTCGACTAGTATCGAGCCATTGGCATATACCGATCGAAATCCACAAAGGTCAGCCGACTGGTGGTGGAAACATTGTTTGAATGTTTCCATCCGAACTCTATTTAATGGAGCTCGGGATGCTTAAGCAAGGTGACAAAATTAGTAGTGGTCAACCCTAATTAAAGTCTCCAAGTGCTTAAGTGATCTAGTGTGGTCTTGTACAAGTTGTGGTAAGGTTTCTCCACCCACAAGGAGCTACACGAGCTAATGGAAAGTTCTCCGGGGAATCATCCACTGACGAATTGGGATCGTCTACCTTACGGACAACCGTGGAGTAGGAGTAAGTGATCTCTGAATTATGTTATATAAACATATTATAGGTTTGATTGTCTTCGTTATTGCCTCTAGGTTTAGCTTGCTATTTGTTTGTTTTGTTTTGTATTTTCGCTGTGCACTAATAAACGTAAGAAGTGATAATTTTGGTGACAAACTATTCACCCCCTCTAGCGGTGTCAAGGTCCCACAAGTGGTATCAGAACGGGTGGCTCTTCTATGGACTAATCGTCGAAGGAGCAAAGCGCTAGAGGAAATGGAGTCCAAAGGACCTCTAGGAAGTTGTTGGAGACTTGGTTCCAAATGGATTGGGACCATTGGACCGCATTGAAAGTTTTGTTCGAAACTCCAACAGACAAGAAAGGGAAGCATCTCCGATATCGGTATTGGACCAAGGAGCAAAAGGAGCAAGTGGAGACGGATAAGGAGGTAATTAGAATTATATTGAATTTATTACCTCCTAATATTGTGTCACATGTAGGTGAGCACAAGTGTGCCCATGAGTTATAGAGCAAAGTAATCACGCTTCATGAGAACCATACACAAACACAAGGAGTGAAGGAGCCCAAGGAGAAGGGCTCATTGGTCCAAGAGAAGGAGAAGGACCAATTGGAAGTTGAAACAAGCTCAACATCCGAGGAGGAGAAGGAAGATGAGAAGTGTCATCCACATCTTCAAGAGAGGAGGATGTGGAATCGTCCACATCTTCGGAGGAAGAAGAAGATGAGCAATCAAAGAATAGGAGGTCTTGGAAGCTCAACCTTCAACTGCACCCACTGAGAAGAGAACTAAAACCCACATTAAGTGCTTTGAGTGTTGGGAGATAGGACACTACAAGAGTAGGTGTCCTTCACTCAAGAAAGTAAAGGAGATAAACTCTAAACTTGGTAAAGTTCTTTTGAAAACTAACATGGGTTGTAGGGATGGTACCAAGGAGAAGAGGCGCATTCGATACTTCACATATGGTGAGTGGAGTCACTACCACACAAAGTGCTCAAGGAGAGGAGAGTTCAAGAAATTGGCACACTTGAAAAAATAGGAGAAGGAGGGAAACTCAAGTCAAAGGAGAGTTCCAAAGGTAAAAGGAAGGTAATCCCTAATTTAAAGTTTAATCCAAGTTCAAATTCCTTCATGCTTGTTAGGAATAATGAAAATTATGTATGCATGCATAATTATGGATTTAGAGTTAATGATAGGAATAGGGCTAACACGATAGATAACCTTAGTATATCAAAATCTAAGGTTAGACCTAACAAAATTCAAACTACTATTCCTTAGGGGAGGAAGGTAGTAAATGATCAATGCATTAATCCCAAGAATAAGAGACATATGCCTAGAAAAGTAGATAAATCTAGGAATGTCCATGGTGATTATAGGGTTAGAATCCAAGAATTGAAAAATCAAGCCCTAAAGTCAAGGCTTGAGGAGTTAGAAAAAGTTATAGATAGGTTCATTATTGGACCTAGAGAACTTGATATGTGTTTGGGCGGTCAAAGACCCAAAAGTAACAAATTGGGTCCCTCCAAAATCAAAAGAAGGTCAAGTGTTAGGGTGACACATGACATAAGGGAGGAGTGATCAAGGACAAGGGAGTGTATTCAAAATCAATAAGAAAAAAATATGTTAGGGTTGCATATAATTATGATAAGAATGAGGTGTCCAAGGTTAAGGACAAGAATAAATTAACCAAAGACAAGGTGTTTAAGGTTAAGAAAGTTAAGTTTGTAAGTCAAGTGTCACCCGAGGTGCACCAAAGTGGCCTAGCCATAGAAACTCAGTTACCTAGGGAGGTGGTTAAGGATAAGAGCTCTTGGGGGGAGATCAAAGAGTCTTTGAAACATATGGTAAATGAATCTCAAGCGGGTCATGCTTGTGACTCAAGATGAGTCATCAAATGTGCCAAAGTGATTTGGAGACGGATTTGAGTCTCAATCTAAGAAATTGACACAATTAAGTTAAGTTTCATTCATAGAAATATGATTTGAGTTCATATTGCATGAAAATTAGTTTTTAATGTATATATGTCATATAAATCAATGCTAGGGATGCATTATAATTTAGTATAAGTGGATACATCAAGAGAAAATCAAAACTAGAACTTTAGATCAAGATTCAATTGAACAATTTAGATAGTTTTAAGTTTTGTGTCAATCTTTGGATCCATAATAAATATATTTTTGTAAATTATTTCCAAGTAAAACAAACCTCTCCACAAAATTTGGAAATTTTTTAAGGTCTGTGGAATTTTTGATGCATTTTTAAAGTTGAGTTAGAAATGTTATTTTAGCTAAAATAGTGTACCAGTCGACTGATACAGTTACCAGTCGACTGGTAACACTATTCACGAGCACAGAATGTTCATTTTAAAGTGGGCAGTCGATTGATAAGTCTGAAAATATATTTTAGCAATAGGAAATGATCAAAAGGATGATGAACATGTATGTAATCTTATGGGAGATTAATACATGATATTTATAGTTATTAGAGATTAAAAAGTCCAATAATTGAGATATTGTTGGATCTCTTTTTGATATATGACAAAGGGGAAAAATATTGAGTTTAAATGGGAAACATACACACCCTTACCAGAAAACCTAGCTCAAGGGGGAGCATAGATGAAGAGGAAGTAATTGCTCACTTATTGGCAGAAGGGGAGAAGTTTAACTTTGGGGAAATCCTAGCTCAAGAGGGAGCTAGGGTAAAGGGGGAGCAATTGCTCACTTATTAGCAAAGGGGGAGAAGTTTAACATTGCAGGAAATCCTAGCTCAAGGGGGAGCTTAGGTGAAGGGGGAGACTAGGGTTAGGTTACATGACTTATGCATGAGTAAATATGCATGTTTATTTATATTGTTATTACATTTATATTTTTCTAACTTAAACGGGTTGCCAAATATTAAAAAATGAGAGATTGTTAGAGCAATATAGGTACTCTAGGTTTTGATATTTGGAAAAAGTTTATTGTTGTATTTGATATGCATTGTGAGTATACAGGATACAGGTACAACAAGGAAAGTCCAAGTGTGATCTTGACAAAGGAAAAAAGTCCAAGGGTGAGTCTTAGCAGTGTAAGTCCAAGCATATAGTCTTGGCAACATAAGTCCAAGTGTGACTTGTCAATAGATAAAGTCTTGGAGGTGAAACCTTTTGACAAAAGAAGACTCGACAACAATGACAAAGCATATAGAAGCTCTAAAATGCAAGGTGTGAAGGATGGGAAGGCATCTAAGGGACGCAAGGCTGATGGAGGAGGTTAGAAGGCTAGGTCTAAGTTGTACAGGCATGGACGAATGCATGAGAGACTATACTCAGGGTAAAATTTCAGGATATTATAGTAGTTACTATAGCGTTACTATAACATTATTGTAGCAGTCGACTGATATTTTCATTAGTCGACTAGTATCAATGAATTGGCCTGTAATAGTCGAAATCCACAAATGTTAGTGAACGGATAAGTATGGCAATCGACTGGTGACGGAAACATTGCTTGGATATTTCTATTGGAGCTTTATTTAATGGAGCTCAAAATCCTTGAGCAATGTGACGAAATTAGTAGTGGTTAACCCTAATTAGAGTCTCCAAGTGCTCAAGTGATCTAGTGTAGGCTTGTGCGAGTTTCGGTGAGATTTCTTCACCCACAAGGAGCTACGTGAGCTAGCCGAAAGTTCTCTAGGGAATCATCCACCGACAGATTGGGATCATCCACCTTATGGACAACTATGAAATATGAGTAAGTGATCTCCAAATTACATTACATAAACGTGTTAGAGGTTTGATTGTCTTGGTTATTGCCTCTAGGTTTAGCTTTCTATTTGTTTATTTTGTTTTGTATTTCCGCTGTACACTAACAAGCGTAGGAAGCAACGATTTGGGTGACAAGTTATTCACCCCCCTCTAGCGGCGTCAAGGTTCTGATAGGTCCTTCCTTTGGAAGAGACCCAAGAGATCTAAATCTACCACTTTTCCGGCCATCCGTCAACAATCCGAAGCCACGCTCCATATCGTCTTCCTCTCTAAGGTAAGGAATTGGATCTTAAAGACTCGAATTTCTCTCAACGACTAAGTTTTCTTCTCCCTTCTTGAATTGGATTAGGAACTTGCCTACTTTTATGTATTTTGGATCTATTCTCATGTTTATGAAGTAGTTCTCCAAACTCTAGATTGTAAGGAGTAGTTGTGATGTGATTGTGGATGTAAACACTGTGTATTTGGTAATTTCCTATTCTATGACATGTGAGTGTCTTGTTCATATTTGATTAAATATTTGTGTGAACTTTAATTATGTATATGTGTTGGTTGATGGACGTGTTGTATTGATTGGTTGTCACGTTGAGGGAACCTTTGAAATTATATGACCGTGTGACCCTTGTGACAAAATATATCCCTTTAATCAGACATCTCGAGCATTGCTTTGAATTAGAGGTCAATTCTCTATAAGAAATTGTCTATATGCTTATGGGTTTCTCCTTATCTAGTGTTTAAGGGAATTGTGTGATCTAGAGACGTAAGATCAGGAGGTCCTCATGTGACAAGGAGTATCCTTTTAACCAGACTCTCTAAATTACCTTTTCTACTTTGGGCATTCGATACCCATGGGAAGGGGCACTCCAAAGCATCTGCTCAAGAGGATCACACCGATATATAGTATGAAATTTCTATAAGTCATACACGTAGAGGGTACGAGATTATCAATATCGGGCACATCAACTAGCATTACAATGAAACCGAATTACTAGAGTTATTTCCCCAAATCAACCACAATCACTCATATCTCTAGACTTCAACTTCTCTCTCTCCCTCCCTCTCTCATTCCTTAGTTCTTAAGGCGTACAGTCAACTTTCATGAATTTAGATAACTTCCTTCACCTATTTGGCTAGTGCTTAACCACGATCTCTATGGATCGATATTTTTATTACCTACGATATAGCTATACACTTGTAGCCATGTAACAAGCAACAACAATAATAATGTGTTCTTTGCACTCTCTTGTTCTAACCATGTACAAGATTCCATATTACAAACTTTGTGCACTCATCACTAACTTTTGGTTAAAACTCACTAATAGTCTTAAGCACATTATAATTTATTCAAACTAGGATCAACAGATTCCTAAATAGTCTCCTAAGTAGATCTATGCTCATTGTACTTACTCAAAGACAACATCAATGTCTTTTTAAAACTCCCATAATTTTGACTCTAACCATATTAAAAACATCACATACTAGATCTTATATAATCATTAAAGTGTTTTGGTCAAAACTCATTAATGACTTTACACACATTATAATCAATTTAAATAAAAATCAACACATTTCTAAAAGTCCTTTGAGTGCCGCCATGCCCTCTCACACCCTAGATAGAATGTTGTGAGTTTTTTAAATTTAGACAACCCTGTATAATTTTAACACTAATTCACTATTGGACCTAAGTTTATTATATTCACTCAATAACAACACCAATCTATTCCTAAAATTTTAGATTTTGATATTGTACAACTATCAGTAAGTTTTAGCCACTACTCATTAATAACCTTAATTAGGTTAATAAGAATTAAAATTAATGCATTCCTAGGAGTCTCCCGAGTGTTGTCTCGTCCTCCAACTTTAACTCCACGCCCTAGATAGGATGTTGAGAGTTTTTGAAATTTAGACAACATTATGTAATTTTGGCATAAATTCACTATTGGATCTAGATTTATCATATTCACTTAATAATGACATTATTGTATTCTTGGAACTTCCCTTACTCTTAACATGCTCAAAATTTCATATTTTGGACCATGTACAATAATCAATTGTTAGAATAGTTGACGTCGCTAGAGGGGGTGAATAATATTTTGTGATTTTGCTTTCATTCTCAATCGTTGTGCTAGTCTACAATGTGTTAGTATGCAGTGCAAAGAATAGAAATAAAACACAAAGTAAAACACAGACATAATACATAAATTTAACGTCATTTAAATTCCCAACTCCTACTCCATAGTCTACCATCCTAGTGAAATCACCACTAGCTCTCTCTTTCTTAGATACCTTCCGGAGACAGAGAAATCTCTTATAATATATGTGTAGGATCGAAAAGAATTTAGATATCTCCACAATAGTATAATATTGTCCACTTTGGACCTAAGCCCTCATGGTTTTGCTCTTGGGCTCTCCCCAAAAGGCCTCATGCCAATGGAGATATCTTTTCTCTTATAAACCCATGATATTTCCCATGTGTTTTCAATATGGGACTATGTTTGCAACCTTGCAACCCAACAATATGTTGTTATACAAACAATATAAAAATACAACAGAGATACAAATGCAAATAATGTAAACAAAATAATTTACATGAAAGGAACTTTACTTTGAGTGTTTGTGATTGCTTTAGAGTGTTTTCTGAGGTTTGTATTTAATCAATTTTGACATACTTGACTCTTTATTCTAGTCAACAAATAGATTGATCAAATATTGAAACTCAACTCGAGTTAACTAGTGCTTGGTCAACTTTGATTAGAGGTTGATTACACCAATAATCCCTATTTTTTATATTTGATAAATGTTTAAGTTAAGCTAACTTAGTAGCCTACCATATCCAAAACATAGATAAAGGATTTATAACTTAAATCTTTCATTCTCCCCCTTTAATATACATCAAAAAGACTTATTCTTAAAATCCATTCACTTCTTCCATTCAAACTTCCAATACCACAATGGAAGTTTCCTACTTTCCATGAACTAACCATCAAGCAAATCTAGGAACTACAAGTGGGTCTTGACCTGACAACCTAGTGCCAACAATAGTTCGAGCACCTTGAATGTTTGATATGTCCATAAGAGAATTGATCGTTGCATGAGTTAACTACCTGCTTCTTATAGTTGTATCATGCAGAGGGGCAACTACTTCATAATACTAAAAATACAATCCATTGAAATCAATAATAATATTCTAACAATATGAAAATAAAGATAAAGGAGTAGAATAACTCAATTGTCGATGCTTGTCATTGTATATGGATATTTTTTTCATGTTGTTTGATGTCCGTAATATGTTAGATCTTTCGATGTCTTGGATGCGACCTCCTTTTTGATTTGCTATCACCAAATCCCCTTGAACGACTGCCCTTTGCTCCCCCCCTCGAAAAACCCAAACAAACTTTTCTAAATAAAAGGGAAGCGTGATGATCCATGATCGTGGATTGTTCCATAGGTTGGCCATGGATAGTTCTATCTTGACTCTCCATTTCACTCTGTAGTAAGATCCATGGCCATAGACATTTCCATGGGCTGGTCGTAGATCATGTGGCATGTCCCAATTGATGCTCCACAAGTGTGATCCTTCTTTTAATGACGACCCACAATCGTAGAACTTTTCACAGGTTGGGCGTAGATCATTTTGCCAATGCATTTCCAAGTTTGACATCTCCAAACATTATCCTTTGGGTTAACATCTCGATTTGCATGAGATAACATCAAGATCTCACCTTTCTGTCAATGAAAACATAAATCACAATCATCCGAATTAAAAGGATAAAATGAATACAAATGCTAGGAGTTTATACAAAATATACTCATGTAATGCAACAAATGCATGCTAAATAAGACAAAAATATATATGTATAATTCACAGACATTGGGTATTCACTCCCTCTACCACATCGTTAACAATTCCCATAGATATATAATTTAAAGTGTTCAATACTTGGGTATTAGAATTAAAAAATTTAAATGATATTAAAAATATTTTATAATTTAAATTCATATTTTTTAAAAAAATTAAGCATATTAATTATGGTATATTATGAGTGATATATATACTTTATCAAACACTCAATATGCTATTAAATAAATTATGAATTAATACAAAGTTATCAATCCAATAATAAGTCATCCACATACATATATACACACATATATATTACTAATGTCATTTTTTCTTTTCACATTGAAAATAATTTTAAGGTTTATTAATAATTTTCTCTAGCTATTTTTATATAAAAATATGTTTTACAATGATTCTTTTTAGTCCCACATCTTAGTATTGACAATATCACAAGTAGAGAAACTTCTATAAATACCTAGGATTGACGACATTAGAAAGTATACCTTTGTCGGCCTTTTGACTAAGATTAAGTATAGTATCTGTTCTTATCAGTTTAATATCTGATATAAAAATTTAAATTAATTTTTTATAAGCGAGAGTCTGCTATAATAGTTTGTTGTTGGGATTCTTGAGTATCGCCTTTACATTGCACTACTACATTGACCCATCACACCTTTACCAAGTCTAATTTATGGGTCTGGGTCACTAATTTACATGTATTCATACATTATATTGCACATGCAACATGTGTGCGAGATGACTAGTTACTAGTGTGTGTGTATATATATATATATAGTGTGTGTGTGTGTGTGTTCTTGGTTGAACATTAAGGGGGTGTTTGGTTCGGATTTGTGAATCAAATAGTAATGAGTTTGATTATGAGGTCAATAGGAATGGAAATCGGAATTACATTATCAGTGTTTGGTTTAAATCAACGTCAGTAATGGGAATAAAATAAATTTCTAATTTTATTCTTATTAGTTAATGCATTCAAAAAAAATTTGAGTTTTTTTTTCCATTTTAAATAACTGCAGTATAAGATTTTACTTATTTTGGCTTGAAAAATAACTACAATATAAGATTTTTTATTGATAATTTTGGCGCTTTTACGTTTTTTTCCCTTTTTCTTCTTTTGTCGGCACATCTCTCTTTCCTCATGCCATTTCGCCCCCTGCCTTATGGCCATTGCGGATGGAATAGAACCTAAACCTATGATTTACATCAGTCGCGCCGACGAGCGTCGCGATAAAGCTGGATTGCTTCTGCTTCCTCCTCCAAATCTCTGTGAGTTAGTTGGACGATGGCTTTGTCGATTAAGCTATGAGTCCATTATTCACCAATCGTGGACGAGTAGACAAGCCAGTGGTTGTTGAGCAGCGGTTTACGTTTAGGAGGCGAAAGCTACGGCCTGGTTAGAGAACCTTTAACTCGATGACCTTGGGAGATCTGATAGCGTCCAAGTTCTCTGGGTCATCGTCGTCTGTTTGGCATCATTTGGATGAGTTCTTTGACCAGGAGGATGGGGAAGTGACAATGAGAGAGAGGGAGCAGGAGATGCTGCAACCGTATAGGAGCAACATACAGGTGATGGTTGTTGCTGCCGAAGGCGGTAGCATGGTGTACTTGACTCATATGTCAGATTTCCTTCATCGGAGCTACTCCAATGAGCTTCCACTTCGCCGATTGATGGAGGAGATGAGGTCGTGGCATGGAGGGATGCAGATGAAAGGGGGCACAAAAAAATTTGGTATTAAGGGGGGAAAATTAGTATTAGGTCAAGGGTATTTTTGAAATAAGGGAATATTTTGATTGTTGAAAATAGAGTAATGACTAATTGAGGGGGGGGGGGACACAGGAATGAGTCATTGCCAAATTATAAAGATTCATTCCCTTATTTGTATTCCCATTCTTGTAATCCAAACATTAACAATGACAATTAATGATTACTATTTTCATTTCCCATCTTGATTCCTCTAAACCAAACGCCTTATAAATTTGTTTCTAGAAAATCTTCCAAGAATTCCTTGAGATCATTTAATGGTATGTATTCTTGTAAGTCAGGAGTTTCAGAGTAAAGTTTAGGAGGATATGAAGGATGTGAGAAATAATTTACTAAGCTATAGTCAAAAGAGGGTGATATTTCTTCCACATCATCTACTGAGATAATCAAGTAAATCAATGACATATCAGAGACGTCTGATTGCATTTATACTAAGTCAAGATTAGTGCATGTAACTAGTTTTGCTTCTCGTGTATATAGATTTTTCTTATTTGGACAAGCTGAAGATAAATGTCCAGGTTCATTACAAGCAAAACAGGTAATGGTATTAGCATAACTTTTTTTTTGCCTGAATTTTCTCACATGTTTATCCTTATTTAGGTATGGTTTCATTTCTCTACTTTTTCTAACATAGTATATTTTTCTTGGCCTTACTGTTTTAAGCTTTGTCACAGATTGCCTGGGTGGTCTTGATGGAGTGTTTCTATGGTTAGTTTGTGTTTTAGGTTGAGAAAGATCATATTATTGAGGAGTATAAATCTGACTACAGAATCCATATTGTTGATTTTTGAGTTGTTTTTGTATGTGAATGTAGGTGCATTTTTCTTTGAGTATAGAAATAATGTGTTAAATACATACTCCAATATTGTCATATTATGGTGCTACTTTTATATCTGTCTAGTTCTTATGTATTCCTTTCCCTAAATCTCATAGAAGTTTGCTAAAAATAGTCTTTCTCCTAATTATAGATTACAGTATTTTTTTGAGACAACTATTAATGCTAGGAAGTCATTACAAAAAAGTTTAATCCAGTTCCAACTAAAAAGTTATAATTGTTCTAAATCTTGTATGACTTTTTTTTGTCGTACGTCTAATCCTGTATTAGCATTTATGACAATAAATAACCTATGAATTGTATAGAAAAAATTAAATATGTTGTTTCCTTGTGAAGCAATTTTTGTTACTTCCTCAGAATAATTAGTTTTGTAGACTTCTATGCTGCTCTGGCAACATCATCTAAATAATTTTCACCTACTCTTATCATGGTTTCGTCAGATTCTATGTCTAATTCATATTTGGCTCGATAATCTTTTTTCACAAAGACTATCCTTGTTCTAAATATGTATCATATATTTGAAGATCATCACATTCTCCAATATTTAATAAAAAATAAAATGTTACCAAAGTATGTAATTTTTAATGGTCTTCGTTATCTATTCTTCATAATAAGGGATTGTTATTATATATATATATTGCTTATACAATGAGAATTCAAATCTCATTCATGGTGTCGACTCGTCTCAGGAGGTAAATAACGGACGGCTACTAGCCTTTGAAATAGTCACTAACACATAAGGGAGGCATTTACCTCGGCTTTGCCGAGATTCGAACTCCAGATCTCATTGTGGCAACACCTCATGCCCTAGCCACTAGACCGTCTTGAGGGGATGAATTCAAATCTCATATGATATTACACCTGGGGAGTTTAAAAAACTTGTGACGTTAGGCTATTCACCTAAACCCATATAGATTTTTGATTCATCCTGGTACGAATAAATTTTTTTCGTAGGACCTGACTGATCATCTTCAGAATTTGTTGGATCATAATAGCAGGATACCTAGATTACTAAAAAGTTTTACGTAATTATTTAATTTATTATATTTTTTTGCATTACTAATTTTTTGATTATATGAGTGAGTGTGGTTCAAACATCCTATATAATAATTAGATTATGTTTGATAAAAATCTTGAAATATGTATTTCACGTGAAAATTAAAAGAAAAGCATTTAATATAAATAAATATAGCGAATGACACTCTAAATTTAACATCAAATTATATAAATAAACTAGAATCGTCAATACATGAACAAATACATGAACATCTGAATAATAAATCACAAAGTGAGGTAAAAAATAACAAAGCTTAGCTCGTTAATAGTTCTAAAAAAAATCCAACATTTAGTCATGAAACAGTTTGATAAAAATATAGTTTTATTCTACATTTTATTTATAAATCACTTATGATGAGGAAAAAGTTAAGTATAAGGAAAAAAATTTACAGCGTGCTTTAAAAAAAAAATTATAAAAGTGCGTTTAGAGCAATAATAAATATGAACACGGCTTTCTTTAAACGGTAAATTAGAGAAAAATCTCCAATCATAATGTTAACTTTGTATGCAATCCCCATGTCCAAAAAATTTTGTTTCCACTCCCTGCATGTAAAGTATTACTTGTTTCAACTCCCTCATGCAAATATTGATACCTAAATTGCCCCTCAGATTTTTTAGTACAAAAATTTCAAAATTGAGTACAAAAAGTTCAAAAATGAGTATAATTCTTCTTAAAGTCAGTACTTTATATTAAAAATCGAGTATATTTTCTATCAAAATTGTTCCTCTTATTTTTTAGGGTTTAGGGTTTAGGGTTTAGGGTTAGGGTTTAGGGTTTAGGGTTTAGGGTTAGGGTTTAGGGTTTAGGGTTTAGGGTTTAGAATCGTACTCAATTTGATAGAAAATATACTAGATTCTAAGTTAATATACTCAATTTAAGAGGATTTATACTGATTTTTAGACTTTTTGTACCTAAAAATATCATGGGCAATTTGGTAAAGATGCTTAACTGGGGAGTAAAAACAAAGATTTTAATGAGTGGGGACTACATGCAAAGTTTTGTTTATCAATGAGGAGTGCATACAAAATTACCCTTCTTTAAAATGCTCAAATTGATTGAACATACCGCCTAAATGGTCTGCGATTATCGACTAGGGTTCAACTGTAGGTGAATGGTACGGTGACAGACATGGAGATGGATTTCCCTGCCGCAGAAGAACTCGAGTATCTCGAGTCCAACTCTATCTTCCCCGACGAAGACGGCGAGGACTTTTTCGAGAAGGAAGAAGGAGATACAGCCGCCGCATTCGATGATCTCAACTTCGATGAATCTGCCGCTGGCGGACAGATTCCCCATCAAGGTGAAGTAACCGCGTTATAATAATAACTGATCTTTTCTTATGATCCTCATGGGGTTCTTGATGTTGTCTGTTTATCTGACATGCAGATCGACTGGCAGCCAAGAACCTACATCAAGAAATTACCAAGAAGCGACTTTGGTTGGCAGAGGATGAATCAGAGGAAAATCTTGATCATGAGGCAAGGGCGAAGAGGATAGCGTTGGAAGATGAGTCTGACGAGGATTGGCTCCGCTATTCACCTCAGCGGGAGGCTGTTTCTGATGTCCTCGTTGCGGAGGAGAAAATCCTGTCTCGTTTCTCAGCAGATATTGAAGGGCAGTGCATGCCAGTGACTGCGCCTTCTGGAGCAAGAGTCTACGCTAAAATGAGCTCTGCAGAGACTGGTGGAGGTCGTGGAGAGTTTATGGCAAGGAAGGAGCGAGGAGGTTTGTTTGAGGGTCCTGCCTATTATCATATAATTCCTTGTTAATTGTGTTGTTTCAGAGTGATGCACCTGTCGGTCAATGTGCGAACCACATGAAACTATGAATTCGGGAGAGAACACCAGAGTTTTTCTATGTTTCCGGTTTAAAACTAAAGGAGCCTGGTAAAGCTGAGCCTATGTTACACGTCTTTTAAAATTAGCGTAGTCATCCTTTCAAACTGGTCTCATTAGGAAGTTATAAGTTGATATTGAACCATTCCTACATTGTAGACTCATTTCTTCCACGATAAATAAGTATTTTAAGAATAAATGTTTTATTGATAGATAAACATTAAAACTTGTCTATTTCTATAATGGAGAATTATTAGGGTTTACTATATAATCTCTTTAACCTATATAGACTATTCAATAATCCTAACATTACATTCTAATCCTTGGAATATATGTTATTCATAAATAGGATCCTACTGGGTCGCTAGCATTTCCCCTTAAAATGGCTTAAAAGTATCATAAAAACCCTACTTGATAGCTCTATCCTATGACCTCTTAAATACTTAGTTAGCAAATCCCCTAGATGATCAGTGGAGTTTATAACAATCTCATTAGATTGCACTTCTTCTCTTCTTTGTGATTTGTTAAATTATTGGATTAGAAACTATATGCATGGAAATTTGATTGTCATAATATAATTTTATTAGCTCTTTAGTAGCATCTACCAACTTGGTCATTAGCTGCTTAACCTAGATATGCTCGCATGTAAGTATGTCCATAGTCATATTCTACCTCAACACTTTATTTGACCATAGAGTTCATATTTTTCTCTTTGAGGAAACCAGATTAGCTCTCAAAAGGACACAATGGTTTGATGTGGATGTCTTGTTTATGGGAGAATCTACCTAATCAGCATTAGGGAGTCCCATTATTAGAAAGTGACCGTGATCTTGATTCGAAGGATCTTTCCTTAAAGCATTCTTTAGGTAATAATATTGACAAGATTTCCTCATAATGGTCATAACCATAGTTGTGAAAGATGTATGTTTGGCTGCGCCTAGGCGTAGGGTGCCTACAGGTTCATGCATTGCTTGAACGAAGCGCGTTTAAGCGCACGCCTTTGAGAGGCAACAATCACGCGTCAGGCGCTATTTTCTCACCTTATCGATGCCCAACCATTGCGGTGGCCGCAGAGGCGTCATGCGAGCCAAACGGCGTTCGCGTCACGCGAGCCTAGCGGCGGCCACGGAGGATGTGTCGCGCGAGCCTAGTTACGCGGTGGACGCTTCGTGCGAGCATCGCGGTCGTGAGCAGTGCTTAACTGGAAGTAAAGCTTTTAATTAAATAAAACTTAAGTAAATAATTTCAATCAAATCTGAGCTATAGTAGGGATGACTTAAATCCGCTTAATTAAACCATAATAAAATTATCCCATTATATATATATATATATAACGGGAAGTGAAGCTTTTAATTAAATAAAACTGAAGTAAATGATTCCAATCAACTTTGAGCTATAGTAGGGATAACTTAAATACGCTTAACTAAACCATAATAAAATTATCCCATTAATTTAATACATGTATTTTTAAAAATATAACTTAAAATTCCCTCATGCTTTTAACTAACATACGACTCTTTCTCTCCTCTAGAAACCCTAAACATCAACCTCCCTTGCAAACTTATTTCTCCCTTGCAAACTTACTATATGTTTGAATTGTAAAAATTTATACCCAAATCGCCTTACTTCGGTAAAGTGTGCTTCTCATCTTACGCCTAGCGCCTCAGGTTCCACAACACCCATGCGCTTTTGGGCGCCTCGTGCCTCAAGTAACTGGTCATAACATGGGGATTTAAGAAACAAATTGATCAAAACTCACTTGTGTACAAACGATACCTTTAATCTTGTAATTGTTGTAGTAATTCCATTTTCCTATAAGCCTAACTTCCTTATAAGCCTAACTTCTTAGATTGGTAAATAACTTATTTTATCATAACATTAATTTGACTTTTACAATCATGAGTGTTAATTAACTTAGCCGCTATTTTACCAGTTATCTCAAGCATTTTAAGAATATATTTTTGATGGGAGATATAAATCTCATATTGAGTGATCCACTTCTATTTCAAAAAATATCTTATGCACCTTGATACTTGGCGTGAAAGTGTTGATAAAAATATGCTTTCAACCTTATGATTGTTATGGAAGTATCACCAAGTATGATAATACCATTAACACATATATAGTAAGGAGAATACACTTTGCTTAAGACTGTATAGAGACTTCTTCAATTTCCATACAAGATTACTCTTACTTCTAACTTTTAATCTCGATGGAAATTTAATCATTCTTAATACCTAACTAGTGAAGTGGCATTTAACTAGACTTGCTAAGGGTTAGAATAGGTAGACTGGAATAATCATTGACATAAGTGACAAAGGTCTTAGAATAATCCACTTCATAGACCTTAGTGTTTCACTTAGGAACCAATTGAGCTTTCAACCAACCTACCTTGCATTCGTATGATATTTTCATTATTATTATGCATTGATAACTGTTGACGGGTGACTCATATCTAAATGAAGACCAATGCGAGGAATGTCATGGAAGAAAAATCTGTTAAGTTTTTTTTTAATAGAATTCTGATACGGGTTTTCATAATAGAATTCTGTTATGATTTTTCATAAAAGAATTTTGTTATAGTTTTATCGGGTCTGGGGTTTAGACACTATTTGTAGAGATCATTGTAAACCTATTGCATTATGAGAATCATTAAATACGATTCTCTTGTGTAGAGAGAATTCTATTAAAGTTTCAACCAATTTTTTTTTGGAGTAGGCATGTCGTCGAATCACGGTAACTCTTCTTATTTTTCCTCGTATTTGCTCTTTCTTATGTGTCTTTGTCTCGTTGCTCTGCGTGATCTTTTTCTCTCTTCCTCTTCTTCTGCATTAGAGGTTGAGAGGTGTTGCCTCCCCTCTTTGCGCAATAATTAGTATCAAAGTGAGGTTTTGGCGAATTTCTTCAACATGTCAAGGACGACTTTTGCGAAGTTTGATATGGTGATGTTTGACGGAACTAAGAACTTCGGATTATAGCAGAGAAGGGTCGAGGATTGGTTGGTGCAACAAGGCATGGGTGAAGGCGGTAGAAGAAAGGAAATTGGAAAGCATGGAGAGATCGGATTGGGAAGAACTTCAGGCGAAGGTAGTGACAACAATCAAGCTTTGTCTTATAGATGATGTGATGTACCATGTCATGGACGAGGACTCACCGATAGTAGTTTGACAAAAGCTAGAAAGCTGATATATGTTAGAAGCTGTATCTTAAGCAGAAATTATTCGGATGGAGATGACAGAGAGAACCGATCTAAGCCAACACAAGAACGTATTCAACCATATTGTGAGCGATTTGAAGCGGGTTGGTGTGAAGGTCGAAGACGAAGACAAGACGTTAATGTTGCTAAATTCTCTATCTTCGTCTCTTACGTACGAGAATTTGATTACTAATTTAATTTGGGGTAAGAAAACTCTTAAATTGGAGGAGATCATAGATGCGTTGCTAGGTTTTCACTAGAGAAGGAAAACAAGCGATAAAGTTTCTTAGGGAGAAGGACTTGTGGTAAATAACAACCAAAAGCGCGGTAGGAGCAAAACTCGGTATGGATTTGGTAGAGACAACAATGCCCATTCTAAGTTGAGAAGGAAGAAGGTGATCACGTGCTATAAGTGTGGAGGCAAAGGTTATATGAAAAGATATTGTCCAAAGATGAAGAAATATGTTGCAGAGAACAAAGGTAGTTCGGAAAAATTTGCAAACATAGTTGAAGAAGAATTCAGAGAGCGGTGATGAAGATATGCTAGCAATTATGTCGAGTTTGGAGCAACTGACAGATGCATGGATCTTAGACTCTACATGCTCATATCACATGACTCCAAACACGGAGTGGTTTGACACCTATAGGGCAGTGAATTCTGGTTCAGTGTTGATGGAAAACGATGCGTCTTGTAGAGTCAAGAGTCATCAGAATAGGAAACATTAGAATCAAGATGGTTGATGGTGTGATCAGAGCTTTATGTGATGTTAAACACATACCAGATCTAAGGAAGAATTTAATCTCATTAGGCATGATATTGGTTGCAATTATAAATCAATGAGTGGGGTGATAAAGGTCAGTAAGGGAGTTCTGACGGTAATGAAAGGACAAAAGTTTATAAGGAATATTTATAAGTTGATAGGGACTACAGTTGTAGATAAAGTCGCTTCAAGTCTGAATCAGACAGTACAATCTCGTAGCATATGCGGCTAGAGCATATGGGTGAACGTGAAATGTTGAAACATCACAAGAGAGATTTATTGAAGGACGCCAAGATGTGCAAGCTTAAATTATGCAAATTCTGTGTTCTTGGGAAATAGAGCGCAGTGAAATTTAAGACAGCAACACATAAGACGGAAGAGATTCTGGACTACGTACATACAGATCTATGGATTAGCTAGTGTAGCATCACGTGAAGGATACTTGTATTTTATGAGTTTTACTTAAGATTACTCACGAAAGTCTGAGTATACTTTATGCGCTAGTCATAAACTTTTGCAAAGTTTAAATTGTGAAAAACTGAAGTGGAGAATCAAATGAGAAAGAAGATCAAATGTCTTATGTCAGACAAAGAGACTAAGTACACAGATTCAAAGTTTTAAGAATTTTGTGAGCAACATGGGATAATGAGACATTTCTTGATTTGTAGGACACCTTAGTAGAACGGTGTGGTGGAAGGTTGAACATGACAATAATTGAGAAGACAAGTTGTCTCTGGCTGAATGTAGGGTTAGTAAAGAATTTCTGGGCGGAAGCGATAAACATAACATGTTATTTTATTAATAAATCACCAAGGGCAATACTAGAAGACAAAGTATTAGAGGAAGTATGGACAGAGAATCTAGTAGATTACTCTCATCTTTGAATTTTTGGATGTTCAGCCTATATGCACATATCTAGTGAGGAAGAATCAAAGCTAGATGTGAAATCAAAGCAGTCATTTTTCTAGGGTATTAGAAAGGAGTTAAAGGCTTCAAGGTGTGGGATCCTAAGACAAACAAGGTGGTAATCAACAAAGATGAGGTGTTTGACGAGAAGGCAATGCTACAACGTACTCAGGAAGAAGGAAAGGAAATATCACAGAGCAACAAGGAGAAAGATGTTGTGCAGGTGGAGCTAGAGAGTCATGACTCCGATGATCTAGCTCAAAGCACATGGAGAATCACACTACTTGCAAAACGAAATGAGTTGTAAAGCCATCCACCATATACAGATTTGAAAACTTGGTATCTTATGCGGTTATCACCAATAGCGGAGACTCTACATCTTTTCAGGAGGCAATACATAACTTTGAGAAGGACAAGTGGATGAGTGCTATGATAGAGAAGATGGAGTTGCTGCATGAGAACCGAACGTGAGATTTAGTGGAACTTCTTGAGGAAAATGTGCTATAGAGTGCAAGTGGGTTATTTCAAAAAAGATGAAAGAGGTTGACAAATTGAAAAGTCTATTGAGTAAGGAATTTGACATGAAAGATTTATGAGAGGGCAAGAAGATTCTTGGGATGAAGTTTCACAGGGATAGGCGTAGGGAGATTATACTTGTTTCAAAGTAGCCATGTGGAGAAAGTGTTGAATATGTTCAACATGAAGAATGCAAAGTCGGTGAGCACACCCCTGGTGCATCACTTCAAGTTATCTAGTAGGCCCAAAGACGAATAAGGAGATCCAAGAGATGTCAAAAATTCCTTATGCTAGTGTAGTTGATTGTCTAATGTGTACCATGATTTGCACGAGGCCAGATTTGACGCAAGCAATCAGTATGGTGAGCAAGTTTATCTCAAATCCTGGTCGACCACATTGGGATGCAGGGAAGTGGATTTTCAGATACTTGAGAAATATAATTGATTATGACATCATGTTAATAGACAACCGGAAGATTCTTCAGTTGTTGGATACATAGATACAGACTATGCAGGAGATTTAGATGACAGGTTTGATACGTGTTCACTATGGCAGGAGGACCTATCTATTGGAAGTCTATGATACAATCTATTGTTGCATTGTCTACTACGAAGTCGGAGTACATGACAACAACTGAAGCAACGAAGAAAGCTTTATGACTTGTAGGGTTGGTTTGAGAACTGAGCGTTTAAGGTGGAGTGAAGTTGTTATGCAATAGTCAGAGTGTTATTTATTTGACGAAGAATCAAGTGTATTATGCGAGAATCAAACATATTGATGTCAGGTCTCATAAGATCAGAGAGCTAATTACTTTTGGAGAAATTCAACTTGAGAAGGTTCACATTACATTTAATGTTGCAGACATGTTGACAAAACTAGTGACAGAGAAGTTCAAGCATTGCTTGAATTTGATCCATTTCTCTAGATTCTAGAGGAAGGAAGCCCAGACCTATATATCCAGGTGAAATTTTGCTCAGATACTCGTGTACTTTGAAGGGATGAATATTCGTCAAGGTGGAGATTGTTGACGGGTAGCTCATATCTAAATGAAGGCTAGTGCGAGGGGCGTTATGTAACAAAAGTCTGTTAAGGTTATTTTTTCGAAACAAAATTTTATTACGGTTTTTTATAACAGAATTCTGTTACGATTTTTCATAACAAAATTCTATTACGATTTTACCAGGTCTTGGGTTTAGGCATTATTTATAGGGATTATTGTAAACCTATTGTATCATGAGAATCATTGAATGCAATTCTCTTATGTATCGTGAGAATAATTGAATGTGTATCATGAGTAGGCACGCCACCGTACCACGGTAACTCTTCTTCTTCCTTGTATTTGCTCTGTCATGTGCATCTTTGTCTCGTTGCTCTGCATGATCTCTTTCTCTCTTCCTCTTCTTCCGCGTTAGAGGTTGAGTGGTGTTGCCTCCCCTCTTTGCGCAACTGGGAATTTGCAAAGAAGTGCCAACCCTCATGTAACATCAGAATGCAATATTTGCAATTCCTTGACCATAGTGTATCTCCATTTCAAATGTAAAAACTCCTTAAAAAATGGTCTTAGGAATTATAAACTTAAAAGACAAAATAAAATTAGAATTGCTAGGCGACAATGCAAGATAAGGTAGGAAATGAGAAATATTCTCATGTTGCATTGAATGATGCGGCTAGAGGGGGAGGGCTGAGTAGCCTATCGTTGAAATCTCAAACTTTATACACAAACAATGTAAGTAATGCAACAAAAAAAAAAAAGAAAAGACAAAACTAAGAATTCAATAAGGCTAACAAGCAATTTTACGTTGTTTGAAATCTTCAGCTCCTATGACTCATCGGTGAGTCACTCTACTAAATCTGCTATGTTTTCTCCTTTTTCAAATTCTCCCGGAGGGGGAGAAACATCTTATAATCTTCTTACAAGAATGGAATGTTAAGCACAAAGAAGAGAATATAAGTTTGGTCAACCTTGACCTATTTGGATTTCATCCATTGCACTTACAATATCTTTGTCAAGGAATCTCCACCTACACAGTTGACAAACCATATCAGTAATAGAAATATAAGCTTAAGTTGAACCTTTACCTAAACATCAAATCTATTTGGCCAAATTTGACCACTTGGTTGTGGTTTTATCAACAATCTCTCCAATGTCTCTTCCCCCGTATCACTTAATTGATTGAATTCAATCACTTGAGGGATGATTGCCCTAGCAGATGAGAGGTAAAACAATTGTATTTTTCCTCCGTGCAATAGAAATATCCAAGCAAGTTGGATCTGGGAATTGATGGTGGTGAGTAGTGGAGTTTTGTTGCTATATACTATAGGTCCTAAATGGTGGAGGATATGGCGTAGATGTTCTTGTAAGAGAAGGTAATAGAATGGATGAGGTTGTAGAAATAAGTAATGTGGTCACAAACTCAAAAGTAGATTATAAATATGAAAATAATGAAGTGAACTCAATGAAGATGACATTGATAAAGATAAATGCACATTGTAACTTGGGAGAATAGCAATAGTATCTCTTTTGTAATTGAGAGTAAGATAAAGTGAGATACTTGCAACAATTCCTCTCTGTTGAGATAATAAATAGACAAAACAAATACATGTTAAAATGAGTCGATGAATCACCAAATGTGTTCAGAGGTGCTTGAGTCAAGAATCTAGGTAGAAGGATTAGTGTAATGTATCATAAATGTAGTAGACACAGCTATATGAGATAACACTTTGATTGAGAGGAAGATTCATTGTACCTTAGAGCCGATGAAAGATGAGTATACTGCTCAGCAGGAATTGTGATAATAGGCCATGTTCTGAAAATCACTCTAGGTAGCTGTCAAAGCAGAGTCTTGGACTGTTTCAGTTAGTGATTAAGTGGTTGTTCCAAAACCTAGTCTAGGCAGACTGCCTAGGTGGTCGCGGCAAGTTCATTAGAGAAAAATTGATTTATTTTAACAATTGGTTCACTTGTTACCGTGTGATGTTAAATTGTTATCACGCAATATACCAATATAGATTTATAATTGCTATGTTTATTTATAACTTATTTAAATAGATAATCATTGTTATGTATTTATGCGATTTGTTGTGTTGTGTTTTCTTTGAGCAATTTGAAATATAATGTTTTTTTGTTGTTGATGCTGTGTACTTATCAATTATCATTTGTTTACTTGTGGCTGTTTTGTTTTGATTATATATCTATTTTATTAATAAGTTTATTGCTGACTACCTAGGCCTCCCAGTCGCTTGCTTATCACATTGGCGGTATGCTGTGGGTTGATGGCCTACCAAACTGCCTTTTAAAACCTTGATAATAGAACTAGAACCAGACGTGATGAGAGTAGATGAATCCTCCTAATTATTTGTGGTTGATTGTATTATATGGGTTCTATGGAGGATGATCTGGTGGAGAGCCACGAAGGCAATATAAGACGTCCTTGACAATCCCAATCTTCCAACAGTGGATACATTTAGGTGCTTACTATGACCTGTACAACCTTTGTCTTTTGTTGCCCATCTCCTCTATCACCATAAGACCCTTCAAATGACAACTAAGTGTCTAAAATATATTTTTCTACTGGTGGTTTGATATCATTGATGTGCATTTGGCAACAATCTTAACATTCTCATGCAAAAATCTAACCTAGAGAGATTGGAGGTGCCTCTCATGTATACATCAAATAGAGTTTTCATAGGCACTAACTTAGGATGAACTATATGAATTGACATAATACTGAGAAGCTTGTTGAAATTGTTGAGATGATTCTGTACCATCCTTACATTTGATGTAATTGGAATGACATGTTGAAAACCCACATTTATTGACTTATAATTAACCAATATGTATTGTTATCGCTGTGTTGCACTGCTATAACTGAAAGAGAGTTAATCACATGGTAAACTTGAGAGATGTCATCGTACAAATCTTAAGCATGTGAAATAATGAAATGTTCTCACAAGATTGGAATCAATAGACCCTTAGTTGTGCATCAATTTACGCCTTGAACCTCTGGTGCACGCTTGGCCCATAAACCACACTTGAATCACTAGCACACTAAGCATAAATTTTCCCATTTAGCTTTGTGGAGGTAATTATTATGGAGCTAAAAAAGGCTTGAAAAACCAACGATAGGAGGTATTGAGGAGAATCTGACTTTTTAAATTGAAAGACTCAACTCTCTGACACTAAAATAGGTTGAAGATGCTCTAACAATTAAGGAAATCAAACAGGTAAGATCTCCCAAATCAGAGCAGGTGTGGCAATTGAGCGGTGAACTGTTGTTGGTGCAATAGAACCACTGGAGAGACACCACTTGAGGAGTGAGAGACCTGGAGCTTGTCATGAGATCCGGACTCACAAATGAGGGGCACCTCTATTGTTTATGTTCAGTGGGAAGCGCCTTAAGCTGTTCAAATACTAGCTGCTGGAAGATGATGCAGCAAAAGAGAAGCAGAAGAAGCGGTATATGTGATTGTGATGCATGGAAGCAGTGGGTATCCTCGTGTTTGCTTGTTTCTTATAGGGAGGTTTCTTGCTGCTTATATCAAGATTGTGGTGAAGGAGCAATGGAAGAAATTGTGATGTGTGGAACTAGCAGGTGCTCTCATGGTGTGTGAATGTGTTGTGTGCTTGCATTATGCTCATGGATGATTTGTAATCAAGCAATGTGTGCTTTCAGGATCAAACAGATACAGTTGGCGATGAGAGAGGGGATCAAATATCAATAGGAACATGATGCTGATAACATGTAAAATGGAAGATTAGGCCATTAGTGTCATGATTCCCAAGTAGTCCCTTCTACCTACATATTCATACTTATAATATTACATTCTAATCCATAATATATGTTATTTGCAAATATCAAAACTTTAATGTATTTGAATGAGAATAAAGTCATTTTAGAATGCGAGAATGGGCAAAAACCTTTCAGAATAGATAACATGGAAACTTGAAATTACCACCCAAATCTATTGGAGGATGGCTTAAATTTAAGGATTCACTATTGCGTACAACATAGATGATACATTGGGCTTGAGATCCAACATTTGGATAAGTGCAAGCTACCAAGACTTCATCTTCCGAGAAGGATGAAAATGTCATCTTACAGATGTTTTTACCTTAACTTGGGGATTATTAGATGTTCTACACCTTGGGCAATTATCTTCCCTAAACATGTCTCTGAATTGTCCAATTTTGGAGCATCTTTTTCCTCTTGGTAATCTACTGCATTTAGCAACCAACTACATACAACTTTAAGTATACCTTTCAGTCTCTCACAATAAATTGTGATGCAATATTTGGTGTTCATTTTGTTCATTAGCAGGCCTTCTTTCTGAACCTATTAGTGCATTAAACAAAAAGATGGAACAAGAAGCCTTGGCAAAGGTACGTTTTCGGACAACCTGTCTTCACGATGTTATTTTTGAATTTATTGCTCTTTCTATACAGTTATGATAAAAATGCTCTTTACAATTGAGCACTATTGTTTATATTGGAATGAACATGAAGGCTTTGAAGGACAGCTTTGGATCAGCAGATAAGCTAGCTCATGCAACAATCAATCAAGTTGATGAACAACTTTGGGTAGATAAATATTCACCAAACTCTTTTAAAGAGCTTCTCAGTGATGAGCGAACAAATCGCGAGGTGAATAAACTACCAATTAACTTCATTTTTCTTGCTCTAACTAAATCTATTTTTTTACATCATCGCATGCTTACATTGAGAGTTATTTTCATCTTGATTTTTGTGTTATTTTGTAGGTACTACTATGGTTGAAGCAATGGGATTCTTCTGTATTTGGATCACATATTACGGCCACAGAGGATGAAGTTTTGTCTGCTTTAAGGCGTCATTCTTCAGGTGTTCAAAATCCTAGATTTGGTGCAAATAGAAGTTTCTTTCACAACAAGGGGCATCCTTTTGGTAATCGATACTCAAAAATTTCTAATTTCTCGGATGGACAAGATAGTCATTTTATAGATGTTCACGAATCATCGGAAAGAAAGACCAGAATGAATCATGCTCCAGAACAAAAGGTTGGTCAAAGTTTCTTAAAAACACACTTTTAGATTCTTTCTATTTGAGCTAACATAAATAAGTTCCAACTTTTTGGTTGAAGTTTTACAAATTCCCTTGCACCTCATGTATTTTCATCACTAAAAGATTTCATGCGCATGATTCTTCACCACTTTCTTTAACACAAGGAATGCACAAGATATATAATGAAATTATGGTTGTGAAACTCAACTGACATAGCAGCAGCAGAGCTGGATTGAAATTGACACTTGCCAATCCAATTGGACAAATAGTCGATTTTCTAAGGTGGTTGCAGGAAAACATGTAGCAGAAGTGATATTGATTCCTTCTTTTTGGAAAAATATGATTTTTGCATTAAAGGTTGGTGACCCATTGGTGAAAGTATTACGGTTGGTAGACGGTGAAAAAAGGTCTACTATTGGTTATATTTATGAGTCAATAAACAGGGCTAAAGAAGCTATCGCTGCGTCATTTAACAATAACGAAGAGAAATATCGTAGTATTTTTGAATTCATTGACAAAAGATGGAACATTCAACTCCATCGACCTTTGCATGCAGTCGGATATTTCTTGAATCCAGAGTGTTTTTACTCAAACCCCTGACATAGAAAATGATACAGAAGTGATGGAGGTTTATACAAGTGCATATCTTGATTGGTGAGAGGTGAGGATTTACAAGATAAGATCACGAATTAATTGGAAAAATATAAGAAAGCAGAAGGACTTTTTGGTTTGTCAATGACTATCCGATAAAGAATTTTAAAATCACCAGGTAAATTTATAAATAATATATTGTGCAATATCAATATTGGATGGTAATAAAGTTAATCTTATAATTTATATGTTTTTGTTTTTCAAGCTGATCGGTGGTCTTCTTATGGTGCATCAACGCTTGAATTAAAAACATTTGCAATGAAGATTGTAAACCTCATATGCTCTTCTTGATGCTGTGAACGTAATTGGGGTGTTTTTGAACATGTACGTTGGGTTTTTTTTTAATACATATTAAAATTTATATTATGAACTTAACCTTTTACTTTTTAATTTTTTTTGTACATGCATTCTAAGAAAAGAAATAGGTTGTCTCAACAACGATTGAATGATTTGGTATGTATCAAGTACGATAGAGCTTTGAGGAGAAGATATGACATGCGAGATAAAATTGATCCTATTACTTTGTCAGAGATAAATGATAGTAATGAATGATTGTTGGGAAAATTGGATGACAGTGATAAAGATAATGATAATGATTTTATCTTTGAAGGTGAATATTTGCATTGGAGTGATGTAGCACGAGCATCTGGGGTTGGTGAAAGTGCATATGACTTTCGATCTCGAAATGTCTCTTCTTCAAAAGGTGCATCATCATCTGCATTAGCAAAAAGAATGCAGTTTTCAGCTCAAACTAGTCTTGTAAATGAAGAAGAAATTAATCTTGATGATGAATCTGAAGAAGAAGATACTGATAGATACAAATCAAGCGATGGAGCTGATGACATAGATTTGGACAATGAAGATGAAGAAGATAATTATTTTGATATTTGATATTTCATGTGTCATATTTTCAAAGACTTTTAATTTTCAGTAATCTACAACTTCATCAAAGAATATTTTATTTATGGTTATTTGGATTTTCAAAGACATTTTGAAAGTTTTTAAATAGATATAATAGCCCTTTTGTTTATTACGTTTTTTTTCGTAAAGCCCGCGCTTCGCCTTGCGCTTTAAGCCCCAAGACCCTTGAATGCTTTTTTGCGCTTTGCGCTTTGCGCTTTTGACAACCATGAATCTAAGTGGTCTAAGAAGCCACATCAGGTGGGTTCATTAATTTATTTATCTAATTAGCTCACTTAAATAAAATCCTAAGTATCCATCCCACCCCATCTCTCCTTTGTCATATTATATATCCATCTAATATGTTGTCTTTTATGCATTACAATTTAAAATTAATGTGTTTTATCATTGCTATATACTTATTAATTAGCATTTGATTATTTGTGAGTTAAAACTTGTTTTTATTAATTCACTATCACATCGTATGCAATGTATTCAATTTTGTCTCTTAAAACTATAGAGCTTATTGTAGATGATTCGATTTTGTCTCCTAAAACTATAGAGCTTATTGTAGATGATTCGAAGAAAGAATGCCTCCTTGATGGACACTTGTGACTAGGTTTTGGCGATGACGTTGCTAACTTACGTGGAATAACACACATTAGAGGGCGTCCATCGAATCTGACAAAATCCCTCTGATGTTTAGGTTAGCCCTGAGCAATGTTGAAAGAGAGAGAGAGAGTACGGAGAAAAAAGAAGAGAAATATTTTGTTGTGGGGCTTACCTTTTATAAGTTTGACCAAGTGGAGGGGAGAGCTAGAGATAGGTCCGTGCAGAGACTACTAGCAAGCCATGTCCTGTCGTGGCTTGCTCTTGTTGCGCCTTCCCCCACCATGGCCTGCCAGCCTTGGACACGCTGTACGATAACTATTTTTGTCACAAAACTTGGCCTCGTTTGGGTCAACTCCCTTCCCCATACTAGGCGTAATGCTGTGTGGGCGGTATGAAGGGCAAGAGGAGCAAGGAGTGCTCAGGAGATACAATGTGCTCTGAAGATAGAGTGCTTGGTAGACACAACACCCTAGCGATTGAGTGCTTGAGAGGTAGGCGATGCTTTGGGTAGAAGGTGCCCTGAGGTTGGCCCCAAGGTGCTCGAGAGAGGAGTGTTTGTCTAACTAAAGCCATATGGGCATAGGCTGATGTGGGATTCCGAGTACCTAGCCCAACCCTTGATGCATCCCTGAGCTATGTGTACTTAGACCTGCTATCGTGGTCGAGAGTAGTACCTAACTTGGGGTATCACTAGACATATCAAAGTTTGCTACCTATATCATTGCCATTATTGCCATGGTGCATATTGAGATTATATCCTCACTATATTTACAACCTTGAACTATTAAATGTGTGAAAAGTATCTAAAAACAATAATTCAATAAATTATATATATATATATATATATATATATACAAAAGGGGCTCATGATTATTTGAATCACCAAAAGAGCAACTCTTTTTTCAAAAAAAAAAAAAAAAATTTCAAAAGGGCGGCCCATTATATTTTTATACTAAAATGCCCTTATTTTACTACTATTGTAGTAGCCATGGAGTAACTACTTCGTGTACAAATAAGCCTATTCAACTCAATCAAAAAATCTATGTTTAAAATATTTTTTTATTAAAAATCTCTTTATGAACTTGGTCAATTTTTTATAGATTTAATCACAATGATCAAAATTATTATAAATTTATTGTAGTAGCCATTAATTGATTGCTACATTATCAACCTTTAAATGACTACTACAATAGTTGTAGCAACCTTTAAATGACTACTACAATAGTTGTAGTAGCCATTAATTGGCTGCTACAATTGTACCAACCATTTTAAGCAATTTTTTAAAATCTTTTTATAGTCATTTAAAACTTTTTAAAGCTTTTTTAATAGACATTAATAATATTGATTTAGTTGATAAAGAATTTTTTTTATATAAAAGTGCTTCATGTATTTTATTTTTGATCAAATTAAAATTTTAAAAATGATTTAATTTTTTTATGTGCAAGGTTCTAAAATTTGCTAGGCGCTAGTCGGGTGCTAGACCCGCGCCTAGCGCCTAGGCCGTTTAGGCGGGGACTAGGTGCCGTTAGGCGGATTTCACGGTATCAACATAAATTACATAATAAACCACATTCTATAACTCCAACACAATAATATTAAATTTAAAATGAGTTCAAAATTACACAACTAATAAAATATCACAAATTTATTTTACTTCTTGTTCTCCATTATTTTCAACAACTTGTTCTTCATCGAACACAAACTCAAAGTTACATTTCAGTTTTTTATAATTAGGCTTTAAATTTAAAAGCCCAAGCTAAAACAAATCATGAAAATCCTACACTATTTCCTTTGCGCCTAGATGATTTGACTCTGCGCCTAGGGCCGCCTAGCGCTTAGGTGACGCCTAGGCGACCGCATAGACTGGTTTTCAGAACACTGTTTATGTGTAGTAGTCATTCCGTGGCTGCTACAACAACATTGGAACAAGGACATTTTCGGCATGAAAAATATGATGATGACCTTTTGATGATTCGGATAATTAAGAGCGACCTTTTGATTTTTAGCTATACATATATATCCGGTGTGCACCAAGTGTATTTTTTTTTTAAAGCTTAGAGTTTAGTGTTTAAAGTATAGTATTTAGGCTAAAGGAAGTGGAAAAAAATACACATGGTGCACACGGGGTGTGCACTATAAGATAAGTAGAGTATCAACACTATATATATATATTCATTCCATTGAATTTGTGTTAATGTTGTATATATAACAATTTTTCAGTTGCTCTTTTAATTTTGATGTCATCTAGATTCTATTTACCGCTTAGGTGCTATGCAATGGGCTGACTACCTGTTGATAGAAATTGCTTCCTAAAACTAAATTGGATTGATTTTCAAAGAGTTGACTATTGGATTTTGGTTATTAAAAAATTCCTTTGAAGTTGGTAATAGTTTTTAAAGGTCTTGATATAGGTGCACTCCTTAAATCAAAGAAGCCATAGTATTTTGAAGTTTGCATGTATGAATGACAATTTGTGTGATGTTTATAGTGAAATAGATATACTAGAACATCTATCCTTGAATGTTGTGTTAATAATAGATGGGATTGGGGATTGAGTAGAGTCCAATATTATTCGAAGAGACAAGGATGCTAGATAGAATTGCTTGAAGTTTTAGTATCTAATCGAGAGAAAAAAAAGATGCAACTAGTGCACGAAGCTTTCGTCAATACGGGGTCTCGTTGAATGGTGTATTGAGACTTGAACCCGTGACTTTCATGCCACACAATAATAACTTTTCCATTGCGCCAAGGCTCTTCTTCCATCAAGAGAAAGAAGACATTAGAAAATTCATATAGGGTATTAATTTATTTTTTTGATTTTGCAATCAACTAACACAGTGTTTAGGGTTTAGGGGACATAATTTTTGACCATTTTACTCTTAAGAGAGCAAGTAGATGTTAGAGGTGGCAATTCATAAATAATGTTAAATCAGATGCATAAAAAATGTCACGCCCCAGAGGAGTCCCTGTCCGAAGAAATTTCGGCAGCACCTCCCCTGTACCGGTGACAATCTGAAGCACTTCTACAGGCATAATATACCTCAGCCACATGCGGCTGGAATCATAACAATAAAAGAAAACAAACACCACGCAGTAAATATCAAATTCAGCCTCTGGCTGACACAACCACGCAGTTAAAAGTAAAGCAGCCCACTCGGCTGTACCAAAATCAAAACACAATGGAAAACGACAGAAATCATATACAAACCAAACACGAAACTGCTAGCCGGCTAGGCTTACACAACCAACAACAAATACAAAATACCACATAACAACATCAACACTAAAAAAAAAACAAAACCGAAGTACAGAGTTAAACAAATTGATACATAAACAAACAAAACATACGTGAAACCGATAAGTCTTCTGATGTGACGTGGGGACCAGCAGACAGGATACTCCAAGCGACATCATAACAACCTGGTACCTGAAAAATATAGAGTCCACGGGGGTGAGTTCAACAACTCAGCAGATACCTAGTTGACATGTATAGTAAACTATATCAAATAGTAATAACTATGGAGATCTCCGAACAAAAGAAGGAAATGCGTAATGAAAAGGCTAAAAAGTCGTACTCACCGGGGCCACTATCGAATAATCAAGTCGTCGGATCGGAGTGTCATAAATCCTGTATGCGTATCAAACATATCGATCCATCCAATGCGTATAAGTGCGTGAAACACAATCGATAAATGTATAAATGTGTATGATGCCAATGATGGTGTCACCACTGACGCCAGTCAATCATCTCACACATGATGGTGAGACCGGGTGGGTAGGGTGTGACAACCGTGCACTCTAGCATCACCATACCTGATGAGTGACCGAGATGCTGTCGGAGTACTCCCGTCCTGTGACCCCAAATCATAAATGGGGGCTCAATGCTCATCTCCCGGTACACGATGGCGGGAGGTATCTCTGCGGCTACCACGAGTCACCGACCAGCGGAGCCAAACGAGTCCACCTACTACTGCTACACTAAATGCCGTGAGCCAACAGAGCGGAACTGTCTGCGGTTACCACGCGAGTCCTCGGACCAACGAGCAAACAAGAACCGCCACACACTGTCGATATACCACTAACCCGTGAGTGGTGGTGTGTGCGATACGTAACTGGCGATATGCTCGACCATAGTGGAGCCGACAATCGCAATCATGATGCATGACACTAAGCATGGCATAAACTGATCAACATAACCATATTCATATACATAAAATGAGTATCATAATATCGATGGTCAAATACGAAGATCTAAAGTACACAGGTCAGATAGAATATCAAAAACCTAGGTCCTGAACATAACAAGTATGGTATGCCACTACTTCTCTGAGCATATATATATATATATAATCATGTGGGTACTAGCATAAAATGCATATCAGGTGAGCAAAACAAGCATGTTACAGGTATCCAAAAGTGACATACCGAAACAATGACGAACATAATTATTACTAAAAGCTATGATCTACTAGACATATCAACAAGACATATCAAAAAGATAAGTCAAGGTACCCGCCTCCAGTATAGATCGAATCGAACCAATTCCGATGTTGAGATGTCCGTCTCGAATCACAGTCCTGTAACAACATGATATATATATAGATTTAGCTAATTACGTATAAATTAATTAGCCAAATCAAATCCTCGAGAAGCTAACATAAATCCACAACAACCAAATATCATCGTCTACAACTAACCAAACCACCACATCTGATAATCAAACCAACAATCATTCATCCTATCCACATCACACTACTCACATCCAAATGTAGACAAGAATAAAACTTCAATACTCACCTAAAACCAGATGAATTGTTGTTGACCCACAATTGAAGAGATGAAACTGTATGCTGCTGGAAACTCAGCCAAAAACCATAGTAAACCCGCTGCACCTTTCCATTCAAACATTCCAAATCAATATCCATAGAACCACAACCAAGAATTCCACTCAAATTCTTGATTTATAACATTTAACTAACAACTTACCTCCTTTGAATCCTCAGCTGATGATACGCTGCTGGAGAAGGTTGCTGTCAGAAAAAGATGACTTGTACGAACTCTAGCAACAAATCCTCGACCCCACAAGAATTGCCACAACTAACAATCTGCAACCCAACACCCCTAGGTCAAAATCAACACTTCCACAACTAAGCATAAAATCAAATCCTCAACCCTTACCTTTAAGAATCGCTGCTAGGGCACGGAAGGAAGTTGGCAGTTGTGCTGCCAAATCACAGCAGAGGCTAGGGCATGACCTCCGCAATAGAGGGTCTCTCCAGCTCCGGCGGTAGCCGACGACGTCGTCAATCGGAGAAGAACCGGAGATCGGTAGAGGGGAGAGGCGCAGGATTGAATCTGTTGGCCGGCGGTAGGGTACAGGAGAGGCGAGAGGAAAGCTAGGCACGGTAGGAGAGATCAGCGCCGAGTTGGCTAGGGCACGGCGTGATCTCTGCGCGTCGGCGTTCCTTCTCTCAGCGACGGAGAAAGCTCGGCTGCCGGCGTTAGGGCAGAGGGGGGGGAATATCGTCGTCTGCGTTGGCAAGAGGAAGAGGAGAGGTGGCTCTCGTCATCGGCAGCAGAAGGGGACTGCGGAGAGGGTCGGCGGCGGTTAGGGCACGTTGCTTCGGCCAAAAATCCGGCTCTAGCAGGGCTGGCAGTAGGTGATCGGGAATCACCGGTGTTGGACAGAGAGAGGGAGCGGAGAAGAGAGCGGCTCCACACCGGCGGCGTCGGTCAGCAGCGGCGATGAAGAGGAGAGGCTCGCGATCGGGTTGGCGTCGGTGACAAGAAGAAATCGGGAAAGTGAAGAGGAGAATTAAGGAAAAGAAATTAAATACCTAGGGTTAATTCAATCAAACCCAAAGTTCATTCCTTAATCAACTCCCAACTTAATTAGGATAGCAAAACAGGCTTTCTCACAGCTATTAATTGATCTCCTTAAAACGTGTCATACAGACTCCGTTTAATTCCCGAAAAATATCTAAAAATTCCGGAAAATTCCCTTATCATTATTCGCCATTTTTCCGGTATTTTACAAAAAAAGGGATGATGTGATAGAAATTTATAGTTCTTGAGACGAAAGAAGAAGAAATTGGTAAACTAAGATGAAAATTGTGAAAAATAAAATGCTTTATATTTATCACCATTATTTTTTTGCTGCTTTCTTTTAAATGAATCATTACCATGCTTATTCCTTTACATGTTTTGTTTGAGTAGCCACTTCTCTATTTCTTGTTTAAATCTTGATTGTTAATTGGATGAAAAGTGAAAACATTTGTAATTGTGCTTTTATGATGGTGAAGGAGGTAATCCTAGATTATATTGTGAAGGGAGGAATGGAAATTTAGGTTTTGTTAGCAATAGAGGGAGGAGAGAAAGAATATTAGGTTTTATGACAAGGAAGAGAGGGGAGAAAGAAATTGAGGTTTACAATGGTAATGATGAAGATAGGAGAGGAAGAAAATTAGAATTTATGACGGAGTGGGGAGGAAGAAAATTATTATTTATGATGACAGAAGGGATAATGAAAATATTAATTTATGATCATGGAAAGAGAGGAGGAACAAATAAAGAAAGGAGAAGAAGAAAATTAACATTTATGACAATGAAGAGGGGAGGATGAAAATTAGGGTTTATAAAGAAGGAGAAAGGAGAGGAGGAAGAAAATTAAGGGTTATGTCTTGGAAGAACGGAGAAGAAAATTAGTGTTTATGATGGTAGAGGGAGGCAAGAAACAAAATTAGGGTTTATGATGATGGATGTGAGGTTGGACACCTTTCCCCCTAGGGGGTTGAGGAAGAAAATCCTAACCAAAGGAGTGTAACTGATCAAATACTAACTTGAAACTAGGATATCTTTGGTAATATTATCATTTTGAATTGGCTATTTCATATATATGTAGGATTCGACATAAACCTCTATGACTACATCTATTGTGAGAATAAACCCACAAGAAACCTAACTAACAAGTTTGATAACCCTAGAGCTCTAGCAATTAAAAATCTTTGTTACTTGCTAATGTTATTAATATTTAAGATTATTGATAAAATTATCTTAATGTATACATAACATTTCATATTAACGATAGTCCATAGCTTATTAGTATGATATAAAAATAAATGAAATTAATTGATTACGATGAACTTGTTAATAACATGATGTATTAGTTTGATTATCATTAATCTAACACTTTTTATTGTTCTATTTTTTAATTTGTTTTGTTGATTCTCATTTGATATTTTACTAATCTAATATAGAATCATGATTGTGAATTATGGAATTGTAAATCATATCAAATCATGAAAAAAATAATTCTCCTTTATTCAAATAGTTTTGGTTTCAAATAAAGTAATGTAATATTTTCTTATAGTATAATAAAAGAGATAGAGTACGAAGAGAGACTAAAGGGGAATGGTGCATAGATTAATAAGTGCTATGAAAAATATATATACAAAAATAGACGAGCACTATGTAAATGAAGACAAATTCACACAATGCTGTTCAATCGTCCTCCTAAGGACTAATCACTTCTTGAAGTTCCACTTTCTTACTCTTTTCCGGCAACACGCCAAAGGCAGAGAAATATCTTATATTATTAGTGATCTCTTTAAAAAAGGATCCAAGATGAGTACAAGAGGATACAATAATGAGAATAGAACAAAGAAAACAATAAACAAAAAACTCTGTGAGATTTCTATCGCAGAAGATGAAGAACTTTTAGTTTTTTTGTATTGGTTTCAGGATGAACTCCCAAGGTCTCCTTTTATATTATGATCGAGATACAATGTCCGCCTTGTTTTTCATCCAGTCAGTTGAGTGGAGTCGCCATCATTTGGCCGGAGTCTGATGGTGTTACTATGAGTCGATAGCTTGCCTTTTTCTTTGCAATGACTCCTTTCTAGTTTTTTGTTCTAGCAGTAGTTGACTGCTTCGTCCATTCTAGTCTATTGTTTAACAGAGATGTTTTGCTCATTTCTATTTGAACCACAACATCAGTCGACTCATTAACAAGATTTAGTCATCCGCTTAATAGAAATGATATTGTGCTTGCTTTTGTGTGGTCCACAGTTGACTGTCCGGTTGATAATCGACTGCTCAATAAAATTCAATGGATTGTTCAACATAGATGATTCTGTTGCTTGCTATTATTTGGTCCATAGTCGATTTCCCAGTCCACTATACATAGGATTAGTCACGAGTCAACTATTTAAAAGAGATGTATTATTTGTTTCAACTCTGGCTGAGTGCTGATTTGCCGAATGATCATAACATAAATCGACTTCTTGCATGTATAATCAATTTTTGAGGTACTAGTTGTATCTAACAATCGGCTAGCCTCATCAATTTTGACGTTTGATGAATCGACTCTGTGCTTATAAGTCGACTAGTTGTATCCAACTAGTCAATTGATTTATAACACAATACCTCATCACTTTAAGGTTTGATAAATCGACTCCATGTCCAACAGTCTAGCTCAAACCATAAATTGAATGGGGTGAGGATTTGAGGTTTGATCAGTCAGCTCTTAGTGTCCAATAATTGTTTGTCAATAGTCGACTATTCCAAACTACAAATCTAGACATGAGTGAGAATTTGAGGTTTGATTAGTTGACGCATTGATCTAAACCACTCGGGTGAGGATTTAAGATTTTTCAATTGACTAATTCATACAATTGTTGACTTATGTACTAGTTGATTAGATTTCATTCCAGTTGATGATTACTTGGCTTAAGCATTCTATTGATTGAGTTTCACTTAGTGTTGAGCTCTATCCACCTTCCATGAGTATAATTCATAATTCACAACTCTCATATCTCACCAGAGACTTTGCTAGAAGGCCTACTTACTTTCAAGACTTTATTGCCTGGTATCTAGTCTCTATGACTTGATGGAGGACTTTATATTGCCAAGATGATCCTTGACTTTCTTGGACGTCCTTTCCAAGTATCTAATCTCTCCTTGATCTGCTAAGACTTTGAGCCATCAAGAATCTAGGCCTGTCCTTCTCAAGTAATTTTACCCTTTTTTAGATTTTGTGCATCAACATTACTAGATTTATTATTCTTATGTAATGCTAAGCATCAAGTTCATATTGACTAATATTGACTATAAGTCTTCACATAATAGTTTTTTTTTCTTATCATTGACTTTTGACATTTCACTCTGTTCAACTTTTATACTTTTATCGTTTAATATAAAATTTATCATTTTTTAATATTATTAATGATTTGATAAAATATAACTTAATAATATTCATAATATTATATATTGACAATAGTGCATAACATATTATTAGCATTTGTATAATTAACTAGTT
Organism: Zingiber officinale; assembly: GCF_018446385.1. Classification (NCBI taxonomy): domain Eukaryota; kingdom Viridiplantae; phylum Streptophyta; class Magnoliopsida; order Zingiberales; family Zingiberaceae; genus Zingiber; species Zingiber officinale. The sequence goes on along the minus strand of NC_055995.1, from coordinate 106,989,382 downwards.
AATCATATAATGTGGTTAATTTGATAATTATAATGTAAAGCTATTTATTTTCCAACCTGTTTAAAATCTGTCTTCATTGATTCTGCTTTGATAGATCCTATCAATCAAATAAGGTAAATGTGTACGATTTTTGAACATCCAATACTGATTCCAATATCATTTTTGACAATTATGGAAGAAGTAAACTAATTTTTAGGCAAGTGGGAAAACCTTTGTCTCATTCCATGTCTTTGTTTGATATATCCTTATATCATGAGAAATTGGAGGTCAAGGTGACTTAAAAAAGCACGAGATTTCTTGCTTGATGTGCCTTAATCTATTAGTGAAAAAGGTGTATTTTATTTTCATAGATGTTAGTTTGCTTAATAATGAACAGAACCACAATCCAAATATCATTTTATCACCAATATGGATAAATATGTTGGTCTGAAACTAACTGAACAATTTAGTAAAGTTTGTATCAGTAATTATATTAAGGTTTTAACTTCTAAAAGCTACTAATGTTAATTAAGTTATTTGTGTCAGGGCTTGTCTAGCATCAACAAACTCATTTAACTTTAGATCTATATGATGGATTAACTTTAACTTTAACTTATTTATGGTTGTAATGGATAAAATAAACTAACAATGATATTCTCTGTGACTGCAATTTTATTTTAGTTAATGTGATTTTATTTCGGTAAGTTCTAAACCTCAGTTAAACCAAAACCAAAGGATTTGAGTTTAATTGAATTACTTAGTAATTGTTGTAGCGATAATTGTTGTCAGATAATTTGATATCTGGATCATTATTTGTGAGTTTTTTCATAGCAGAGCAGCTAGTTGGTTAAAATACTGTGCTCCTAAGGTTAAGAGGAAAGTTTTTCAAAACAATTGTATGAACAAAGAAGCTTTATGGTAAGAAAATATTGAGATTTATGTGTCCTTTATATGAGAGAGAAGAAAAAAATTAATCATTCACAACATCCTTCATAGAACTATCAATGAGAGAATTAGTTGATATGATATGGATTTCTCAAGGTGTCTAGAGGGACTAAAGTAGCAAAAATTAACTATAAACGAATTTAAATGACTTGTTATTTTTAATTAAATATATTTCCTTCTACAAGGCTTGATGGTGGAAAAAAAATTCATGTACTTGACATTAAATGATTGAACCAATATCTTGCTCTTACTATTTTAATCATAAGAACATTTTTTAATGTCTTGGCAAAATCTTGGAGCTTAACTGTGGCATCATTTAAGATTTCCTTCAAGGGCAATCTGAGAGATATATTGGACTGATACTGTGAATAAAACATTAACAAATTATTAAACAAATAAGATGAATAAAAGTATGTTTAGAGCCCACAGTGTCAGTATTTACCATACTGTCCACACAATACTAAAATTGCTAAAATTGTGCAATACCCAAATAGCTATTCCTCTAACAAATTACAGGAAATAAATTAGTACAGGTATGCTACAATTTTTATTTTCTTCACTTATGATACCGTTGACGATCATTTTCTATAGGTTCTTCTGCTATGTGGTTCACCAGGCCTTGGGAAGACTACACTTGCAAACATAGCTGCTAAGCATTGTGGATATCGTGCTGTTGAGGTAGATTCCATCTGGTGTCCTTAGTTGCTATTGTATGGCGTTGTGGACATATGCCAAATTGTAGCCAGTGGATACTTCTAAGAAATTGTGATGAATAACTGTAATTGAAGTAACAATTTCATTTTTCATTAAATAATATGATCTTGCAGATTAGATGTTTTAGTAAAATCCCAAATTAATATTGGATCTTTTAAAAATGAGTACGAACTTGTATAGTTATTGGATGATCTTGTTATTAGAAATGAAGTAATGCTGCTGCCTCTAAGTATCTTTTTTGCAGATTAATGCTAGTGACGATCGCTCTGCATCTACAGTGGAGTCAAAAATTCTTGATGTGATACAGATGAACTCTGTCATGCCTGATGCCAAACCCAAGTGTTTGGTGAGTTTTACCTTTCCATGTCTTGAAGAGTGGTTCTTCTGATGTAATCAACTTTGTTTTTGCAGATAATTGATGAAATTGATGGGGCACTTGGTGAAGGAAAAGGTGTCGTCGATGTAATTTTGAAAATGGTATGTATTCTATACTTTGTCTTTGACTTCTTAGATACCACGTGCAAGTTTGCTGTTTGCATCTAAGATTTTCATGTAGTGATATATTATATGGATGGCAACAGAAGGCCATTAATTATGTTGTGGCACTGTTAAAAAGAGCTACAAGAGTCATATAACAAACGATTGAGAACCAAGCAGCAAAATTTATGCATAAATTGACAACTGTAACATAACAAAGTAGCTAAATCAATAGTCATACACGTGTCAACAATTTAAAACTGACTGAAGTTGTGTTGCATCACGAATAGCAAGATTCTTTTCTTATAGATAGCTGCGGAAAAGAAATTAAGCAGCGATAAGGAAAATTCCACTCATCAAGCAGAACCAGGAAAGACCATGTCAAAAAAGAGACATAAATCAGCAATACTGAATAGACCTGTAAGTATTTTTTTTTTAAACTTCATACGTCTTTATTGATTTGTTACTCTTCAGGTTCCAATACTTGGTATTTCCGTAGGTAATCTGCATATGCAATGATGTTTATGCACCTGCCTTGAGAGCACTTCGCCAAGTCGCCAAGTGAGTGCTTGGCTTTGTGTTAAAATTGATACTTATATTTGTGCAAATCAATTATTTGTTAGAGCTGAGCAATAAGTTTGTCTTTGTCTGACATTAAGAATAAATGAGTCTTGCATATTTTGATGAGAAGAAATTTTAAACAGGGTCCATACCTTTGTCCAGCCAACAATTAACCGTGTTGTGAATAGGTTGGTGAATTCTGAAGAACTCCTAATTGACATTGAATTTATTTCTCATTCTTTCATTTTCTTTTCCATTTATTCCTTTGTGCTTCTTACTTTCACTTTTGAAGCCCTGGTCATTTTTCTAAGTTTAAGAGTTCGCTCATGGCAGGCTTAACTTTATATGTGCAAGAGAAGGATTCAGGACTAATAAAAGTGCACTTTCTGCACTTGCTGAATATACTGGTTAGTCATCACTTTTTTTTTTTAAAATTAATTTATTCAATTCCAAAGTCATGTGCATTATTTTCATAATCTCTTTTTGTAGTTTTATTTACCAATGGCTATATATGTTAGAGTTAAATTGCTAGCCCATATCTCTGATTGCTTTTCGGGAATATTTCTCAGCAAACACTGAGAATGTTAGGATGTATCAGCTTGATTGATTGCTGTTGACAGAAAGGGGAGTATTGTGATTTTTAGAGGAAGAGATCTCAAGGAGATTCAACATCATGTGGAGGTGGATTGGTTGGTGATGTGCACTGTGCAACGGTTTGCAAAAGACGGGCTGCATGTGCCTGTTCTCAGGTATTATCCAGGAAGAAGACTGGCACCACACACACACATTGAAAACACCTCTGGCACAACATGGGCAGTGGAGAAGGTAAGAGATGGAAGATATGAATCATGTGTCTCAATCAGAGAATCTCACCCTAGGGGTGCATGCCTCAATCAGTGGTCTCAGTTGGAAAGAGAACGAATCAAAAGGATCTTTTTATTAATATCTGAAACTTGTAAATCGGTCATCTGTATCATCCCTATGTCTCTTTTATAGGTTCTACAACTTCAAATACAATATAATATATTTAAAAAGTGCTTAAAATGAAACATTACCATCCAGCATAACACAAAAGTTCTAATTCCAAAAGCAAAGTAAATTACAATAATAATTAGATCCAGAATGGTCTAGATCTGAAAATGATTTAAACCTTTAAATCATATGGAGTGGACATTTGAACTAGTTATCTTCCGCATCATTCTTCTCATGGCAAATGATATGTTTTTATGGGTTAATTAGATTTCTTTATTGAGCCACTTATATTGCTGGCATCATCTTCTTCATATCTGGTCATCCATTATAGTGGATAACATGAAGTTCAAGTTTCTGAGACAAATGAAGGATCTATTACATCAGGTTGATCTCTCTGATCAATAAGATAGTGTTACAAATTAATTTAGAGAATGTTGATTTTGTTCACGGTAAACATTGATGATTTTGCCTTAGGGAATCTATCACAAGAAAACAAGTGCTTCTACAGATATAGGTTGGTATATGCTTCTACAGATAAACTGACAGATATAGGTGCTGGTTCCAAACTCTGATTGTAGGATATAACGTCCTCAAAATTGACAATTCAAAAAATTATTAATGTTGTTGAGAAATTTGGTGAGTAATCACTAGGATAAGTCTTCTACAGAATATATTATTGAATTGTGGTTTGAAGATGAAATTTGAAAGTAAGGTTTAAAATTTCAACTTAATTTAGACCACAAGGACAATATTGTTTTGGAGCAGTCATAGTTATTAAAGGCGCTCACCTTGCTGCGCCTAGGCGCAAGGTGCAGCCAGGTGAGCTTGTTGAGCCTGGTCACCTTAAGCGTGCGCCTTGTGAGAGGTGGCAAGCATGCTTGAGTCGCATTTTTCTTGCCTCATTGAAGCGAGACATACAAATGCAAATCAAGCCTAAAAAAACTTTTTAAAGCCCAATTCATACCTTTAATTACTCTTTTAATTAATTACGCAGCATATAACACTTATTTCTATGCTTGTGAATGAAACTAAAGTGTTTTTGAACATGTAAGTATAAATATTTAAGGAAATATTAAATAAATTTATTTATAAAAAATAAAATAAAAATATTTTTGTTTTGTTTTGTGTGAAGCTTCATTAAAGACGAAACAATGTAATGTAAAAAAGACTAAATGATTTAATTTTTATCAAGTATAATAGGACTATATGAGGCATTGTTGAAAATAAAATATTAATTGGAAGCATGCTTCCCCATTTCCCCTTGACGCCCTTTGGGCTTCCTAGCTTCCTTTAATGTCTTCTTGGAAATATGTATTTCATTTGCTTTTCTCTTGCTTTACATTATATTTATACTTTTGCTCTATCAAGAAATAAAGAATCAATAGGACAAATAGTCCTGTTATTTTCATCTCTTGGTTGTCTTCATGGTATTAGAGCCTTGGTTCTCTACCAAGGAACTATCTCTCTATTGAAATCTCCCTAACCGACTGCCGTTCTCCTCCTCCTCTTCATGTCATCATGTCATCAACCAATCAACCTACTCAGCAAACTGCACCTGGTGGATATGATTACTACAATCAACAATCCCAACAACAGCAACAAACTATTGGAGGATCCTCTACTGATGGTGGCGCAGGCTACAATTACGGACAGCCACTTCCTAGTTACAACAATCAGGTTTCCTATGGCATTGCTGCTTACCATCAGACATCTGCTGGACAACAAAGTTATGGACAAGATGGATATTCTACTGGATACAATGCTCCTGCTTATTCCTACACAGCATCCAACCTTCAGAGTGGGTATGATCAGCAGGCCTATGGATTGACTGTTAGCTATGGCACAATGGTTATCTCATCTCAAGATGGATCTGCCTCTGCTTATGGTGCCGGGGGGGCCAATTCAATAACCTGCAGTTCAACAACCTCCATCGAGTCGACCACCAAATAGCACTACTGCAGCGTATCCTGCCCAAGGAATTGTTGCATCAGGATATGGCATTCCTCCAACATCGCAGCAGGGAATATGGGAGCCAATTCCCTGCCTCAACTGGATACTGTTAAGTACCGCCACTTATTTATTTACACCCTCCGCAGGTCCATAAGCCACCAGCTTCTCAGTCAATTTATGGACAAGGTCAACAAGCTTCAGCCCACTTAGGTATTTTCCCAATATTTAAAAATAAAACCAGGTCGTTTGGGCTATGGATTATCAATTCAGGAGCATCGGAACATATGACGGGTGATATATTTTTACTCTATAACTTTGTGCCACAATAAGACGAGTCAAATATTTGCTAACGGAGCAATGGCTAAAATCATTGGTTAAGCTAAAATAACACCAAACATATGTTTGAAAAACATTCTTTATGCTCCCACACTAGATTGCAATTTATTATCCATCGGTAAATAGACTCATGATTTAAAATGTTGTGCTAAATTCTCCCCCACATCATTATAAATTTTAGGATACAGAGATGAGGAAAACGATTGAGTGTTCAAGACTCTACATTATTCACGAGATTCTATCTCTACTTGCCATCTCTACCTGGTTGTCATCTAACTTTTAATAAACGTGCCGAAATCATGTTATGGCACTAGCGGTTAAGTCATTCTATAGTTGTGAAAAGCGCTTGCCTGGCTACGCCTAGGCGCAAGGCATAGCCGGACACACCATTTGCACCTATGACCCAAGCGCAATACTTGAAAGAAGCGCACACCTTTTGAGAGGTTAAGACGCGTTTAAGACGTGATTTCCCTCGCCTTATTGAAATAAAAAAAATTTAAAGACCAACCCATACCTTTAATTACCCTTTAAATTAATTAGGTTGCACGCATACGACACTTTTTTCAACCATGACTTTTCCTCTTCCTTAGAAAATGAACATCAACTTTTAATTAGTTGCATGCATAATATATATTTTTCTAAAGTGACTCTTCTCTTCCCTAAAAAATGAACATCAACCTTTAAATAGATTGCATGCATGCGACACATTTTTCTTACGTGAGCCCTAAAAAATGAACATCAATCTTACAAACTTATTTCTCTCTGCATTGTTCTTCAATATTTGAAGTTTATTTTTTCTTTAATTTGAAGTTTGATTTTGATTATGAAGATAAACTATTTCAATATTTGAATGTTAATGAATTTTATATTTATATTATTATTCAATAGTTTATGGATTATAATTTTGTTAGTGAATATGTTGGTCGAAATTTTCTATATATGTTTGAATTGTATAAATTTATAGCCAAATTGCTTTCCTTCGGAAAAGTTTGCACCTCACCTTACGTTTAGCGCCTGAGGCCCCAACACCTATGCTCTTTTGGGCGTCTTATGTCTTAAATAACTATGGGTTATTCAAATTTGGCTTATCTTGCCAAGTTGTTTCCAAATCTATTCCTTAATGAAAAGGTATGTTCTTTTTAATATGAGATTTGCCAACTTTCTAAACATACATAACCCCAAAAATTCACTATAAATCATCCAAATCTTTCATACTCATTCACAACGATGTTTGGGGGTCCATTCTGAATCAAAACTCTCAGGAAATCACTAGTTCATAACTTTTGTTGATGATCGATCATACACGACTCACCTGGTTGTTTCTAATAAAAGTAAAATCTTAGGTTGGTCACATATTTGAAAAATTCTTTGGCATGATCTAAACACAGTTCCATATGTCCATCCAAGTACTCAAAACTGACAATCCAAAAGAATACTTCACCTCAAACCTAGGAGTATTTCTTAACTTCAAAGGTATCATTCATCTCAGTTCTTGCATTGCCACTCTACAACAAAATGAAGTTACTGAATGTAAAAACAGACACCTCTTGGAAGTAACTCATTCTCTAATGTTTTCCTCCACCCAAAATCTTCTGCGGCGATGTCGTCTCTACCGGCCTCATCAACCGTATGCCATCACGCATCATCAACTTCCAAAGCCCAATTCAAAGTCTTCTCCATTCTTTCCCACACACCAAACTTCTTCAGTCCCTGCCACACACCAAAATCTCTAAGTGCACATCCTTATCCACATCCACAAACATCATCGGGGCAAATGGGACCTGGCTCCACCAAATGCATTTTTCTTGGATATTTATCCTTTCAAAAGGGATCCAAATGCTACTCACCTACCACTAAGAAAATCTACATCTCCATGGATGCCACATTTTTTAAAAATCAATCATACTAATGCAAGTCCGATATTCACGGGAGAACTTGAGAGAATATCATCCTAAAGATCTTAAAATAATCCCTACAACAAACATTGTGCCTCAGCCTACTCTTGACACAAACACTGAGCCTACTCTCAACATAAACATATCCCCTACCCAGCCTAATACACCAGAAGAAGTTTGTGTATATACTAGACGAAAACACGCTCAACATTAGTCCAAAAGTTGGAAACATATACGACCTTAAATCAATCCAATTTACCCACAACAGATGATCGAGAGATACTAATTGCTTTAAGGAAAGGGGTCAGATCATGCACATTGCACCACATTTCCAATTACATCTCTTATGAAAAGCTATCCTTGAAATATCGAGCCTGTATAGCCTCCTTTGACAACATTCAGGTTCCATCCAACATTAATGAAGCTCTAAATCAGATAGAATGGAAACAGACAGTAAACGAGGAAATAAGAGCACTATAGAAAAATGACACTTGATCCATCAGCGAATTACCACAAGGGAAAAAGGCAATTGGGTGTAAATGGATATTCAAAGTCAAACACAAGATAGACGGACAGTTGAAAGATTGAAGGCACGACTGGTCGCAAAGGGTTTCTCACAGTCTTATGGAATAGATTATCAAGAGATCTTCACTCGAGTTGCTAAACTTAACACGATCAGGATCCTCCTTTCCTTTGCCGCTAACGATAATGCCTTTCTAAACGGAGACTTTGATAAAGAAGTGTATATGGAAGTTCCATCTAGAATCGGACCATACCTAACAAAGTATGCATATTACACAAATCCTTGTATGACCTCAAACAATCCCCTAGACTGTGGTTTGACAAGTTTACCACATCTGTAACCAAACACGGGTACAAACAGTGCAAGCAGATCACACTTTTTTTTTTTTTTCGTAAAAATCTCAACAAAATCTCCATTCTTATTGTTTATGGTGATGACATCATTGTTTGTCATGGGGACAACGAGAAAGAAATAACTTTATTGAAGAAGCTCCTCGCGAGAGGTTTTAAAATCAAAGATCTCGGATATCCAAAATTATTCCTAGGAATGGAACTGGCAAGACCGAGATAAGGTATTTTTCTTTCATAACAAAAATACACTATGAATCTACTAAAAGAAACTTGAATGCTTGGATACAAACTGGTGGATACCTTGATAGATGGATCAAATAAAATTGGTTATGAAAAGGACTAGGCACCAACAGACAGGGGAAAATACCAATGACTTTTTGGCAGACTACTCTACCTATCACACACTCGACAAACAAGGGGAGATACCAACGTCTGGTAAGCCGACTATTCCACCTATCAGACACTTGATAGACGGGGAGATATGATATGTGTGACTTCGTCAATCTTATTTCTTTGGATTATAGAGACGATAATAATAAATAGTTGATGGGGATTGAATGATAGCACTTATGAAGAAATTGATTTAATATTTGATGATGACAATTTAACTTGGAGTGAAGCTGCACGGGCTTCTGGAGTTGGTGAAAATGCCTATAGTTTTAGATCTCTAGTTTCATTTTCTTCAAAACAAGTAAGGGCAACTACATCAAAAGGAACTAAGAGAAGGTCTTCTATGAGCCAACTTATTGATGAAGAGGAGGAAGAAATTGGTCAAAGGAAACTGATGAAAATTCAGTTATACAAATCTGATGATGATAATGATATGATTGAGGAAGATTTTTTTTTTAATTTGAATTGTGTTTAATATTTTATGGACTATAATTTTATTAGTAAAATATTTTGGTAGAAATTTCTCATATATGTTTGAATTGTAAAAATTTATACCTAGATCGCCTTACTTTGGTATGGCGTGTGCCTCACCTTGCGTTGTGCGTCTCATGCCTCATAGCACCTATGCGCTTTTCGGCGCCTCACGCCTTAAATAACTATAGTGTTAGTTGGCTCTTGGTCATTCTGAGGAGGAAGAGTAGTGTGAGGTTGATGAGGAGGCAGATAAGAAAGTGGAAAATGCGTATTGGATCCCTAGTATGCTTCGATGCAGTCTTTGCAATGTCTTGTGCTTTTTGTGATGTTTCGTTGCTCACAAAAGAGGAATGCAGAGACCATGGGTGCTGTTGGGATGTTGCTCATGGAGGAATAGACGTAGAAGAAGGTTTGTATATATAGTCTACTTTGCAATAGTCCTTCTCATTGCATCCTTGGTGTCTTGTTACTTGTGTCTGAGTCTTGTTGCTTCGCCGAAGTGCTTCTGGTTGCTCATGGGTCTTTTTTTTTATTGTCTTATTTTTCTTGCTTTTCTTATCGTCTTTGATCAATTTAGCAACTAGCTTAGACATTATACATCAGATCAGTTGGATTACAATCAGTCTTCTGATCCAAGATTGTCCAATTTCCCAAAGATATATCAAAATCATGAGATAAATAAACAACTTCCCCCCAAAAATCAATGGGAATTGGTGGAAAATGGTGCGTTAAGGATGAAATAAGATTTAAAAATTCAGTTGATTTATTGCAAATATGAAACCAATTAAACCGAGAAGAAGAAAACGAGCCTTTGGACGTTTGTAAACATGAAGAATGGGGTTGGAGGACCATCAGCTATTGATGGTAGAGGAGGGCAGATATTGGAGGATGAAGCAGGCTTTGGCTAGGTGAGATGCGGAGAAGCAGTACGGATATGGTGGTTGTCAAATTGCTTAATGAATAATGATTTAAGAAGTTATTTTTAATAAATAGTTTTAATATTATTATTAATCTACCATAGATCCAATTAAATAATAATACTACTGAATACAAGACACAAATGTACTATTAAATACTTTGAATGATTTAGAAATATACTATTATTAGATATTATTAATTATGTTATCGCAAATTATATTATGTTATAAAAAATATTTTAATATAATAATTCATTAATATATTGTTTAAGGGGCCAAGGAGGAACGTGTCATCTAGGGAAGAGATCTAGAGCAGAGGGAGCTGCTTATGTTTCAAAGTGGAAACTTTTGTCTGATTTAGAGGAGAGGGAGCTGTTAATGTGTCAAAGTGGAAACTTTTGTTTGTAAGACGGATAATTAATTAGTCACAGTAGTATTAATTAATTACAGTATGGTTAGTTATTTAGTACTATGATGTTTAATGAAGTTAATCAATATATAATTATGTTATAAACTAATAATATTAATTAATATATAACTCCCTCTCTTAGTTAACCCTGCTAAATGATATATAATTGCTAATATTTAACTATAGATTTAATTATGTGGTATGTGCTCACTATAAGGTTTGAAAATTCGCTAGGCAGTAGTCGGACGTTAGACCAGCGCCCAACGCCTAGGCGGGACTAGGCGCCTCTAGGCGGATTCCACAATATCAACATAAATTACATACTATAATTCCAACATAATAACATCAAATTTAAAATGAGTTCAAAATTACACAACTAATAAATATCACGTATTTATTCTACTTCTTCTCCATAATTTTCAACAACTTGTTATTCATTTGACAGAAACTCAACATCCTCATTGTGATCCTCCTTTTCTTCTTCGGATGCAAAATCATCCTCGTGAATTTCTCTCACTTTAGAGCTTCTTCGGGGATGTAGATTTTCATCAGCTCCACTTCAACCATTTGCCAAGTGAGTTTGGAATCTAGTTCAACTTCATCATCATCTCCACCATCCACAATCCAACCTCGTGCATTTGAAACATCATTTGCAAGAAGCACATCGACATTCCTTTTTTCTCTTTTTTTTGTTTGTTTAACAATCTAGTATTAAATTGGACGAGTACTAAATCGTTCAATCTGTTAACATCCAATCTATTGCTTTTCTTTATATAAATCTTAAAAAAGAGAGTAAATATTATAATTAGTAACATGAATATAAACTTTAAAAATTAATACTTTTCTTTACTTAAAGACTTAAAGTTTAAAACTTACTCCATCTAATGCACTCTAATTTCTTTCACACTCAGATGAACTTGTAGTTAATGAAAGTATTCTCAATGCCACTCTTAGGAAGTTGGGTGTGTGAGCATCGTATGTACTCCACCATTCACATGGATCAAATGTATCATCTTTCTTTTCACATGCTTTTACTGTCAATGTTTTTCCAAATTACCCAGTCTCGTCTTTATATTTTGCAAATTCCTTGTTAATAATTGTATTTTATAGATCTAACTAATTGGCATGCAAAATTTTCATGCATTCAAAAATCCCTGTCGCGACCTCCTCATAAAGAGCAATAGAACTATCTTTATAGTAAAAATAGGGATTCAACAAAAATACACTGGTATGCAATGATGTATTAAGTCTACCTTTCATTTTTGACTCAATAATCACTATGATAGGTTGATAATTTGATTTCACGTTGTTTAGAACCACCTTGATATCTTCTTTAGCTTGAAGAAGCTCTCTATATAGAAACCCCATAGATGATTTTCTACCTCCATCTACCAATTGAAGAACTCTTCCGGAGCAAATATTTTCAAAGTGTCACACCATTCCAAAAATTCATGCTCATGAGAGTAAGTCAATTTCTCTTTATTTGTTTTTGACCATTTACATTTCTCCCACATATCACTTGTAAACATGACCTGTAAACAAGATTTTTTTTTTTTCAATTATACTTTGCAATGTGAGGAAATATAATACAGACCTGGTAACTCCTAGCCGGACTATGTTTCTCTTCTTCGTGAAACTTCTCATCACTGACAAAATCTTATGGTTAACATAAATGAAAATGATAAAAGACTTGGATTGCTTAATGACCTTTTTATATCGTAGAAGTGTGCCAATATTTTCAAGTATGAGATTAACAGTGTAAGTTGCACATGAACTCCAAAAGATCCCAAGGTCGTTTCTCTCATCAATTTAGCTATAGCTATATTGTTGGTGGCATTTTGTTACAATCTGAACAATATTCTGAGCTCCTACTTATTCAACACACTTGTCAATATACTCAAAAATAAGTTCAGCTGTATGTGGCCCGTCTGAAGACTCCTTAGACTCTAAAAATGTAGTACTCTCCTTGCTATTAACATACAAATTTAAGATGCTCTTTTTCAATCACTTTATGCATCTATCATGATCGAGCACCCATTCTTTATTCTTCTTCATGTTTCTTTAGTAGTTGTTTTGTTCTTTCAACTTTGGTTATCAACAGTGACTCCTTAAGTTGATATTGAGTTGGAGGCTTAAATCCTGGTCTAAATTGACCTTCCTCCATTAGTTGCTTGAAACTATCATTATCAATAGCATTGAATGAGATTCTATTTTCATAAATCTAGCTCCCAACATATTATTGAACTTGTTGAGTTCTCTCTTTGAAAAGAGTCTCATTTATATTTTTTTGGCGAATCACTTTACTCCCCACTTGAGCCTATATTTTCTAGAGCAATTATCAATGCATATCTATCCATGGCTAAGTGGAAGAGGTTTTTTAAATTTCATTTATCCCTTCAATTTCAGAACCTTCTTTGTCCAGAGAAAGAGTCACATTTGCTTTACAACTTTATTCTTCTATTATTTTGTTCTTCTTTCAGTTCCTCCCTTGTAAAATAGCCTGTTTGAACTAATTTTTATCTTCTTGAGATGATTTTCAACAACCAAATATATTTCCAGGTGTATTTCCTATGTGTTATCTTATACACTCCCCCGACGTCGTTTTTCCACTCAACTTGCAATTACTTTTGTCGAGGATCTTAAGATCAATCAACGTCCCAAACTCCCATCTAATGTCATTTGACTTTCTCCCAAGAATCTCGGATTTGAGTCGAGTGACGAATATTGTCGAAGATGGATTGCTTGCCATTGTGATAACCTAAAAAATAATTTAAGAATAAATTTAGGAACTTTGAAATCATTAACAAACTTGAGAAAAAATTATATATAAAATAATTAAGATATAATTATATAGCAAGTTTGAGAAATAAAATATATATTTTTATATATTTAAATCTGATTTATATGAATTAATAAATTTATTATTTTTTTATTTTAAATATATTTTTTATATATTTAAATCTGATTTATAAATTAATAAAAATTATCAGTTTATTTTAGTATATATATATTTTAATATATTTATATTTGATTTATATGAATTAATAAGATTTATCAGAATTTTTTATTTTATTTTTTTATATATTTAAATCTTTTTCATGAATTATTTTTATAGCATGTATTTAAGTTGGGAGTTGATTGAATTAATTAAATGCTATGTCTAAGTTGAACTTACTTGAAATTACGAGAAATGTTCGGTACCAGTATCGACGCCTTGTGACCGCGATACTTCTGGCAGCGCCAGAGTTGTCACAGGACACCTCCGGTGTCGTTAGAGGCGACTGACGACACCTCAAATGATTGAAGAAGAAACGAAGAAATTAATAGAAAAAAATTAAGAGAAATTACCTCGAATGATCGAAGAGGAAGAGACAATCGAAGAAGCAGAATCTGCGACGGTGAGATGAGAGGTTGACGAACAAGCAGAAGAAGATTTGAAGAGGGTTTAACTAGGGGTTTAAATTTATATAGGCGACTCGTCCGCCTAGGCTGGCTGCCTATCACTGTTCGGTGTGATTGGCGGCCGCCTAGCGCCTAAGCAGCGCTTAGGCGGCTGTTTAGTCCGTAATTTAGAATACTAGTTCACTGCTAGATGATAAATAATTACCAATATGCAAATATAAATTTAAATTACAGATTTAATTATGCAGTATATATATTCAATTTGTAAATAACCATTGATTAGTAATAACCTTATTTGTCAATAATGTTATTATATAATAGTTTTTGACATCAATACGATACTATTTAATAATTTTGTTGTTGAAATAAGTATCTATCATAACTTCTATGGATAATTGGTAAATATATAATTTGAATGCTATGTTTATATTAAATAAATTTAGTAAATATTATTTTTGTGTTTTTAATATTTAAACCAAATTGTTAATTATTATTCTTTTACTAAAATTAATTTATTTAATGGCATACATATAATGGTATTAGTTATTAGTATTCAAATTTGTTCTCTTGATGTTCTAAAAATTTGTTTAATAATTTGATTAATGATAACTACTTACAATGTTTTGATCATTAAATAGCAAGGAATAAGATACTATATCATGTATGTTGGCATGAGTTGAATTTACTATTTTGATATGCATGAAACCATTCGGCACCAATGCGCTTGGCTAGAAGTCGTGAGGCGGCAACAGTCTTGTAGATGCTTCGTAGTAATGCCACTACAAGAGGCCTCACTTGGTCGCAAAGCCTCCTCAAGGTTGTGGTCTCGCAACAACCAAGCCTAGTCATGACCTTGCGAATGCTAGGCCGAGGTGACTGGCCATACTTTATTTTTTCTTTCCTTTCTTCCCCTCCCCCGTCCATCTTTTTCTACATATAATTACTTTTCTTCTATTATTTTTTTCCCCTTATATGTCCTCGATGGTGAGACTAAGGATGGAGTAGACAGAAGATAAAAAAGTAATGATAATATAATTTCTAATCTTATAAAATATATTGCTATTGATAGATTAAATTATTCTATATATACATTTGAATTAATTTTAAATTAATCAAAATAAAATTTAGTTTAAAGTATTTGATCTTATCGTGCTTATTTATGGACTTAAACTAACTTGAATCGCCTTGTGCTCAATATAAAATTTTAAAATATTAGTTTAATTTAACTTAATTAAACAATTATACAAAATATAAATTTTTTAAATAAGATAAAATTTGGTATTTAAAAGATTTTGTATGTGTTCTAACATTTATGATGTTAATAGAGATTAAGAAAGAATTATATATATATATATATATATATAGAGTGAGAGAGAGAGAGAGAGAGATTTGATACTCTGCACACCTTTACCCTATGACCCTCATATGTCCGAGCGCTCGGAGCCCCTCCCGGGCATCCTGATTCACTTTTTGAATTAGGGCGCCCGAACATGTGAGGGTCGCCTGAGTGTGCACTGAACGGGTGTGCAGGGTAAAATCTTTATATATATATATATAGAGAGAGAGAGAGAGCGCTCCATATAAAGCTTGAGCTCGACTCAAGCTTAGTAAGAATTTTAATAAACAAGCTTACACTCCTACTCATCTTTTAGGAGTTGACTCCTCTGCTATTTCTTGTTTGTCAAGATCTACTTAGACTTTTACTTTTACTAAGACTTCTCATCTATCAAGACTACTTAGACCATTTGTTAGGAATTCACTCCTCTTAGGCTTTTCCTTTGAAATCTCTATTCTATCAAGACTGTTTAAAGTAAAACCTAGAATCTCATGTTGGTTAAACCCCCACGAGTTAGGCCTTTATATAGGAAACGAAATAGAACCAAAAGACTCAAATACCCTTTTACTTATTCTAACACTCCCCCTCAAGCTTGAGAATATAGATCATATATACCAAGCTTGTTACATATGTAGTCAATCCGGGGACCTCTAAGTGATTTAGTAAATATATCTGCTAGCTGATCATTTGAGTTGACAAAACTAGTAGATATTTCTCCGGATATGACTTTCTCTCTGACAAAGTGACAGTCAACTTCAATATGCTTTGTTCTCTCATGGAAGACTGGATTTGAGGCAATATGCATAGCAGCTTGGTTGTCACATATGAGTGAAATTTGTGTAACCTCTCCAAACCTTAGTTCCTGAAGCAACTGTTTTAACCATATAAGTTCTTGACTAGCAATAGCCATAGCTCGATATTCTGCCTCTGCACTGGATCTTGCCACAACATTTTGTTTCTTGCTTTTCCAAGAAATAAGATTACCTCCGACAAATATACAAAATCCAGAAGTGGACCTTCTATCAGAGGGAGATCCTGCCCAATCTGCATCAGAATATCCTACGACTTCAGTATGTCCTTTGTCTTCATATAAAAGACCCTTTCCTGGTGCTCCCCTGATATATCGAACAATGCGAGTCACTGCATCCCAATGTTCTTTGCATGGAGAGCTAAGAAACTGACTTACTACACTCACTGCAAATGAGATATCCGGACGAGTAACAGTAAGGTAGCTTAGTTTCCCTACCAATCGCCTGTACCGTTCAGGATCTGAAAGAGGCTCCCCCTGATTTGGTAGGAGCTTGACATTAGGATCCATGGGATTGTCGACTGTCTTTGAGTTTAACATTCCTGTTTCTTCCAGAATATCCATTGCATACTTCCTTTGGGATATAATAATCCCATTTTTAGACTGTGCCACTTCTATCCCTAGAAAGTATTTGAGTTTGCCAAGATCTTTTGTCTGGAAATGTTTAAAAAGATGTTGTTTTACTTGTGAAATTCCAAGATGATCATTACCTGTGATGACAATATCATCAACATAAACCACTACATAAATGCAACCAGTAGATGAATGACGATAAAAAACAGAATGATCAGCCTCGCTTCGAGTCATGCCAAACTGTTGAATTATGGTACTAAATCTACTGAACCATGCTCTGGGTGACTGCTTGAGACCATATAAAGATTTCCGCAAGCGATATACAAGACCAGAAGACTCCCCCTGAGCAACAAAATACGGAGGTTGCTCCATGTAGACTTCCTCGAGCAGGTCACCATGTAAGAATGCATTTTTGATGTCCAACTGATGAAGGGGCCAATGGCGAATAGCAGCAATAGACAGAAAAAGACGCACAGAAGACATCTTGGCAACAGGAGAAAAGGTGTCGCCATAATCCAATCCAAATACCTGAGTATAGCCTTTAGCGACAAGACGAGCCTTAAGCCGATCAACCGTGCCGTCTACACCAACTTTCACCGTAAACACCCATCGACAACCAACCACTGACTTCCCAGGAGGTAGGGGAACGAGGTCCCAAGTCCCACTGCTCTGTAGGGCACTCATTTCATCAAGCATAGCCTGTTTCCATCCTGGATGGGCAAAGGCATCACCTGCAGTCTTTGGAACAGAAACAGACGACAGGGAAGACAGACAATAATAATAGGATGGGGAAAGACGATGATAGCTTAAAGAAACATAGTGAGGAGAAGGATTACGAGTGGAACGCATACCCTTTCGAAGTGCAATAGGAACATCAGAGTCAGGAGACGAGACCGGAGTAATCGACGAAGGACTAGGCTCTACAGATGTGCCCACAGCAGTGTCAGTGTTGGTCGGCGGCAAAGCAAAACGAGGACGGCGCTGATAAACCTGCAAAGGAGGGGACGAGGCAGGAGGTGATAGAGGCGCCTCCGGAGGATAAAAGATAGTCATTGGTGCAGGTGGAGAGGGAGAAACCTCGGTCTGTGAAGCGGAAGGACCAAAAAAAAAAGGAACCGACTCAAAGAATGTGACGTCAGCAGAGATGAAGTATCGACGAAGAGTAGGGGAATAACACCTGTACCCTTTCTGAGACCGCGGGTACCCAAGGAAGACACACTTATGAGACCGAGGAGATAGTTTGTCAATGCCGGGACCAAGAGCATGAACAAAACAAATAGAACCAAAGACCCGAGGTGGTAGAGGATGAAGGGACTGATGTGGATAAAGTACCTGATGAGGTATTTTACCCTGGAGGGTGGATGAAGGCATGCGATTGATGAGATAACACGCAGTAAGTACGGCATCACCCCAAAACTGATGAGGGACATGAGAATGAAGAAGAATAGTCCGAGTGGTTTCAAGGAGATGACGATTCTTGCGTTCTGCAACCCCATTCTGTTGAGGGGTATGAGGGCAAGAAGTGCGATGCAGCACACCATGAGATGTCAAGAAGCTACGAAACTGAGTAGACAAATACTCGCGTGCATTATCACTTTGCAAAGTTCGAAGGGAAATACCAAATTGAGTTTTTATTTCAAGGAAAAAGGATTCAAAAATAGAAAACAACTCTGAACGATCCTTCATAAGATATAACCATGTACAACGGGAAAAATCGTCTATAAAAGTAACAAAATATCTTGACCCCATTGTAGAAGAAACACGACTCGGACCCCAAACATCAGAATGAACCAAAGAAAAGGGAGACATAGCCCGACTCTCAATACGAGGAGAAAAAGAACTACGAACATGCTTACCTAATTGACACGACGCACAAGATAAAGACTCTAAGTGAGAAAGACTAGGATGTAACTGTTTCAACTTATTAAGACCTGGATGTCCCAACTGAGCATGAATAAGAAGTGGAGATGCCGCCGCCGAACCAACAAAAGAGGGTTGGTGAAGTCGATATAGGCCATGAGATTCACATCCGAAGCCAATCATCCTCCCCGTACTCCGGTCCTGTAGGGAAACGGACGTGTTAGTAAAAGAAATGACACAATCAAGAGATCGAGTAAGTTGACTTATTGACAATAAATTAAAAGGAGCGCCGGGAACATAAAGAACATTATGAACTGAAAGAGATGAAGAAGGATGAACAATACCAATACCCTGGGATTGAGTTTGGGAACCATTGGCCATGGTGACCATTGGTAAATTACCAGAAGTAGTGAGAGAGGAAAAAAGGGATTTATTACCAGTGATATGATCGGTGGCCCCAGAATCAAGAACCCAAGGACTCGAAGAACGAGATATGCCAGCAAAAGAAGTACCAGCGTCTGCAATGGTAGCAGTGGAGCCTGAAGCCTGTCGATCCTCAAACCATTTCAGAAAGTCAGTATATGAAGGTGTTGAAGTCGAATCAGGTGTTAACTGTGAAGTGGAAGCTGAAGGAGCAGAACTCTGAACAATCTGAGCAGCACGAGGAGGACGACCATGTAGACTCCAGCATTTATCAATCGTGTGTCCCGGTCGGTGGCAATGATCACACCAAGGGCGTCCTTTGCTACCCTTGCGAGGTGGAGGTCCTTTGTGTCGAGAGACCAAAGCTGACGAGTCAATAGGAACAGAAGAAGGCATCGTCAAGACTTTGGCCGGGACACGGAGAAGAGTCGCCCAGGTATTTTCCATGGTAGCTTCTGTGGGGCTGCCCAGGATCTGGTCGCGGACATGAGAATAATCTGTGGGCAGACCATATAAAGCCAAAGACATAAAAAATTTCTTCCGATTTTCAAGCTCTTCAACAGGATCGGCCGCAGGTGGGAGCAGTTCATTGAAGTCACAAAGAAGGCTAGAAACTGAACCCAGATAATTTGACATTGAATCCTTAATCTGATTGGTGCTGAGGATAGTCATGAGATCTTCACAAACTTGATAGAGTCGTCGAGAGGTGTTTGTAAAGAGTTGTTGAGCTTGCATCCAAACAGCTTTGCAGGTTTTGTGAGTACGGAAGACATTCCTAAGAGATGAATGGATGGTGGCTCGGATAATACAACACAACTGAGCGTCAACCTTCTTCCACAGAGGACGATCGGCGTCTCGAATATCTTCTTCAGTTTGAGTGAGATGTGTCTCATATCCTTGTCCAACAAGCCAAAGTTCAATGTGAGATGCCCAGGAGATATAATTTTTACCATCCAACTGCTCGGAAGAAAGGGGTGCAGTAATATGGTTGGTAAAGATTGAGGTATCTGGTTTTGGAGCGCCAGATGTAGCCATGAATAGAACTGTGGACCGGACTGTGCTTGCTTCTTCTGCCCAATCGGATGAATCCTTAATCTGACTTCGAATCAGGCGACTGTCGGTTCGTGTCCCACCGGGCGTGCCACTGGAAAACTCGCAGCACCGGGCGTGCCACTGGAAAACTCGCAGCAGGGTAACGTGAGATGCGGAAGCTTCGAAGCTTGCTGATGGATGGGAAGGAATTGGAACGCCACCAATTCTTCCCCGCCCGAACAGAAGAGTTGAGCTTGAACAGGGAACGTCGCCGCTGGAGAGAAGAAGAGGTGCCGCCGGCTGGAAAGAAGAAGAAGAAAGGGGAGCGCCTCTGTGCCCTAGCCGCCCGAGAAGAGGAAAAACGCGATTGGTAGGGAGACGAAGCCGATAGAGGGGAGCACCAGGATGCCTCTGTGCCCTAGCCGCTCGAGCAGAGGAAACGCGAACAGAAGGGCGTCGGGTGTCTGGCGTCCACGAAACAGCAGGCCGGCGTCGGGCGTCCACGAGGCGGAGCTCAGCGTCCACGAACCAGCAGGCGTCGGGCGTCCACGCGATTGGAGAAGCTCGATGCTGGAGAAGAACTCGCGCGTCGCTGGAGAAGAACACGCGCGCGCGTCGCTGGAGAGGAAGGCTCGGCAGAAAGAGACGGCGCGGATAGAGAAAAGAAATTAGGGTTTTAACTTGGCTCTGATACCAAGTTTAAAGTAAAACCTAGAATCTCATGTTGGTTAAACCCCCACGAGTTAGGCCTTTATATAGGAAACGAAATAGAACCAAAAGACTCAAATACCCTTTTACTTATTCTAACAAAGACTATGGACGAACTTTCACATTTTTTAGACTTCTTACCCAATTGCAACTATAGACTAAACATTCTACCAATGATTTTGCCAACCACATCAAAACCAACCCAATTCAAGCATAATAGCATCAACAACCTCCCCTTAAGCCTTTTAGGAACTGATTGCACTAACCGTTAGTTCTCTATAATCCTCTTGGAGCGTAATCATTGTTAGGACACTTGAGAGCTAGAAGGAGGGGGGGGGGGGGTGAATAGCTCCAATCGCTTCGTTAATGATTTGTTGTAGCAGAAAACTCGAAGCAATGCTAATATCTCCATTTGACTTGGTATTCACCTCCTTGAGATGACTAATCCAAGGGTTCGTTCCTCACACTCAAAACTCCATTATGAATAACTCTTTCTTAGAGACGGAGAAGTCACGTACAAACACAAATATGAGAATACACCAAGAGGAGAAGAAACAAATACAAATGGAAATCGAAAATGACTTTACAATACTTGAATCTTGCTTTGCTTGCTTTCTTCTTGCTTGGAAAATGCCTCTTGATGCCTGGAAAGTGCAACAACACTTGTCTCCGAGAGCTCAAGAATTGGCAGTCGAACCGTATTCAATCCTTCACGAATACCCTTTTGTAGGGTTCACTCGACGCCTCCAATCGATTCAACTTTTTCCCAATCGATTGCCACGTTAGCTGACCGTTCGAACACCTATAGAACGACTCTTTTTGAACTCTTAATCGATTGGTGAATCATCCCAATCAATTCAAGCCTATATCGATTACCTAATCGATTCCCAACCTTTCTGTTCTATCGCGAAAAAGCCTTAATCGATTAGCCCAATCAATTAAGAAGCCTTAATCAATTGCCTCAATCGATTCCATCTCTTCGCAATAAACCACTGTCCAATCGATTGGGCCAATCGATTCAGCACCTATTCTCGGGAATTTGGCTCCGTGAAGCTCCCAATCGATTAGGATCCTAATCGATTAGGAATTCTTCCTAATCGATTAGGAATTCATCCTAATTGATTGAGCTTAGCTTAATTGATTGCCTTAATTGATTAGGTCAATCGATTCCCAACCCTAACACCTGAAATCCGAGTTTAGGGTTCTCCTTGTCCAACATCCGCTCAACCGTGATATGTTGGGTCTTCCCAACCAAGTGTATGGTCAATCGTTGACTCACTTGGACTTTCTCTTTGCTAACCTTTGGTTGGACTTTTGATTACCAAGTGAAGTCCTTGACCCACTTGGATTGTCCTTTACCTAACCGCAATTAGGACTAGTCACTCGATAGACTTCCACCTGCCTAACCTCAGTTAGAACTTTTCCTTGCCTAACCGCAGTTAGGGCTTTACTCTTGCCAACGTGCGATCTTTCTGAACCCACTTGGATTTTGCTTTGCCCAACAGCAGTTAGGACTAGTCACTCGATAGGCTTCCACCCTACCTAACCTCAATTAGGGGTTTTTTTTATCAACGTGCGATCCTTTGTGACCAACTTGGATTTTTCTTTGCCTAATTTCTTGTTAGGACTTTCTAGTGTATCCGGTCCTCCATAATTTGCTTGACTTCTGTCAAGTATTCGGTCAACTTGACCTATTTGACTTCTTCTCACATATTGTCCAAATATCGAAATTCAAGCTCGAATCCACTCAAACTTAGTTAAACTGGTCAACCTTGACCTGAGGACGATTGCACCAACAATCTCCCAACAACCATAAGTTTTGCCCGATAATGTAATGAGGATGAATCATAGTTGCGATCATAGAGTACCAAACGCCACAATTCACAACAGGACAAGTTACCTCAACACTTGTAGAGGATGTGATTCAAGGCTGTACTTATAATATATTATATCAATTACCACTACATCAGTCATGCCTCTTTAAAGTTTGATAGTCATCTTTCTTCTGTCATGCTTATCCATCCACTCTCATTTGTTTCCAAATGAGGATCACAATTAGTGTATCAATTTATTTAAATTTAAATTTTCTTTAAAAAATAAATTTAAGATGTGAGGCACTTGATTTTGGATCATGTTTTGAACAGTTTTGGGAATTAACATGAATAAATGTGTATAATCAAAGGTTTTAAGGGGATAGAGGAGAAAGAACGGAACAATGGATAGGTTTGAAGTAGAATAGACATAGGAGCAACTTTTGAGGACATGTAGTTTATAAAATGTGAGGCACTTATGATGCTTCATCCCATAGATATTTAGGAACATATATTGTGAACATAAGGGCTTTAGCAACCTCAAGTAGGTTACAATTTTTTCTCTCGGCTATAGTATTTTGTTGTGATGTGTGTGCAAGAACTTTGATGAATGATGCCATTTATTGCTAAGCACTCTCTTAGGATGAATTTAATTTAATTTAATTTTTCTATTTTAGTTCTTAGAACTTTGATGAGGTTTAATTTTTTTTTTACTATAAAGCAAAATTTTTTATTTTTTATTTTTGCACAATCTCATTTTTCTTTGCAGAGATTAACCCAACATAGTCTAGTCTAATTATCAATAACTGTAATTAACTTTCTAGTAGTTGTGATAATTTGTACTCAAAAAGGTCCGTAAATATTACTATGAATAAGAGAAAATGAACGAGACTTTTGTATGGTTTGGTTGGAAATAATGTTCCTATGTGTTTGGCTAATTGACAAATTTCATAAGTAAAGGAATTGAGATTTTTATTAATTAAAAAAATGTGAAAATAAGTGTTTATGATGATGAAAATTAGGGTGGCCTAACCTACTATGCCACATTATTACATCAATAGGATGCACGTTCAGTCATATTAGCTTGTCTCTCCACATGATCACCATTCTCAAAATAGTAGAGTCCACCATCCTCCTTAGCAATGCCAATCTTTCTCTCCGATCCCTGCTCTTACATTTGACAAGAAGTGGTAGAAAAAATAGTAGTGCAATCAAGATTATAAGCTAATTTGCTAATTGGCACAGTGTTGCATGCTAATTTGGGAACATGAATTATAGAAAGTAAAACAATATAGTCAGACAGACAAAGCCTTTTCCAGCAATAGAATTGACAATTCCATCTATGATTTTTACCTTAGAGGTCTTATGACATGACCTCTTGGTGTGAAAAAGAGATACATTATGTGTCATATGATGTGCCCTCCAATCCCTGCTCTGGTTCTGGTATACTTACTTGTGCCAGCACGAGCCTGAAACAAATCTATCTAGGCTGGGTTCTTTGTCAGCCACAAGAAAGCCTGGTCCATACTTAATGTGTGCCTTACCCATTGACCAGTTAAAGAGAATCAAGAAGAATTTTTATTAATCACTAAAACTTGTGATCCTCTCCTATAATATTTTAAGGCTTCTACATGTACTTTAAAATGATTGATTGCAATTTTTTTGACAAGTGAAGGCCCAATTTAAGGAGATTAGTAAATCTTCTATTACCTCTAATGGCCAATTAGTGGAGATGCTAATCGATTTTGACAGACCCTAGAATTCAGATGTATATATTAATCCATCATTCTATGTAATTTTTGTGAACCAACAGAGGGAAAGTACTGAAAACCGACTTTCAATTGCTCATAACTTTCTTTGTAAAATCTCTTTTGATAAAATATAGTATCTTAAACATTCTTCAAAGAAGCCACTTGTATAGTTGCCTATGCATATGCGATGGATCCATTTTATAGATAGCATTTGCAACCCCCTATATGTGTTAGATACAACATGTGGGATAAGCGATCCATGCGGTCCTCATATGGAAATTATGGTTCATTCCGTGGTTTAGGTTGAATCAAATCAAATAACATTATAGAATCCTAACTATTTCTTGTGCTGACACCCTCTCGAATAATAATACCTTGTGTGATTTCTTTTCCTATAATGCATTAGTTTTCGTAATTGTCAAACACATTTATAATCTAAATTTATGGTGTAGTGATTTCTAAGTTTACTACACAATTGAATGCAAGCGTTACATTATTTGTTCTATCATTGATTTCTATATATTTTTTATATTGTTTATTTTCACATTTGATGGTTGGCCTATTTTTTATTTGAAATTAGTTGACCACATATTGCTTTCATACGCTTTTAAAAATTTTGATGGATGGAATGGGTATCTCGGTTTCCAGATTCAACCTTCACATTTTTCAGAAGTTTATAGGTTTTCCTGAACTAAATTTTTTCTTATTACAACCTCCATATTATTTTCTATGCAAAACAACAATCAGTAAATCCCAACTGTTTGCTATTTGTTAAATGGTTTTTTTTTTCTTTTCTTTTGATCTTTGTATTGTTTGCCATCTAGCAATTAACAAAATAGGTATTTGTTGTCTCTATTGATAGGCTTCTTAACACCAATTACTCTTCAAGAAATACAATTGAATGGTACATTTATTCTGGTTCCATACTCAAGTATTCCAGATAGCCAGATTGGTGCCTAGTCTTCGGGTGCCTAGGCCAAAGTCAAAGCTTTGTGTAGGAGACAGCAAAAATTATTGCAGACAAGAATAGTCTTTTTAAAATGTAACATTTACTATTTTACATTGCAGATTGTGATATAAGATCATGTCTGAACACACTTCAGTTTCTTCACAAAAAAAAAGAGACCCTCAACATTGTAAGTTGCAGCTTTACCATTTTATTCTACTTGAATAATTTTTAGTGGCCAGTAATTGCTGTAATCCAAGTGTTTTATTTTAGTCAGACATTAGTTCTCAAGTTGTGGGCAGAAAGGATATCTCAAGAAGCACAGTTGATGTATGGAAAGAGGTATGAAAATGCCAATTATCAGTCATTGTATATTTAAGGTATTAATGAGTTTATTGGTGTAAATATATTTTTATGTTTTCAAGGAGATTCTCTTTATTATAGGTTTTCCAAAAAAGCACACGTCAGGGCGAAAGGAAATTCAACAATGGTGGTTGCGAACATGGTGTTGGTGATTTTGAGTTTGTATACTCTCTTGTATCTAACTGGTAATATAATTGTTTGAGTCATAGTTACTAATTTATCTATACAATCACATCTCTAAAATCTAACAACTTTGAATTTAGTGGCGAATATGAACTGACTATGGATGGCATACATGAAAATTTCCCACGTCTTTCTTACCATGATCCCATGATGAGAAAAACCGTGAGTTCATATTTGACTGTGATTACTTGATTTCTTTTACCTCCAGATTTCCTATATATGTTAGCTTAAAACATTCTTGTTTGTGCTACATGAAGGTTAAATGTCTTAACATGCTTGGCATTTCTGATTCGCTGCTTCAGTATGTATTGAGAACTCAACAAATGTCTCTCCTTGGTAACAATTGCAGTTTAAGTTTTGAGCTTCCTTAGCCATTTCTTATTTAAAAAACAAGTGTGTTTTTGTCTCAGCTTATCAACCTCCTCTAGTTATATCTATGAGTCAGCTGATTGCTCAAGTTGAAAAGCCAAACATTGAGTGGCCAAGGACATTTCACAGGCATTTACTCCTAACTCTAAATGCTCTTCTCTCTGTTATGGTTTATGGATCTTGAACTTCTTTAAACATTCTAGATGTCGGTCACAACTTGTGGAGAAGAAAGAATTGTTGAAGACTTGGCTAACTATGATTTCACCCTCGATATCTCGACATCTCTCTATCATGTCTTTTGTGGAAGATATTGTTTCACCACTGTTGCATATTCTTTCACCACCATCTTTGAGACCAGTAAGTGCTTATTTCTACTTGACAACTAGAGGACCTTGTTTATGTATATTTTTAGAAAACCCTAAACTGAAAACAACTAAACCTGTGAGAATGAATTAAAATTTCTTGTCATTTAGCCATCAATGGCAAGCTTTCTGCTTATTGCTCCACCTCTCAATTGAAATTGACACTTCCTCGACACATGAGGCTTGTGGATACCAGTTGAAACCATGCTGGTTGACTTATCTCAGTGGGTTCAGATAGTGTTTGTGTGAAGACCATCACATCTTGTTGGGAAAGGAGGGTTATGTGGTGAGGGGGAAAAGGCCAGACATTGGTAACCTAGTCAATTGAACTAGTGATTTTAGGGTTTGGGTTGATAAGTTCACATTGCTTATTAGTTGCATTTATTATTAGCTTTAATATTAGTATATATATATATTAATATGAGATATTTTATATTAATTTTAGTTATGTTAATTAGTATTAATATGCTTTATTGATATTAATTATACAAATCAGTTGTATTAATAAGGTATATTATTATAGTTAATATGAATATTATTTAATTAATTATATTTTTAATATCAATATTAATTAATTTTTTATTAGTTAGAGTTAATATATCTAAATTATATTAACATGTATATTATTGTATTAATAAATTATATTACTTATAATTTTATACTTATTTAGTTTTTAAGGTATGTTATAATTAGTTTTTAAGATGGAGATTTGCCAAAAATATATATTTACATCCAGATAAACTAATGACATGAGTTAATGTAACTTAGGAATCTAATTTTTAAAAGTGTTACGTTTTATAAAAGTTTGTTTTGGTATATTCTGTTGTCTAAGAGGACAAGTTATTCTTTAAATTTTGAATTGTTTTATTCAAAATGTAGGATAATTTTGGTAGGAGTTCAATTCAATTTTGTTTCTTACCTAGTTGTAATTTGGTTTGTTTCCTTATTCAATTGAGTCGTTTTAGGCATAGAATTATTTCTTTTCTTGAAATTTTTAAATTTATTTGGTTTATGTTTTTAAAAGGGACCCTAATCTTTATATACTTGTCATCTTTATATAATAGAATTTTCTCATTTTATGTTTTCCTCCTTGAGATCATTTGTTTTATTTTGTGTGATTGTTTACCCCTTATGCTTTATCAAACGGTATGGGATCTTTGGGTAAGTTTTGATTCACCTTCATGACTTATGTTTAAAAATTAAAACACATTCACGCTATCCAATTTATTACCTTCTACTTAGAGAGTTAAGATATGGTGCCCACCCTCCGTACCTACCTTCGGTGGGTGACTGAGAGGGAGGCGCCCTTGTGGGCCCCTCTGGGCCCACCTGGCACATGGGTGCCTGGCACGTGTGGTGGGCGCCATATCAAGTTTGTCTACTTAGATATGCCATTTTATGGTTATTTATGACTAAATCCTGCCAGCCTAGAAACTCAGTTTTATTTTCTACTGCTTGCCATCACATTCCGATTTGTATAGAGAGCTGATATGTGAACTATATGTCAATGCTACAAATAATCATAAAGAATATAAATTGATCCACCAAGGTACTTTAAAAGAGAAGTATATAGATACATTTATTAGCCCGAATAATATTATAATTACTCTTCCAGAAGAGCATTCATTTGACCGTTCCTTCTTGTCAGGGTATCCTTTATTCAGTTCAAAATGAAAAGTGAAACTAAACTAAATTAAAATTCAGATATAGTTTGTTTGTTCACCAAATAAATTCAGTTCGATTTGGATTCACTGAAGTGTAAAAAATTTGAGTTTGATAGTTTGTAAAAGCAAACAAATTGAAAAATCAAATTTATCTTTTTCAATAATGAAATATATTTGTAATTGAGAATCATGTAAATTATTCAATGTTTACAAACTACATTATAAATCTACAAGATGACAACTTAATTTGACGGTTATATTTTATAAATAAATTTGATTTGTCAATCTTATAATTTTATAACAGAATAAAATTCTAATAGAAGGGTGTAAATTTGGATCATTTTAAACTAAAGTATGTCAAGTAAAAGATTTTAGATTAGTTTCAATTTGGTTTAGGTTTACTTCAGTTTTGATGAAAGTTCGGTTTGATTAATTTTATTCGGTTCGGTTCGGTTTTGGGTTTAGACAACTCTAATCATGATGAAAATTGATTTACGGTATGTTTTTAAAAATCAATTCAATTTTTAATCAATGCTTATGTAAATTTAATAGGAGATTTTTCAATCTCCATCCTTATATATTGACTTTGTTAGGCGATGCTTCTTCGATTATGTGCTAGTGGTTAGGATTATTATTTTAACAATCAATAGTTGCAATGAAGATGCAAAAAATAATTTTCATCCAAGTATTAGTTGTTAATTTTTCTTATCCATTAGATGGGGCAACCAAATCAGAAAATAATAAATCAACACTTATATTCTCAAGAAATAGAAAAAAAATCATCATTTCTTCGATTACTAGAATGGATACTGAAGGAAAGATGATGATAAGATAATGTTGAATAAATCAGTGATGTAATTGTTCCTTACATTTAGAAACAATGATCCAAGAAATATGATTACTCATTAATAGTCAATTTCTCCTTAATGGCAGAGCTTAATACAAATTAAGAATTTATGTCATGCATTTGAGGTTTCTTCCCTTGTCAAAGAATATACTTTTTGAAAACATGTACCTTTCTCAAACCTTCTATTGGGGTTTCCTCTGAAAATTTAAGAACCACCCCTTATATTGACTCTATCAATGTATTCATAATGCTGGCTGTCACTTCTCCAATTTACCCTAGTGGTCGGTTGAAAATTTCCGTGGGGCCAGGCCGGTCACCCCAGTTTCGACGTTACCTAACCCGATTAATCTATCAATTGCCTACCCAATGACTATACGTGTGGAAAATAAGTATTAATCTACTCACTACATAGAAACAAATCAACTCACAAATATTGTCATACGATGTCATCCATAAAATAAAGCATAGTCAAATGTAGAGAATGATGAGAAAAACCCACTAGTGTCTCCTCTGAACCAACATGTTGTTCCAACCACAAGTGCCAACAAGTACACACTAAATTCATAACTATGGTACATCTCTAAGTTGAACCTCAAAAAAAAAACTACAAGAACAATTAGAATCTTTTATCAACATTCCATAGTCTCTCCTCTGAATACATTTGCAAATGCTTGTTCATCACTGACAAGTGAAACTTGGAGGCTACAATATAATAGGTAGGCATCAATACCACTTCTCGAAAATAATCAACATCGACATATACTAAATTCTCATAATAGGTAACATGTAACTATAGTACAACAATGGGTAAAGGAAGATAAGCCTCCCATCATACAATATTGGATCAATAATAAAATAACCTTATCTTATCTTATTGATTCTTAGATAGCCACACTACACACTACATTGTTCTAACAAACATCTAATTCCAAGACATAGAATACATATTTAAAGTAAGCCAAATATACATGCAAAATAATCAGCTATTGGCTAAAGCTTGCCAAGTAACGTGAGTATCATACTAATTACTCATTATCACAGGGACTAACTCCAAAGTATAATGGATGTAGCCTACCTGGTAATACAAGAGTCACATTAATGACCACTATTGCTGGAAACTAAGTTTTAAAAAATGACGATTTAGTCCAGCATCTCCAACCTAAATTTTATAGATTTCATGGATTCAAAATGATTTAATAATTTGTGCGTCTAGTCTAAGTGGTTTAATGACTTGACCACATCTCCATACTTATCCTCTAATCTGTCTTGAAATTTCCAATTTGGCCGCCTAAAGGCTTCAAGGCATCATGATCCTTGTTTAGGATCGATGCATGAGGCTAGGGGGTTTATTACTTGATCGCTTAATCATTTACTTGTTTATATTTGCAATAGAGTTAGTATGTAGCGGAAAAGAAATTCTAACACGCCTTTGACACATTGATGAATTACTCCCAGAGTCCTTTTATTTTTTCTTCTTTTCAGATGCCAAGTGAAGAATCCTCTTACAATATAAGCTTACAAACAACGACAAAAAAACACAACAAAATATAAAAAAACAACTACTAATACTAAGTTTTTATTCCACTTGATGGGGTCGACTATATGGATCCTCTAATGTCATTAGACTTGATTCCCTACTATATCATCTATATTTAAATGAATTTTATCTTATTTTATTATTACTAATCGAGTTTTTTTTGGTCTCTCTCTTTCACAATTAATATGTGTATTTGTTATGATCTCACTGAGGCATTTATTGGTCGCATAAGTATATTCTATACCATTTTAACGTGTGTCTCGAAGTTTTCTCTCAAGAGGGGTAATTTTGACTCTCTCTAATGTTCTCATTTTTTTATCCTATCAATTCTTGTCCGCCGTTCACGTTAACATGCTCATCTTTGTGAATTTTATCTTTCATATATGCTCAATTCATGAAACAACATTCACTTCCATATAACATAACATGTTCAATCATTGTTTTGTAAAACTTTCTTTTAAATTTTAAAAGGACCTTACGATCACAAATAAAGCATAGGATATACCCCTCCATCCTTTTGTAAAAACAAACCTAGATACTTAAAACTCTTAGTTATAAGTAACTTGTCATCTTCTATGTTCTACTACTAAACCTAGATGTATAACTTCTATTGTTAATTTTACAGACATGAATTCAAATTAATTTTTTTTGTCTCCTTGGTCTCGTTTCTTATTTTTTTTATCAACTCCTAAAAATTCATGCTATGACTCATTAGCTTAATGCTTCTATAATTTATATAATTTTGTACTCTCTTTTATTTTTATATAGGGGACTAGATTACTTATCTTTCATTGATTATACATTTTCGTTTTCAATATCATATTGAATAATTTTGTAAACTATTTAATACTTTTCTTCCGTAAACACTTTCATACCTCTATTGAAATATCATCCGATCTAACTATTTTCTATAAAAAATTAAATTTTTATACTCTTTTAACCTACTTATTTTTTTAAAGCTTTGATGGTCACCTAAACCTTAAAAATTTGATAAAAATACCTCTACTATCGCTCCTTTATTTCCTCATTCTTTATAAATATTCTATTGGATTTATCTTAAATGCATCTTATTTGGATAAAATTTATTTTCCTCTCTCTCTTGCTTTATCTATTCTATAAATATCTCTTTCTTCTTGTTTTGTGTCAAGTTGTCGATACAAGCACATGCCAAAAAACAATGAGGGAAAATCAACATGTCATTCAAACCACAAGTGCCAACAAGGACATGCCAAAACCATAACGTGAGCACATCTCCATGTTAAACCCAACAAGATTCTAAATGGGTCTTATTAGCATTGCCCTAGTCTTTCCTCTAAGCAAGGTTGTGGATTCACTGTCCACCACCACTGACATATGAATCTCGAGGCTACAAAATAGTGAATGTCAGTACCACATATTGGAAACAATCAACATCTACATATAGTAATTGCTCATAATAGATAGCACACAATTATATACAACGAGTGAAGTAAAATAAGCCATCCATCATACATATTAGCACAACAATAAAATAACCATATATATCCCTTACCAATTCTCCTACCGTCAACCTGCAAATTCTAATAAAATTCAATATCAACACATCAACTACATGTCTAAGATAAGCCAAATATATATGCAAAAATCAAAATAATTATGTATTGGCAAAAGCTTAGAGAGTAACGCGAGAGCCACTCTAATCACCCTCTATCATGGGGACTAAGTCTCAAGTTGCAATGACCATGGCTCACCAAGTGATGTTGGAGTCAAATTAACTATCCTCTATTGAAAGAAACCAAGTCCTAAATATGACGACACATTCTGGCATGCCCAACCAAAATTTATGGATTTGAATGGGTGGTAATTCTAGACCAGGGGTTCCAATGCCTCAAGTACCGAACACACGGGCAACATGACCCTTGCTGAGATAGTGACTCTACTAGCCTGCCATGGAAAGGTTATGCCTTTTTGGAGCCATAGTTCACTTACACACATCAACTACATGTCTAAGGTAAGCCAAATATATATGCAAAATAATTATGAATGGCAGAAGCTTAGTGAGTAACGCGAGAGTTGCTCTAATCACCCTCTATCATGGGGACTAAGTCTCAAGTTACAATGACCATGGCTCACCAAGTGATGTTGGAGTCAAATTAACTGCCCTCTATTGAAGGAAACCAAGCCCTAAATATGATGATGCATTCTGGCATCCCCAACCAAAATTTATGGATTTGAATTGGTGGCAAATCTAGACCAGGGGTTCCAATGCCTCAACTACTGGGCAACATGACCCTTGCTGAGATAGTGACTGACTGGCCTGCCATCGAAAGGTTATGCCTTTTTAGAGCCATAGTTCACTTACTAAGTCACCACCCACCTTTATCCCGATGCTTTTGATTTGCCCTCTATGATTAAATGATTCTAGCCGTGGGTTGAAAGGGATTGATTTGCTTTCGAAACATTTCGAACTCCACCTGGAAGCCACTGTCCTAACTAAAGAAAAATCTCATCTTAGGTCTAACCTCTCCTTTTGGTTCGAAATATTTATTATTTAGATGTTATGGGTTTTGTCAGTTTCTTTTGGTTGATCTCGTCTAGGAGGTTAAGAAATTTAATCTAGTTTAAATTTGTAATTGTCTTATTATAAGTGTATGATAATTTTGGCATATGTTCAATTATTTTTTTAAATTTATAAATTGGTTTATTTCCTACTTTGATTGAGTCATTTTAGGAATATGATGATCTTTTTAAATGTTTTAAATTTATTTTCAATTTTGCTTATGCTGGTGTCTCCAGTAGAGACTCCAGTCCCCTCATGTTTATCGTGTTCGTATAATAAAATTTCTTCTTTATGAGTTTTCTTTCTCAAAGATTTTTTGTTCTCTATGTGATAATGCTTGTTTTTTAATGTGAGATTGTGTAACCCTTATCCACATTAAGCGATATCTCATAGAGAGTGAAGCGGTAAGGGCACTCAGTTGTCTCCCGGGTACTCACGGTTCGATTCCCAGCTACGGCATATTTGTAGAAATTTTTCCTCCAAATGAGACTTGGAACTAAGGGATGCTAGGTTTCTGGGCCGCCCGTGCTTCCCGATTTATCCTAGTGGCAGGTGGAAAGCTTCCGTGAGGTCGGGTCGGTCACCCAGGCTTGACGTTATCCAGTTTGGTTAATCATTTTTTTTCATAGAGAGTTTTAGGACGCCAAGTTGTCGGCACATGTGGTTCGATCCCCAGCTACGACGCATTTGCAGGAATTTTTCCTCCAAATGGAGTGTGTAACCACCGGATGCTGAGCTTCTAGGCCGCCGCCATGAGCGCTTCCCGATTTACTTGGCGGCCAGTGGAAAATTTTCGTGGGTCGGGCCAGTCACCCCAGGTTCGGTGTTACCCGGTTCATCATTTTTTTTACCGAGAGTTTTGATCTACTTATGTTCATCACTAAATTTTTCTATTGACAACGAGCATATTGTGAGAGGGTTGCTATATTGTATACATTTATCCATTTTTAATGAATCATTTAATTGCTATAGTCTTACTTTTGGAAGTTAATAAATCAATTGCAAGAGGATTAAAAGTGTAGACATGAAAAGGTATCAAAATTTTACTATTTTAGAAAGAGAACAAAAGTTTAAAACTTTGCTTGAGAGATAATTTGTATTGAGAAAATAATATAGTTTATTGTTCTCATAACTCTACTTCTGTTCATTCTGTTCATTTTCATAGGTTGACTAGTTACTTCCAACGTGGGAATCATAAGAAGTAAAACAATCATATACAAAACATTCATACAGGAGGCTCTCTTTTTTGTAGATACAAAGGTGATCTAATCTTCCATAGTTAACGAAGGCATATGGTATATGTGGTCAATCACAAATAGTGAGGACTGGAAGGCTTCTTGTTGTATTACCTGCCATCATTTTCTATGTTTTAAAGTTCTTGACAACCTCATTGTAACAAAGTTTATTGATTTTAGCGGCAATTTAATTGTGACTGCTCCACAAATAAATTTCTCTTCCTAACCTATTCCTTACATCTCAAGGGTTCATCAATTGCTCCTTTCTTCTTCTTCGGTGCTGATTGGTCCAAGTCAGTATTGGTCGGAACTAATACTCTGGTTTGTCTAGGATAGGTTAGAAAAGTTATTCTGTTTAAGTTTGAGTTACATATAACAGCTTGATACCTTCATTGTGCTTTTCTGGGTAGTGGATCATGATTATGTTTGAGGTATTTCTGGCCTAGCATATATGGCTTGCCCTTGGCCAATCTTAACATTTTTATTTTTCTCATAGTATGTTTGTACTTAGTTTGGTGAGAGACGTACTTGTGACTCCAAGGGAAATGGATTTTCACATTTTGTATAGCAGACTACATGAATGCATGGATTGTTTTCAATACCTTTGGAAATTTTTGCATTTCACATAGCTTTCTAATTTTGTCATTATATTCTCACCTTTCATTCTTTAAATTGGATGAAGTATTCTCTCCGTAAGTTTTCAGGTGTCATCACATCTTCTATCAGAAAGAGAAAAAGATGACCTATGCCAGCTTGTGGATACTATGGTTTCTCTCTCTATTATGTACAAAAGTTCAAAAGCTGATCCTCCAGAAAAGAGCCATAAATATGGATCTTCAATTGATGTTGTACAATTAACCATTGATCCCCCACTTCATGACTATGCGAACTTTAAGGTCTTTCTTTGTTTTATCTTAGTTGAGTAGTGATTAGTTGGTTTCTCTGTTTTCTAAGTGATAAGTGATAACAGGAGTATCAGTCTCAACATTTTGTATTATCTGGAGCAATTCAACAAATCTTAGTGCATGAGGTGAGTCCTAGTAAAATTCAATATGAGAATGATATATTATTATTATTTCTGACTATTGTTGTTTTTTCTTTTCACATTGCTTTTGTTGCTTAGGTGAATGCTCTAAATAAATCACAATCTCAATAGGTTGCTAATTTAAGGCTTTATGTAGTAGAAATCTAAATTCGTGTCATAGTTTGAGATTTCAGCATAAATTTAGATTTTCCTCTCAAATATAAGAGTTTCCTTTTAATGTTAAGAGTTGTTTTAATTTTTAGAAAACTTTATTACATTTTTTTGGGATATGATTTTTCATTATTTTTATAAAGACTTGGTCTCACCAAAAGGGTTAGGATTTTATGTAATTGATTTATTTTTTATTTTTTAATATTTTCCCCTCTTTGTTAGTTTCAAATGATTTTTGTAGCCTACACTGTTAGCCTTGCACCTTGACAACTTTTTTCAATGCTTGTGAATTGCATCAAATTCGTATTAGAGTTGGGTTGGCTTGCATGTTTCTCTTTAATCCGAGCTCGAGTGTCCAAGCCTTTAGTTGATTTTGAGCCCTTGATGACATCTTGTACGTCGATCAATTTCTTCCATCCAAAATCTATCACTATTGAGGAAAGATCATGAACAAGACTCCATCTACCAAGCAACAACCTCTTGCAACATAAACTTCACTGCCCTTGGGTCCCCCGCCGTTAAGGCCATCTCTAGATTGTCTTCTTCTCCTCTGTTGCCTCATATGTCTACCCTAGTGCTAGACGCTCGCAATAACTTCAAGCACTCTTAAACATACAGCTCGATGACACACCTAGGTAGTCAATGAATCCCACTGTTGTCTTTGTGATATAGAGATTTCACCTCCCACACTTCCAACCATGAAGGCAACCCCCTTGTTTGTTGTACACTCCATCCTAGCTCTTGCTTCTTCTCCTCACATTATTTGCACCTACGTTCCATCTCTAGTCATTCATGCTACACTATGTGGTGTGAATATCACCAAAGTTGTCCTCTTCTTAGGCACCCACCCTTGCTAATTGGTTGGTGGCCTTAGCTAAACTTTTTTTTTTAAATTGAGAACCAACCTTCTTGATCCCTCTTGCATATGAGAGATTATTGCCCACATTATTGCTTAAAAAATTATTCCTTGCATGATTATTCCCATTGTTACAACCACTTGATGTGTCCCTAAATGGCTACTTCTAGCACTTGCTGCAAAGTGTAAAGTTCAATCCAAGTAAATTATGACCCACTATATTGCCAAGGGAAAAGAGGCTTGCTTTCTGCAATCATTGGACAATTTCAAAATTAGATTAAGCAAGCTTGCACCATCCTCACATAATTATTTTTCTATTAAAGATCTTTTATTTCTTTAGTTGATAATTTTAATTTACTGTATTCAAATAGTTTTTCTCATGAAGTTTATCTATCATGGAACATTATTCATTTTAAAGAAAATGATGAAAATTGTATTAATTTAAAACTTATCTAATACATGAGATCCTAATTGATAACACGACTTACTATTCGTAAAATAATAGACATTTTTATTAAAATTCTACGCTATTGCATTTTATATTTTATAAAATCATTATCCCATGATTTATGAAATATTTTGTCTAGTTTTTAGGGATATAAATGATAAAATCATCATCTCTCAAACTCTTTAAATTGGCTAATAGATGTTTATCATTTCTATCTTGGATACAATAAGTTGAAACACTTAGCTACTTAAGCCTTTAGTAAGTATCATGGTTTGAAATTTCTTATCCTGCTAGCAAAACGGTCAAAATGTATCATTTCGGTAATTCACTGAAAGTTCATACCACTCGGCCCCAAAGTTCAAAATCTTGAGTTATGTCATAGTTTTGGTCTTTGACCACAAAGATACTATTTTTGTGTCGTGTGGATGGTCCGATGTATAGTATTGGTGACATATTGAAGGTTGAAAGAGGAAGGAGAATTGTGTGTGCTAAGTGGTATCGAGTTTCAGTGACTTACTAGAATAATATGTTTCAACCGTTTTGCCTGATATTCTATAGGATTTAAAACTTGCTTGGCAAAGATGCCTTCCTATGCTTCACCTCTTTCTTTCTTCAACTACAATCCATTACCGACACGATGCATCAAAACTCGGTAGGATACCATAATAGTATCGTTCTAGTTAAAGATTGAAATTTCGACATGACTTGAGATTTTGAGCCTTAGTAGGTATATCTACAAGTTGTCCATGTGTAGATGCATTGTAATACCCCGGTTCTGAGATTCTGGTTAAGTATAGCTTAAAAGGTTAGATGATACTATCCATATCACCAAGGTGCACCTTCCTTTTCGGAAGCCCAAATTTAAGAACTCCAAAGTTAAACGTGCTTGGTTTGGAGAAATCTGAGGATGGGTGACCGTTTGGGAAGTTTTCCAGGGTGCGTGCGAGTGAGGACAAAGCACGCTGAAAGGACCTCCGGTGGTCTGTGGAGCTAGTCGTCAACCCGATGGGCAATTATGGCGGCGTTCCCGGTTCGGTCCGGGTGGGGCCCGCCCGGGCAGGGGCGTTACATGCATAAAGAGTACAAATCAATCGACTTTCTAGTTTCTCTTTAATGAAGTGTTTAGCAATTTCAATGTGCTTTTAATCTTGTTGTATCAGATTATAAGCTATACTAATCATTGACTTATTATTACAATAAAGTGTCATTAGATCATCCACTTTGTCTTAAACAAAATAGTTTGTACACACTTTGAACTATTTCTCGAGATTTTGGCTATGCTATAGACCATACTTCCACATCTTGTTTCTTACTTTGCGTCACGAGGTTACTACTAAGAAAGGTGCACTCTGTTGACCTCCTATCAACTACAAACCCTGTATAATCAATGTCTATATATGCCTCTAGCACCTAACCGTCATTTTTTTTAAAATAGATTCCCTTTCGTAGTGTTCCGTTAAGATACTATAATACTCAGAGAGCTACTTGCACATGAGCTTCTTTTCGGTTATGCATGAATTGACTAATTAGACTTACTGCGTATGCTACGTCTAGTTATGTATTATAGATAAATAAATTTTCCTACCAAATATTGATGCATTCGCTTATGTATTGTGATATCTTCCTTTGTCATTCCAACTCTGAGATATAGGTCTATTGGAGTTCTTGTTGTCTTGTATGCTATCTTGCCTTATTCTTTAAGGATATATGGAACATATTCTTGTTGGGGGATAAAAATGCCTTAGAGTAAGTCACCTTAATCCCAAAGAATTTCAACCTTAACAACACTTAATTTTACATTTCTTGCTTTTGTTTTTGAATATGTCTATTACATTTCATCCAAAATGTCCTTAGCATTGCCCAACTCGTGTCACGAATCTTAGGAACCATTGAATTTCATAGTGACACCCATAGTTTAAAATTTTGACTGGTATTGGAGTTTCAGTTTATGACGATACAGTTTTGGCATTGTATCATACCATACTGATATGATTTTGATATTTGTTAAAATAATTTTTTTAACCTCATATTAAAAAAAATAAAAATACAATATACAAAATAAAATATTTTTTTTTAAAAAGAAAATGTGAATCGTGAGATCGTGGCGCCCTTGTGAGCTACGGGATTACGACGCTCTTGTGAGCCTGTGAAGGTCATTGTGATCCCGCAGCACCCTTGTGGGATAGTAGCACCCCCGTGACTCGCGAGATCGTGATGCTCCGAAACTTGATACCACTCAATACAAATAATGTTCCTTTCTTTGTTTAATCTCTTTCTTCCTTCAACCTCCAATTTGTGACCGACAACGTGCGTCGGAGCGTCAACATGGTATCTAGTCGAATATCGAAACTACGACATGGTAGTGATATCAAGTTTCAATAATTTATCAAAACAAAATATTTTGACTGTTTCATTCGACACGGTATGAGATTGTTAGGGTCGATTTGTAACTAGAGGGGGGGGGGGGGTTGAATAGCTCGTCGCACTTCGTTGTCTTGTTTCGTGATAATGATATGTAGCGAAAAACACTCAAGCAACGCTAACGCTAGGATTTACTTGGTATTCATCTCAAGAAGAGGTGACTAATCCAAGGATCCGACCCGCACTCACTCATACACTAATAAAACACTCCTCGGTAACTACCGAAGGCGGAGAAGTCTTGTACAACCTCTCAATACAAGAAGAAAGAAAAACAAGCTTATACAATAACAAATCTTACAAGATTTACACAAATTGGGAAACCCTAGCTTGCTTCTCCTTATATGGAACGCCTCTTGACCTTGGAAGTGCAGCAACACCTTGCTCTAAGAAGCTTCAAGAACTGGCGTGAACCTGTGAGAATGATCGCAAGAAGTGGAGAGGAAGAAGTGCGGAGGAAGACGCTCGCCAACGACTTTATCTTGCGCAACGGTCGTCTCCCAATCGATCAGTCGATCGATTGGGGAGGTTGAATCGATTGACTGATCGATTCAGCCTTCTTCTGTGCTCTCTGGAAAATGGCATGAATCGATCGGCCGATCGATTCCGCTCTTTTGCATCACACGCGATTTCCATCCCCCACTCGATCGGCTAATCGATTGGCGGTGCCCAATCGATCGGCTGATTGATTGCAGACCGTTCTGTGCTTGCGACTTTTCTTCCCAATCGTTCAGTTGATCGATTGGGATGCTGTTTGTCGCAACACTGTGCTCAATCGATCAGCTGATCGATTGGGCTCGGTCCAATTTGATCACTTGATCAAATTGACCAACCCTAGCTTGCCTGAGTCAAGTCTAAGGTGCTCCAAACCCAACATCCGGTCAACCGTGACATGTTGGGACTCCTCGTGCCTAGCATCCGGTCAACCTTGACCTGCTGGACTTGTTCACCAAGTGTCTGATCAATCCTTTGACCCACTTGGACTTTTCTCCTCGCGCCAAGTGTCCGGTCAACCTTGCCCCACTTGGACTTATCGTCTCGTGCCAAGTGTCCGGTCCTCCATCACCCACTTGGACTTCCTTCCACCAGATGTTCGGTCATCCTTGACTCATCAGGACCCAAAGGGGAATTGTATCAACAATCTCCTTAATCGGACGATTGCATCTGCAATCTTCATGTATTGTCAAACATCGAAACCCAACATTAAGACTCAAGCTTGAACCAACTCACGCTTAGTCAACCAGGTTAACCTTGACCTAGGGATATTGCACCAACAGAGATTTTAAATCATAATTACTAGTACCCTAAAAGATCCTCCACCAAAGCTAGAAATAGCAAAGGAGACCTCTCAAATCCTCATTGAAATAAGAGAGAAAGGAATTAGTGGTAGTGTCAACCATAGAGCCCTAGGAGACAAAAGTTGAAACCCAACTCTCCATGGGTTAACAATCATTCGAGAGTGATTTAGAAATACAATTATAGAAAATTCACTTGATGAATTACCACATTTTTAGTTTCAAGAGAAATTTAGAGTACTAAAGAATTTAATCTTGGTAAGATATGTGTTAGTCCCTATCCTATGCATTTGGTTCTCTTGAAATCAATAGGTCATTAATTGAAATTGAATACATATTTAGAAGAACTTGCTGGTAAATTGCTATCATCAAGAAACCCTGACACCCTACTAAAACAAAAACTTTTATCTAACCATGAGATCCCTTCCCTAAGACCTAAGAACTTTCTTGCAAATTCTAATTCTTAAGTCCAAAAGAGCTTTATGATAAATTAATTCCTTCTGAGAGCACCCAACACTATCTCACCCGACACTGTCTCATCATATACTTATTAAAATTCTTGTTGCATATAGTATTTGACAATGCTTTACTTAGCCTCCTAAAGAATCCAAAGTTCTTCTCTAGCTTTCTCAAGAGTCCCTATCACTCATTAGGCTTCCTAAAAGGCCTCTTATCTTCTTTCACATCCCTTCTAGAAAGACCTCCAATCCTCACAATCACCTTTTATTGAACCCCTTGTTAATCCTTCACTCGAGCTTTTTAAAAATTATTATCCTTTGCTTGTGTCTTATGTAAGTCCTCTGTTAACTCGCCACATTTGAGAAACAATTCACATGCTATTATACTACTGTCTATGATCTAAGTTTACAATTGTGATACTACCTTAACGACTCAAAAGACTGAACTAAATGAAAAAAAATAAACGGATAAAATATGAATTAATAAAATTGTGTGCAGTAGTTGAGTTAAAACAATTACATTTTGTTTATTTATAGTCACTTCTAAAATCAAAGTTTGTCAGTATATTAATTCCTTTACTACTTCCAAAATTATTACACCCATAGGGTAGTCATTATTATAAAAGAAAAATATGTTGTTACACCTGTAGAGTCAACGAGGCAATGATATAAGGTATACCATGCTTTAATTAGCCATAGAAATCCCTTAAGGAGTTCTGTGGAGGCATTTATATTCATTCTTATTGTAAGAAAAATTGATTCTACTGTCTACTTATGTGATTTTTAAATTTTGGTTATGTTATAAGATAGGCACATAGCATATTTCCAACTTTATATTGGAGTCATGGAAGGGTTCAACAAAAACGAAGAGAACAAAGTTAATACTTAATTCTTCATGAATCATAAGTAGAAAGATAATACATCAACTTCTCAATTGTTTGA
Organism: Zingiber officinale; assembly: GCF_018446385.1. Classification (NCBI taxonomy): domain Eukaryota; kingdom Viridiplantae; phylum Streptophyta; class Magnoliopsida; order Zingiberales; family Zingiberaceae; genus Zingiber; species Zingiber officinale. The sequence continues at coordinate 106,947,129 of NC_055995.1, read as the reverse complement.
AGATTTGTCTAAAAAAGATATGAAAGAAATCATACTCAATAAACTTTGTGAGGAAATCATCGCTTATGCCTAAATCTGACGACCAGGTGTCAGGAGTAGAGATCTCCTTAGTTGAATGGAATGTGGTAGTTTGAGACTTGGGAGATAAATTTATGATTTTCTTTGAAATTTTGAGGCTTAAATTTCAGCAATTTCTTTTAGTTTTAAGAGCACATTAAATTTTTAAAAGTTGTTTAAATTTTTTAAAAAACTTGTTAGATATTTTTTAGGATAAGATAGGTCATTATTTATGAAGAATTGGCTTTGTTTGTAAGAGGCTTTACTACTCATCTAATTGATTCATTTTAGAATTTATAATATTTTCCTCTGATGGTGAGTTTTGAGTTGGTCTAGTGCTGTATCAATTTAGTATAAGCTTGGTCCTATGCATTTTTTTTATAACTCCTTTGTTTTGCATTAATTCCATCTCTTTTGTGGCTGATATTTAATTACATTACAGGTTGATAAGTATAGGATTTTACGGGACAGCACTGTCAAAAGTGTCAATCAAGTCAATGAAAACAACAACAGGGGTCCTGATCTTGCTAATGTAGATTTTGGAGTTACATCTGCTAAGAAGGCTTTGTCAGTCACTTATGAAGATGATAGCAAAACAAAAATGTCCATAGATCAGATCCAAAACTTAGCCAGTGGCAATATTTCAGTTGGCAAGAAAAGCTTTTCTTGTGGCTCAAACTCCAGACCTTTGAAGAAATCCTCAAACAATGCATCTAGTTTCTTTTCTAGGTAATTTGTTTACTGGTCCTCATAGTTATGGCTTAACTGGCATATAGTATAATTTTTTTCTAATAATCAGTATGCTAGCTACATTAGATCTCTGTCAATCATATTTGTCTGAACAAGTTTGTTGTAAGACTATAACTATGATCTAATTGTTTCTGGTAACTGTTAAACACATCTTCAGGTTCAGAAATGCAACTGGTTCAAGTGCCAAAAATGCCTCGACAACTATTGAAAGAGATTCATGGCCATTGATATTCAAATACAACGAGGTATGACCTATGAACAGCATGATGGTTATATATATATATTAGTTAACAATGCTAAGAATCTAAATGAATTAAGATATGGAACTTTTTTATCTTTATACATTGTGAACCTTTTAGCTTTTTTAAGCTAATGCACATTTAGATATCATTCCCTTTGTGAAGCCAAACATTCTTGAGGCATTTAACCATGCTACGAACACAAATACTTACTTCTGGGTTATCCAAGAATTTGCAAATTATGGAAAATATATAGCAGAATATAACAAAAATATTTTATCCTGATTCCTGAATACTAGATGACTTAATTTTTTATAATTGAAAATTCCCATTTAGATTGGAAGTGACAACACTTTTTTCTGCTTTCTATGAATTGACTATGTAAAGCCCTAATAAGATTGAACAATAACAAATGGTAGAGAATAACTTACATAAATTCTCCTCCAGCTATGCTCATTCACTTCAAGGCACAAATTATTTATTTTTTGTTCATTTCATGTCATCAAATTACATTTCCATTTCTATTTAATTGTCGCATCAAAAAATAAACTGATTTTTAGTGTGCTCTTCTCGAGGCTACACTTCTTTCTCATATCCCACTTTGACATCTATGAATCCTCATTCCTTCCAAATCCTTTTGCCTTTCTATTAAATTGGCTCTTCATCCTCTTCAACATCCATTTTGCACTTATATTCTCTCCTCGCCACTCTTGTTGCTTCCTAGGTTTTTCACCTTTGGTCGTCCTTTCCATCCTCTAGAAGAAGCCATGCTTCTATTTCTATGTTTACCTTTCATGCCCTGGTGTCTGATTCATTGCCAACTTTATTGACCGTTGAACACTTTCATACTACCATTCATGAAGGTTATTGCTATTGAAAACCTCATGAGCAATGATTAACCATGGTCATTGTCTCATGCTTTGGGGCAGCTAGCTAGCTTGACAATAGGAGGAGGATCAATCTATAGCTTTATGTTAGTGGTGGAATCCCATGCTACTATAATTCTTTGTTGAATGTGGAAGCAGGGATGGAGCTAAACAATGACCAAGTATGTGTAGGATCAACTTTACGCTAGAGGGGGAAGAATAACATTAAGAATTTTTCGAGCAGATAATGATTGAAATAATTGAATCAATAGAGTAGCATAGTAGAAATAAAAATAACTTAAAACTGATTCAATCAACTATAGCATAACAATGTAAGCATGCAAGTAGTTGATCAACCAAATTAGAAATATAGACACGCGAAGCAATTATAAAAATATGTTTTTTATTTTTAATTTCCCCTTTCCAAAAAGCCTCTAGAGATGAGAAATCTTATATAAAAAGAATCTAAAAAGTTAAGCACAAATATAATAAATATGGAAACAAACAAAAATAAAATGTTACTCTAGATGTTGCTGATCTCAAATGAAGTGCGGGTTGTAACGTGTCGCAGCACAGAAAGCGAGAGAGGAGCATGAGCACAAGAGATTGAGAGAATGAGTAATTGAGTGATTTCAAAGCTCTGCCTCGATGCTCTTTTTATAGCCCTTCTCCGGTCACCTAGAGCCTCCCCAGTCGCTTGTATACGTATTGTGACATGACTGTAACTTCTATCCGTTAGATAATATTAATTGCGTTACCCGACCGGTGAGTCAAATCTGATCTTGATTCGACTTGCTCGGGTTGCTAATAACCTCATCTCCTGGTCGTCTAGAAGTTGCTCCGGTTGTCCATATGCTCCGGTCGTCTCGACCTAAATACGGTCGCGTGGACTCTCGACCTAAATACTTCACTTGTCGAGAGTTATCACTAGCTAATCTTCTCGGACTCCCTCTGGTCACCGTCGAACTTCTTACCTGCAATTGTTAATTAGTAGTTTGATCTTTAACTTGAGTTCGAGGTTGATCTGTGTCTAATGTCACTTAAGTTATTGTTAATTACTTTATCAATTTCTAATTGAATAGGGTCTATTTTGATTAAGTTGTCTTCATTAAAGGTCACATTCGATGTTTCTTCAATTTCAAGGGTTTTCTTATTATGTATTATATATCCTCTACTATTTGTTGCATACCCTGCAAAAATTCCTTCATTGATTTTATTTGTAAATTTTGGTAGGTTGTCTTTAGTTTTTAATGCATAATTTTGAATTTGATACTATCTTACCCTACCCGAGTACTTTCATCTTTTCGTTGTTTCTGAAGCAAACTGTCTCCATTTCCTAAAGTTTGAGTGAGGTAAACATCTCTTGATTCCGGTCATTTGTTTGGAGCTCCCATTAATTTGTCGAGATTTCTAAGTCTGGCTTGGCAATGAGTGCGGTGCAACATACTTGTTCTGACTCTACTTCTTTGTTTTTAGTACTTAGCTTTTCTCAAAGCTCTTTCGCATCTTTTAATGATCCGACTTTCTCAAGTTGAGATCAAGTCAGATCACACATAATCATAGTGGTTGCTTTTGCATTTGACTGGGTTGCTTGCTTTATGTTCATTAGTCTAGTGACACAATTCACCTTTTGCATCTCTTGGCAAGTTGGTTCCATTCGGTATGCTTTTCCAATGATCTGAATTAGTTTTAAAAATCTTCCATCTTTCTCCTCCAATTGCAAAATTGTTGTCATTGAAAAGCAAAGGGCGGGTTGTGCTGAATCCTTCGGGCAAAGACATTTTTCTAACATTCTTGCGAAACATGGGTTAGTTGCACAAAATTATATCACACAAATTTATTCAAGTTGTATTAAGGTCTAAGATAGGATTTGGGTTTGGTATGATTTTAATTAGGGTTTGGATTGGCGTTTAGGTTAGGCCGGATTGTTAATCAATTATTTTTTTGTTTCGACTCAATTCACAAAGTTCGCCCAAGGTTATATTAATGTTTTGCTTTGGGCTAATTGAGCAAGAGTTTCCTAACTTAGATTCCAAGTAGTGGTGAGGTAAGGGGGCCTTCTTGATCGGAACAACGACCACTTCCTAAGACAAAGTTAACAGTGCTAAATCAAGTTTAATATAATGTCTTGGTCTAACTAGTTTACAGTGGGATGAGTTAGCTTCTGTTAGTTTCACTTGACTAGATGCACTAGGTAGGGCTAGTATAGACATGCACCTAACCAAAGTTTCCTAGTTCCTATCAGCTCAACCTGCTTTGATACCAAATTGTAGTATCGAATTCGACGCTAGAGGTGGTGAATAGCGTTAAGAATTTTATGAGCAGATAATATCTAAAATAATTGAATCAATAGAGTAGCATAACAGAAATAAAAATAACTTAGAACATTTAATCAAGTGTAGCAGAAAAGTGTAAGTGTGCAAAGGATTTAATTAGAAATTGAGCACGCATGTAGTTGATCAACTAAATCAGAAATATGACACGTGCAACAATTATAAAAATATGATTCTTTCCAGAAAGTTTTTGGAGATGGGAAGAAAAAGAATCTAAAAAGTTAAACATAAATTCAATAGATATGACAACACAAATAAAAATAAAATGTTATTCTAAGTGTTGCCAATAAAAAATAAAGCACGGGTTGCAGCGTGTTGCAGCACAGAAAGCGAGAGAGCAATAGAGTACGAGTACAAGAGATTGAGAGAATGAGTAATTGTGTGATTTCAAAGCTCTGTCTCGATGCTCTTTTTATAGTCCTTCCCTAGTCGTCTGGAGCTTCCCTGGTCGCCTATATACGTGCTGACGTGATTGTAACTTCTATCTGGTAGATAACGTAACTGCGTCAACTGGAAGTCCTCTAGTCACCTTGAGAGTAGTGAAATATGATCTTGACCTGACTCGCTCGGGTTGCTGATAACCTCATCTCCCAGTGAAACTGCTCTGGTCGCTTGTATGCTCCGATCGCCTAGACCTCTGACTTCATTTGCCGAGATTATCACCTGTCAGTTGCCCCGGACTTCCTCCAATCGCCTTGAACTATCGAACCGCTTCCTTACAATTGTTACACGTAATGAGTATGATGCAATATTTAAAGTTACTCACACTTACTTGGGGTCTAGACGCTCAACTCCCAGTTGATTCCACTTGGACTTGATTGCCAAGCTTCTACTATCAATTTACTCCACTTGGCCTTGTCCATCAAGCTCTCCAACTTACTCCACTTGAACTTGCCCACCAAGTTTCAGCCTCTACCTTACTCCACTTGGTCTTATCTCCACTTGGACTTGATTCACCTAGTTCTCAACTAGGACTTAGTTGCTTAATTCCCAACCAAAAATTAGCTCATGCCAGATTCCCAATTAGGACTTCAAATGCCTAGTTCCACTAGGGTTTCGCATATGTTGATAAAAATAAAGTTGCAAGCTTCAACGATCCAGACATGGATTGAAGCAAGTATTCAAGAGTTGGAATATCTGTTTTGTTGAGGCAATCAAAGAGTTTGATTTCTCACAAAATCTTGTCGGACCTAGCGTGTATAAGAAAGTTAGTCGGAGTGCGGTCATATTCCGAGTGTTATATGCCAACAATATATTACTTATACGAAATGATGTATCTGTTCTACAGTCAGTTAAAGTTTGGTTGTCCAAGAAGTTTTCCATAAAGGACAAGAGAAGCAACCTATATCCTCAGGATTAAGATCTATAGAGATAGATCAAAATAGTTGCTTGGTCCTTGAGTCAGATATTTTTATTACCTAAGTATACGTAGATGACATAGTTTTGAGATCAACAATCTCAAAAATTTTATAAGAGTTTATAACTTTAATGAAATAAGAATTTGAAATGAGTCTAGTAGGTGAACTAACATTTTTCTTAAGTTTACAAATCAAACAAACTAAAGAAGATAATCATGTATATTAACAAAAATATACTAAAGAATTACTTAAAAGGTTTGGAATTGAAAATACTAAGGAAATAAAAACATTAATGACAACTAATATAGCATTAGATAGTGATCAAATGGAAAACCAATTGACCTTACATACTATAGAAGTGTCATATGTAGCCGCTTATACCTAACTACAAGCCGATCCGATATTTATTTGTGGTTAGTATGTGTGCAAGATACCAAACCTGTTCTAACGAATCCTACTTATCTAATGTTAAAAGAATCTTTAGATATCTAAAAGACACAATTAATGTGGGAATGTGGTACCCTAGGACAACAAACTTTGAACTTATAAGATTTTCTGACTCAAATTACGTCGGTTGTAAATTGGACAAAAAAGTATTAAGTGGTAGATGCCAACTTCTTGAACCATCACTTGTCAGTTGGTTTAGTATAAAACAACAGTATGTTGCTTTGTCTACTACTGAAGTAGAATACATAGCAATGGGTGAATGCGTAGCACAATTATTATAGATGATACACACATTAATGACTTAGTCACTGTCAGGACTTCAACACTTGTTAAGCAATCTACTCCTGCACACTTAACATTAATTTGTTAGATCATAACAAACTTAACTTTAACCTTAGTCATACATAAAAATTAGTTAAATATTGTGCTCCCAGCACCAACAGTATGATCTTATGACTTGTAACACTTAATTGACTCTTTTGGTTCTCGTCTTCTTGGATTTTAGGCCGCCAACGGGAAGTAAGTTTAGGAGTGAGAGTGAGGAAGAGAGGAGAACTCAATTGATTCTTTTGGTTCTTGTTTTCTTTGAACTACCGGCTGTCAACCGGAAGAAGTTTAAGGAGTGAGAGTGAGGAAGAGAGAAGTAGGGTAGAGGAAGGGGAGAGAGTGGAATTTATTGGGAACTGAAAATTTGAATAAAAAAGTTTGGCCGCTATAGCAATTTTGCTCGTTGTTTTTGATGAAATGACAGCTAAAGTTCAAAGGGGAATTTTAAGGATAAGATTGAAACAATAACCTGTATATATACTAAAATGGAAACTGGAATATGGTTGAAGAATCTTTTTGTATGTAAAATTATTGTCATTAGATGATGTCTTCTCCAACATAATTTTCACACCACGCTTGGTCTCAACCCATCAAGTGGCAAGCTTCACTCGGTGCGCGCCGACTAAAGGAAGCTAGGGCAAAATTACAACTAAACTAAATGCATACTTTGGATAGAAATCCAAGCCACTATAATATACTCTCGATGCTCGACTTGCTATTAACAAAAACAAAAGGGAGTGAGCATAAATATGCAAAGGAAGTTAATAACATTTAAAAATAATATTTTCCTACCATAATCTCTTTTAAACCTAGTATAACACTGAGGGTGCGTTTGGTTCAAGTCATCATGTATAACCTTGGTTATGTGATTACCAGGTAATCACATAACCAAGGTTATAGGGAATAAAACATAACCAAATGTTGTTTGGTTCAACTTAGGTAATGCAACAAAAACTTGTTTGTTTGAAGGTTTTAATGAATACCCTATTTTAATATTTTACCGTATTACCCTCAGTTACAAAACTAACTATACATAATATTATTATTATTATTATTTATTTTTTAATGTTTTTTTACTTTTATTTTTCTTGTATATTTTTTTACTTTTTTATGTGTTTTTTTATTTTTTAATGTTTTTATATTTTTATATTATTTATATTTATATTATTTATTTTTTTACATTTTTTTAATTTTAATTTTTATTTATTTATTTTATTTTTAAAATTTTTATAATTTTTTTTTAAAAAAAAAATTTAAAAATTTTTATTTTTTTTTAAAATTTTTTAATTTTTTTTTAAATTTTTATAATTTTTTTAAATTTTTTTTTAAATTTTAATTTTTTTTTTAACATTTTTTAAATTTTTAAAATTTTTATTTTTTTTAAAATTATATATTTTTTTTAAAAAATAAATTTTTAAATTTTTTAAAACATTTTTTTTATTTTTTTACATTTTTTCTCTTTTTTTTTTCATGTTTTTTCTTATCGGAGGGTATTTTTGGTAAAAAAAATTCGTTAACCCCGGAATCAAGAAAAACCTTAGTTTTCTGAGGTTTTTCGATTCCGGGCTACATGACCCTTTTGCTGACGTGTCGGGCATGGAACATTACTTGGGAATCATCGAATACCTAAACCAAACAAGGTTTTTGTTGATAACCTTGGATGGATAACCAAGGTTATCAAGAATAACCCCGAACCAAACGCACCCTGAGAGTTTCATATCTTGGGCCCGTGACTAGATGCATACATGTAATATAGGAGGGCCTCGCCGTAACACTTTCCCTATATTGACATGAAATCCCTAGTACAAATAAAGGACCTCGCCTACCTGCGAGTCATACATAAAACCTTAATAAAAATACACAATAACAATGCAATACGTCCATGCAACATAGGGAACATACTTATAAAAACAACAAATTAGCATGAAATAGAAGAATTCCACTCAACATCTCAAAATTTAAAAGTAATTAAAAACCAATTATTACAAAACATGAATAGAGAAAATGGCATCCATCCAATATGCACCAAACATCTTGTGAAATATTACCAATGGATAAGGATAGAAAATTAGTAAGCAATAAAAAACTAATTGCATAAATTGAGCATAACCAAAGTAAAACATACCACTAAAAGCTCATAGCAACCGTTGTGCTCAAAGAAACAACATATAATGAAAGTAATCAATACAAATATTCAGGTATTCCTCTTGCTATGGAAAAGTTGCGAATTGTCAATTATGAACTTTTACTTGATGTGATAACGAAGAAGATAAATTCATGGCCAAAGCGCACATTATCCTATGTTGGGCGCTTGAGTTGGTCAGATCAGTCCTACAAGAAGTTGAGTTTTATTGGCTCGCTATACTTCCCATACCTCGTGGAGTTATTGATAAGATATATGACATATGTCGAACGTTTGTTTGGTCCTCAAAGCATCCGCCAATCTCCTAGGCCAAGATTTGTCTTTCTAAACAAGGAGGATATGAACTTCGGGATCTACAAGCATAGAATAATGCTCTACTTTGCAGGACACTTTGGAACATCCAATGCAACACGGATTCTTTATAGGTGTGATGGATCCATCACCACTAAATCAAAGGAGTTGATTTTTGGCAATGACACTCGAAACCCTCGGATTCCCTATTGGCTAAGCGACTTGTTGACATCCGAGATGGGATGAATTGGCAAGCAACAACGAATATGAGGCTGCTGGAATGGTTTGTTGCGGAGAAAAATGGGACAGTAAATGCGTACGATTTCTTTCGACCAAAGAGGTCGGTGGCCTCTTGGGCATTAGTGATATGGAGGCTAAGAATTCTACCAAACACCATTTTATTGTTTGGTTGCTTGCTCATGGAAAGTTGAGGACGACAAATAGACTTCTGTATGTATTAGACAAAGGTTGTGCTTTATGCCACAGGTATGATGAATCAAATGCACACATCTTTTTTGAGTGTTCCATTACTACTCCTATGGAACAAGGTAAGAAGATGACTAGACATTCAACATGAGTCAGAACCATAGAGAGACTATTGTAGGTATTCCAACAACACTATAGAGGTGACTGACGCATCATGAAAGCACAATACCTTGCTGTTTCATGTATGATTTATCTTTTATGGGAATGTCACAATAGATGTCACTTTGAGAATGATGTACTTGATGTTGATAGGATGTTCCGCAAACTATAGACACATGTCTACCGGGATGTCATTTTGAGAATGATGTACCTGATGTTGATAGGATGTTCCACAAACTATAGACATATGTCTACCGGTTTGTGAATCTCCATTAATTGTATATCTGATTGTTTGTCATTTTGATATCTATATATATATTTACCTTTCTCCAAAAAAAAATCAATACAAATATTGCAATGCATAAGGAGTATATACCACCAACCTTATTGGGATTGAGATCCTCCACTTTATGCCTTCATCATGTAGTAAGCGTGTGATCCTATTCGAAGCCACTTTATGCTAGAGATCTTGCTGATTTTGCCTCACGTGATTTTGCATCAGAGATCTGGCACATCATTTTTTTTTTTTCTGTCAGAGATACATTGTGTTCTCAACGTCATTCTAAGCCTAAGATCCTACACACTATGCTTTTAACATTATTCTATATGAGAGATCTTGCACCTAATGCCTTTGTCATGTAGTGCCTTCTTTTGACTTCTTTTGGCCCAACAACTCAGAAGTCACTATCCCATTTGAGTCTCTATGTTAACCCTACTTTCTCCATTAGGAGTCCCTAACCTATCACAAATACAATTTAGGACATCCTGACTTTCTAAAAGTTCTTGACCATAGAGGGGCACCTACTCTGATTTTTTTTTATTTCACCTCCCTATAGGATTATTTGCTCTAACTTTAGGTAAGTTATCCATATAATAGAATACAATCAACATTATAATGTAAAGCTCACTATATACCCCGCACACATTAGTGCCTCTAAATAAGTGTTGTTTCACCCCATTTCAATGCCTAGTAAGATATCTTTGAGTCAATATTGTTATTTCACCACATTTTATCATTTTAATCATGCACAATAATGCTTTTAGTAGAAGTAAGCAAGAACACTCACTAATTCACATCACCATCAATCTCTTTAAAACACCTCTAGGCTCCTCTAACAACTAAAAAACTTTTCTAACACGCCTCTAGTCCAATATTCTTTAAACCTACTATGTCCATCACCGTATGTTTGCACATTCACCTTAACATCCTCATCTCTACAAATCTCATCTTTTGCTCGTGTGCTCGCTTTATAGTCCAACGTTTAGCCCCATTTAACACAATGTAACATAGCAGGTCTAACCATCGTTTTGTAAAACTTTTCTTTAAACTTTAGAGGTATCTTACGATCACAAATAACACCATACACCCTCTTTTATTTCAACTATCTTATTTATATCTTATGTAAAACATCTCTATCAACCCCTTTATCTTTTTACAAAAACGATTCTAGGTATTTGAACTAGTCAATTTCTTGCTTAACAATTGTCTTGCTATGTCTAATACTGCTAAATTTAAATTTCATACATTATATTTTTACTTTACGAGTCTAAAACTTTTTACTTCTAATTTGAGCTTAGCATTTATTCCTTCACATGTATTATCGATCAAAATAATATTATCTCCAAACAATATGCACTATGGTAATATGTTTTGAATATGTCAAGGGAATTCATCTATAAAAAAAATGAATTTTTAATATAAAAATTAGATTAATCTATGAATAATCTAAAGTTGAAATATTTTCATAAATATAAATTTAACATAAGCAAATGCCCATAATTATCAAAAACCTATGTCTAAATTAGAAATCAATCTTCCTAACCATTATAGATGCAAGTTTTTACACTTATGCTTCTCCAATAAAACTTCAAGTGATTAACAGTGCAATAATAGTAAAATTATAAATTTTGAATTTAGATCGTATTGATAGTTGTTGCAGATTTAATAGGTAGGTGCATGAGGTAATAGCGAAACGTGAACTCAATAATGAGCAACATATCTCGATATTTTAAACCTTGATCCTAACCAAAATTCCCATTAATAGCATTAACTAATCTTTCAACTCACCCTAAAAACACCCATGCTAACCTAAAATTTCTTTGATTTTAGTACCAAATCAATTTCCCTTTAACTCGAGTCCAACTAAATCTCAACTCAAAGCTAACATCCATCACTCTTAATGGCAACCTAAATTAAATAAAAAAATCTGGATCCTACTATATCATCAAATTTAATTATGTTAGAAGACATCCCTTAGTGTCAGTAAATCTAGTTGAAAAATAAATTTTATTTCGGATCTTAATTAAATTTTTGGGATGTTGAAATAATCCAAAAAATAATAATTGACGGAGTAATGCTTTTATATCACTCTGAGGATTAGATATGGGAATATGGAGTCTCTACTTGTGTGTTTTTTATTTATGAATTATGGTGTAATCTGTAAGAAAACTTCACTAATTATAACTTACTTAGGCTTAAAATGGATTTGTTGAAATTATATTTATGGTTAAATATTAAATAGTTTATATTCTTATGTATTGTATGATTATTACAGGGTTTCACAAATGCAGTCAAACGACCGGTCAGGATACGTGACTTGCTCTTATGATGAGGTATGCATTCATCAAATCAATTTATTGCATGCAATTAGTATGATTCATTTATTTTAATAAATAATTTGGTGTGAATGCACTACTGGTTTACATAATTCAATAATTTATTCTCATACTTTCTAGGATTGCTACATTATGATTTCCCCCCCTAGTGATATAATTTTGGACCCTTTTTTCGTGTATCACTAAATTTACTATAAGATCATACCCTAGAATAACTCTTCTGATTCTACAAGCTAGATTAACTAGGCTATTATTTTTTTTTTTTTTTTTTTTTTTTGCAGTTGTTAAGATCATACCCTAAAATAACTCTTATGATTCTACAAGCTAGATTAACTAGGCTATCTTTTTTTTTTGGATGAAAGTAGGCTATCTTAATTCCGAATGGGTTCAATATGTATGTGATTAGCTACAATCATGATCTAAGTTGTTGTATAGTTAGAATTAGCAATCTAGATTGGTCCTATGAGATAATTCACAACTCTCTTTCTATGCACATTTTCATCTTCAACAACTGCTTAGGTCTTTCTATGTTAAATATAAGAAAATTACTTGGTGATCTGCACTAGCTCGATTATAATCCAGTTGCAGAGTTGTAGTATTGAATAACATTGTCTAGATGGGGTGAATAGACAGTCATGTACTTTTCTTTCAATCACGACTTAATTTAGATGTTAGAAATATATGTACATGGGTGTGAAGATGAGAGTGACAATGATAAGCAAAAATAAGAATAACAAAAACAACATAACCCTAACAAGAAGTGTACCGTGGTTGAACTCTTAGTTCCCCTACGTACTCGACCCTTTCGCTTCCAATGACCCAAGGGTGTAGCTGAGCCGGTAACCATGTGGCAGATTTGTAGAATGGAGCTAGAGTTGCATCCCGACGAAGCCCGTGAAAAATGTCCTTCCACATTGGGGCATGCACGATACCTTATTTACTTCCTCCCAATGGCATGGGGGAGTCGTGGGGGGTGGGGGTAACGGATTTCACCTTTTGCATAATTAAATTAGTGGAACATGCCACAACAATCCAAAGAATAAGACCTAACACATACAAGACCTCAACCCGACCAATGAAAATTTTCATTCAATGCGTAAATCTCATGAGGATGAAATCTTTACCCAAACAAATGTGATTTATAATCAATTATCTTTACATGAATGGATAGATCTAGAAAGAGAAATTCACACTACACCCTATAACATAAAAATACCCTAGGTGAGAGAGGAGAAATTACTTAAGAGAGCTTTAGATGCAAGGATGAAACCTATGACTTTCAAAGCCCTTGGTGATCCTTTTTCCACTTCAGCAATGGTAAAAGAATGCATGAAGTGTTTATGTGAAGATCTTGTACCAAAAGAGTAACCAAAATCTGTTTTAAAACAAGGCCTAACAATCATATTTTCAATTGATTGCATAAGCAATAAACAGCTTTAATGAACCAAAAACTAGTCACTTGGTCATTAATGACCATTAAATGCTAACATTCAAATCTTGGTCTACCTACAAGGTCTTTGTTGCCACTGCTAAGTTAGATTAATCCAGTAAAATTGTTAGCCCACTTAACTTATTTTGTAAGTTAAGACTATGTAAAATGCCATCTTTGGTCGACCAACATAATTTTAATTGCCTAAACCTTAGCTAGCAGTACTAGTCTACCTAAAATCTTTAAAGGTCACCTTAGACCTTAAGAGTAACTCTATTGGTGCCATTCCCTACGTAGAAGTTAATATTAACATTTCAAGAAATCCATTTGAAACAAATCAAAAGGATTACAAGACAAATGCCATGGGTCTTTAGGTCTATCTTTAAGCTCAATATCATTCCTTGAGCTAAATGTTCCATATAACACTACATCTGATCCATTAAATCCATCATTGCATTTGCGTTAACTATTTCCACATCAAGATTCTTCTTGACAAACATGCCAAAACTAAAAGGTCTACTAATTTAAACATTTGGTCAATCATCAAAATATTATGGTCAAACACGACCACAAGAGAGTTGGAACTCATTTCCTAACATCAATTTTTGTAATTTCTAACTTTAGCCCAACCCCAACCCATTCCTTGTTACCTAATAAAGGCCACATTCTAGTTATTCCACAACACCGTTCATGTGTAAAGCAACCCAAACAACAAACATGGAACACAATCAAATGTGTCATCATTCTGTTAACTCGTGTGATCTTCACTGTCTCAACAAATGTGAAAAACTAATATCTCATCATTCTACTAACCCATGATCTTCATTGTCTCTTAGTTGATTGTTTAGATGATACTATTATCAATGCCTCATCATTCCGTTAACCCATGGTCTTCATTGTTTCAACAAACACGGAACACAAACAAATGCCATTATCCCTTAACCCATGATCTTCATTGTCTCTTAGTTTGTTTAGATGATACCATCATCGATGACATAAGATATAGGGAGTGGCTGAGATGAGCAGACTTACAATCCATAAGGAAGCTTGTAACTTGTAAGGCTTTTTGAGTAACGCTCATTAGATACAATTACCTATCTTGCCTATTAGACATTTACAAAGATTGGCTGTAAAACTTAGAACGTCATTATTGTTAAATTGTGTTTGCCCCAACTATTTGACATCATTATAACATCGTATCAATATAATTATATTTCATTATGTAAACTAGTTTTTTTGTTTCTTTTATCTTCTCTATTCTTATACTTTTCACTCATGTACAAAGTCAGAATGAATATGACAACTGATAAAATGCAATATAGCTTTCTTTGGTCATGATTTCGAATAGGTGAATCTTCCTCTTTAACTTATCTCACAATGACATTTTTCAAGGCAAAACTAATTCATTAAGAGTGAAGATGAACTTAGCCATCTATTTATATGAGAAAACTATAAATTAACTCTATGATAACAAGTTAAAATTTGGTTGTAACTAATGTGTATAACTTCACTTGATTATCACAGTGTGGATTCTGGTTGAACATTTCGATTTTAGCTAGGATTAAATTAAGACATTTAAGTGTTTATTAACTATTGCTCGCCCTTAATAAAGAAAACAGTATAGTGTTCTCTTATATGAGCAACATTAATTAGTTTTTTATGTAATAAAATAAATACATATTATACTTGAGGCTCAAATATAAGGTTAACTAACTATAAATCTTTCAGGATAACAAAAATAAAATTTAACCCATTTGAAGGCATTTCAAACAATTCAAGTCATGAAACTATCAACATTGAATTATGGAAGAGATTATATGGTCCAGAGATTCTTTTTATTCAAGATCGGGAATGCTATAACTTCATTGATATGGATTAGAAAGTGTGATGCTTTGGGTGTTATTTTTAATATAAATCTATTACTCCACCATATAAGTTCTACTTAAGCCCATTAGAAATCAAGATTAATTTATTTCTTGTAAGCTATGTAGTAAGATAACCTTATATTCTCTGAATCATGAGAGGCCTTCATTTTTGTTTTTTCTCTAACTATATAAATAGTTAATTTCATCTTCCATACCAGAAACTTTGTTGTTATGGTTGATACACAAGATATAAGAATAGCTTGCCAAATTGATTAGTTTTTCACAAACACGTAGTTGGATAGGTTTGCCAAATTAATTAATTAAGCATAGAAGTAATTTGTACTTAGCTTGATGACTATAAATTGAGACTGATTCAAATTGAACGGTGCTAAAGAAAATTAGCCCAAGTGGCCATAAAATCAAAGTGTTTTTGAGGTTGTTGGGTTTGATCTAAGGTGAATGCACTTTGACTGAGGCAATGTGTCATGACCCGAAGGGAGAAGCCCCTATACAAGAGTGTCTCCTTATGACAATATTCATCACTACATCATAACCACATAATAGCACTACTAAAGGGTGTACAAGGCTGAAACAATAATATAAAATATGTTTTAACTCCTAATGACAACCACAACTTGACTAATGTCAATTGACATAACTGGACTCATTGACAGAGAAAATACATAAACAAAACAATTCATGCACTATGAAAAATAAAATAAATCGGCACTAATGGAAATGTCTCCAATGTTGTAGCTAGGTATCTTTGAGCATGATGATTCTAAAATACTATCCAAATCTTGAAGATCACTTCAAGTTTGTGAATATGGAGATCAAAGGAAAAATTAGTAGTGAGCACACAGGTGCAAGGTAGGGTAAGAAAATATGTGTATGATATAATATCATAGGAGGTAACAACAAAACATTATATATATGTAGTGGCATCATTAAACAATTCTCATCGTTCCTCTTTTGTACTTGTTAAATAGTTTATCATTCTTCCTACGTTTCCTCTTTTACATTGTTACACATTTCCTATCTTATGTTACATAAGAATCAACATAAATTATCGAGGGTGAACAATTCCCAATCTCATGCTAAAGGATGCATTGTATATAAAGATGAACAACTCACAATTCACTTAATATAGAAGTACATATAAATATAAAATAGAGGGTGAATAACCCATATTCCATCTAGTAAAGATGCATCGTATATAGGAGTGAACAACCTACAATCTCCTTGAAATGCACCTTGTCAAGAAAAGGTAAACAACCTGTAATCAACCCAGTGAGATAACTATCTTGTGTAAAATGACTGAAACCTACAAACATGTGACAAAACCCAAGGGCCGTTTGTATGTTTAGATCCTAGACTATAATAGAAGTAACGCATGTGATTTTTTAATTTAACTTATGTGGTCACATAGTCCCTTCAAAACGCAGAGCCGAAACTCTGGTTTAAGTGTTGCATTCATTAAGTAATCACGCAACTCCTTTTGGAGCATAGAGATAAAGTTCTATACTAAATATAAGAAATTTATTCATTGTTCTATTAATTTAGCATAACTTATTGCAAATTCTAGTTTATTACAATTTTTATGATAGTTTAAATTCTTTTAAGCGAACTTTCCTAGGTTTTCATACTCCTTTTTATATCATTTGTTAGTGAAAAATGCAAGCAATATAAAAGAAATTATCAAGCAAGACAAGAATAGAGATGAGTCCATAAATAATTCTTTTCTAAAGTAATCTCAAGTTGATTCTCATTTCATTTATTTCATCAGTGTAAATTTGAGAAACAAGCAAGATCACCCACCTAATGGGTGACTAAAATCACACTGCCTTGCCACAAAACAACTCTTGGCTCCTCTAACTAGGACACACCTAGAGAAAACATGTGTGGTACCCAGAAATAATATCTGAAGTTAAAGGAAGAAGATAAACTATGAACACCATTTCTATATTTTTTTTTTGTTTGGGTTTACTGGGCATTCAACTAGGGTTTACCTTTCAATACAAGTGAGGGGTTTCCCAACATTAACAAAGAGGTTTAAAACTATAAATTGTAATGCATTGAAAGAGAAGAAGACAAACTCAAGAAAAACCTCATCAACAATATATAAACTTCATCTTTAAGAGTTGACCTTAAAACTATTCATAATCCACCATAGTTTTACCGATATCATAAATTCAAGAGAATAAAAAACAGAAAAATAATGGAGATTATATTCTAAAAGATTCAACATCTTATGGAGGAGAACAAAGTGATTACATTAGTTCCAACCTTACTGGTCTCCTCAAATCAATTCAATTTGTACTTGATTAGAAGCAATAAGACCACAATTGAGAAGATAAAACATTGGCACCCACAACCATCAATCGCCCTGTGTTTGTGCTTGCAATTTGGAGCAGTAACAACCTGTGCTGGTAGCAAATAGAGGAGGTGGTGGTGGTCACAGTGATCACCTTCAGTGTTGCTGCTTCAATGACGTTGTTGAATAAGAGGAGCAGGTGTGCAGCGAAGATGGTGTTGTGTGCAAACAGAGGAAGAAGAAAAGAAGAGAGAGACATGCTCTGTGGGTAATAAAGCAAGAGATAGTGCATAAGTTCAGAAGAAGATTAGGTTAATTAAATTGGAAATTTTGCAAATGTCCACTAAGTTTTGAAATTCACAGCTAGGTCCCTAAGAAAAAAAATTTATATTATAGATCCTGCATCCCTAAAAAAAATTTGGTACTCCAAATTTAGTCGGTTACTTGAAGGAAAAAAAGGTGCGAGAATCCATTTCGTATATCTTCCTTGCACTCCTAAGTAGCCTTTTGGTGAAAGGAATGTTGCTAACCCATCTTTATGTGATGCACCTTCTTTCGAAGTTGGTGCTCCTTGCAATCCAAGATGCGGACTCATGCCTCTCATAAGTAGAATTTGGATCAAGTAGTATTGTTAAGCACTCTGACAGATGTGATAAATCATAAACATAATTTATTTTGATACATGGAAGGCATCATGGGCTCCAATAGTCTATGAGCCACTAGGCCAACTTGTTTAAGAATCAGAAAGGGTCCAATGAATCATGGAGCTAACTTCATTTTTATACCAAAAGTTCCTTTTATACATAAAGAAATAGGTAATCCCTCACATGGAATTCCAACTCTTTGTCTCTTGTCTATATACATTTTTTTATCTACTCTGAGCTGCCAACAATCTTTGTTTAATCATCTTCACCATATCTACATCTCACTGAAGCCACTATAGACCAAGTAGTTGGCATTCACCGCCTTCATCCAATAACATGGGTGATCTACAAGCTTGACCATATAGTGCCTTGAAAGTAGTGATATAAATAGTCAAATGTAAGCTATTATTATAAGTGAACTCTACCAAATGTAAATGGTTTTCTCAACTATCCCCAAATTCTAGCATATAATTTTGTAAGAGATCCTCTAGGGTCTTGATATTACACTCTAACCGACCCTCTGTTTGAGGGTGGAAAATAGAACTAAATGTAACTCAATGCCCAAGCCTTTTGTAAACTTGCTAAAATTTAGACGTGAAGTGAGGGTCATGATCAAATATAATACTCAATGGAATTCTGTGTATTCTCATGATATCTTTGCAATAAAGATCAGCTAAGTAGTCAAATATGCCAGTCTCATAAATGGATAAAAATTTTACCAATTTAGTCATCTAAGTAGTCAAATGCATCAGTCTCATAAAATGGATAAAAATTATACCAATTTAGTCAATTAGTTTACAACTACCTAAATCGCATCATGCCTCTTTTTGGATCTCAGTAGTTCGACAACAAAATTCATGGTGATGTGCTCCCATTTCCACTAAGGGATATGAATCTTTTGAAGGAGTCATACCATTGTGGTGTTTTGCCTTAATTTGTTGATAGATTAAACAATGAGCCACACTACATCACTTTTTATATTCTACCACTAGCAGTCCCCAGGGCGTAGCACAGCTGGGGGCGCATGGTTTCGTGGTCGAAAGGTCTAGGGTTTGATCCTCGGGGTGTCATTGCCCGGGGTTAGCGTCCCGGCTATGCGCTTTCAGCTGTGTACCTGCGTTACCTCCTTCCATATCCGTGGGACCGGCTCTAGGGGGGCCGCTGATGTGGCGGTTCCACATTTATATTCTACCACTAGCAGTTTTTCTTAAGGTTAGGATAGTGTACACTTTAACTCACCATCCTTTTGATAGTGGAAGGCAAAACTAAATGTAACTCGGTGCCCAATTCTTTCTGTAAACTTTGCCAAAATTTAAATGTAAAGTGAGGTCATGATTGAATATGATAATGAAATTCTGTGTAGTCTCATGATATTTGTACAATAAAGAGCAGTTAAGCGGTCCAATGCATCAATCTAATAAATAGATAAAAAAAATGTGTTGATTTAGTCATTTGGTCTATAACTACCTAAATCATATCATGTCCTTTCTAGATCTTGGTAATTTGAAAACAAAATCCACGGTGATATGATCTCATTTCCACAAAGGAGCACGAATCTTCTGAAGGAGTTTTGCCCTCTGGTGTTTTGCCTTAATTTATTAACAAATTAAACAATGAGCCATATATTGAACCACATTGCTTTTTATATTTTGTCATGCCATGTTATGCCACTAGTAGTTTTCCTAAAGGTCTTTGTACCTTCAAATAGTACTAGAGTGCATATTATATCAAGCACAATGGAACAGTGAGCTTCTTGTAAGAGCTTTTAACCATGTGATTCAGGGCAAAATCATAGAATCCATTCATCATCAAGAGAGAACTTTGTTTTAGATCGTGTCTTAATTTTCCAGCAATTTACTGCATATGTTTATCTTGCAATTGATCCGCGCAACAAGGAGGATTGTGTTATGAGAATGACTAAGATAGCTTTTCGTGTTTAGCCTACCTCAATTAGATCTAACCACAAAAATTGATGAACCATGTCTAAAACTGCTATTCTGCAATGGGCTAAAACTCTTTTGGACTTCCTACCCTGTGCATCTGCTACAACATTTACCGTAGAAATATTGTGCATTCATAGTTTTTCATGAATTCCATCCATCTTCTCTAATGCAGGCTCAATTCCTTCTATGTGAAGAAGTACTTTAAAATTTTATGATTGGTGTAAATATCAAACATGATTCTGTAGAAATATTGTCTTTGCATTTTCAGAGCAAAAATAATGGCTGCTCGCTCTAAGTCAAGTACTACATAGTTTCACTCATGGTCTTTCAGTTGGCTAGAGGAGGCATAAGCCACCCCTTGCTCGAGTTGCATCAAAATTGCCCCCAAAGCCTTGGTTAGACACGTTTATGTAGAAGGAAAATCCATCTTCACTCGTGAGAAAGATGAGGGTGGGAGAAATCCTCTATGAAACAACGATAGTAGCTAATCCAAGAAAACTATGAACCTCTTGCAATCTTAGGTGGCTCCCACTTGGTCACTACTTTAATTTTTTGCAGGCCAATCGAGATGCCTTTTCTATAAACAATATGCTTGAGAAAACCTACTGAAGGTAACCAAAATTCACACTTTTTTTTTTCAGTTTCGCTATTTATTGATCAGTGTGCTATCAAAATGAACTTAAGCTTTATGTCGTATTCCTAATAGTACTTGTCACGCCCCCAAAGGAGTCTCTGCTAGACAAAAATCCGACAGCATCTCCCCTGTACCGGTGACAATCTGAAGCATCAATACAAACAAAATACATCAGCTACATGCGGCTGGAATATTTATATACACAACCACGCAGTTATAATCACAGCCCACTCGGCTGGAATGAAACAATCACAACCACGCAGTTATATATAAAACAGCTCACACGGATGTATAAAAAACACAGCGGAAAAATGAAGGAAAGCCCACATAACCCAAATAAATACAATGCATGCCGGCACGGCTTAAACACAAATACAACACCCAAAACCATAAGATAGTCACATGGCTACACACAAATACAATACCAAAAATAATAAAAGAATATACAAAAAGAAAACAAACATGAGATGAAACCGTCTTCGGATGTGACGTAGGACCCGACAGACAGGATACTCCAAGCGACACACCAACCATCTACAAGCTACCTGAAAACATAAACGTATACATGCGGTGGTGAGTATAGGTAAGCGGGTAATAGAAAAGACAGTGCACGGTCTACAAATAAAACATGGAGATCAAAAGTATACAGTCTTAGTAGGGAATAAAGAAACATGATCATACTATCATATCAATGCACCTAAATATATCTGACATACCGACATAGCCAACAAATACAACTACCTGTACCAGTCTATCCCACAAGATATAATGATCATAGCTGGCATACAACTGCATGGACCACAACTACCATAATGATAAATACATACCCAATCTGGAATCGACACAAGGTACAAAGATCAGTAAACTCACTGGATCTGCAACAGACATACCCGTGACACCTGTGCAATATAAATACGACTGCATATACATGTAAAATAAATGACATGTATGCAGCATGACAACCAAATGCAACAAGCATATCTCAAACAAGTGCAACAACCACAATCACATGCAACTAGTATCTACTAGGCATGTATGCAAATATATATCCACAGATGCACCGCGCATCATATGCAAATGTGTATGCATGCTCCATGGTCACCCCCGCCACCTCTCCAGACACCACGACCCCTGTATGACCGAGAGGCTTGGGTCCGTGACAAACCGTACAAGCCTCACGCATGTAACCGCTATAAAGCGACTGAGGCGACAGTATACTATGTAGTTATCTAACTACATAGCTAAGGGTCCTAACCACTCACAACTCAAGCCCCCTGAATACTGTACCCTCAAGATCCACTACTCCAGAGTGGTCGAGGCTGACAGAGTAAAAACACTGAGCAGTAAGCGCGACAGACATAGCTCCACTCCCAACTACCACTCTCCATCAGTGGTAGAGTGGACAGCTATAAAAGACTGACGACCCTCTCAACCACAAGGGAGACTAGTCGTCAGATGCAATGAAGGATGAACATGATATATATATAATCATGATACAAACACCGTCATCATCCATGCAACCTCTAAACCACATAAGCACTGCACAACAAGAATATAATCGTCATGATACCTCCACATATCCCACCAAACATATGTACACAACTACACATGTATAATCAACTAAAAATCTCCAATAATCCCACAAGACACATGTACATAAATACAATCAACATGTATCCTCCAGTAGTAAACACGTCAGACATGTGTATAAACCACAAACATACAATTAACACAACTCCTCCAAAAGTACATAACAAATACGTGTGTACATACAACATGCAAATGTACGGTCAACATGATGTCTCCTAAAACACATACCAAGCTACGTACAGTCCACATTATATGCAAAATCAGCATGATAAATCTAACCACTCGACAATCCCTACAATACATACTCTACACGCGTAATCACAGCAGAGTAGAAATCAAGAGTAGAGACTGTATATGATATAACTAGGACATCTCAAAGATCAAGCATAAGTATCAAGCAGGAAGGCAACCAACAAATACGATATAAGGAAAAGCAGCCTAATCCATCACATAAAACCATGCACTAAGCTCAATAAAAAATCTACATAGAGCCAAGGAAGAAATACCCGCCTTAAAATGTAGATCGTGTCAAGTAATCCCACGTCAAGACACTCGTCTCGTATCCAAGTCCTGCATCATTATATATATATTTTATTTAGCTAAATTCACAAGAATTAAAATAGCTAAATAAAATCCCTTCCTAGTTAGGATAACTCCACTCAAATCTGATCTCTGATTATTCCTCCAAATCAACACATCATTTAATCCAATAACAAATCTATCTCTTAATTACCAATCCACCACATAATGATATCAAACCACAACAATCTATCATAAAAATCAAATCTCCATCATAAGTCTACAACAACCTAACATCATCATCGGCAACTACCCAAATCACCACATCCGATAATCCAACCAATAATCAATCCAATGATCCTAAGAATGATCACATAACAATCCATATCAACAAATCACCATCTCAATACAAACCCCACAACCCATAGAAATCCAAATTTAACATCGTACTAATAGAATACTCAAGGTGCATCCCTAGAAAAGCACTGACCTTAAGGTATGGCAGCAACTCCAGTAGCTCAGCAACCCTACAACTTACTGCCGAGAAGCTACAAAGAATTACCAGAACCAATTCTTCTAAGAATCAATCCATAAATCCAATCATATAGCAAAGGATTTGTTGAAACCCTAATTCACAACTCTAAACTCACCTCAACAGAATCTTCACCTCCTCACCTGAGGCCTGCACAGCTTCAAGAAGTGGAATTGGCAATGGCCGGCAACAGGGAAGGTCCACCACATACTGATCCAATGCTTCCTCTATTCCAGAACAGAAAGAAGAACAAAAATTGGAAACAATTAGGGTAAGACCTTAAATCCATATGAATCCAGATGAAGCTTACCAAGGTTGATCACCCAATTCGATCCATCTGGTAGGGAGATACATAGCATACAACAGAACACCACCACCAATTCTTCCAAAAACTCGATCCAGAACCTAATTGTACAGAAATTAATTACTGAAACCTTAACACAATAGGACCTTACCTCAACTGATCCCTAATCCCCCAGCCGAGACTCAATCAGCCACAAGAAACGGAATGCAATGATCGGCTTCAAGGAAAATTCATCCATATGTTGATTTGGTGCATCCCTCTAGATCAGATCAGGAAAAACGTTGCAAAGAGAACAGATTAGGCAAGATCTTTGAATTTCTATGATTCTAGACCACACTCACCTAAATCGATCACTTCCCAATGATCTTGCGCGATCAATCTCAGCTGGTGGCGATCCATACCATTCTCCAGTGGACAAATCAAAGAGAAGAACCGGAAAGGGCTCGATCAGCCGGTGATGATGCAAATCAACTCCTTCCCGCCGTGCCCTAGTCACCGATCGTCGGCGATTGGTCATAAAATCTGCCGAAGCAGAAACCCTTCAGCCGAAGACGACCTGGAGCCCGCTGGTATCCGTCGAGCTCCGGTGGCGAGCCTCCTTCGGCCTTGGCGTTGAGTCGCCCGAGAGAGAGAGATAGCGAGAGGAGTCGGGGAGATCGAGAGAGGGAAGAAGGAAGTGGGTTCGGGTGAGGAGAGGAGGAAACGGCGATTTGGGGAAAAAGAATAAAAGAAAATGAATTTATAATTGAAAACATTTTCTCACTTAAACGGGTATCCCAAATAGGCTTTATCCGCGCCCGCCGATCGATCCCCTCAAAACCCTCCGTACAAGCTCCGAAAAATTCCCAGAAAATTTCTAAAAATTATGGAAAAATCCAATAAGATTTTTCGTCCAATAATATTTATTATTTAATTTGGCGATATCTTACAGTACTTCTTGAAGTTGCTGCTATTGGTTGAGAGTTGAGTCCTGTTGTCTGTTATGAGGAGTTTTGGAATGCCAAATCTGGTGGTGATATTATGGCACAAGAGGATTTTCATCTGCTTCTAATTATGTTTTAGATTGGTTCAACTAATACCCACTTAGAATTGTAGTCAACCACCACCACCACAGCTTCTTCTAGTTTTTGTTTGAAATTGTCCATACCCTATTGGTAGAACGGTCTGGTGCGTTTTCTAAGGTCGATAACTCCACGGTTGACTTACAAATTACTTTTGCAAATTTCTCACATAAGCCACATCTCTTCATGAAGTCAGCAACCTTGACCCTCAGGATTTACCTTACGTATCTTGCCCTGATTACTTTAAATGCCAAGTCATGTGCCCCGATGTGACTTCCAGTCATGCCTCATGTATTTCTCCCAAAACTTACAAAGCTTCTTCTTAGTGGAGACATCTTAAGTGTGAAACCAAGAATTTCCTCTTGTATAGTACCTTAACAAATCTAAGTTGACTTTGTGCATTGAACTTGGAGGGGTTTACCTGTAGGCTCGACCCTTGTTTTTACGTAACTTCACATTTTGCAAATAATCAATGACCCTATCCATCCAATATCGACAGTCCCACTTCAACCTTAGTCCTTTGGACTTGATCATCATTGTTAAACAAAGATGGCTAATCAGCTTGCAATTTTAAATTTTTATTTGACCGTTTTAAGGTTCTAGACACCCTAAGTAGAACATTAATGTTTTCTTATGCCTAAAAAAGCTTATTTTTGATAAAAATTCAATTTATAAAGCTACGTGTGTTTCATTTTGTGTCAATCTTTTAAAGTAAGATTTAAAATCTTGTATCGTGAAAATTTTCATTCTGTGCACCATGTAACATCGGCACCGCAGGCCTTGATCTTGTGGCTAGGGGTGTGCAAAAGGTCGGTTAAATCGAATTCATGATCAAACTATTCACAAGTTAAATGTTTAGTTTGGTTAATTCAAAAATTCAATTTTTTCTTAAATATTGATTATTTCGATCAAATCGGTTCGATCTCGATTTTAAGCCTGAATTTGGTTAAACCGAATTCGGCTATGCTCGAATTGGAACCATCCTAACCGAGTTTAGTTAGGGAGTTTCAACAACAACAACAACTAAGCCTTTTCCCACTAGGTGGGGTCGGCTGTATGAATCCTTTTACGCCATTGAGCTCTATCTCCTATTATATCATCATCTATATTTAAATAAATTTTATCTTGTTTTATTGTTGCTAACCAAGTCTTTTTTGGTCTTCCTCTTCCTCGTTTGATATGCATGTTTATCATAGTTTCACATCGCCTAACTGGAGCATTTATTGGTCGTCTAAGTATATGTCCGTACCATCTTAAATGTGTCTCTCGGAGTTTGTCCTTAATAGATGCAACTCCGACTTTCTTTCTAATGCTCTCATTCCTTATTTTTTCCATCTTCGTATGTCCACACATCCACCTTAACATCCTCATCTCTGCAACTCTCATCTTATGCTCATGTGCTCTAGTCATAGTCCAACATTCAGCTCCATATAACATAACAGGTCTAACAGCGGTTTTATAGAACTTACCTTTAAGTTTAAGAGGTACTTTACGGTCACATAAAACACCCGACGCTCCCCTCCATTTCACCCATCCTGCTTGTATTCTATGTAAGACGTCTCTCTCAATCCCTCCATCATTTTGTAAAAATGATCCTAAATATTTAAATCTCTCGGTTCCGAGCAACTCGTCCTCTCCTATCTTAACAATTGTTTCATTACTTCTAATATTGCTAAATTTAAATTCCATATATTCTGTCTTTAA
Organism: Zingiber officinale; assembly: GCF_018446385.1. Taxonomy (NCBI): domain Eukaryota; kingdom Viridiplantae; phylum Streptophyta; class Magnoliopsida; order Zingiberales; family Zingiberaceae; genus Zingiber; species Zingiber officinale. The sequence goes on along the minus strand of NC_055995.1, from coordinate 106,920,578 downwards.
TCTACTAAGCTTAAAACCTTTCCCTTCTAGTGTTTCCCTCCAAGATTCTAGCTTAGCATTTACTCCTTCACGTGTCTCATCTACCAAAATAATATCATCTGCAAACAACATGCACCACGGTACTGTGTCTTGAATGTGCGCAGTGAGTTCGTCCATAATTAGTGTAAAAAGATAGGGACTTAGGGCTGATCCTTGATGTAACCCTATCTTTATTGGAAATGCTTCAGTTACTCCGCCTGAAGTCTTTACTCTGGTCGTTACATCCTCATACATATCCTTAATTAGTTCAATATATGTTACGCTAACACCTCTCTTTTCTAAAATTCTCCATATAATTTCTTTGGGACTCTATCATAAGCTTTTTCTAAGTCAATGAATACCATGTGTAGATCTTGTTTTTGCTCCCGATATTTTTCAATTAATTGTCTAAGGAGATGTATAACTTCTATTGTCGACCTTCCAGGCATGAACCCAAATTGATTTTCTGTCACTGTGGTCTCCTTCTTTAATCTTTTTGCTATTACTTTTTTCCCAAAGTTTCATAGTATGACTCATTAGTTTAATACCCTTATAGTTTGCACAATTTTGTATGTCTCCCTTGTTCTTATATAAGGGAACTAGAGTACTTATCCTCCATTGATCAGACATTTTTTTCGTTTTCAATATCATGTTAAATAATTTTGTAAGTCATTCAATAATTTAATTAGGGAGTTTAAAATCCCTAATTCCGTAATTCGTGACTCCCCTTCTCTCTTGATTCTTGTCGCTCTCTTGCCCTCCCGTCCCATCGCTCTCGGCTTAACCCTTCCAACTCCCGAGTTCTGTTTGTCATCACAAATGTAGCCAGCAGCCCTCTCTGAGTCCCCTCGTTCTGCATGCGACTAGTGTAGTAGCACCTTTGGTGCTCTCAGCCCTCTCCTCTCCTGTTCTTCATGCAACCCTCAATCTTCGTCGCTCAGCCCCATCTTTGACTCTCGTTGTCACCATTTGTCTCATTAACTGTCACTAACATGAGCACTCAGTCCCATCTTGGATTCCCGCATTCACCATCAGCCCTTTGGCCTTGCCAATGTCGTGACTCATGAGCCTACTTTCTTCGGAGATTCCTTGCTCTACTTCCGATCTCCCATCATCTTTCGCAGCACCAACACGTTCTCCCCTGCGACCTTGCAACTGATAACAAAAATCGGAAGTTCGATTATTTTGGTTTTCAACCGATTTAACCAATATTTTATCAGTTCGGTTTGTTTGATTTTCATACGAAAGTTCGGTCAGTTTGGTTAGGTAAAAAAAATTAGTTTGTTTGGTTTCAATTTAAACAGTTTGGTCGGTTCGGTTATTAACCGACATCTCACCCCTACCTGACGATAATGGAGGTGTCAGATCCTACAGCGACATTTGCAAGGTCACGGGGGTGTCACGATCCCATGGCTCGCGTTTTCTTTTTTTAAAATATATTTTTTATTTTGTATTTTTTTTAATATTAAGGTTATTTTTTGAAAATATTTTTAATTTTTATATTTAAAAAATAAAAACTATATCGACACGACACGATATAGTACAATACCGAAACCATATTGTTTCGATTATAAACAAAACTTTGATAGAAATTTTAAATCATGCTTTATAGTATAAATTGATCTGCAAATCATCTTGCATCTTCACAATTAGAAAATTTGCCCATTATGTGCTTCTAAAAATTCTAATTGGAACATTAATGCTTACTTGCATCTAAAACATTATTTGATGAAAATATAACCGTACTTTGAGCCTGTGCTTTGGTTATTTAGGGTATTCTAGGAATTGGATATCATATGGTAAAAAATAATTTCTATGACATTGTTTGATTATTCCTGATTGCCTTTTGGTAAATTTTCCAAAATATATTCTAAGATTTAATAAAGGTTTGCCATAATGACCAGAATTTATTTGCTTTTAGACGCGACTGATAATCAATAATATAACAAAGTAATTTTTCCTGAATATGATTATAAATTCTAACTTAGAACAACAATCCTAACTAGAAAATTATTTAACACTGTATTTTTTATGGTCCTTAACTTAAAAGAGATTCTACACAATTTACTTGTGACTCAAATTAGGATACGTATAACAATTTTAAGTCACACTCCCAAACGAATCAAGAAGGTTAACCTAGGCATTGGGGAATGTTACCCTATCTTGTGCAATTACACCTTTTGACAAGTATACTTGGTTCATGACTATTAGGGATACTTTGCTAGCCAACAACGGTACAGTCTTGTAGGAATTTGGCAAGAGTGTTGATCTCCTAACCCAGTATATTTGTCATCTGCATAATTTTATTAAGTTTTCCTAAATTTTTCCAAGCCTGAGTTTTTTAAACCTTACACTTTTTATCAGCACTGATTTCTTTTTTTTCAAACACTTCAATTCAAGTTATCCAATATAGAACTTTTCAACAATTCTAGAATCAAAGGATAAGCCAATTTATCACAACTGATCTTAAGGTAATGCAAACATTTATTTAAAACTGACACTAAAACCAAAATTATCATAAATGTTTAATTTAATATAATACAAAACAAGAATGACATACAAATTCGGTAGATCCTTTGAATTGAACTTTAAACTGAACGTTATTTTCATCTATATAGTGGACTGTACTGGGCTAATTGCCAGCTTTTATTTTTGTTTGGAAAGTCTGAGCTTTGACAACTGAAGATTTTTTAGGAAGAATTAACTTATTTCTCATTGCTTCAATTGGAGAATAATACATGCTAATATATACATGATTTACATGGCTGAACATAATAATAAATCCTAAAAATAAGGAACAAAATTACCATTGATTATCATCCTAAACTTAAGGTATCCCATATAGGAAAATTCAGAGATTATAGGATAAAATCCAGATTATCCAATATAGGAAAATCCTGATTATAGGATAAAATCCACATTTAGAAATCCAGATTTAATTCTAAATAGGCTAACTTTGAGAGAAATTCAACACTCCCTCTCAAGTTAGGTTGTACATATTGTACATGCCCAACTCGTTACATAGTCCCTCAAAGTTAGACCCTAGCAGCGCCTTTATTAAGATGTCTACGAGTTGCTCTTGTGTAGGAGTGTAGAGCAGCTGCACTTGCACTTTAGCTTCACCGACTTTGCAAATTCTATCTCCAACTCGGTCATAACTCACTTGATCCATATTTCTTTAAACATGGCTACGGCTAAGTCTCTTAGTTCAACCTCATCACTGCTTCGGGAAACCATGGACTGTTTCTTACTTCTCCTAGTCATAAGGTTACAACGAGCAATATCATGTAGTTAACCTCCTTTCTACCCAGCTTCTTGCTCGGAGTCAGTGTTGTAAATGGGCGGTGGCGGCATGGTCAGTGACTGCCTAAGCCGTTGAATTTTTTTTTACTTTTTTTATACATAATTAAATAATATATTAACTAAAGGATAAAAAATTAAATAAAAGATCAACAATTTTTAAAAAAAGTTACTATAAAATATATTAACTAAAAATAAAAAAGTTAATCTAAATATTTTTTTAAGAAATAAATAATAATAATTTTTTAATATATATGTATATATATATATATATATGATAATTTTCTTGGGTTTTAATTAAGCCTATTTAAATTATCCCAATCATGATTAAAATTATTAATTTAATGTTTCAATTAAATCCTAAGTTAAAAAAAAAACATATTCTATTCGGCAATCGGCTTCAGTGTTTCAGTGCAGGATGCAATGCGTCTGGAGGCGTCGCCTAAGCCGGACCCGTCGCGCGTGCCCGGATGAGTTGCCCGACCCCAACGACGAATCCTGATGCGTCTAGATCGGAAACGCTTTATCGCCGCCTAAACACAAGGTGGTGCGGCTGAGGTCCGCCTCCCACCTAGGTGGAACCTAGGAGGGCGTCCTGCAGGCATGGCCTAAGCCAGACCCGTTGCGCGTGCCCGGATGAGTCGCCCGACCCCGACGACAAATCCGGATGCGTCTAGATTGGAAACGCTTTATCGCCGCCTAAACACAAGGCGGTGCAATTTAAGGCTGTGCGGTTGAGGTCCACCTCCCACCTAGGAGGCCACCTCAATCGCCATTTAGAACACTAGCCGGAGTATAGAACCTATTCTCTGCACTCATTCTTCTTGAATTAGTAACCCTTTTCCATGAGTCATCTTTTGATACCTGAGAATTTGGTACATGGTGATAGGGCCTGTGCGGCTGGCAAGAGGAAGTGAATTGCCCTTCAAAAAGAAAATAGAACCTTTCTCGATCTTTTTAAATAATAAGACACTTGTATAAAAAGAATTGATAAACTAATAAAAAGAAAGAGACTACCGATTTTACTTGGTTACAACCGGGAAGGTGGTTAATCCAAGACTTTGAAGCACTAATCAAATTCTCCTTTCGTCATAGGCGGAGAAGCCTCTTACTCGCGTCAGAAGCACACAAAGTACTAGAACACTTAAAGAAACTCGTGTACAAGTGATTCTGAACTACTAGGATCAGGGTTGTATTTATAGCCTGATCGGGGCGCTTGGAAGGGTTCTAGGCGCTTGGACATGGATAAAATTTTATCTCAGGTCGCAACGGATCGCGACACGTTGAGTTTTGATAAACTTTCAGTTTCGGGCGCCCGGACCGTTGCGATACGGCCCAGCTGGGCGAGGCGCTCGGAGTGAAGTCAACTTCTTAGTTGACTTTTTGGTTCTAACTCTTGTTCTGGTTCCGCTCGCTTAGGTGATTTCAACCATCCAGAATAGGGCTCACCCGAACCCATTTTCCGGCCTTCTCGAGCAACCTTCCGCTCCGGCTTCTCATCCCTCGGAAACGCCGCGCGCTTCCCTCTCGTCCGCCAGCATACTCTTCCACAGCGCCTCATCCCTTGAACGCACCGAGCCTGTCGACTCTCTCCCGTGCCGTCTTTCTCGCTAGCTGCATCTTTTGTTCGACTTCCTGTGCTCCTAAGTTCCTACACATTAAGACACAGGACATCAAAACACAACATGACCTAACTCTTATTTGGTTGACCACATCAAAACTACCTCGGGGTACTAACACATGGCTTCCATGTGCTCTTCCGTTGGACAGTTTAGTATGAAATAGATAAATGAGCCTTCCCAGTAGGTGTTGATATCTTCTTTTGTCTACCAGAGCTCTTTCCTCTTTGCGCCCTTATTTTTGGATTACACGAGGGTGCTTGCAGGTTTACATCCTATCATACTAGTCACTTTGAGTAAATCCACAGTGTATTTTCACTACGAGATAAATATTCTCTTTTTTGATCGAGCCACTTCCATACCCAAAAAGTACCATAGAGGACCAAGGTCTTTTACTTCAAATTCTTCTGCCAAGGATCATTTAATCTTCAATAACTCTTCCTCACTATCTCCGATTAGAATGATGTCATCTACATATACAATGAGGATGACTAGTTTATTCCTGGAAGAGCACTTCACAAAGAGAGTATGATCAATGTCATGACACTGAGCAAATCCATGTTCTTTTACTGACCGTGATAACCTGCCAAACCTCACATGTGGAGATTGTTAAAGTCCATACAAAGACTTTAATAATTTGCACACCTTATTGTTGCAGTTGCTTATTTGTAGACTCAAAGGAGTCTCCATGTAGACTTTTTCTTCAAGATCTCCATTAAGAAAATCATTCTTTATATCAAGTTGATGAAGTGACCAATCTAAGTTTGTTGCTAATGGGAGGAGTATTCGAACAAAGTAATTAACACCATAGGATCGAGTTAAACCCCTTGCTACTAATTGGACCTTGAGCCTATTAATGCTCCTATCTGCCTTATATTTCACATAAAGGGCCAATTACAACTCACAATTTTCTTTGCCGGTGGGAATTCAGTAATAATCCATGTTCTATTTTTCTCCAAGGCCATAATCTCCTCTTGAATAGCTTCTTTCCAACTCGGATGACTTAGAGCCTTTTGAATATTTGCTGAAATTTGAACATTATCCATCCTTGAAATAAATGCTTGATAGATCTGCATATAATATAATGTTCTTGATCGGACAAGTACCTATCCTCAAGGCAATAGGTAATTCCAAATCATCTTCAACTTGAATCTCCTCTGATCCATTTTGTTCTGGTTCATTCTCACCTCTTGTGCTAGTTTCCATAGTAATTGGGTCCAGTTGAGGTTCTTGAACAGGTGTGGGATGCGCAAAATTCTCAATCTCCTTGAGTTTGCTTTTTCCTCTTGATAAATATTTGAAGTTCTCTAGAAACTAACAGTGGATTGGATATTCTTGATGGAGGAATATTGGTCGAGAACTGGTGAGGTTTAGATGAAGTGAGATTACGTTCACGGACTGGACTTAGTGATAAATTTTATGTCTGTTTATTTAGGCTGATTTATAGTTCTAACACTAAGGAATCCCAACTCCGAAGTTGAATTTCTCTCTGATGCTCCCCTTGAATTTCAGGTTTGGAGAAATAATAATTTGAATTTGTTCAAAGAATGTCACATCCATTGTTTCAAATATTTTCGTATGTTAGGACAAAAAAAGTTGTATCCTTTTTATTTGTGGAGGAACCTATGAAGACACATTTTTTGGATCTTGGATCATGAACAAATGCAGAACACCCAAAGATTTTAAAGAGAAGATTAGAGGAAAGAACCTGAGCATGAGGAAAAATTTTAATGAGGGCTTGATGTGGTGTTTAAAATTTAGTAGAAGAGTTGTGATATACTGTCAGATGTCCGAGTCAATAATCCAATGTTTTGAGCGTTTAGCCCACACAGAGAATGCAGAACGTGAGTTATCTGCTTGTGCATGCATGCTGATGAAAAGTGAGACATTTTCAGAGTTTTCAGAATTTGATTGGAATGAAAAGATATTTCAGAGATAGAGCTAGATTTTTCGGTTGTCATGCCTTACTTAATCATGGAGGACGGCTAGAAATGGAGGCTAGGGTTTTTTCAGAGAACCTGCTCTGATACCATGAAGATTTTTGAGGAAGAATGATCTTATTTGTCATTGCTTGAATTGGAGAATGATTTACATGGCTAAACATAGTAACAAATTCTTTAAAACAAGGAAATTACTATTAATTATCTTCTTGAACTTAAGGTATCCCATATAAGAAAATCCAGATTATAGGATAAAATCTAGATTATCCAATATAGGAAAATTCAGATTATGGAATATAATCTAGATTATCCGATATAGGAAAATCCAGATTCTAGAATAAAATTCAAATTAGAGGATAAAATCCAGATTTAATTCTAAATAGGCTAACTTTGAGGGGAATTCAACAACAACATTGATTAACATTGAAATGAGTTCAGCTTTGTATTTCTGCATAATCCAGCGTCTAATAGATTTGACAACTGCTCTGATTGCAATGTTAAAGGAGTGATCTCTCTTCTTATTTCCAAAATATTTCACTCTGCTTTAATTTCCTGTGGTTATCCTAAAGTTTTCCTCCATGTTTGCTTCATTGGGTTCAGAAGCAATCTTCGTTTTAGAGGTGAGAATTTTATCTCGTTTAGCCTCTCCACGATTTTGGCTATCAATTGTCAAGGTTATGTGGTGGACTTGGTTGTCCATATGGTGGTTTCCTATAACACTCTTGACCCACTTGGTTTATTAAAGCATCTATTATGTTGAGTTTTCATTTGGAAAATTACCAAAGAATTGGTTAATCCTGTCACCATGGTGGTCTCTCCACCTAACTTGAGAGTGGGGACTGGTTTAGGTCGTTGGGGTTGGAAAACATAATGGAGCAATCCTATTCTATTGCTTACTTACCTATTTCCTTGTTTTTTAATCTTAAAAATTTATGGGATTTTATGCTCACTCTTTTGTGCATTTTGTTGTTCCTGGTGCTGCAATGGTTTTATCCACATTTATGCACAAATGATGCACCTCTCGATACAAAAGAGAGGAGGAGAAATTTATGGGTTTCACGTATAATATATATAAACCAATGTAACACCTAAAAAAGTGTGAATTATGCTCAACGAATTATGGAAAATATTGATAAACTTGTGGTGATATAAATGTGAAAATGTTGCATGTGATATCCTACTTCTCACTCTTTTCTTTCTATTATATATTGCTACATTCTCACTTAACTTTTCCCATTTGATCATATATTCTTTGCTGTTACTTCCCCAGATCCACTGAAGCATGGTGATAGGATGAGTTAGCTGTATGTTCTTGTGATGCAATGCCAAGTCTTTTTGAGCTTCTCTTTGATTGGACTTCTCATTGTAGCTTTGTGGACTTTTTTAGTTATCACAATTATCTTTTGGTCACATTAACTCCTTATATTAATTGCGTTGTCTTTATGCCCTTTCTCTATGCTGATGAAAAATAAATTGCTTTGCTGTCTAGTCCAAATCCAATGGCTGGTACATTGGGTACAGATGGAATTACCATGCTGCTAAGTGAACTGTCAATGTTATGAATTCAATTTTCTAGCCCTGGTTGATGGTCCAATTCATGAATACCAAATTGTTATTGAGATATTCATGGTTCGATCTCTAGCTACAATACATTTGTAGGAATTTTTCTTTCAAATGAAACATAATGTTAGATTTTTGGGTCGCTCGTCACGAGTACTTCCCGATCACAAGTGCTTCCTGATTTACGTTGACGGTTGATGGTAAATTTCTCTGAAGTTAGATCAGTCGTCCCAAATTTAATGTTATATGGTTTAATATTTTTTTTTGAATTCAATTCTCTAACTCTGTCATAGTCGATTCCAACCTTGATTCAAAAAGGATGTATATTGACATAATGAAATTTAGTTAGGAAAATAAATTATAAGATAATAGTTAAATAATAAGTGAATAAATTTATAGGAATATATAGATTTTAATAAAATTTTCAGTATTTAAAATGATTTTTTTGATATTTTATAGAGATAAATTGGTTTGTTTTTAAAAAAGTCTGTCTTATTTAAATTGTGAGTTGATTGAATTTAAACTTAAGTTTTTATTAAGCACCATCGCACTTAAATTGTGAGTTGATTGAATTTAAACTTAAGTTTTTATTAAGCACCATCGCACATCCAATCGACGCTGCTCTTACGTGCCTCGTCATTGCCATCAATCGATCTATCCTTGTGAGTAGCCGGCTCCTCTCCTCTACCCATGGAGTCGGCTGTTGCCCGTCACCGCAGGGGTCATGCCTCTCCTTCCTTGATGCACAACACATGCGGTAGTGCCTACACTGACCACCGTCATTGGCTTGTGTCGATTGTTGTAGGTTCTCAACATGACCTCTTCTCCTGCCCTTGCACATTGTTGCTGTAGGTCAGCGAATAGCTGACTTTGTCGAAGAGGGAGCAAAACTAGGTAACGAGTAATTATTTGAATATTTTGTTGATTAATTACAGGATCTATTAAACTAATTAATTAATTAATGGATTAAATTGTTGGTTAGATCTATGGTAATTTAATTAAAATATAATTTGATGGTTTAATTAATTGAATTGGTTAAGTAATTAAGTAATGGATTAATTGATAATCTGAAAAGATTTAGTAACTGGTATTAATGTGTTAATTTATAAGTTCATTAATGGATGGACTAATTAATAGGTAATAATGATGTTTATTTGATTAATTAGTTATTACTGATAATTAAGATGGTTGAAGAAAACAATTAATGAGTTTAATTGATTAATAATTGATATTAACTAGTTTACTTGTAAATTAGATAATTTATTAAGTTATTAATTAGGTTAAGAGTTTATGAGTTAAGTTGTTTATTATCGAACTTCATTGATTAATTGATTTATTAAGTTGTTAATTTAGATAAATTAATTAATTCTATGACTGATTTGGATTATGTAACCAATCACTTAATGTATCTAACTAATTAATAGAGGATAATTGATTAATTAAGATGTTAATTTATAATTTGGAATAATTAATGAATTGGATGATTAAGTTAGGAGTCATGAAAACATTAATTGATCGAATAGGTTGGTTAGGTTGATTGTGAGATGGATAGACCCATTAGATTCTTTCATGCTCTTTACTTGTAAGATCAAGTTCAAACAGATCGTTTGACTTGAAAACAGTTAGTGTTGGTGCAGTTAGCACTAACGGTCTAATCCAGGTTTTGATGAATGATAAAATAGGTTAAGTTAGTTTTGTTGTTGATCTAACACTCTGACTGAGTGTGCAGTAGAAGTCCAGACAGGTCGACAGGCTGACCGAATGTTTGGCACGAAGCCCAGCTAGGTCAACGGGCCGACCGGATAGCTGACACGAAGTCCAAACGGGTCGACGGACTGACCGGACGTTTAGCACAAAGCCCAGCTAGGTCGAAGCACTGACCGGATAGCTAGCAAGATGTCCAAACGGGTCGACGAGCTGATCGGACGTTTGGCACGAAGTCCAGCTAGGTCAACGGGTTGACCGGATAGTTGGCACGAAGTCCAGACGGGTCAAAGGGTTGACTTAATATCTGGCAGGTAAGTAAAGGTAAGTCACTGGAGGGGAGTGATTATGAGGGCGTGTTCCCGGGAAGGGAACTTAAGCGACAATCCGACTTAGAACCATTTCGGAACTCTAAGTCGAGATCTTGACTAGATTCCGGTATCAGAGAGACGGAATCTAATTAATATTCTTTCTGTTAAACTATGAACTGTGCTAATAATCTGTTTTGCAGGAGATATAAGTACCTCGGACTTACGCTTTTTTGCAGGAAAGAAGCTGCTGGAAATCAAGGTCCGGGCGCCCGGAGGCAAAGTCTTATCCCCAATGTCGCTGTGCCACGTGGAGTTCGTTGGTTGGCTCCGCTACGTCACTTCAGGGCGCCCCAAAGGGATGCGGGCGTCCCGAACCTCCTATATAAGGAGGGTCAAGGCTGGAGCTAAAGACACAACAAAAGATTCGATCTCTGGTGCTCCTGCGACGTTGCTGACAATGCTCTACTTTTTTAGTCTTACTTTTCTTATCAGTATTGCGTATTTTTATTAGCTTTCTTGTACTTTAAATTGTAAACAAATACTTCGAATTGCTAGTAAATTGTCCATCGAAAGCGCCCTTGTATATGGCCCTTGGAGGAGTCGACACAGGCTCCGAACCAAGTAAAATTCACTTGTGTTAGCATTGTTTTGATTTCGTCTTTTCCGCTGCGTACTCTCGATTTTTTAAATCGATATTCACCCCCCCCCTCTCTATCGAACGATCACGATCCAACAGTTAGGACGATCTACAATGAAGTGGATAGTTCCTTTTTTAACATTAGTGCATGAGTATTTGATTACGGGGAAAAAACTTTTCGCACCTCTAATCACTTGGCGGTTGACTATAAGCTGACCTTATAGTTTACCTCTCTTCGAATAACCTGGGATGGATTATATAGGGCACCTAGAATGAGCATAATCACTTTATGCTACAATGAGTATTTGATTACACATTGATTATATGTTTACCTTGATTCTACTTTATGTTTTCCTTGAGATTAATCTTTAATAATATACTTGATATTCATGCAGTCTTTGCTATCCATGCTATTTATTATTTATACTTGTGTTGTTATGCTAGTGATATCATAGTGTAGCTTGTAGAGCTTTACTCTTGGATGTGATTATTTCTATTTGTTTGGTTATTATTGTTGTGTATACATTTACATCTGAACTGCCCACTAGAACAGATAGTGGTAGCGTGTTGTCGCCTGCAGTTCGTAGACCAGGCATGTATTATTACCTGTCTGCTCACTAGACCAGGTAGTGGAAGCATGTATTGTTACCCACAAACGGTGACAATTATATGCTCGGACTACCCATTAGATCATATAGTGGTAGCGTGTATTTTTACCTATAGTCAGTAGTTGAGGAGTTAGATAGTTATCTCATTCTATCTGCCCACTAGACCATAAAGTGGTAGCATATTATTGTCGATAGATAGTTAATACCATGCCTACCTGTGAGACTCATTCGTAGTAATATATTGTTGCACGTATTCAGTACTTGTATCTATTGTTATATGATTATTTTGTGCAGGATTTGGTTGTACGGTATGTACTCCCAGTTTATATATGTATATAACATCAAGTTAATAGATGGTTATGTCATATCAATGTTTTGTTGTCTTTACTCTTACTTTTATAATAAGTATTATTCCTTAGACTACTTCGTTAGATCTTCCTACACTTAGTATCATGCACTATCTTTTTATCTACTTGCTAAGTCATTTGTACTCACTACCCCTTACTTTTTCTTTGATTTTCAGATTAGCAGGTAGAGGATGTGTCGCTCAGAGGTCTTGACTGCTGATCTCACTTGTGTTTTGAGTCGCTTTTTTAGTTGTTTGTTTCTTTTTCGTTGTCTCTATTTATGATTTTATTCTTTCTCATCAAATCTTTGAGTTATGTATAACTTTTATTTTGTTCAGTTTACTATATTCACATGCACATGGATACATACACGTATTAACATTTATAAACTTAGTGATTTTATATTGCATTTGTATTTATGTTGGCTTTAATTAGCTTGGTATCGATTATATCCTATATTGTCATTAGGGTGTATTCTCCAATCTTGCAGACAAGTATACGCTCAGGATATGACAGTCAGTCATCGTGAACTTTCAAGCAAATGTTCAATGAATGGATTTATCAAACTATTATACTAATGTTATGATGCTCCCTAGAAGGAATGCATTATAGGGTTTGACTGTAACATTTTAGCAAGGATTGCTACATTTCTATTAATATTCCAATATAGTGCTAAATATGCAAGAGTTCGCGTTGCAAAGTCTGATTGTAATATATCCGTAAGGACCGCTACATCTCTATGTGAATTTGAGTATAATGTTAAATATATAAGAGTTTTCACACTATAAGCTGAATAAGAATAAATATTATATGAAAATTAATGATATAATATTTGGAACATGGAACACAAGAACACTTACTGATAAAGCAATGAAGGTTCGATACGATGATTAGAAGAAAAATTAATATTTTGTATGTACAAAAGATAAAATGGATAGGAAAGAAAATAAAGATGATAGAGAATTCATATTTTAAGTTATTGTACACAGGAATGAGTAAAACAAGAAATGAAGTAGGTATTGTTGTCGATAGTGTTGGTGCAACCTTAGGTCAAGGTTGACCTGGGTGACCCGACTCGAGTTGACCTGACTTGAGGTATATTTTGATGTTTGACAAGAATAGAGAAGTTGTATTTTGATGTTTGACAAGAATAGGAACTTGGGGGATTGTGGGTGCAACCTTTGGTCAAGGTTGACCCGACTTGAGTTGACCTGATTCGGGAAAAGTCCAAGTATGGAGACTTGGCACGGAAAAGTCCAAGCAGGGAGCTTGGCACGGGGAAAAGTGTGAGATCTCAGAAAATTTAAATAAATAGGGTTATTTCAGAAATAGCCTTATAGAATTTTTAGAAATTTTCTGGGGATTTTTCGGAGCTCGTACGAAGGGTTTTGAGGGGATCGATCGGCGGGTTCGGATAAAGCCTGTTTGGGATATCCGTTTAAGGGAGGAAATGTTTTAATTATATAATTATTTTTCTTTTATTTCCTCCCCAAATCGCCGTTTCCCCCAAACGTCTTCCCCGACTCCTCTCTACCCTATCCTCGTCTCTGCTCCGACGACGACGACGCCAGGGAGTAGATCGCCGGCAGCAATCTTCCTTTTCCGAGCTCCGTCGAACTCAAGTGTCGGTCGTTCCCTCGGGTTGCCCTCGGTTGCTATGGTCGACATCAGATGCCAGCCAACGAGCCGATCCTCTCTCGCTTGGACGACACGACGCCGACGATCGCCGATGTAGATCTATCCTCGGAGCTTGCCGGAGATCAATCAAGGAGGCACGGATCATCTTGATTTCCTCTTCTCAACCCTTCCCCGATCTTTCCTCCTGGTTCTTCCGATCCTTTCTTCCCCGATCCGATCGCCAGCTTGAAGATGCCCTAGGGTTCGAGGGTAAGCAACCGAAACCCTTCTTCCCTCTTGATTCATTGTTGGATTCTTGTAGATTCACAGAGTTGTGTACTGTGGATCAAAATCAAGGCTGTGAAGGTGAGGTTCGGTTCTGACACAGTGAGGTAAGATCAGATTAGGTTGTAGCTTGCATTGGTGATCTCAAATCTGGACATCTTCTTGATCCAAATTGTGGAGTGGAATCCAACACCTTGGTGTTTTGTGGGCTTTTTGGTTCGGCATCTATAATCCCTGCTGTGGATCAACAGATTAGAGCAAGGAATTGAGGTATGAGTAGGGATTTTGAGTACATGAGGTATTGAAATTGGATATTAGTTTGATGATCTTGTTCTAGATGAATTAGATTCATGTATTGGATTAGGAATTCATTGGATTAATCCATGATTAGTTAATACATGATGTGTAGATTTGAATTAGGGTTTTTGATTGTGTGTAGATTTAATTGTGTAGAAGAAATCTAATGAAATGGTTAGGGTTAGGGTAATTAACCCTAATCAACCGTTAGATTTCTAATCTAATCGGTGATTAGGGATTAGGTAACTAACCCTAATCGACCATTAGATTTAAATTGGTAAGTTGTGACTGTATTGATTAGGGTTTTGCCCTAAATTAGTTTTAGGGATTTTATTTAGCTATTCATTTGGATTTGGCTAAATAAAATATGTATGTTGTTTGACACAGGACTCTGATTCGAGACAGGCGTCTCGACGTTGGATTTGGCGTGATACTACTTGCTATTTGAGGCGGGTACCCTTTGACTTATCTTTTGATACTGTCTTATGATATGTATAGTTTATATATAATTACTAGTGGTAGATGGTAGATTCATCTCTTACCTGGTCTTAGCTTAGTTGATACCTATCACATGCTTCTTCTGTTAGTTGCTTTACCTTATAACTGGATGCTTTTATCTTTTGCCATGTTTATATATGTTTATGGAGATGGATAGGTACATTTAGTGTTACTTTCCACTGGACTAGTTGCTGTAGGTACTTGTTATATGTTGTTGGATTTATGTTGCTTATATCATTGTTATACATATGCGTTTGTTTTATTGGCACCTACGCATATGGAGGAAGATATGTTCAGGTATGACATACTGTAGCCGCACGCACCATATCGCATGATTGCATGCTGGGCGATTGACGACTCCATTGTTGTTGAGCTCGTCGGCCGGCTACATGGGCCTGCACACAGCGTGACCACTGCATGGGTAGTGGCACAACACTCAGGGTGTGTATGGCAGGTTGCTCGGTGGTGCACCGCCGGGGTGCTCATGGGTAGCACGATACAGCGGGGTTGCAGCCGGGATCCCTCCCCGTCATCGCGTACCGGGAGTTGAGAGCATTGCGCTCCCTCACTATGTTTGAGGTAGGAGGATAGGTGTACTCCGACAGCATCCCGTCCACTCGGTCACTCTTCAGGGGCAGTGATGGCAGAGTGCACGGTGTCACAACCCTACCCACTCGGTCTCACTATTGTGTGTGAGATGGCTGACTGGTTGACAGGGGTGACCATGTCATATTGCATCATATGCACGGATTGCATTCGTTATGATTGATGCATTTTGGTGATTGCATATGATTGACATGCATACAGGATACATGCTTTTGCTCTGACTATTTTTATCTCTGTATGTTGACAGTCAGTTGCCCAAGCCTCGCAGGTGAGTACAGTTTATTTCAGTTATGCATTTTCTTATTATTCTTGCTATAGACTGTACTTTATGTCTATTGCTGGTTATTACAGTTTATTTCAGCTATGCATATCTGTTATACTGTTAGGAGACTGTACCGTAGGTTGTACTGTTAGAAAACTGTACTGTAGGCTCTATGGTTTAGTGTACTATACCGTAGGTTGTATGGTTAGAGAACTGTACTATTGATTCTATGGTTTAGGAGACTGTACCTTAGGTTATTACTGGTGGATATATATTGCTGTACATGTCTATTGGTTTACCTGCTGAGTTCTTGAACTCACCCCGTTGTTACTATTTTTCAGGTTGAGGCCGTCGGGAGATATTCCAGTCGCTAGCCCCATTATCGCGAGGATTTTCTTTGTCGGATTATATTTTGCTTTTGCATCTTATATACTTGTATTGTGGGTTTGTATTGTGGACTTTATGTCGAACCTTTGGGTTTGCTGCTTTTGTTTTCCGCTGCAGATTTTCACACTACTTCGTGGATTTGTTTTCTTCGTTGTAGTGGAGTAGGATGTGTACGTATATCTTCGTTGGTTTTATATCGTTCTTCCTTATTAAACTGCGTGGATTGATTATATGTTGAGCTGTGTGGAATATTGATATAAACTGCGTGGTTTGTTTCTTATTTGTATTGTATTGTTCCGGCCGAGTGTGGCCGAGGTATAGATATATGTATACTGAGATTCATATTATCCGCCGTACAGGGGAGATGCTGCCGAAATTTCTTCGGACAGGGACTACCTGGGGCGTGACAAAAAGTCCAAGTATGGAAGCTTGGCATGGGAGGTCGGAGAGGGCTCGGTAGCTCGTTCTCTGGTCTGGATGGAGTCGGAGAGGGCTCGGTAGCTCGTTCTCCGGACTAGGTCAGAGAGGGCTCGGTAGCTCGTTCTCTGGACCGGACGAAGTCGGAGAGGGCTCGGTAGCTCGTTCTCCGGACTAGGTCCGAGAGGACTCGGTAGCTCGTTCTCTGGACCGGACGTGGAAGTCGGAGAGGGCTCGGTAGCTCATTCTCTGGACTAGGTCAGAGAGGGCTCGGTAGCTCGTTCTCTGGATTAGGTCAGAGAGGGCTCGGTAGCTCGTTCTCTAGATCAGGAAGGCTTTAGGGTTTAAGGCTGGGAAATTGGATCGGTCTGCTGACCGATCCAGTGATACTATGGGTATCTGGATCGGTCTGCTGACCGATCCAGTGATACACTGATTCTCACTGTGGGTCATCTGATCGGTCTGGTGACCGATCAGTAACCAAACAGATTGGGAGAAGGAATAGGAGGGATCGGTCTGTGGACCAATCCACCTATGGCCTGATCGGTCCACAGACCGATCAAGGCTCTGCAACCAACTCTCTGTGAGAGTTGGGATCGGTCTGGGGACCGATCAGATCCGTCCTGGATCGATCAAGGTGGAGCCTGATCGGTCCAGGTCTAGCCGTTGAGTCACAACGGCTAGATTTCTGTGTCTGTGTCTTCTTCTTCGCAGGTTCATATAAATCAAGAGGTGGAGGGCCTCTACAGGGGGCTGACTTCTTCTTGCTCCTGCGATCTGAGCTTTGCTGAGCTCTCCACTGCTGAAGCTTCGTGTGAGCTTCCCTCGGCTGGACTCCAACTGATCAGTTGCTGCTGTTGTTGGCATCCGTGAAGTGGTTGCTTCATCACCAGTCAACGAGAAGGCAAGCAAACTAGTGTTTTTACATTCATATTGTTCTTGGCTTCTTGCTTTATCTTTGTACTCCGATCTTGCTGTTGCAAGAGAGATTGTGGCGAGGTTTCTCCACCCAGAATGAGTTTTTATTAGCCGGTTTTCCGGGGTCTCATCCACCGACGGATTGATAGGATTCGTCCACCTTACGGACACGCCGAGGAGTAGGAGTATCATCTCCGAACCTCGTTATATCGTCGCGTTTGAGGTTTGATATTCTCCTGTTTCATTTCTATCTTTTATTTCCGCTGCGCTAACTAAAATTGTAGGAAGAAATGTGAATTTGGGGTCGGCTATTTACACCCCCCCTCTCTAGCCGCGTCCAAAGGTCCTAACAGATAGTTCGTTAAAGGACGAAGCAATAGGAGCAATTAGAAAGTGATAGAATTATAACTCTCAAGATAGTAGCTGTGAAAGAAATTATTAATTTAATTAGTATCTTTGCACTTTAAATAGGAATGGATGAACACACCAAATTTAGATTTTGGGATGATTTAGACGAGGTATTACAAAATATTCCACTAACCGAAATAATTTTAATAGGAAATGATCTAAATAAAAATGTAGGAGTAAAAATTGAGAAATATGATATGGTTCGTGATGGTAATGGGTTTGGGAAAAAAATGAAGAAGGAAAAATTATATTGGATTTTGTGACAATATATGACCTTATGCTAGCTAATATGTTTGTTAAGAAAAGAGGAACAATTGGTCATGTTTAAAAGTGTGAATAATAAATGTGCATTTACTTTCTTATAGTTTGAAAAAAAAAAAACAATAGAAAGATTTGTAAAGATTGCAAGGTCATTTTTGTAGAAAATTTAACTACCTAATATAGGTTAGTAGTACTAGATATACGCCTCAAGTATAATATTAATAGAAGGATAATATGCAAGACTCCTAGAATTAAATGGTGAAACTTAAAGGATGAAAAGCAAAACATATTTAAGGATATGGTAGGATTACAAGTATTAGGAGAAATATATGGTGATTCAAATATGACATGGAATAAGATGATATCAAAGTTGAAAATAGTAGTCAAGAGTATACTTAGTGAGTTAAAAGGACATGCACTACCAAGTAAAAAATTCTGATGGTGGAATAAAAAGTATAGGAGAAAGTGAAGGAAAAAAGAATAGTTTATAAAGAATTATATATTTTAATAACGAGGAAAACTTTAAAAAATATATAGTGGCTAAGAAAAAGATTAAGAAAACAGCGAATAAAATTAAGAATGAAACTTTTGAACACTTATATTAAAAATTAGATTAAAAAAAAAAAGAAAAGCGACATTGACAGAATAGCTAGAGAGAGAGAGAGAGAGAAAGACAAGAGATCTTATCTAAACAGAATGTTTTAAAGATAAATACAATAGAGTACAAGTAAATGATCAGAAATTAAAAAAAAAATAATGAAAGAGGTATTTCCATTAACTTTTTAATAAAGATTTAAATAACTAACTTAATTTAGGAAATTTAAATAGATCAAATGAGTATAAAAATTTTAATTTTTACCATAGAATTCAAGTTTTAGAAATAGAGCAAGTTTTAAATATGATTCAAAACTAAAAAGCAATTGGATTAGGTATTCTAGTTCACTTATATAAGAATAAAGAAGACATATAAAATTGTGTAAACTATAGGGTTATTAAAATAGTGAGTTATACCATAAAACTTTGGGGAAAGTAATAGAAAAATACTAAGAAAGGAGACCGCAATGATTAAAAATCAATTTAGATTTATGCCTAGGAGGTCGACAATTGAAGGTATACATCTTCTCATGCAACTAATTGAAAGGTATCGAGAACAATAGTTAGACTTACACATAGTATTTGTCGATCTAAAAAAGTTTATAATAGAGCCCCAAGAAAAATTATATGGAGAACCTTAGAAATGAGAGATGTTAGCATAACTTATATTGAACTAATTAAATATATGCATGAGGATATTGACAAGAGTGAAGATTTCAAACTGATTAATTGAAGTGTTTCCTATAAAGATGGGGTTACTTTAAAGATCATCTCTAAGTCCTTATTTTTTTACACTGATCACGTGGAATAGTAAATAATAAACTCAAATCTTGACTAGAAATAATGCAGGAAGTAAAAGACTTTAGGGTTAGTAGAGTAAAAATAGAATATATAGAACTTAAGTTTAGCAATATTAGATGTAATGAGACAATTGCTAAAATAGAAAATGACGAGTATTTTGTAACTAAGAGTTTTAAGTATTTAGAATCATTTTTATAAAAGGATGGAAGGGTTAAGAGAGATTTCTTACATATAATACAAGCTGGATGATTGTAATGGAGAAGAGTGTCGTATGTTCTTTGTGATCTTAAAATACCTCTAAGACTTTAAGAAAATTTTCATAAAACGGCTGTTAGACTTGCTATGTTATATAGAGCTAAATGTTGAGCTATGACGAGAGTACATGAGCAGAAGATGAGAGTTTCAAAGATGAGAATGTTAAGGTAGATGTGCCGACATATAAGGAAGAAAATGATAAGAAATGAAAATATTAGAGAGAAAGTCAAAATCGCATATATTGAAGAAAAATTCCAAGAGACATGTTTAAGATGATATGAATATGTACTTAGATGACCAATAAATATTTTAGTTAAACGATGTGAAACTATAACAAAAGTTTATATCAAATGAGGATTCGGTGAAGTTGAAGCCAAGTGATGGAGACCAAACTTCTAGTTGAAAATGATGTTCAAGTCTAGTGTTTCATATCAAAAGTAGACATATATGTCAAGTAACTTTACAATAATACAATGTCAAGTTCTTCTATAAAGTTCAACATATTAAATATCAAAATTCCAACTATAAAAAGGAAATGAACCTCACAAGTTTTCCCAAGGTCACTCTGAAGTTGTTAAATCCTTTCAGTGCATGTCTAACGTTACAATTTAGAATCAAGGGACAACTCAATTTTACCAAAACTAATCTTAATTCTTGGTTTCCTTGCACATCCGAAACGCCTTTCCTTCACCAACCCGAAACGCCTTTCCTTTACCAACCTTAGAGACAAAGCTATTCAAGAGCTATGTTGGGCTATAGCCCAGCTCTCTTAAGTACCAAGTGAATGGAAAAAAAAAGACATAAGACCAATCAATGAATTACAATCATGCACACATATAAAATGCACACATATAAAATTCCCTCGACATGTCCAAGGGTTCAATCACACACAAAACCAATAGCGCCATAATAGTTGGAGCCTACAACCACAAAATTAATCTATTTGCGCATCATACTATTATCCTGCCTAAATTTATGTATGAAAAGTGCATAATTGAACTGAAAATCAAACACACGGAGGCAAAAACCTAGCTCTGATACCAATTATTGGTCGCTACTCGGGACATCGTTATGCTTCCCCTGTATAAAAATTTGTACAAGCACAGAACTTTCCTAACAACCTATGTGTTCCTCATAAGTTAAACTTGAATTGGAAATGAAACTTAACATTTTTACTTCAAGTTCAACTCATGTGTTCTTCAGTAGTTAAAAACTTGGATTGCGAACAATACTTAACATTATTAATCCAAGTTCATCCCATGTTACAAAAGTTGATTAAATATCTATTTTAAGGATTGGCTTTCAGGTTAAACATGGCGAGACACTCGGCCTTCTTGGGTATGGGATCATCTACCACTTCCTAGACAAAGCCTTTCAAAGAAATTGGATATTTAAACTTCTTACAGTAACCCTAGGTTTAACTACAAAGACTTCAATAGAAGCACAAGATCAAAACACTAAATTGAAACACACAAAAAAAACGCTAGCCTCTTGTGTTTGGTATTTCAGGATTCATACAAAGAAAGGTATAACTAATTAATACGAAGCGGAAACAATTAATTAGTTATACCTTTCTTTGTAGCTAAAGACCTCTTGATCTTCTGTTGTATTCCTCTCCTCCTCTTGGACGTCGTGTGGGCGACGATCTACCAAGATAACTCCACCCAAACCACTTCTTTGCCTCCAAGAAAATCGACCACCAAGGGATGCCAAAATAGGAAATTTCCTTCTCTTATTCTTCCCCTCCAAACAACCGGCCACCAAGGAGATGGAGTTTGATGTGTCGCCGACCTTAAGGGAAGAAAGCAAAAGAGAAGAGAAAGGAAGAGAGTCGGCCGCCAAGGATTAAAGGAGATGTGATCCGCCGACCCTTAGGGAATAAACAAGGGTGTCGACCACAATTAAGAGGAGAGGGGGCAAGGCTTAGGTTGTTGTATATGTTCTCATGAGGTACTCTCCACCTCTCTTTTATAATCCTTGGTCTTGGTAAAAAAAGAAATTTTAATAACAATTAAAATCTCTCTCTTTTAAATTTCCTATTATACATGGCAACAAAAGGAAAGTTTTAAAATTAATCTCTCTCTTTAAATCATGTAGACATCTACAAAAAAGGAAAGATTAAAATTAAACTTTTCTTTTAATCATGGTTACAAAAAAGGAAAGTTTTATCAAAAATTAAAATCTCTCTTTTAAACATTATAGATAACTACAAATAAGGAAAGATTTTAACAAAATTAAAATCTCTCTTTAATCCTTTGTAGATAGCTATAAAAGGAAAGATTTTAAAATTTAAAACTCTCTTTTAAAATCATGTGGATGACTATAAAAGGAAAGATTTTAATAAAAATAAAATCTTTCTTTTAATTCTTAGTAGATGGCTATAAAAGGAAAGTTTTAACAAAATTTAAAATCTTTCTTCTAACCATTGTAGATAACTACAAAAAAGAAAGATTTTACAAATTAAATTTCTCTTTTAACCATTGTAGATAATTACAAATAAGAAAAGATTTTAACAAAATTTTGCTTTAAAACAAAACTTCCTCTTCTCTTCTACTAGTGGTTGGCCCCTTGCTTGGGCACCAAGCAAGGCTTGGCCGACCACTTCTTGGGCTCCAATCTAATGCTTGGTCGGCCCCCTTGCACCAAGCAAGGATGTGTCCGACCCATTACTTGGGTAAGAAGTGGACTTTGTGGATACAAGAATTTATAGGGGCTACAATAGGGACCGAGAAGAGAAATTAGTTTTGGTCTCCCGATGAGCTTGAGCTTCCTGTGTTCGCCTTGAACACACAACTCAAGTTCATCAATAATAACTCATACTACCAAAGAGTTATTATTGAACTACCGCACCAATCCCAAATTACATTATGGGCTCCTTCTTATCATGAGTGCATTAATCTCCCTATGTTTAAGATATCGAATGTTCACTAATTAAATGAGTTACTGACAACTCACTTAATTAATATCTAGCTCCAAGAGTAATACCACTCAACTTCATTATCATGCCGGACTAAGTCCACCTGCAGGGTTTACATGATAATCCTTATGAGCTCCTCAAGGGGACATCATCAACCTAGATTACTAGGACACAGTTTCCTTTTATAATCAACAACACACCATATAAATAATATCATTTCTCAACTTATCGGGCCTATTGATTTATCGAACTAAATCTCACCCATTGATAAATTAAATAAATAAATAAATACTAAGTATATGTGCTTGTTATTATATCGGGATTAAGAGTACGCATATCTATAATAACAGAGGTTTTTGTTCTTTTATGTAGTCAGTATAAAAAGAAACAACCTCAAATGGTCCTACTCAATACACACATAGTGTACTAGTATAATTTTATAGTCAAGATAAACTAATACCAAATTACACTATGACCAGTCCAATGGTTTGTCCCTATCCATTTCGGTCATAAGCTACTATTTATAATTTATAAGGAACTGATAACATAATTTTATGTATGGCACCACACACCATGTTATCTATAATATAAATTAAATGGACAACTGCATTTAACTAAATGCAGATATTTGACCAATGTGATTCTTATTTCGAACTAAATGTCCATACAAAAAGTTAGGCTTTTAGTATACATCCTAACAATCTCCCACTTATACTAAAAGATTATGCTGCCATATATACTGTCATACATCTGATTCTCATCCTATCAACATGCCCATCAAAAGCTCTCGCCGGAAGGGCCTTAGTGAAAGGATCCAGGTTATCTGCTGATGCAATCTAGGCGACAACAACTTCTCCTCATTTATACGATGTCTCATATTAGGTGGTACTTGCGCTCTATGTGTTTACTTGCCTTATGGGCTCGTGGTTCCTTCGAGTTTGCTACTGCACTACTATTATCATAATAAATTATGATAATTTTGGGCAAACCAGGAATCACATCTAAGTCTATCTAGAAGTTTTTGAGTCATACAGTTTCTTTGGCTGCCTCAGAGGCTGCGACATACTTAGCTTACATGGTGGAGTCCTAAACGCATTTCTGTTTAACACTCCTCCATGCTATGGCTCCACCTCCCAAAGTAAACACAAACCCCGAGGTCAACTTATTATTGTCCGTATCTGATTGGAAGTCTGAATCCGTGTAACCCACAGGGAGCAAATCATCTGCCTGGTAAACTAGTATATAATCTCAAGTCCTTCTCAGGTACTTTAATATATGCTTTACGACAGTCCAATGTCCTTGTCCCGGATTACTTTGATATCTACTAACCATGGCCACGGTAAAATAGATATCCGATCTCGTACATAGCATCGCATACATTAGGCTTCCTACAGTCAAAGCATAAGGAACTGCCTTCATGTCCTCTATCTATTTTGATGTCTTAGGACACCTCTTTAGATAAAGATACTCCATGCTGAAAAGGTAAGAAACCCTTCTTGGAGTTTTTGCATGTTAAAATGAGTTAGGATTATGTCGATGTATGAAGCTTGGGAAGCACAACATAATTTTCTTGCGATCCCTTATTACTTTGATCCCAAGAATATGTCCACATTCTCCCAAGTCCTTCATATCAAACTGCTTGGACAACCATACCCTTACGTCTGACAATACTTTGACATTGTTGCCAATGAGCAAGATATCATCTACGTATAGTACAAGAAATATCACCATGTTTCCATCACTCTTCTTGTATACACAAGACCCATCCGGTCACTGAATAAATCCATAAGACTGGATCACTTCATTAAACCGGATGTTCCAAGATCCCTTGCTTCATCATATGTCCAGGGATCATGTTCATGTTCACCAGGGATCAAGTCCTGAAGACTCTCCCAAAAATAATCCTCCCACTACGATGAGGCATTACTTGTAATTGTGCATCTTTTGTGACACGTGTTGCAGTTTCTTGTGGTATATCATCTTGTACCGTTGGTACTAAAGTAGACGTGTCTTCTCTTATTTCTTTAAGAACAATTTTACTCATGGGTTTGTGGTTCATTACATAATATTCCTCTAAAAATCGGGCATTAGTGCTAACAATAACCTTCTGATCTTTAGGACTATAAAATAAACCACCTTTTGAATTTGGTAATTCTGAATAACTGTTATATCGTGAGAGTTATTGGTTTAAATTGTTAACCAACGTACCGAACAGATAACTACCCTATTTTTCTTGACAACTACTTTATCATCAAAAGAAACATAATATCTATTCATAAATAATTTTAAAAATTGAAATCAAATTCTTTCTAAAACTTAGTACATAAAGATAATTTCTTAAAATCAATAATGTTTTATTCCTATCAATATAAACATCTTCCACTGTAACAGCCGCCACTTTTGTAGCATTGCTCATATAGATGGTAATCTCCCCTTCAACTAGTCGTCGAGTTTCCTGGAACCCCTGCAATGAATTGCAGACATGATCAGTGGCTCCCATATCTACACACCAGATACTAGTAGATAACACCACTAAACATGTTTCAACTATTAGAGAATAAGATATACCTTTATTGTTCTCCTTTTTGTGAGGACAGTCTACTTTCCAATGCCTAGACTGCTTGCATGTGAAGCACTTGCCCTTCGGCTTCTTCACATCTACATGTGGCCCAGTTCCTAGAGATCACATTCTTTGCTGAACCAACTTATTTCTTTTTCTTCTTTCTGCCTTTCGGCTTAGAAGCAGAAATATTTTCAGCAATGTAAACTTGAGAATTTTGACGAAATAGCCCTTCTGCTGCCTGAAGTTCTGTCAGTAGTTCTGCCAATGAATATGTCCTTTTGTTCATATTATAGTGCAGGTGGAACTGCTCAAAACTCTTGGGTAGCGTTTGAAGAATAATATCTACCTGCGTTTTTCCATCGATTTCTGCTCCAAGGACTTCCATCTCATTCAAAAGAGCCATCATTTTTGAGGATATGATCCCTTACGGATGTCCCCTCAGTCATAGTAGTCGTCATCAAGTTTCTCATAGACTCCTGCCTAGCAGTCCGATTCTAGTGTCCAAAGAGTTCCTTGAGATTGTGCATCATGTCATAAGCAGTAGACATGGCCTGATGTTGATGTTGTAGCACATTTTACATAGAAGCCAAAATGTAACACTGCGCCATCTCATCTGCCCTGACCCATTTCTTATGATGCTCAATCTCCTCTTCACTAGAATCACTATTAGGCAAGCTTGGGCAGATCTCAAAAAGTACAAACTTGTAGCATTCAACAGTTAAGACAATGTCCAAGTTTCATTTCCAATCAATGTAATTGGGACCAGTAAGTTTGTTGTCTTTCAATATAACAACAAGAGGATTGAAAGTCATTTGAAATCCTAAGAATCACAAACTATTTGGTCAAAACTTTAGAATTTAAAATAATATTGATTCCTCAAACAATATCATTTAAATTTATGCCACATTAGTGTGGACGTATACAAATTCAAACATTTATAAGAGGAAGTTTTACCCATTAATTTTATTATCTTGTCAACCTAACTTTATGACAAATAAAATTAATAGTTGGTTTTTCTTCGATCACACAAATAATAGCAGTGACTCCGTTGGAGAGGATACTATTAAATGCGCCTAAGTGTATACCATTACTTGATACTTAGTCCATTAAATAGGATTGTACCCCTTCAGTTGGAGAAAATCACACGCTTCTAAATAATTTTCTATAATCATCCATAAAGGAAGTTTGATCTAGTGATCCGCAAATAAACTCATCCGTTGTGGAGGAAGGCACTCAGAGCTAACACGTAAGTTTGAATGCACCACTTACAAACCAATAATGGAGACCGTGGAATTTAAATAATTCCTCTCCCACTTAGTTATTTAGAACGAGGAATTTTAACATACACACAAGCACACATAGCATAAATGACAATAAGAAAAAATAATTTTCCAACTATTATGGCCTCATCCAATGCTATCCTCCATATGCCACCAACCCTAGCTGCTGCCAAAGGATTTATGTCGTCGCGTCTATCTTGCTTCCTTTTCCGCTGTGCCTCCGGTCCTCAAATAGTACCACGCCTCACAAAGATACGATCCGCGACAAAAATAAAATTTTACATTTATCGATCCTATATTTCATGAAGGAATGTACTGTAGGATCGAAAAGAATTTAGATATCTCCACAATTGCATGATATTGTCCACTTTGGGCCTAAGCCCTCATGGTTTTGTTCTTGGGCTCTACCCAAAAGGCCTCATGCTAATGGAGATATCTTTTCTCTTATAAACTCATGATCTTTTCCATGTGTTTTCAATGTGGGACTATGTTTGCAACCTTGCAACTCCAACAACCCCCCCCCCCCCTCAAACAAAGGACCACATGCTTCCCACGTCCGATCCTCGACCCACCAGGTCTTCCTGCCCCTCGGTCCACCCGACCTACTAGGACTTCCTTGCCTAGCCGCAACTAGGACTTCTTGCCTGGTGTATGGTCCTCTTGATCCGAACATAGGAGCTCCCCTTTCTTTGTTTGAGGTCAATATTGTACCCACATGGCTCAATCAGATCATAGCTCTTGTGCACAGTCGGCGGTTAAATCTTCTAGCAGTCCAGGCTCTGATACTAATTGTAAGCCCTCATGGTTTTGTTCTTGGGCTCTACCCAAAAGGCCTCATGCTAATGGAGATATCTTTTCTCTTATAAACTCATGATCTTTTCCATGTGTTTCAATATGGGACTATGTTTGCAACCTTGCAACTCCAACATGTACATGTAATCTAGATCGAACAGAATGTAAAATCCTAAAACTAATACAACTCCTGCTATATTTAATAATTACAATCATGCACACATATAAAATGCCCTCGACATGTCCGACGGTCCAATCACACACAAAACCAATAGGGCCATAATAGTTGGAGCCTAGAACTATAGAGTTAATCTATTTGCATATCATACTATTATCCTGCTTAAATTTATGTATGAAAAGTGCATAATTAAACTGAAAACCAAACACACAGAGGCAAAAACCTAGCTTTGATACCAATTGTTGGTCGCTACTCGGGACACCGTTCTGCTTCCCCTGTATAAAAATTTGTACAAGCACAGAATTTTCCTAACAACCTATGTGTTCCTCATGAGTTAAACTTGAATTGAAAACGGAACTTAACATTTTTACTTCAAGTTCAACTTATGTGTTCTTCAGTAGATAAAAACTTGGATTACAAACGATACTTAACATTATTAATCCAAGTTCATCCCATGTTACAGGAGTTGATTAAATATCTATTTCAAAGATTGACTTCCAGGTTAAACATGGCGAGACACTCAACCTTCTTGGGTATGGGATCATCCACCACTTCCAAGACAAAGACTTTTAAAGAAATTAGATATTTAAACTTCTTACAGTAACCCTAGGTTTAACTACAAAGACATCAATAGAAGCACAATATCAAAACACTAAATCGAAACACAAAAAAAAAAATCCTAGCCTCTTGTGTTTGATATTTCAGGATTCATACAAAGAAAACTAACTAATTAATACGAAGCAAAAATAATTAATTAGTTATACCTTTCTTTGTAGCTAAAGATCTCTTGATCTTCTATTGTATTCCTCTCCTCCTCTTGGGCGTCGTGTGGGCGACGATCTACCAAGATAACTCCACCCGAACCACTTCTTTGCCTCCAAGAAAATCGGCCACCAAGGGATGCCAAAATAGAAATTTTCCTTCTCTTATTCTTCCCCTCCAAACAACCGGCCACCAAGGAGATGGAGTTTGATGTGTCGCCGGCCTTAAGGGAAGAAAGCAAAAGAGAAGAGAAAGGAAGAGAGCCAGCCACCAAGGATTAAAGGAGATGTGATCCACTGGCCCTTAGGGAAGAAACAAGGGTGTCGGCCACAATTAAGAGGAGGAGGGGCAAGGCTTAGGTTGTTGTATATGTTCTCATGAGGCACTCTCTACCTCTCTTTTATAATCCTTGGTCTTGACAAAAAAGGAAATTTTAATAACAATTAAAATCTCTCTCTTTTAAATTTCCTATTATACATGACAACAAAAAGAAAGTTTTAAAATTAATCTCTCTCTTTTAAATCATGTAGACATCTACAAAAAAGGAAAGATTAAAATTAAATTTTTTTTTAAAATCATGGTTACAAAAAAAGAAAGTTTTATCAAAAATTAAAATCTCTCTTTTAAACATTATAGATAACTACAAATAAGGAAAGATTTTAACAAAATTAAAATCTCTCTTTAATCCTTTGTAGATAGCTATAAAAGGAAAGATTTTAAAATTTAAAACTCTGTTTTAAAACCATGTGGATGACTATAAAAGGAAAGATTTTAACAAAAATAAAATCTTTCTTTTAATTCTTAGTAGATGACTATAAAAGGAAAGTTTTAACAAAATTTAAAATCTTTCTTCTAACCATTGTAGATAACTATAAAAAAGAAAGATTTTAAAAATTAAATTTCTCTTTTAACCATTGTAGATAATTACAAATAAGAAAAGATTTTAACAAAATTTTGTTTTAAAACAAAACTTCCTCTTCTCTTCTACTAGTGGTTGGCCCCTTGCTTGGGCACCAAGCAAGGCTTGGCCGACCACTTCTTGGGCTCCAATCTAATGCTTGGTCGGCCCCCTTGCACCAAGCAAGGATGTGTCCGACCCATTACTTGGGTAAGAAGTGGACTTTGTGGATACAAGGATTTATAGAGGCTACAACAGAGACCGAGAAGAGAAATTAGTTTTGGTCTCCCGATGAGCTTGAGCTTCCTGTGTTCACCCCGAACACCCAACTCAAGTTCATCAATAATAACTCATACCACCAAAGAGTTATTATTAAACTAACACATCAATCCCAAATTACATTATGAGCTCCTTCTTATCATGAGTGCATTAATCTCCCTGTATTTAAGATATCGAATGTTCACTAATTAAATGAGTTACTGACAACTCACTTAATTAATATCTAGCTCCAAGAGTAATACCACTCAACTTCATTATCATGCCGGACTAAGTCCACCTGCAGGGTTTACATGATAATCCTTATGAGCTCCTCAAGGGGACATCATCAACCTAGATTACTAGGACACAGTTTCTTTTTATAATCAACAACACACCATATAAATAATATCATTTCTCAACTTATCGGGCCTATTGATTTATCGAACTAAATCTCACCTATTGATAAATTAAAGAAATAAATACTAAGTATATGTGGTTGTTATTATATCGGGATTAAGAGTACGCATATCTATAATAACAGAGGTTTTTATTCTTTTATGTAGTCAGTATAAAAATAAACAACCTCAAATGATCCTACTCAAAACACACATAGTGCACTAGTATATTTTTATAGTCAAGATAAACTAATACCAAATTACACTACGACCAGTCCAATAGTTTGTCCCTATCCATTTCGTTCGTGAGCTACTATTTATAATTTATAAGGAACTGATAACATGATCTTATGTATGGCACCACACGCCATGTTATCTACAATATAAATTAAATTGACAACTGCATTTAACTAAATGTAGACATTTGACCAATGTGATTCTTATTTCGAACTAAATGTTCATACAAAAAGCTAGACTTTTAGTATACATCCTAACATGACTATGGCTCTGATACCATTTGTTGTGCAAAAGGATGTCTACATATCTCTACAATGGCATGATATTGTTCACTTTGGGCCTAGACCCTCATGACTTTGCTCTTGAGCTCTCCCAAAAAGGCATCATGCCAATGGAGATATCCTACATCCTTTTAAACTCATGATCTTTACGAAATCTTTCCAATGTAGGACTTTGATTTAATCTCAATAATCCTCCCCTCAAACGAGGGACCACAATTACTCTCATGGTCTAGGCCTCCCCTTGAGCATTCAGTCACCCTGACTTACTCTAGGCCTCCTCACAAGCATCCGGTCACCCTGACCTACTCCGGGTCTCCCCGTGAGCATTCTGTCACCTTGACCTGCTTCGGGCCTCCCTGCAAGTATCTGGTCACCCGTATCCGGTCACTCTAACCTGCTCCAGGCCTCCCCGTAAGCATCCAGTCATCCTGACCTGCTCCGGGCTTCCCCGTGAGTATCCGATCACCCTGGCCTATTTTGAGGCCAAGAAGATTCTTGGGATAGAGATTCATAGGGATAGAGCTGCATGGAGATTATAGTTGTCTCAACGTATCTATGTGGAGAAGGTGTTGGATAGATTCAACATGAAGAATGCAAAGTCGGTGAGTACACCCTTAGCGCATCACTTCAAGTTATCCAGTGTATAGTGTCCCAAAGATTGATGACGAGATCCAAGAGATGTCAAAGGTTCTTTATGTCAGTGTAGTTGGTTGTCTGATGTATGCCATAGTTTGCATGAGACCAGATTTGGCACAAGCAGTTAGTATGGTAAGAAAGTTTCTCTCAAATCTCGGTCGACTACATTGGGATGCAGTGAAATGATTTTTCAGATACTTGAGACATACAACTGATTATGACATCATATTCAGTAGACAACCGGAAGATCCTTCAGTTACTGGGTACATAGATGCGGACTATGCAGGAGATTTAGATAACAGAAGGTCTACTACAGGATACGTGTTCACTGTGGCAGGAGGAACTACTTGTTGGAAATCTATGATTCAATCTATTGTTGCATTATCTACTACAGAATCCGAGTATATGGCAGCAGCTAAAGCAGTGAAGGAAGCTTTATGGCTTACAGGGTTAGTAGAGAATTGGGTGTTCAGCAATGTGGAGTTAAGTTGTTATGCAATAGTTAAAGTGCTATCTATTTGGTGAAGAATCAAGTGAATCATACGAGAACCAAACACATTGATGTGAGGTTTCACAAGATCAGAGAGTTGATTATTTCCGGGAAAATTCAACTTGAGAAGGTTCACACTACAGACAATGCTGCAAATATGCTGACAAAGCCAGTGACCACAGAGAAGTTTAAGCATTACTTAAACTTAATCCATATCTCTAAATGCTAGAGGAAGGAAGTCTAGACCCAGAGATCCAGGTGGAGCTTTATTTAGATACTCGTGTTCTTCGAAGGGGTGAATATTCACCAAGGTGGAGATTGTTGACGAGTGACTCATATT
Source organism: Zingiber officinale (assembly GCF_018446385.1). Taxonomy (NCBI): domain Eukaryota; kingdom Viridiplantae; phylum Streptophyta; class Magnoliopsida; order Zingiberales; family Zingiberaceae; genus Zingiber; species Zingiber officinale. The sequence goes on along the minus strand of NC_055995.1, from coordinate 106,888,901 downwards.
TGGATGAGGTCAATGCGATGGATGTTATGAAAGAAAAAATCTGTTAAGATTTTTCATAATAAAATTCTGCTGTGATTTTATATAACAGAATTTTGTTACGATTTTTCATAATAAAATTCTGTTGCGATTTTTTATAACAAGATTCTGTTATGATTTTACTGGGTATGGGGTTTATGCATTATTTATAGGGATCATTGTAAACCTATTGTACAACAACAATCATAAGAATCATGTAATATGATTCTCTTTTATAGAGAGAATTCTAATAAAGCTTCGTCTTTTATGTGGATTAAGCATATCGTCAAACCACGGTAACTCTTCTTCTTCTCCTTTTTCATGTTTGCTCTCTTTTTGTGTGTCTTTGTCTTGTTGCTCCGCGCAATCTCTTTTCTCTCTTCCTCTTCTACCACGCTTTAGAGGTTGAGAGGTGTTGCCCTCTCTTTGGCACAATAATTGGTATCAGAGTCATAGTCTAGACCAGATGCAATGTGGGGTAGCCTTAAACGAAGTTAAGGGTAGGCCCGGGGTAGGTCAGGTTGACCGGATGCTTGCGGGGAGGCTTGGATCAGGTCAGGATGACCGGATGCTTGCAGGAAAGGCCCCGAAGCATGTCAGGGTGACCGAATACTCGCGAGGAAGCCTAGAGCAGGTCAGGATGACTGGATGCTTGCGGGGAGGCCTGGAGCAGGTCAGGATGACCAGATACTTACAGGGAGGTGAGTAGGTCAGGGTGACCAGATGCTCACATGGAGGTTCGAAGCAGGTTAAGGTGACCAAATGCTCACGGAGAGGCCCGGAGTAGGTCAAGGTGACCTAGTGTGGATGCTTGCGGGGAGGCCCAGAGCAGGTCAGGTAACCAAATGCTCACGGGGAGGCCCGGACCATGAGAGTAATTGTGGTCCTTCGTTTAAGGGGAGGATTGTTGGGGTTCAATCAAAGTCCCATATTGGAAAGATTTGGTAAAGATTATAGGTTTAAAAGGATGTAGGATATCTCCATTGGCATGAGGCCTTTTGGGGAGAGCCCAAGAGCAAAGACATGAGGGTCTAGACCTAAAGTAGACAATATCATTGTGGAGATATGTAAACATCCTTTTGCACTATAGAAGGAATGTGTTTACATAACTAAATTCCCGATATAGACTCCATGTGGCATAAGACTTGTCTACATAAACACGGAATAAGATGAAAGTCAAGGCAGGACTGACGGGGGTCGACTTGATTGTGTTCTAAGATAGTTCAACTGGTCAAATCAAATCAAAATGACTCAATTGAAGGATCTCGATCGGAAAGGTGTCAATTTAAGGAAACCATCGATTACATGGACAATAAAAGATGTGTCCTTAAAAATAATGCCATAAAGGGAAAGCACATCGATTTTAGGAGAATGTAAGAATACCACCACCATTAATAATGAGGTGTGATAGTTGTAGGAAAGAAAAATGTGGCTTTTACAAAGAGATATCTGTTAGGATTTCCTGCGCGCTCTTCTTTCCTACTCTATATTAGGCAAAGGCATTAGCAAGGAAAGGGCAATCGTATGATTTTTCTACTACTCACTTCATTTTCTTGTTATTTCTCTATCACTCCGATACTTATTTGAGTGTTGGAGGGGTCACATCAAAGACTCATGGTGTGCCTTCACCCCCTTTTAATCTTCTGTTCATCTCTTCTAAAGCAGTCGACCCGTCAAAAGTCGACCTCTCCAAAGGTCAACGTCGTTAAAGGTTGACCTTGCCGAAGGTCGACCTCGTCGAAGGTTGACCTCTCCAAAAGTTGACCTCATTGAAGGCTGACCTCTCTAGAAGCCTACCTCTTCAAAAGCCGACCTCGCGAAAGCCAACCTTGCTAAAGGCTTACCTCACCAAAAGTCAACCCGTAAGAAGTTGATTCAGTAAAAAGCTAGTTAAAGTCGCCACTAGTGAATATTGACTTGCCTCAGTAAACCCATCCCTTGATAATGGATTATATCAAATTGGTGTCGTGTGGGAAATTTGAGCTGAGACATAGAGATGAGAGATGTATTAGGAAGCCAAGGAATGCAAGGATCTGCCTTGGGTGAAAGAGAGGTACCTAGGGAGTATCATTCTACAAGAAGAATAGTCTCGGGAGTCAACGACCATGAAACTGTTGGAAATACAATCAAAGTCCTACATTAATATAACTAGATCTTATTGGATTACTAAGTTAATCTAATTGGATCATAAACTTATTAAATTAATGGTTAATCTAATATTTATTTAGATTTTTCAAATAAACCTAAACCAAATGAAGCCACATTATTAAATAATATCTTAGTAGATAATATTTGGTTATGTTATTAAATAAAATCTTATGAAATAAGACTTGGCTACTTTTTATTTGAGTCGTATTAGATAAGACATGTTCACATTTTATAAAGTCTTATTAAATATGACTTGGTAGTTGTGAACATGTCTTATTTGATAAAATAACCCAAAAAGTTCAAGTTTTATCTAAACTTATATATATGAATGGTAGCTAGCAATACGAGTAAGATATTATGATTCTCCAATTATTCTCGTGAGATGGGTGACGACTGTGCTCGTATGGATATCGATAGAGGCATGAATGTACTGTTCATGCTGAGGTCGACTAGACTCTCCAGATACACAAAGGGCTTTACACATCAAAAGGTAACATTATTTCCAAACAGAAGATTTAACCTAAATTTGCATGGATCTCTGATGGGTTTCTTTTCCACTACATTTCATTTTAATGCTTTATTTTGCTATAGAATTTAATAGTAGTATCAAAGTCACTTGTGAATTCGATTACATCATTTACTGTTTGCTTTTATATCAGATATAAATGAACATGTTTATTATGATTCTTGACCAATGATTTATGAGTGTTTTGATTTATAGGTGTTTTGATTAATCTGATATGAAATAATAGTGATTGTAGCTTCATGTTAATTCAATAATATTAATGCTATAATCTAGTTTAATTCGACTAATCAAACAATGTTAGTTTTATGACTATTGATATCTCTACGATAATTTATTGTGAACAGATTGTGAGATATTAATCATTATATTAATAATCAAAATTATGATTTGATTATAATAATGGATCAATCTATTATGAATAATTTATGAAATTTGATTGTTAATATCAAAGGAAAATAAGGCAGTGACTCATTCTATGAGTTAAGAAAATTGTTTACCTTTCTGGGGCTCTGCCCCTATCCACTACAAAGGGCACTGCCCCCTTGACCCCCGCCCGTTAACCGGACCACCGCCAGGGGTGCTACTCCTTGGACCCCGTAGATAAATTATTAACTAGAATCATAATAAAATGATGTTATAAGATTGATACATGTGATGTATGACATATTGCATGGTTATGGATCTTTAGTTGATATGATTGAATTGTGTGTGTGTTTATTATAAAAATTAATATAGCCTAGATGTCATGCATTTTATCTCCACATCTCTAATTGTAAAATTTTGCTTCTCATCTTACTCCCCTCGAATGTATCTCAAGATTTCTTCTAGTTGTGTAATGTACAAATTAGAATAGTGCTAGTATACTACAAGATTAAAAGTTATAATTGAGGAAAAGAAGACAAACAATTTATGACAATAGAGGAAGCACTTATAGAAGATACAATTCCCTTAAGTTGACCTTTCGATCCTCTCATTGGCTTGAGAAGTTCATATTAGATGGGTCATAACCATATCACATTTATATTTTTTGCTTGTGCGGTGTATTTTGATATTTGCTATGCTTATGTGATGTATATGATGCATGTTAAATTGGTAATTTTATTAAGTCAATTCACAATGTCTACCATACTTTAATATGCATTGTTGCATTAATCAATAGTAGATAGGTTTATCAAAGTAAAATGTCTCTATTTATCTTGATAGAATATGATAGGATAATTGTGATATCGAGCTTATCAAACATAGAGTGTGACTTAATTAGGTTATCTCAATAAGATTGAGAAATTAGAAGCATAAAGTTAGGAATTGCACCATTAAATAGGCAAAGAACAAATTGTATTATTCCCCTTATTATCCAAGAGTTGCATTCGATGCAATTGATAAATGTTACTTGCCTAAATAGCCAAGTCTTGAATGATTAGCCAAAGCTAACTCAAGATAAGGTAAAATATGGATCTTGACCCACTAAAAAATAATCTCTATTGAGTTTGAGGCTAGTAGTATGAGTAAACTATGTTTGCCCACATCCATGGCTTGCTCTTAATCTCTATTGAGTTTGGAGCTAGTAGTGTAGATAAACTATGTTTGCCTACATTCATGACTTACTCCTATCTAACCTTATAACTTAGTGGGAGAATCATTTAATTAAAGACTTAATTAAGTGAATCTATTTTATGATACTTATTTGCACTTATTATTGTTGTAGATTACTATACCTGTAAATACGTCAAATACCCTATTATTGCAATCTGTCCTTGAGAAGGACAAGCTCAATGGAGGTAATTTTCTGGACTGGTACCAAAATTTAAGGATTGTCCTTAAGCAAGAAAGAAAATTGTCTATTCTAGAGTAGTTTATTCCTAAACCACCTACTTCTAATGCCTCTCGTGCTAATTAGGATGCTTATAAAAAGCATCAAGATGATGCATTATATGTATAATGCCTTATGTTTGCCACCATAAACTCTGAGCTTCAAAAACAACACAAGAATACAGATGTATATAATATGGTTGAACATTTAAAATGACTATATCAAGAGCGGGCAAGTCATGAGAGATTTGAGGCATTAAAGGCCTTATTTTCATACAAGATGACAAAAGGAAGCCCTATATGAACTAATGTTCTTAAGCTGATTGGATAAGTTGAGAACCTTGATAAGCTAGACTTCCCATTGGGCCAAGAGCTAGCCATTGATTTAGTTTTGTAATCATTGTCTGAAAGCTATAGTCAATTTATTATGAATTACAATATGAATGAAATTGACAAGTCGTTGCCTGAGATGTTAAGCATGATGTGTGTAGGTCCCTTCGGAGGCCGGCAAGAGGGGAGGGGTGAATTGCCCTACAAAATAAAACTCGAACCTTTCTCGGATTTCAACTATATAATTAACACTTGTAATAAATAAATAAAAGAGACTAAGTAAAGAAAAATAGACACCAGAGTTTTACTTGGTTTGCAATCAGGGGATTGTTAATCCAAGGAATGTAAGCGCACTATCTGATTCTCCTCTAGGCGGAGTAGCCTCTTTACAACGTTGACAGCATAAATGAAAAGAACATAATTGGAAGCACAGAAAGAATTGATTACAAGTTCGTTGTTTCAAATGTATGGATTAGTACTTTATTTGTAGTACTGGTCCGGGCGCCTGGAAGGGGTTCCGGGCGCCCCCGGGGGGATAAATTTTATCCCCCAACGGTCAGCTCGCGATCAGATTCGATCTGGTCAAATATGAACCCCCGGGCGCCCGGAATGGTTCCGGGCGCCCGGAGGTCCGGGCGCCTGGAATTGATCCGGGCGCCCGGACCTGTCAAGTCAACAAAGTTGACTCTGGTCCAGGCTCTCTGCTCCGATTCAACTCGTCTCAGTTCGGCTCGTCTTGGTCAAGGTCTGTTCGCTCCGGCTCCGCTAGCTTGGGTGATCTCGACCTTCCGGAATAGGGCTCACCCGAACCCATGTTCCGGCCTTCTCCTCGAGCAGCCTTCCTTCCCGGTTTCTCGTCCCTCGAGCGCCGCGCACGCTCTTCTCGTCCACCGGTGTACTCTTCCGCGGACACCTCGTCCCTCGGACGCACCGAGCCCGTCGGCTCTCTCTCGTGCCGTCCTTCTCGCTAGCCGCGTCTTCCGCTCGACTTCCTGTGTTCCTAAGCTCCTGCACACTTAGACACAAGGGTTAAACAAACGCAGGACCTAACTTAGCTTGTTTGATCACATCAAAACACCTTGGGGTTCCAACAATCTCCCCCTTTTTGATGTGAGCAACCCAAGTTAAGTTAGGGTAAACATATGAAATAAAAACAATTTATATTCAAATAAGTCCAAGTATTTTTCAAATGAAAAATTATATTACCTCCCCCTAGACTTAACATACTTCTCCCCCTTTGTTCACATAAAAATTGGGGTTATAAACAATTCTAAGTCAATTTTAAGCAAAATTATAAGGCAAAAAAAAAAATTCTAAGTTAATTTTTTTTAAAAAAAAAAAATTCTGAGTCAATTTTCATAAAATTTTTTTAAAAAAAATTCTAAGTTAAGTTAAAAAAAATTTTAAAATATTTTCTAACACAAATTGAATAACTCTTTTTAAAGCATTAAATAATTTAAATTAATGCCTTTTCAGTTTAGTCAATTAAACTTTTCATTTCGATACTTGGCTTCCAGGTCGTGGCGAGGCACTAGGCCTTCTTGGTTATTGGAGCAACAACCACTTCCTTAGACAAAGCCTCATAAAGAAATTAGTTGTTTAATTTCCTTGCTGAAAATGCTAAGTCTGACTTTAATTTTAAGTTAAACAGGTTTTTGGAACCCAGTAGAGGTTCCTACCTACAGGATTAACCAAGTATTTCCTAGGTATATAGATTTTTGATATATTTTTAATTTGACTTTGATGAAATCTATAATACCAATTTAAACCTCTATAATTTCTAAAAGTAGAAATATTTGAACCATTTGATTTTTTCAATCTTTCTATTTCTTCTTTTAGTTTTTCATTTTCAATTTTCAATTTTTCAAAATCCTCTATAAGACATGATTTTGCCAAAATTCTCTTTGTTTCTAAAATTTCATTTTCTAATTTGCCATTTTTATTTTCTAATTTATACATGGATTTAGTCATAGCTTTGATACCAAAGTAAAGTTCATCAGGGGGTAAGAGGCATACCTCACTTACCATATCAGACTTGAAGCCTGAATCTCCCCCTGCTTCGCTACTTCCATCTGAGGTCGCTCCCCCTTCATCGATGCTGGGTTTTGATGTACTTTATCCTTTGTAGCTTGCCATCAGTGCTATCCCGACATATTCTTGAGCTTCTGATTCGGATGAAGAAGTGTCGTCCCAAGTTGCTTTTAGGTTGTATTTCTTGGGTGTCTTCATTTTGACCTTCTTGAGTTCTGGACAGTCTTCCCTTAGGTGTCCCTCCTTCTGACACTGGTAGCACCGTACCTTTCTTCTACCTTTTTGATTATTTTTATTTTGCATTTTAAATTTATTAGATCTAAAAAACTTTTTAAAGTTTCTTACCATGTACGCTTCTTGTTCGTCTTCGGAGTCTGACTCGGGTTCATCCTTGTTGGTTGCGTTCAGCGCCATAGTCTGGGTTGTGTCCTTTGATATCTCTGCATATCTAGTTTCGTGTAATTCAAGGGTAGAAAACAACTCTTCTAAAGTACTTACCTCCAGGTCTTTTGAGATGTAGTAAGCATCGACGATTGATGTCCACTCCGGATTTCTTGGAAACGCGTTGAGCGCGTAGCGTATAGTGTCCCGGTTTGTTACCGTTTCACCAAGGTTTTCGAGACTAGTAACTAGTTCTTTTACCTTTGCATGTAGACCGGCTACTTTCTCACCTTTCTCCAGACGGATGTTCATCAGTTTGTTGCGGAGGATGTCCCTTCTAGCAAGCTTTGCTTCGGACGTGCCTTCGTGGAGTTCCAAGAACTTCTCCCAAAGTTCTTTAGCAGATAAATAGTTTCCGATGCGGTTGAACTCTTGAGGCGGTAATACGCTCAGCAGGTGATGTTCCGCATGGCTGTTTGCTACCGACTCATTCTGCTCCTTCTTTGTCCAATCGCTTTCTTCTTTTTCTTTTCCATCTTTATCTATTGGAGCTACAAAACCATATTTCATAATAAACCGAATTTCAAAATCTGTTTTTAGGAATACCTCCATACGACGCTTCCAGTCTGCGAAGTTCCCCTCGAATTTTGGTGGAACAATGCTTGGTCCCGCCATCTTTGTTGCTTCGATTGGCGGTTAGTCCTCCTGAAGCGCCTTGCTCTGATACCACTTGTAGGTCCCTTCAGAGGCTGGCAAGAGGGGAGGGGTGAATTGCCCTACAAAATAAAACTCGAACCTTCTCAGATTTCAACTATATAATTAACACTTGTAATAAATAAATAAAAGAGACTAAGTAAAGAAAAATAGACACCAGAGTTTTACTTGGTTTGCAATCAGGGGATTGCTAATCCAAGGAATGTAAGCGCACTATCTGATTCTTCTCTGGGCGGAGTAGCCTCTTTATAACGTTGACAGCACAAATGAAAAGAACAGAATTGGAAGCACAGAAAGAATTGATTACAAGTTCGTTGTTTCAAATGTACGGATCAGTACTTTATTTTTAGTACTGGTCCGGGCGACTGGAAGGGGTTCCGGGCGCCCCCGGGGGGATAAATTTTATCCCCCAACGGTCAGCTCGCGATCAGATTCGATCTGGTCAAATATGAACCCTCGGGCGCCCGGAATGGTTCCGGGCGCTCGGAGGTCCGGGCTCCTGGAATTGATCCGGGCGCCCGGACCTGTCAAGTCAACAAAGTTGACTCTGGTCCAGGCTCTCTGCTCCGATTCAACTCGTCTCAGTTTGGCTCGTCTTGGTCCGGGTCTGTTCGCTCCGGCTCCGCTAGCTTGGGTGATCTCGACCTTCCGGAATAGGGCTCACCCGAACCCATGTTCCGGCCTTCTCCTCGAGCAGCCTTCCTTCCCGGTTTCTCGTCCCTCGAGCGCCGCGCACGCTCTTCTCGTCCACCGGTGTACTCTTCCGTGGACACCTCGTCCCTCGGACGCACCGAGCCCGTCGGCTCTCTCCCGTGCCGTCCTTCTCGCTAGCCGCGTCTTCCGCTCAACTTCCTGTGTTCCTAAGCTCCTGCACACTTAGACACAAGGGTTAAACAAACGCAGAACCTAACTTAGCTTGTTTGATCACATCAAAACACCTTGGGGTTCCAACAATGTGTAGTGTCCGAAACTACTTATTCAATTAAGGGTATTTATTGGATTAAATTAGAATTTAATTAGATTTTGAATTTATTTAATTAAAGATATTTATTGGATTAATTATAATTTAATTAGAATTTATATTTAACTAAGAATTTATTAATTTAATAAATGAATTTAGTTAGATTTGATTAAGTTAGCTTACATTTATGGAATTGGAATTAATCAATTAAGAAAATGGTTGAATATAAATATGTATAAAATTTATTTAAAAACTAAATATATATATAAAAATTTATATAACCCATGTGTATAAATTTTTATATAAAAATGTATATGATTTAGGAAATATATAAAAAATTATATAATCCATGTGAATATTTTATATAAATTTATACGACTTTAGTAAGTGAATAAAAATTTATATAACCCGTGTATATAAATTTTTATATAAATTTATATGACTTTAGTAAGTGAATAAAAATTTATATAACCCGTGTATATAAATTTTTATATAAATTTATATGACTTAGTAAATATAAGTATGCATATAAAAATTTATATTACCGTAGATATAGATTTTTGTTATTTATAAAATTTATAAAGACTTAGTATGTATATAAAAATTAATATGACATATAGATATAAATTTTTATATAGAAATTATATATGACTTAGCATTTATGTGTATAAATTATCCATCTAATCATAAATGAGATATAAATAATATAGGTACTATAAATTATAGAAATGTAACGTGTATGATAATAAAAAGTAAAAACTATAATATGTGAATAAAACTTAGTATATAAGAGTTAAAGGACTTAGCACTTAGGATAAAACTTAGTATGTATAAATTTGTAGAGATTATTCATTTAATTAATATGGAAATAAAATAATATATTACGTGATATATAAGGTATAATTACAAAGAATAAGTATAATTAAATAGGGAGAATATAGGATTAATATATAAAGAAAATACACTTGATAACCAATTAAGAAATTATAGTATTATAAATTATATATCATGAATAAAATTTATATGACTAAGTAAAATATATATAGAATTATATAACCATGGGTTTCTATCTAGACTTGGTATTAACTTTTATTAAAAAATAAAATAAATGACTTAGCACTTATATAAGTTATGAATTTATATGTGGATAGATATGGAAATAGAAATTGAGACCAAATTTTGTTCCCTCTTTTATTTAAACCCTCAACTCCACCTTGTCTTCTTGTTTCCGCTGGCCTAAGGAGGTTTCCCCCACCCTTTGTTTTCTCCACTGATGCTAGAGTTTCAAGGGAAGACAAGGAGTAATAGATAAGTACTTAAGGCATGTTCTCAACCATGTTATTGTTTTAACTAGCCTCTATGTCTGGTGTAGTTTCGGATTTTATAGCTTGTAAGGTTGGCTTGTTTTCCTTGCTATGATATCATGTTTTGGACCATATGAATTGGGCATGTTTTCAATTATGATAATCCTTTAGATTAGTTTCTATAGTCTTGTAAAGTTTTAGATTTTTATAGATTATAAGGTTGGGTTGTTTTCCTTGCTAAGGGTAACATGTTTGGGCCTAGATATTGTGCAAGTTCCCTACCTTGATTCAAGCTCTGGCTAGTGTGAATTTTGTATTCTAAAGTTTTGAATTTAGTCACTAATTTTAGGGGATAGTTCATCCTAATGATACCTCCAGAATGACTTCATGTTTTTTATGTGTTTACCCCTAGAAGGGGGAGTACCTTGCATGATCAAATTATAGAGTAGGAGTCCCATGTTTCAGGTTGTTTTGTGGTGAGTTTTAAATTTTGTCTAGAACCTTAGTCATCATGATCTTGCACTACAAGTTGTTCCACATTCTTTCTATTTGCATACTCTTGGGAACTAGGGAATTCTGCATGCTCAAAATAAGTTATAAACCTTGCAAGTTCGGACATGATAAAAGTAGGTTTAAGTTTTGTTCTTAAGAGGTATGTATATGGATGTTTCACTACATTTTTAGCTCCATGCTCCTAGTTGTTTCCATTAGAAGATAGGAAACTTTTCCATGCTTAATTTAACTTGCAAAACTAGTCAATTTCAGATTATGAAGGTATGTTTAAATTTTGTTTTTAAAGGTTAATTATTACGATGTTGCACTACAAGCTCCTTCATGTCTATCTCATAGCTTGACTTATTTTAGTCTCTTAAGTTCATGTAGGTTTAGGGTACCCCATGTAAGTTTCGGTTTTGGTTGTATGTATGTGTTAAGGAGATGATACCATGTTAGCTTTTATATATTTGTAGGGTTCAGATTGTATAAGTCCCCATGCTCTTTTATTACTTAGAAGTTGATACCATGCTAGCTCCTAGAACTTGTAACTTTTGGATTTCTAGTTTAAGTAGGCTTGTGTTTTCTTCTTGCTACTCATCATTATAACTTCACATGTTTCATGTAACTTTTGCATCCTAGTTTAGAAAAGGCTTGGATTTAGTTAAGCTCATGTTTCCTTTCTCATTATGATAACCTTAATATGCTCATGGAATAAACCCACTTACAAAGATGCATCTATTAATTATGTATGTTTTAGAATTAATGATAATATGCATGCTTGTTTCCTTGCTTTAATGTGTTAAAGGTGAGTAAGTGCATGTTCTGAGATGGTAGTATGATCTAGGGACTTACTCCCGGTGAGCGCGCCAGAATTTCCGGTGAGCGCGCCAGAATCAATTAGGTTATATTCTGAGATGGTGGTATGATCCGGGAACTTATGCCTGGTGAGCGCACTAAAGTCAATTAGGTTATGCTCTGGGATGGTGGTATGATCTGGGGGGCCTACGCCCGATGAATGCGCCAGAATCAATTAAGTTACGTTATGGGATGGTGGTATGATCTGGGGACCTATGCCTAGTGAGCACACCAGAATAAAGGGGAACTATGGTCCTAAGTTTGAACCCCTACCAACCTAGTACTAGGATAGTTGTTTGATCAACAACTTATGTTACAGTACTACTAAGTGAAGCTAGGTCACCATAACGATATGTATGCATGCAATTATGTTCAAGATATGTTCATGTTTATGCTTAAGTTTACGTTTACGTTTACGTTTATGCTTATGTTTATATCTATGCCTATGCCTATATTCACGTTCATGTCTATGTTTATTTCATATTCTTATGTTTATAACGACCCCTATGATTGTGTACACATCTAGTATATACCAGTAACCGGGTCTTAGGTACCTAGCGTATGTTTTCTCCTAGTACACTAAGGTATAGATGCTAACTACTGCTTAACATAGTTTTGAACATACTGAGTCTCTCGACTCATAGACTTTGATTTTTTTTTTCAGACAACGAAACCAATGAGGTAGGAGGCGTTGGCCAGTGAGCCAGCCAGGAACAATGGCAGTACAACCCGAAGACCTTCGAGTTTAATTCCGCATTTAGATATGTTTATTTTTCTTCAAGTCGTTTATGTAATTTTATCTGAACCAAGAACCACTATGGAAGTATGAGTATGTGGCATCCGCAGTTTATGTATTATTCTTTAAAAAAACTAAGGGTGTTACATGATGAGAATTACTGAACTGAATCTTAAGAAGACCAAACCTAATACCATATTGATGGTAGAAAAGGGTAAATGAAAATGCAAGCCCAAGGTAAGGGTAAGACCAAAACCAAAGGCAAGGCAAAGTCTTCTGCATTAAAACTCAAAGATGAGGTGGCTAAGGAAGGAACCTACTTTTACTGTGATGATACCAGACATTGGAAGAGGAATTGTAAAGTATACCTAGATGAATTGAAAAAGAAGAAGAAAAGTGAGACTTCTGCCTTAGGTATTTATATTATAGAAGTCAATTTATCTACTTCTTTATCATTTGTATTAGATATCGAATGTGTTTGTCATATTTGTACTAATGTGTAGGATCTAAGAAAGAGTAGATCATTAACAAAAGGTGAAGTAAACCTATGAGTTGGCAATGTTACAAAAGTTGTTATAGTTGTAGGATCCTATTTTTTATCTTTACCTACTAGGCTTGTTTTAGAACTTGAGAATTGTTATTATGTGTCTACTATAGCTAGAGACATTATTTCTATTTCTTGTTTAGACAAGAAAGGTTTTTCATTTGCAATAAAGAATAAATATTGCTTTATTTATTTAAATGATATGTTCTATTGTAGAATATAATTAATAAATGGATGACTCTATGTTCTAGACCTTAAAAACTCAGTTTATAATATAAATGTAAAACGGTTAAAATCCAATGATTTAAACCAAACATATTTTTAACATTGTTGCTTGGGTCATATAAATGAGAAACACATATCTAAACTCGATAAGGATTGACTTTTGGACTTATTTGATTTTGAATAATATAAGGTATGTGAATCTTGTCTATCAAGCAAGATAACTAAAATTCCTTTTAGTGGACAAAGTGAATGAGCTAATGAATTATTAGGACTTATACATAGCGATATATGTGGTCCTTTCAATACAATAGCTAGAGGAGGCTACCAGTATTTTATTAATTTACTAGCGATTTCAGTAGATATGGCTGTGTATTTAATGAAATACAAGTTAAAATCATTTGAAAAGTTCAAAGAATTTAAGTATGAAGTATAAAACCAACTTGAAAGAGGTATTAAGATACTTCGATTAGATTGAGATGGTGAATACCTAAGCCAAAAATTTTATAATTATCTAGTTGAGTTTGGGATTATATCCCAACTCACTCCACTTGGAACACCACAATGGAATAGTGTATCAAAAAGGCGGAATCACACTTTATTGGATATGCTACGATCATGGTTGAGTCATTTAGATCTTTCTTCTTCTTTCTAGGGATATTCTCTAGATACTGTTACTTTCACAATTAACCATGCTCTATCTAAGACAATTACAAAGACACGATATGAGATATGGACTGAAAAGAGTCCCAAAGGTCTTTTATAAAGATTTGGGGTTATGAAGCTTATGTTAAACACAAAGTCTCAGAGAAACTAGGATCCAAATATGATAAGTGCTACTATGTAGTATATCCCAAAGACGTATCTTTTACAATCCAACATAAGATAAAGTGTTTGTTGTCAAAATAATATTTTCTAGAAAGAGAAATTATTTCTAGAGGAACTAGTTGGAGAAAAGTATATCTTGAAGAAATTTGAGTTACACAAATTAGCACTGATACTTTGATGGAACCTAAACAGACACCATAAGATATTGTGGATCATGAACTTGTTGCATCACAAGAAATTATGGAACAATAACCTATTCAAGTAGAACAAGCTCTACGTAGATCTGATAGAACACGTCGTTAAACTGAGAATATTCTCTTCTCTTGTTTGACCATGATGATGTAATGTTTATTGATCTAAATGATCCTACATCCTATCAAGAAGCTATAATGAGCCAAAATTCTAAAAATAGCTAGAGACCATAAGATTTGAAATGAATTCTATGTGTACCAATCAAGTATGGACTCTAGTTTACCCACCTAAAAGGATAAATCTCATTGGGTGCAAATAAGTTTCAAGAAGAAAACTGACATGGATAGTAATGTGTATAGCTTTAAAGGATGACTGGTAGCTAAAGAGTTCAAGAAAATTCATGGTATAAACTATGATGAAATATTTTCACCGATTGTGATGCTTAAATCCATTCGAATCTTACTTGCTATTGCAACTTACCATGATTATGAGATCTGGCAGATGGATATTAAAACGACATTCCTTAATGGGGATCTACTCAAAGATATGTACTTGACACAACCTAAGGATTTTATTGATCCAAAGAATGCTAGAAAGGTATGTAAATTACATTTATGTATTAAAGCAAGTTTCTAAGCTAGAATCTTCTATTCAATGATGTGATTAAAGAGTTTGGTTTCATAAAAAATGAAGATGAACCTTGTGTCTATAAAAGAATTAGTAGGAGCACAATTATCTTTCTCATTTTATATGTGGATGACATACTTTTTTATTGAAAATGATATCCCTGTCCTAAAATTTGTAAAGACTTAGCTTGGGAATTATTTTTCAATCAAAAACTTAGGTGAAGCTGCCTATATTTTAAGCATTAAGATATATAAAGATAGATTTAAGAGATTATTTAGCCTGAGTCAAAGTACATATATTGATAAGGTACTTAATCATTTTGCCATGCAAAATTCTAAGAGATGAGAGGGATCGCATGGATAGGATTTCTATTGCATTATATACTCATCTTGATGTCTCATATGCATTAAGCATGACTAATAGATATTAGTCAGATCTGAGTGAAGTTACTAGACAACAGTCAAAAATATTTTTAAGTACTTGAGAAGAACTAACCATTATTTCTTGATATATGGAGGAGATAAGGAGCTTGTTGTAAAGGATTACACCGATGTCAGCTTCCAAACTGACAAGGATGATTTAAGATCACAGTCAGGATATGTGTTTTGCTTAAATGATGGTGTTGTGAGCTTGAAGAGTTCAAAGTAATACACAATTATTGATTCTACTACAAAGACCAAGTATAGTGTTGCTTCTAATGCAGTAAAAGATGTTGTTTGGATTAGAAAATTCATTACAAAACTTGATGTGATTCTTAGTATAGCTAACCCAATAGACTTCTATTGTGATAATAATATGCTATTACTTAGGTTAAGGAACTCAAATCTTATCAATAATCCAAACACATACTTTGGTGGTTCTATCTCATTTGAGAGATTATCAATAAAGGAGATGTAAAAAATACAAAGTATTGACAAATGATAATATTACAGATCCACTGATCAAGACTTTGGCATAAAGAAAACATGATGCTCACACTGGGTCATTAGGTATTATATTATAGTGTTTTAAAAATGGTCTTTAAATTTCAAAAATTTATAATTAAATAGAGTTTTAGTTTTTATTAAATAAGTATGGGTAAGTATAACATATTAGGCCTAAGTAATTAATATTATAGCCACTTAGTTAATAGGCCTAAACTAGTTATGACAAACATATAACCCTAGCCTAGTCCTACTCCTAGCTTAGGTTCTTAGCCGCCAACACCGAGTAGAGGACTTTGGAAGAGAAGTTCTCGTTCATATTCCTCCGTTGTTCTTCTACGTTAAGGCAAGTGACTTCTTACTTTTATTTATTGCACTATATGCACTGTAGTATGCGTGTTTTGATGTTACGTGTATGATTTATTGATGTCAATTACACCTCCTTCCATTTCTACAATGTTTCGATGAAGTTTTCATATTTTCTTTTCCCTTTGGTTGGAAATCCGTGTTGCTAGAATTTTTGGAGGGATTTCCGTTGTTCTGTGGAGGTTTGTAAGGCGATAGGGAGGCTTACATCTCCTCCTCTTTTGTGATGTTTTGATGAAGTTTTCACGCTTTCTTTTCCCTTTGGTTGGAAATCTGCATTGTTGGAATTTTGGAATGATTTCCACTATTTTGTGGAGGTTTGTAAGGCGATTGGGAGGCTTACATCCCCTTCGGTTTTCACGTTTTCTTTTCCGCTGGTTGGAAATCACCCCTGCTAGAATTTTTAAGGGTTTTCTGATGTTTTGTGAAGGTTGGTAAGATGATTGGGAGGCCTTGATGTTGGTCCAGTATTATGTATTTGCACTTGATGTATTCTAGTACTCTTTGAGCAAAAGATTAGATTTCACTCCTTTTAAACATCGTGGTTTCCATTAATATTAAAGTTTTTTAGACCTAGAAAATAATAAATTTTTTCAGAGCTAATCTTGTTTAAAGTTTAGTCTCATGACAACACACTCGGGTTAACTTTATTCTCCATAACCGAGATCATATTATCTGTTCTTTTATGTTTTGTTCCTATATGTTATGGTTGGTTATAAAGAATCATATGGTTTCAAGAGGAAGTTTGTTTAAAAAGAATTTAATACACCAAAGGTAAAAGTTTTTGAGCTATGTAAATTGTCTGTGGTAAATTGACAGGTAAGAAGTCTGGCTTAGAGGATACCGAAATTCTTACTGAATCAGAGGTATAAAGGGGTTGTGAAACTTGACTAAAAGGATATCGAAGAATACTACCAAACCTAGTACTATAGTAAAGATTCGGCTTAGAGGATACCAGAATCCTTACAAAAGATGTGGAACCCGACTTAGATGATATTGGAGAACACTACCAAAACTAGTACTAGGGAAATTGTTTGGCCAAATGTGTAAAATACCGAAAATAGGCGAATAATCGTAAGGGAATTTTCTGGAATTTTTAGAAATTTTTCGGGAATTTTTCGGAGCTCGTATGGACGAGTTAACGGGGATAAAAACGGGGCCCGGAAAAGCCTGTTTAGGATACCCTGTTTTAACGAGGAAAAGTTTTAATTTTCCTTTTCCTTTTCTTTTTCTTTTATTTTTCTTTTCCTCTGGTTTTTCCTCGACGCCGAACTCGCGTGTTCTTCTTCTCCTCTGCCGAACCCTCCTTCCCTCATCTCTCGCGACGCCGGCCTTCTCCACCCGACAGCACCGCCGGTGCTCTTCCTCCTCGCTGAGCGACGCGCCGCCGCCACCTCTACCGACGCCGAGACCTCCCGCAAGCCCGACTTCTCCTCGTGCCCTAACCGCTGTGCGGTTCTTTCCTTCTACTTATTCCCAGCCGATTTCGTCTTGGCCGCACCTTCTTCCGCCGCCGATCACAGCCAACGCCGACTGCCACCACTGTGCTTGCCGACGTTGCCGCCTCTCGACCCAGCGCCGACTGTGGCCTAGTTTTCCTTCTCGCCAGCACTTGAGTACCACCGCCGGTGTATCCCTTGTGACCGAGCACTGCCGACACCAAGCCTATCCCCTCTTCTGTCCGCTGTGCCCTAGCTAGTATCCGGCGTCGCACGAAACAGTGCCACCAGCCAGTCTCCTCTTCAACACTGCCGCTCTCCCTTCCCTCTGCGCTGCTGCCGACCCTGGATTGGGTAACTCCAGCCGCGTACCTTAGTCCCGAAACCGCCGTCGGCCACATCCCGATTGATCCTAAACCCGAGCAGATAAGGTGAGTTGGGTTGTGTAGGATCTGTGATTTCCACTGATTGATCCTTTTTCTGATTAGTCTGATTTCAGCAGTGATCCCAGCTTTGAGGTGAAGTTTTATGCTGTGGTTGGACAGTCACTCCATACAGTGGCTATTGGTTCTTGTAACGACGGTGAATTTGAGGTAAGGTTTAGTATATTGAACTTCGAGTAGGTTGATTATGTTTATGTTTGGAATAGGTAGATTTGATTCGCTTTAGACTTTTAATCTAATG
Organism: Zingiber officinale; assembly: GCF_018446385.1. Lineage (NCBI taxonomy): Eukaryota > Viridiplantae > Streptophyta > Magnoliopsida > Zingiberales > Zingiberaceae > Zingiber > Zingiber officinale. Next base: position 106,870,771 of record NC_055995.1, on the reverse strand, counting down.
TTATGATTAGGGTTAAAGGAAATTAACCCTAGTTAATTGTTGGATTTAATTTAGGAAGGTCGAGATTATGGTTTAGGGTTTTTCCCTAAAACTGTTCTTAAGGATTTTTATTTAGTTATACGTTTAATTTGTAGCTAAATAAAAATGTATGTTTGGTATCACAGGACTTTGACGCGAGACGAGTATCTCGGAGTCAGATTTGGACTATTTTATCGGAGGCGGGTACTTTTGACTTTTTGTCTTTGATATGCTTAGTAATGAAATTAACATATTGCATCAATTGTGTTTCTTATCTGTTTCGGTTAATCACTACCCAAATCTTGATACATGTTTGATTGATTGATTTGTTTTGCATCCCATGTATACTTTACCTGTCTATACATGCTTATAGGGGTAGTGATATACCATGTTTCACCATGTTCAGGACCTAGGTTTTTATACCTTCTGTGTACCTTTGATTCGATATGATTCGTTGACCTAGGGTGCACTTTTCTATATATATGGATTAGGTCAGGATGTTTATATGGTTATTGCCATGCATCATTTGCATGATTGCATGTTGTGCGATAGTCCGCTCCATTATTGTTGAGCACATCGCCAGTTACATGGATCTGCACACACCACCACTCATGGGTTAGTGGTCGATTCAGGCAGAGTGTGTTGTAGCAGGGACTCTGTTAGGCACCGTTGGTCCGCTCATGGGTAGTGTGACACAACGTGTTATCCGACAGGGATTCCTCCCCGTCATCGTGTACCGGGAGTTGAGAGCATTGCGCTCCCCCATCTATGATTTGGGGTAGGAGGATAGGTGTACTCCGACAGCATCCCGTCCACTCGGTCACTCATCAGGAGTAGTGACGACAGAGTGCACGGTTGTCACAGCCCTACCCACTCGGCCTCACTTTTGTATGAGATGATCGACTGGCGTCAGGGGTGACCAGGACGCATCATTGGCATCATATGCATGATGCATTTATTGCTTGTGTTTGTGGTTGCTGCATTTATATGCTGCATATTGTTTGGATACCTATGTTTGACATGCATACAGGATCCCTATACCACTCGGACTGTTTGACCTTATACTCAGGACCTGGTTAGTACAGTATTCTCCTGTTTACTTCAGATGCATTTTTTATCTTTCTTATCAGGAGACTGTACGCATGATTAGTGCTAGGTGTTGTTTCTTTACTTTGCATATCAATTGTACCTGCTGAGTGTTGGACTCACCCCGCCTCCATTGTTGTTATTTTCAGGTTGATGCTGTCAGGAGGGAGTTCCAGTCGCTAGTCCCCACAGCACGTAGTGCTAGATCTCTGCAGACCTCGATGGTTTATATATCGTTTAGTTTTGTTTTGCATTTATTGATTATGTGTTGACTTGGTTTGTTTGGATACTTGGTTGTTGTATGGATTTTTGTGATGATAATGATGGATTTTTATTCGATATGTTTTTACTACATGCCTGCTTGGACGGCAGAAGAGGTAAGTTTCGTCGGATTTGAGTTTTACGAGTGTAGTGGAGTAGGGTGGATTTTGAGTCAGTGTAGTATTGTGATGTTACTATTATAAACTGCGTGGTGAATGATTTTATTTATTGTTATTATTCCAGCCGCCTGTGGCTGAGGTATGGGAGGATGTAGAAAAGTTTCAGATTGTCCACCGTACAGGGGAGATGCTGCCGAAATTTTCTCGGACATGGACTCCTCTGGGGGCGTGACAATTTAGTGGTATCAGAGCACAGGTATACGATCTTTTGTTTTCGTATTTTTGATGTTTGGGATAACCTGATACCAATTTATTTACTTGGTATTAGAGCGCCAAGTTGGGCGATACTTGTTGGATTTTTATATTTTGGATTTTCGAGATTTATCTGATACCAATTTATTGGTATCAGAGCAGGTTACGATACATGCTTTTGGTGTTCTGGATTTTTGGATATCTATTTCAGTTTGTTGGATTTCCGAGATTTGTCTGATACCAATTTATTTGGTATCAGAGCAGGTTATGGATACCTACTTTTGGTGTTTTGGAGATTTATCGGATACCTGTTGTTAGTATTCTGGATATTTGGGTTAGCCAGGTTTGCGAGTCAAACTGGGCATTTTCGGATTTTCGATATGGTTATGTTTCGGATTTCCGTTTCGGATTTATTTGGATTTCCGACGATGTTTCTCGTTCGGAGTTTGAGGTCAAAGGTTGGGGATAGGACAGCGACGGAACATCTCCAGACAGCAAATAGGTATGATGTTTATTTTATGATAGTGATGACATGTATTAGCACTTTATCTTTAGTACATGTCTGGTTGTTGTAGCCATATTACATGTGATGGGTTAGCCACTGATCTGGGTCGACCCTCATAGAGATCAAGGATTATAGTCTCTGGTGATTTTTCATATCATACCATCAGTAGTTTTAGCTTATGTTACTACTACTAGGAGATGGAGGCACATACCAGCCTCTGCTATTGTTAGCTGGGTAGTGGATGATACCTACATATTCCTGCTGACTTAGCCAGGAGAGTTTTATACTCATATCTTTTGGATATTAGGGTACCAGGTACGATGGAAATTGGTCATTGGGAGTTACCATGTTTGATCATTGTTGAGAATGGTTTGAGGTTGAGGGATATTGTGATATAAGATATTGTGATGTGTTGATTTCTAATGATTTATGAGAGTAAATGTTATGTGGTTGTTTGATGATCTATTAGTGGATAACTATTTTGATGATCTAATATTTGGGTTGTCATTGATGGTGACATAGTGAGTGTCATTTATGATATTCACAGGTTTGATGATTATGGTTGGTGATCAGATTATAAATTGGGGTGCTGGAGAGTTTTACGGTTGAATGTGCCTATGAGATTTTAATAATCTGGTTAGTTGTGGTTAGATAAAAGGATGATAAAATGGATAATTGCTTCCTCTGATATTGGACTTCGTGGATAAATAATGATTTGATGTTTTGAATGCTAACTTGCCCTCATGAGGAGTAGAGAATGATTCATCTGTTATTATGTGGGCTGATATTTTTGAGGATGAAAATGAGAGTGTCTTGATGTTCCTAAATATTGACTTTTTCTTTTGGGTTGTACACATTTATACATATGATATTATGTGGTTGGATATACCTTAGTTGCTTGTGGAGGATTAAGGTATTCTTGATTAGTTAGTAGATGAATGATTTAGTTTTGTTGGGTGATCAATAGAGGATTGCCATATTCTATTTTTTTTTTAGGTTCGAACCTTTAGGTTATTTGTGCTTAGTTATGTATCTAGAGCACATTTGAGTACATGTTTTGTATTGACGTGAAAATGACTGATTTAGCCATATATCATTATCGGCTTGGATAGGTTATAAAGGATCGATGTATCCTATTCCATGAAGATTTTGATCGTGGATTGTATATACATGGTAGGATAACTTAGAGGGTGCTTTGGGATATGTGACCCCGCTGATGTAAGGAAGTGTAGAGCTAATTGCTTAACACTTATGGGATATAATAGTTACTAGTGTATACTGGGAGAGTACATTTGGAATTATGATGATAAAATTTTCCCCATTAGATATAGTCTTGGTAGTATATGACATTGACTGACAATGTTATACCACGGTGTGTATATTTTTCTTGTCCGATACCAGTTCCTTTGAACCTAGAGCAGGGTTGTTACTGGATGATTAGGCTGCTTTATTTTGGGTTGCCTTTGATTGATGTATTCATGCTTGATACATATGCATGAATTTTGTTTAGATATACCGGTAACCTATGAGTGTTGGTAGCATAAGGTTGGTCTCTTTGATTGAGCTGGTATGCTGATTTTGCATGTCTATGTTACATGTATATTATGATTGTTATGTGTTGTAGGAGTCATGTGGTAGACTGCCCATTTGCAAGTAGTATATGTATCCATGTTCTGATATGATTTGAAGTTTCCTTGTGGATCATAGCTATGTAGTTCGGTGTATGTATCTGGATGTATTATTGAAGATATCTTGTTGATTAAATCCGAGATGTAGTATAAGTACATCGGTGGTGTTTTGATGGAGGCATTTTGTCGATTTAATCTGAGTTGTGATATGTACATATGTGTTTGGTGTGGTATCTGAGGTATCTTTTTGATTATGTTGGATATGTGAGTGCACCTGGGTTTAGTATGTTTTATTGGAAGTATATGTTGGTTATACTCTTGGCATAGGTGAAGATATGTCATGTGAGTGTTGTTTGAGGTGTATTGTTGATTTTACCTACATTGATTTTGCACACGTGTTCGGTATGTATTGTTGGAGGTATCATACTGAATATACCGGAGTTGTGAGTATGTTTGGTGTATAATAATTGGAGGTTTTTGTTGATCATACATATGTTGTGTGAGCATGTGTGCTAGGTGTATTATTGGTAGCAGTATGATGATTCTACTTATACTGAATGCAGAATGTGGAGTGACTGCATTATGTCGTTTGTTGGATTAACCCATCAACTAATTTTCCTATCAGTGGATGACCCACTAGGATGCTGATAGAGTTGATGATGGATTTGATTAGTTACTAGGTAGTTATAGCCTAGGCTAACCACAGTGATTTGTGGTAGAGAGATCTTGTACAATCTCTAGCTGGATAGTTAGGTGCCTTGGGGTACTTATGTATTATTTTGTGGTGAGCGTTGCTCCCACATATCACGGATTGCTGGTAGCGGAGCATTGCTCCTATATTTATTGCAGATACATATTTCAGATTATTTGTGGTGGAGTGTTGCTCCCACATATTGAGGATTTCTTGTGGTAGAGCGTTGCTCCCACATATGTGGTGTTTCCTGTGATGGAGCGCTGCTCTCACCCTGGAGGATTTATTCTTTGGTGATTTATGTTATTGATGATCATATTTTTTTTCGATTTATTATTGGAGATCTTATGGATAGGAATGTCTGTGATACGGACATTATGTGTCTTGATTTTTGTCATATAGGCTTACAGTGCCTTAGATGTTTTCAGGGACTCGATGATCCTAGTATGTCGAGGATGTTTTGGATAGGTGTCCATTATCTTTGTGGACGATGTTGTGATCTATTACGGATCCGAGGTGAGTCACGTACACTACCTTTGCATAGATCTAGAGATCATTCGACGAGAACATCTATATGTGATTATCAGTAGTGCTGGTTTGGATTGTCTTTTGTTATGATGTTTGGGACACACGGTCACCGGTAGGAGTGTACCGTGGTTCCACAGGAGATAGAGGTTGTTACCGTTGGGAGCAGCCGAAATCAGTGTAGGAGATCCGCAGTCTTTTGTGACTCGCAGGATATTACAGACCTTTCGTAAAGGGTTGCTTCCGCATAGCTATGCTACTTTCACGCATGACCATGAAAGGCGTGAAGTTTACTTGGACTGAGGATTTCAAGACCAGCTTCTAGGAGCTGAAGCGGAGACTAGTGTCTGCTTTGATTTTTGGTTTTTACCTTCGGAAGAGGACGAATTTGTCCTCTATACCGACGCTCTCTGCTGTGGTATGAGTGTTGTTCTGGTGCAGCACGGTAGAGTATTCTTATATGCTTCTCGATAGTTGAGGGAGCCCGAGAAGAAAATACTCGGTTCATGATCCGAGTTGGCCGTTATTATTTTTGGCAGTACCTGTATGATATTACATTGAGATTCTCACTGACCATCGGAGTCCCAAATATCTGTTCACTCAGAAGGAACTTAATCTTCGACCGAGGAGATAGATGGAGTTCCTGAAATATTATGATTGTACCATTAGCTATCACCTGGGAAAAGCTAATGTGGTTACCGATGCACTTAGCTAGAGGTCCAGAGGGACTTTAGCTTGCCACCGAGTTGTGGTCACAGATTTGATTCAGGATTTCTCTGAGTTAGACATTGAAGAGCAGGGACATACAGAGCAAGGTATTCTTGTTACCATAGTTGCTCAGTCGTCGATCAGGACGAGAATCCGAGAGACCCAGTTGTTGGGACCTTATAGGGCTCAACATGAGGCGGAGTTGGTCCGTATTATCAGACGGAGGATGTCAAAAGCATAAGACTGCCAGAAGAGTTATGCTGACCCGAGTCGGAGACACCTTGAGTTCTCTATTTGCGGCTATATATTTCTGCGAGTTTCGCCCACGAAAGGGGTGAAGAGATTGGCCTCAGAGGTAAGCTAGCTCCGCGATACATTGGACCTTTCCAGATCTCGGAAAGGATTGGAACAGTAGCTTATCGGTTGGCACTATTGCCGTTCTTGGCAGGCGTTCACGCTGTATTCCACGTATCTACGCTGCGGAGATACGTGCCCGACCCGACGCATGTGTTGGCAGATATTCCAGTTTCAGTTCAACCTGACATTACATATGAGGAGATTCCGGTATGGATTTTGGATCGAAAGGAGCGTTAGTTGCGGAACAAAACTATCCGGCTAGTTAAAGTCGGATGACAGCATCATTCGGATGAGGAGGCTACTTGGGAGCTCGAGGATACGATCCGAGCTCGATATCCCCATCTTTTCACTTGAGGTATGTGATTTATTTACCGTTCAGCATTTATACTCTTTATCTGTTGTTAGTATTTGCTGATGGTAGATAACGAAATTTGGGGACCAAATTTTTATTAGTGGGGGAGAATGTAAAATACCGAAAATAGGCGAATAATCGTAAGGGAATTTTCTGGAATTTTTAGAAATTTTTCGGGAATTTTTCGGAGCTCGTATGGACGAGTTAACGGGGATAAAAACGGGGCCCGGAAAAGCCTGTTTAGGATACCCTGTTTTAATGAGGAAAAGTTTTAATTTTCCTTTTCCTTTTCTTTTTCTTTTATTTTTCTTTTCCTCTAGTTTTTCCTCGACGCCGAACTCGCGTGTTCTTCTTCTCCTCTGCCGAACCCTCCTTCCCTCATCTCTCGCGACGCCGGCCTTCTCCACCCGACAGCACCGCCGGTGCTCTTCCTCCTCGCTGAGCGACGCGCCGCCGCCACCTCTACCGACGCCGAGACCTCCCGCAAGCCCGACTTCTCCTCGTGCCCTAACCGCTGTGCGGTTCTTTCCTTCTACTTATTCCCAGCCGATTTCGTCTTGGCCGCACCTTCTTCCGCCGTCGATCACAGCCAACGCCGACTGCCACCACTGTGCTTGCCGACGTTGCCGCCTCTCGACCCAGCGCCGACTGTGGCCTAGTTTTCCTTCTCGCCGGCACTTGAGTACCACCGCCGGTGTATCCCTTGTGACCGAGCACTGCCGACACCGAGCCTATCCCCTCTTCTGTCCGCTGTGCCCTAGCTAGTATCCGGCGTCGCACGAAACAGTGCCACCAGCCGGTCTCCTCTTCAACACTGCCGCTCTCCCTTCCCTCTGCGCTGCTGCCGACCCTGGACTGGGTAACTCCAGCCGCGTACCTTAGTCCCGAAACCGCCGTCGGCCACATCCCGATTGATCCTAAACCCGAGCAGATAAGGTGAGTTGGGTTGTGTAGGATCTGTGATTTCCACTGATTGATCCTTTTTCTGATTAGTCTGATTTCAGCAGTGATCCCAGCTTTGAGGTGAAGTTTTATGCTGTGGTTGGACAGTCACTCCATACAGTGGCTATTGGTTCTTGTAACGACGGTGAATTTGAGGTAAGGTTTAGTATATTGAACTTCGAGTAGGTTGATTATGTTTATGTTTGGAATAGGTAGATTTGATTCGCTTTAGACTTTTAATCTAATGTTATGATTAGGGTTAAAGGAAATTAACCCTAGTTAATTGTTGGATTTAATTTAGGAAGGTCGAGATTATGGTTTAGGGTTTTTCCCTAAAACTGTTCTTAAGGATTTTTATTTAGTTATACGTTTAATTTGTAGCTAAATAAAAATGTATGTTTGGTATCACAGGACTTTGACGCGAGACGAGTATCTCGGAGTCAGATTTGGACTATTTTATCGGAGGCGGGTACTTTTGACTTTTTGTCTTTGATATGCTTAGTAATGAAATTAACATATTGCATCAATTGTGTTTCTTATCTGTTTCGGTTAATCACTACCCAAATCTTGATACATGTTTGATTGATTGATTTGTTTTGCATCCCATGTATACTTTACCTGTCTATACATGCTTATAGGGGTAGTGATATACCATGTTTCACCATGTTCAGGACCTAGGTTTTTATACCTTCTGTGTACCTTTGATTCGATATGATTCGTTGACCTAGGGTGCACTTTTCTATATATATGGATTAGGTCAGGATGTTTATATGGTTATTGCCATGCATCATTTGCATGATTGCATGCTGTGCGATAGTCCGCTCCATTATTGTTGAGCACATCGCCAGTTACATGGATCTGCACACACCACCACTCATGGGTTAGTGGTCGATTCAGGCAGAGTGTGTTGCAGCAGGGACTCTGTTAGGCACCGTTGGTCCGCTCATGGGTAGTGTGACACAACGTGTTATCCGACAGGGATTCCTCCCCGTCTGTCGGAGTTGAGAGCATTCGCTCCCCATCTATGATTTGGGGTAGGAGGATAGGTGTACTCCGCACAAGATCCTGTCCACTCGGTCACCATCGGGAGTAGTGACGACAGAGTGCATTGATCACCCTACCCACTCGGCCTCACTTTTGTATGAGATGATCGTCGGGGTGACCAGGACGCATCATTGGCATCATATGCATGATGCATTTATTGCTGTGTTTGCTGCATTTACTTTATATGCTGCATATTGTTTGGATACCTATGTTTGACATGCATACAGGATTCCTATACCACTCGGACTGTTTGACCTTATACTCAGGACCTGGTTAGTACAGCATTCTCCTGTTTACTTCAGATGCATTTTTATCTTTCTTATCAGGAGACTGTACGCATGATTAGTGCTAGGTGTTGTTTCTTTACTTTGCATATCAATTGTACCTGCTGAGTGTTGGACTCACCCCGCCTCCATTGTTGTTATTTTCAGGTTGATGCTGTCAGGAGGGAGTTCCAGTCGCTAGTCCCCACAGCACGTAGTGCTAGATCTCTGCAGACCTCGATGGTTTATATATCGTTTAGTTTTGTTTTGCATTTATTGATTATGTGTTGACTTGGTTTGTTTGGATACTTGGTTGTTGTATGGATTTTTGTGATGATAATGATGGATTTTTATTCGATATGTTTTTACTACATGCCTGCTTGGACGGCAGAAGAGGTAAGTTTCGTCGGATTTGAGTTTTACGAGTGTAGTGGAGTAGGGTGGATTTTGAGTCAGTGTAGTATTGTGATGTTACTATTATAAACTGCGTGGTGAATGATTTTATTTATTGTTATTATTCCAGCCGCCTGTGGCTGAGGTATGGGAGGATGTAGAAAAGTTTCAGATTGTCCACCGTACAGGGGAGATGCTGCCGAAATTTTCTCGGACATGGACTCCTCTGGGGGCGTGACAAAATGAATAGAGGATGAGGAAAAAAGGAGTCACATACAATGAACTGAACTCATTTACTCAGATGATGTTAAAGGTCATAATGATTAACGATATTTCATCAAAATTTGAAAGTTCATGGACTTTTGTGCTAGTAAGTTTTATTTTCTTTTGTTTAGAAAATGTTTAAGGTATTTTTCCTGAATGAATATATATATATATTGAAACATGTGTGTGTGTATAATAAATGTTGAATTTGCTAGGTCTTTTGACTCATTAGGTCTATATAGTGCAGGTAATGAGGAGACAGAGGATCTTGATGGATAAGCTACCTCGTATTAGGCAGCACACACCCGAGGGTTTCTTCATTTTAGAGTTGATGTCACTTTTCATTTATGATGTTGAAATCTCTTTTTTTTTCTTTAAGTCAATTATGTAGCTGGATGATAGATATTATGGGTTTCGTTAAGTTTGGTAAGTGGCACTCATTTCTTTTAAATGAACCTATTTGGTTTATAGGACTTTGAGATGATTTTCAAATAATAAATAAATCCTATGTATTTTATATGCAAGGTATAGGGAGTTAGGGTGTTTCATATATACTTTAGTAATTAGCTCTAATCATGAGATGATTGATATGAAACTATTGTATCATATTTTAATAAAAGACAACATTTTGTGTTTATTATATTTATTTATATCTGTGTAAATTTGAATAAATATAATAATACCCTAGAATGGTAAATTATATTCTATAACATATCAATTAGTTGAATTAATTGTGAGAGTCTATAGATATAGATAGATGATTACTCTTAATTGTTTCTAGTCAAGTATTAATATACAATGACAATATTAATATATTGAGATTAGCATGTAGGTTAACTAATGACTTAATCTCATAAGTCATGAATATAAGATATCAAGTCAACACACGGATATATATTAGAAATATGTACTAAATTGACCCACCATGAGAATGTTTCATGGATTATTATATGAGTGTTATAAATATTATCATAGTAACTATTACTATAGATAGTCCTTTAATCTGAAGTCACTACGGTTCCCTACATAAGGAGGTGTGTACTTTAGTATTGACAAATATAACATGTAACAAGGTTGATTATAAAGTTATTCACTGGATATGCAATGAATTATGCGGAGGGATGTGAGTAATGTAGATGGAATTTGTCCCTTCTATATAATAAAAATGATATTTGTGAGTCCCTTGATTAAATAGGACTATTAAAATGCATAGTCATGCTTAAATAAGCCAATATGATATATTATACTTATTTAGTTAAGTAAATCTACTTAGAGATCAAGAAATATATAGATTGATGAAAGGATGACATGATCTATATCTCGTAATTCAATCTAGATATCATGGATAAAAGGACTAAGTTATACAATAAAATGGTCATAAATAAGTTAGGTCAGATCTACGACATTCTCGTCACTTCGATAGCAATGATGCAGTGCTAAATAACACTCATTACTTGTGTCTTTAAAATGTGATTTTAAAGTCATTGCAAATGTTATGAGAACCTATTGGATTATACACAGAGAGTGTATCAATTTTGGATTTTATTTTATTTTAGTATGAATAAAATAAAGTGGGCATAAGTTTTACGTCTGAAATTAATTTCAGATTTTAAATTTGTTAGATTAATGGTGATCCTTCGTTTAAGGAGAAGATTGTTGGGAATATAATCAAAGTTCCATATTAATCTAATTGAATCTTATTGTATTACTAGGTTAATCTAATTGGATCATAAACTTATTGGATTAATGATTAATCTAATATATATTTGGTTTTTTAAATAAACCAAACCAAATGAAGCCCACGTTATTAGATAATATCTTAGTAGATAAGATTTAACCACTTTATTAGATAAAGTCTTATTAGATAAGACTTGACCATATTTTATTTGAGTCTTATTAGATAAGATTTGACCATATTTTATAAAGTCTTATTAGATAAGACTTGGTGGTTGCGATCATGTTTTATCTAATAAGATAATCCTAAAAATTAGGGTTTTATCTAAACTTATATATATACATGATAGCTAGCACTACGGATAAGATATCATAATTCTCGATTTGTGCTCATGAGATGGGCGGTGACTATGCTCATGCACTAGAGGCATGAATGTACTGATTGTGATGAGATCGACCAGACTATCCAAACGTGCAAAAGGATTTTACACATCAAGAGGTGACATTATTTCCAAACCAATGATGTAACTTGAATTCACATGAATCCCTGGTGGATTTCTTTTCCACTAAGTTTAATTTTAATGCTTTATTTTGCTATTGAACCCAACAAAACTGCCTTCCACCTTTAACCTTATCACATCTAAGTGTCGAGCATCTTGTAGTTTTATTAAAGTCAAGACGTTGTCTAGTTTTATATAGTTATTTGAATTATATCTTCTAATAAAGAGTTTGCTTTTGAAACACTTGTTGACCTTGCAAGATGATATTTCCTTTGTCAACAAAAGAGTCACCACTCAAAAAACTTTCTTTTGTCATGGATAAAGTCGTCATTCCAAAAACTTTCCTCTATTAGGGATAGAGTCACCTTTGACATTTCCTTCATTAAGGGTAGAGTCTCCACTCAAAAAACTTTTCTCTATCAAGAACAAAGTCACCTTCGACATTTTCTTAGTCAAGGATAGAGTCTCCACTCAAAAAACTTTTTTTTTGTTAGGGACAGAGTCGCCTTTAATATTTTCTCTATCATTCACCACTCAAGAAATTTTCCTTTGTCAGGCACAAAATCACCTTCGACATTTCCTCTATCAAGGACAGAGTCATTGCTCAGAAAATTTCTCTATTAGGGATAAAATTTCCTTTGACATCTCCTTCGTTAGGAACTGAGTCATTACCCAAAAAATTTTCCTCTTCCATGGATAGAATCACCACCGACATTTCCTCTGTTCGAGATAGAGTCGCCATTTTTTATCCTATCAGCCTTGAGCAAGGTTGCCATGTCCAAGTTTAATCATAATTATCTATCTCATTTTCATATGAGTTATGTTTCTCTTTTATAGTCTTGGTTGGCCTATCTCACATGGTTTATTGGTCATTTCTTTAATTGCGCTAAGGCAGTTAGTCTTATTCTAATTTCTTACTAAAATAATGGAGAAGTTTCTCCAACACACAAGATTCAAAAAATGACCAATTTTTCATTTATCTAAAGCGATATTACATTAGATCTACTTGTAGAAGAAAATACAAAAGATATTGTTGCTCGAGGAGATGCAAAGAATGGTAGAGTTGGGACTGAAAGATTGGGCAAGCTCTTGAGGTGACATGACAAGGTTATCTCCATCCCAGAGAGGCTTGCCATGTGGACCTTGATGTTAGCTGCTGTGAGACAACTAACACAACAATTGTCTAGTCAGTTGGACTACTTTTTTCTTCGACTAGACGTAAGGAGGATGCTTATAATATGGGGGAAAATATAAGTTCCATGTGGCATATGACTTGGTCAATATAAACATACAATGGGATGAAAGTCAAGGCATGACCAAGGGTGTTCGACTTGAATGTGGTCTGAGATAGTTTGACTAGTCAGGTCAAATCAAATCAACTCGACTGAAGGATCCCAATTGGAATGATTCCAATGCCAGGAAGGCACCAATTACATCGGAAATAAAAAAAATGTGTATGTTGTGTCATTAATAATAGTGTCATAAATGGAAAGTGTGTTAGGAGAAGTTAATAATACCGCCACCGTCAACAATAATGAGGTGTGATAGTTGTAGGAAAGAGAGGTACGACTAGTACAAAGAGGTGCTCGTTAGGATTTCCTACGTGCTCTTCTTTCCTATTCTATATAAGGTGAAGGCGCCAACAAAGAAAGGGTGATCATATGATTTTACTACTACTCACTTCATTTTCTTTTTATTTCTCTATCACTCCAATACTAAGACTTGAGTGTTGGAGGGGTCATTCCATAGTGCACCTTGGCCCCTTTTAATATTCTTTTCATCTCTTCTAAAGTAGCCGACCCAAGTAGACCTCTCCGAAGTGTTGGTGTTAGAAGCATTAGCTAATCAAACATATGTTTTGATATTGATAAAGGTTCAAAGTTAAGCTATGTTATAATCTAACAAGCTTATTTGAGTGTGTTGGCAAGATCTAATCAAAGGATTGAGGCACCTAAAACTAGATAGAAATGATCGAGAAGAGTTGCATTCAACATTCCCCATTTCAGTAGTTGAGGCTCTTGGACTTGGATAAGTTGTGATGAACTCAGATCAGATAAGCTCTGGTCTAAGCTCCTCAATGGCATAGAGGTGACTGGATCACCCTTTATAAGAAGAGTTCAACTAGAAGCTACATAACAACTATTCAAGCAACTGAATGCTCAAAATCTTATTGCAATACTTCGATTTCTAACGCTACTACACTGCGACGCTACCCCAACAACTACGCTCTACACCATATTTTCATACTGTCGGTATAACTTACTTTCGAAATTGTAATCATCTCTTTGTGCTTATTAAATTACTAGTGGATTGCCCAACGAAAGCGATCATCGATTGTGGCCCTTGGAGTAGTATTAGTATTAGCCATAAGAGTCAATTATGAGATAATTAGGCTTATTGAATTAATGACTTATTAGGTTAATTATTAATCCAATATACTAATCCAACCCATTAAGAGGATAATAGAAATTAATGGAGATTAATTGGTATCATTATTGAAAGAAGACCAAGAGGCAAAGACTCTTGATATTCCTTGAGACTCTTGGTATTTCTTGAAGAATATAAAAGGCCTTTTGAGCTTATTTTTCATGAGATATTCTTGATCTTCTCCTTCTTCCTCCTCTTCTTCCTCTTAGTCGAATCCTCTTTAGCCGAACCTTCTAAGTGGCTAGTACCACAAAGTTGGTTCTTCTCCAAATCGTGAGTTCATGAGACGGACAAAACATGTTCGTGTGAATATTATAGAGGTGCAACTACTTGATCGTGCTGAGATCCACCGAGGACAGAGTTACTGTCGGGAGTTCGTGTTTACGCAACAAAAGAATAACTCTCATCACAACTAGTATATAGTTTCCTTCACATGGATCTTCTAGAAAGGATCTTAATATTTATTTCACTGTTCTTGTGTTGTTTTACGCTCAAGATCCTTACAGTGGTATCAGAGCCGCTTACGAAGACATATACCAAGTTGTAGTAATGTTTCAATATGTGATATAGAAATTGTATGAGACTTTTATTATGATTTGTATCATGTTATGAGTATTTGTTTTGTGTTGAACGAACTAAAGAATATAACATCTTCATACGTGTTATGAAAGCATGCTATAGTATGATTTTGTTTGACAAAAACTTACATGGTTATGGGTGGTCTCAGGTTAGTATCTGTTGAGAACAAATTGTGTGAAACACACAAATTATTGTGAATAGTTTTGTTAGCTTCGGGTATGTGGTGGTCTTAGGTATGACAGCAACTCATTCAAATAAGTTTGCAAAATAATTTTACTTTAGGGGCACTACCCTTAACCCCCGCAAGGGGCGTTATCTCCTTGACCCCCGCCCACTAATCAGGTAGTGGGACTACCATGGCGTTACGGCTCATAATTCGTTATTCAAATCATAGTAAAATATATGTCATAGATCTATTGTGAATGTTATATGACATAATGCATGGTTATGACCTTTTACCCCAATATGATTGGATGTATGTATGTATGTTGTAATTCATAATACGGCTTGTGTATCACGCCTTTCATCTTTTTTATTCCTATTGTAAATTTTGACTACCCTCGAATGTAACTCGAGTTTTTTTTAGATTTTGTAAGGTACAAATTTTAAAAGAGCTAGTCTACTAGATAATGGTGAAAAAGGGAGAAGGACAACAATACACGACGACCAAGGAAGCACTTGGAGAAGATACTTTTATCTAGGTTGACCTTTCGATCTTCTCATTGGCTTGAGAAGATTGTAGTAGATGGGGTCATAACATGTCATGTTCTATTTTAGCATATATGTTGATATATGTCATGATATGCTATGATTGTATGCGATGCATTTGTAGTTTAATCATAATTTGGTCCAACTATTGGACTTTGGGTGTGACTTAACTAAGTTACCTCAATTGGATTGAGAACTTAGAGACATATCTCATACAATGTAATTCACTTATACTAGTCTTGGGTGATTAGCCAAAACTAACTCAAGATGAGTTATAATATAGATTTCATGAGATCAAAAAATAAATAAATAGTCTTGTTCACCAACTATACAAGAGTTACCTATGATGTAATTGGTAAACGTTGTCTACCTAAATTATACAAGTCTTGGGTGATTAGCCAAAACTAACTCAAGATAAGATAATATAGATCTTGCCCAATTAGTACACATTGCCTATCTAAATTATACAAGTCTTAGGTGATTAGCCAAAGCTAACTCAAGATGAGGTATAATATGAATCTTATCCCACTTGAATGTCATTACTTTTTGGTTTGGAGCTAATAGTGACTTACTCCTACTAGGCTTTAGAATTCAGTGGGAGAATCATTTAATTAAAGGTCTAATTAAATAATCTGAATATGATACTTATATCTGTATTTATTGTTGTAGATAATTATATTGTCTAGTACAACAAACACACACTCTCTCTATGACCTGTCATTGATAAGGACAAGCTCAATGAAGCTAATTTCTTGGACTGGTATAGAAACTTGAGAATTATCCTCAAGCAAGAATAAAAATTGTATGTCTTAGAGCAAGTTATTCCTAAATCACTCGCCACCACTGCTACTCGTGCGGATAATAATGCTTATAAGAAGTATCAAGATGATGCATTAGATGTGTCATGTCTTGTGCTTGCAACCATGAACTCTGAGCTTCAGAAGCAACAAGAGAACATCAATGCTCATGATATGGTTGAACATCTTAGAAAACTATATCAAGGGCAAGCAAGACATGAGAGGTTTGAAATATTCAAAGCCTTATTTCAATGTAAGATATAAGAGGGAAGTCTCGTAGGAACTCATGTACTTAAAATGATTGGATACATTAAGAACCTTGAAAGATTGGGATTTCCTTTGGGCCAAGAATTGCCCACTGACCTTGTTCTGCAATTGTTATATGAGAGATATAGTCAATTTATCATGAACTACAACATGAATAAAATTGATAAGTCATTACCTGAGATATTAAGTATGTTGAGAACTGTTGAACTCAACCTTAAGAAGGCAAAGCCTAGTATCATTTTGATGGTGCAAAAAGGCAAAGACAAACGATAGCCCAAAGGTAAGGGTAAGACCCAGGCCAAAGGCAAGGGCAAGTCTCATGCATTGAAATCCAAAGGTAGGGTGGCTAAGGAAGGAACCTGCTTCCATTGCGGTGAGACTGGACACTGGAAGAGGAACTGCAAATTTTACCTAAAGGAAGTCAAAAGGAAGAGAAGTGAGGCTTCTACCCAGATATATATGTTATATAAATCAATCTATCTATTTCTACTTCATGGATATTAGATACCAACTGTGCATCTCATATTTGTACAAATGTGAAAGGGCTGAGAAATAGTAGATCATTGATGAAGGGCAAAGTGGACCTAGTAGGCAATGATGCAAGGGTTGATGCTATAGCTGTAAGAACATATTCCTTATCTTTACCTAGTGGGCTTATTTTAGAACTTAAAGAGTGTTGTTATGTGTCTGCTTTAACTAAGAATATTATCTCTGTTTCTTATTTAGATAAGAAAGGTTTTCCATTTGCAATAAAGGAAAAATGTTGTTCTATTTATTTCAATGAAATATTCTATTACAGTGCACATTTTATGAATGGACTCTATGTCTAGACTTTGAAAAATCAATCTATAATATAAATACTAAACGGTTCAAATCTAATGATCTAAACCAAGCATCTCTCTTGCATTATCACTTGGGTCACATAAATGAGAATCACATATCACAACTCCATAAGGATGGACTTTTAGACTCATTTGATTTTGAATCATATGTGGTATGCGAATCTTTTCTACTAGGCAAGATGACAAAGACTCCATTTAGTGGACATAGTAAAAGAGTTAATGATTATTAAGACTCATACATATTGATATATGCGACCCTTTCAATATAACAGCTAAAAGAGGCTATCAATACTTTATTACGTATACTGATGATTTCAGTAGATATGACTATGTGTATCTTATGAAATACAAGTCTGAATCCTTTGAAAAGTTTAAAGAATTTAAGAATGAAGTACAAAACCAACTTGGAAAGCCTATTAAGATGCTTTGATCAGATTAAGGTGGGGAATACCTTAGCCAAGAGTTTCATGACCATCTCATTGAGTTTGTGATCGTATCCCAACTCACTCCACCTAAAACACCACAGTGGAATGGTGTATCAGAAAGGAGACATCTATTGGAACCCCAAGGTTGTTTTGGTGTGATCAACAAGTAGTTAGATCCTGTATGTTTCTAACCTTGTGTCTAAGTGTGCAGGAGCTTAGGAGCACATGTAGTCGAGCGGAAGATGCAGCTAGCGAGAAGGACGGCAGTCCGAGGGACAAGGTGCTGCGGAAGAGTGCCCCGGTGGACAAGAAGGAAGCGTGCGGTGGTTCCGAGGGACGAAAGTCGGAGCGGAAGATTGCTCAGGAAGCAAGAGACGCAGCTAGCGAGAAGGACGGCACGCGGTGCGTCCGAGGGACGAAGACTGTGGATGAGTATGCCGGTGGACGAGAAGGAAACATGCAGTAATTCCGAGGGACGAGAAGCCGGAGGGAAGCCTGCTCGAGAAGACCGGAAGTTGGGTTCGGGTGAGCCCTATTCCGGATAGAAGATCACCCAAGTAAGCGGATCCGGAGCGGAAGACCTGGACCGAGGCGGGACTGAAGCGAAGCAGAGGTCCCGGATGAAAAAGTCAACCAAAGTTGACTTTTGGGGTCCGGGGCGCCCGGAGTTGACCGGGGTGCCCGGACCCCTCCGGGGCGCCCGGAACCCTTCCGGGCGCCCGGACTTGAGTTTTTGACCGGATCGAGCTTTGACTCGATCTGAACATTGGGGGATAAAATTTATCCCCCCCAGGGCGCCCGGAACCCTTCAAGCGCTCCGACCAAGGCTATAAATATAGCCTTGGTCCAGAAGCTTTGAATCAACTCAGAAATTTACATTCCAAACACTTGTGCGCTTCTATTCTAGTTTAGCTTCTGTCTTTTGTGCTTTCACTGCTGTAAGAGGCTTCTCCGCCTGAAGGAGATTGATAGTGCGATCATCTTTCTTGGATTAACAACCACCCCGGTTGTAACCAAGTCAAATCCGGTGCCTCTTCCTTTTCTTGCTTTTTCTTGTTTAAGTTAATTTTATGCAAGTGTCAGTTTAAGAGTTCGAGAAGGGTTGCTTTGTTTTTGATTTTACAGGCTATCCAACCCCCCTTCTAGCCGGCCGCAACGGTCTTACAAGTGGTATCAGAGTCGAGACGCTTCAGGAGGACTAACCGCCGAACGAAGCAACAAAATGGCCGGATCTAACATCTGTTTGTTGCTACTCGGAAAACCTATCGGTTCCACTGTACAAAAATTTTGTACAAAGGTCTGAACCTTTTCCTAGCTACCATGTGTTCTTTTAAATTAAACTTGGATCGCCTCCGGAACTTAACACGTTTGATCCTAAGTTTAATTTATTTGTTCTTTTAGGTTTAGACTTGGATCTCCTGCGGAACTTAACACGTTCGATCCAAATCACCTAGGTTATTAATTCCATTAAATATTAATTTCCAAAATTGGCTTCCAGGACTGCATGGCGAGGCACATGACCTTCTTGGATATGGGAACAACCACCACCGCCTAGACAAAGCCTTGTAAGGAAAGCTAATATTTAATTTCCTTAAATAACTTTAGGTCAACCAAAAGGAACAATCAAATCACAAGGAAAAGAAAAACAAAAGAACACAACATCGAAAACTAATTCGAAATACTAGAATCGCATGCCTCTTGTATTTGGTATTTTTACAAAGAAATAAAACTAGTATGATGCGGAAATTAAATACTAGTATACCTTTTCTTTTGCAAACAAAAACCTATAGGTCTTCTACCGTATTCCTCTTCTAATCCTGGACATTGTGTGGGCAACGATCTTCCGAGACGAGAACCACCAAGGCACCTTCTTCTTCCTTCCTTCAAGTTTCGGCCAAGCATATCTTCTAAAGGATGAAGAATTTTTTTCACCAACCAAGCTCCAAGGGATACAAGCTTTCTCTCTTTCTTCCTCAAGCTAGATCTGGCCACCTCCTCAAAGCTCCAAGAGATAAAGGATTTCGGCCACACAAGAGGAAGAGAGAAAAGGAGAAGGGTCGGCCACACCAAGGAAGAAAAGAGGGAGAAAATAGAATAGAGTCGTTCACCATGAAGCCTCCTCTACCCCCTCTTTTATAATCCTTGGTCTTGGCAAATAAGGAAAATTTAATAAAAACTTCCTTAATTCTTTTGCCATTGAAAAAGAAAATTTATTTAATTAAAAGAATTTTCTTCTCATCAATTATAATGGCCGGCCATATTAAAGCTACAAACAAGGAGAGTTTTAATTAATTAAAACTTCCTAATTTGTCTCCAGAAATTTATAAAAAAATTCTTCAATAATTTTCATCCCTTCATGATTCGTTAATAAAAAGGAAATTTTATAAATTAAAATCTTTCTTTTAAACATGTGGATAAAAAGAAAGTTATCTCTAAAAATTAAAATATCTTTTAATCTACAAATAAGGAAAGATATCAAATCTTTTCTTAATCTCTTGTAGAAACTTATAAAAGAGAATATTTAATTTTTAAACTCTCTTTTAAATCATGAACATGGTTAAAAAGGAAAGTTTTCTTAAAATTTAAAATCCATCTTTTAATCAACAAATAAGGAAAGATTTCAAATTTTAAACTCTCTTTTAAACATGTAGATGATTTACAAATAAGAAAATTTTTTATCAAAAAATTAAAACTATCCTTTTAATCTACAAATAAGGAAAGAGATTAATCTCTTCTCTTAATCTTTTATAGAAAGCTATAAAAGGAAATTTTTAATTTTTAAACTTTCTTTTAAAAACATGGTATCCACATAAGAAATAATTTTAATAAAAATCCTTTTTAATATTTTAGTGGCCGGCCACCTAAGCTTGGGACCCAAGCTTTGGCCGGCCACCAACTTGGCTCTTCCACTTGGTCTTGGCCAGCCCTAGCTTGGGTTCCAAGCTAGCTTGGTTGGCCCCATTGGATGGGTAAGAAGGTGGGTATGTGGTGGGTATAAATCTCTATATACAAGAGGCTACGATAGGGACCGAGAGGAGGAATTGGTTTTGGTCTCCCGATGAAATTAAGCTTCCCGTGTTCGCCCCGAACACACAACTTAATTTCATCAATAATAATTCATTCCACTAAAGAACTATTATTGAACTACCGCACCAATCTCAAATTACATTTTGGGCTTCTTCTTATTATGAGTGTGTTAGTCTCCCTGTTTTTAAGATGTCGAATGTCCACTAATTAAATGAGTTACTGACAACTCACTTAAATAATATCTTAGTCCAAGAGTAGTATCACTCAACCTTATCGTCATGTCGGACTAAGTCCACCTGCAGGGTTTAACATGACAATCCTTATGAGCTCCTCTTGGGGCATTATCAACCTAGATCACTAGGACACAGTTTCCTTCTATAATCAACAACACACACTATAAGTGATATCATTTTCCAACTTATCGGGCTTATTGATTTATCGAACTAAATCTCACCCATTGATAAATTAAAGAAATAAATATCAAATATATGTGCTTGTTATTATATTAGGATTAAGAGCACACACTTCCATAATAACTGAGGTCTTTGTCCCTTTATAAAGTCAGTATAAAAGAGACGACCTCTAATGGTCCTACTCAATACACTCTAAGTGTACTAGTATAATTATATAGTTAAGACAAACTAATACCTAATTATACTACGATCTTCCAATGGTTTGTTCCTTTCCATCTTGATCGTGAGCTACTGTTTATAATTTAAAAGGTACTGATAACATGATCCTCTGTGTGTGACACCACACACCATGTTATCTACAATATAAATTAATTGAACAACTACATTTATCATAAATGTAGATATTTGACCAATGTGATTCTTATTTCTAGATAAATGTTTATATCAAAAGCTTAGGCTTTTAGTATACATCCTAACAACATCCACCCGCCAAAATTCGAGGGGGACTTTGCAAGCTGGAAGAAACACATGAAGGTATTTTTCGGTACTGATTTCGATTTATTACTTACAATGGAACTCGGTTTTGAAGCTCCCGAGGGCAAAGCGAAGAATTCATGGACAAAGAAAGAGCAGGCCGAGTACGTGGCAAACAAGAAAGCAAAATTCCATCTGCTAAGCGTACTTCCGCCACAAGAAGTCAACCGTGTCGGCACTTACAACTCGGCAAAGGAGTTTTGGGAGAAGTTCCTTGAACTACACGAAGGAACATCCGAAGCCAAGCTTGCGAGACGGGACTTAATTCGCAACCAGCTCACCAACCTCCGTCTTGAAGAAGGTGAAACAATTGCACATCTACACTCAAGGATACAGGAGCTCATCACCGGACTTTCGAATCTCGGAGAAGAGGTAAGTAACCGAGATTCACTCAGGTACGCTTTAAATTCCTTTCCGAGAAATTCAAAATAGACATCACTAGTAGATGCCTTTTATATTTCAAAAGACCTAGAAAAAGTTTCTTTAGAAGAATTTTTTTCGATATTTGAAGTGCACGAATCAAGATGTGCAGGTTCGAAGGAGCCCAAGAACAACATCGCCCTCAAAGCATCGAGAGACGAGCCTAAGTCGAAATCTTCTCACGACGACGAGGAAATGGTAATGATGGTAAGACGATTTAAGAAGTTATACAATTCTAGAAAAACTAACCATCCACAGGGTAGAAAGAAAAGAACGACCCGCTGCTACCATTGCGACGAAGAAGGGCACGTCAAGGACAACTGCCCCAAGCTAAAAAAACAAGGATAAAGATAAAGGGAAAAAGCCTGTTCAAAAGCGCAAAACCCTAAAAGCAACGTGGGACGATACATCGTCCGAATCGGAAGTCGAAGCATTCTCCGGACTCGCACTGATGGTGAGTCATCAAGACGACGATTGTGATTCAATTTCCTCCGAGATGAGCATCGAAAGCATCGATGAAGGGGGAGCTTCGTCAGAAGAAAGTAGCAGCTCAGGGGGAGAAACAGATAACGAGATCGACAAGATAAGTCAGGTACGATCTCTTCCTCCCGATAAAATATTTAAGTTCGTTAAACTTTTAACAAAAGATTGCTGCAAATTAGAAAGTGAAAATAAAAATTTTAAAGTAATTCTAGCTAAGTCTTGTCCCTTAGAAGAATTAGATAAATTAAAACTAGCAAATTAAAAATTGAAACTTGAAAATGATGATTTGAAAATTCAAGTAGATAACTTGAAAAACTATGCATGTTCATCTAAAATCAATCTTAGAAGATTTAATAATTTCAATTGGTATTATAGATATCACCAGGGACAAATTAGGAATATCTCTAGAAAATATGTCCCTAAGAAATTTTTAATCAACCCAGTAGGCTGGAACCTTTATTGGGTTCCTAAATCTTGCTTAATCTAAATAAAAGTTAGCGCTTTCAGTGAGAAAATTAAACAATGAATTTCTTTATGAGGTTTTATCTAAGGAAGTGGTTGGTGTTCCAATAACCAAGAAGGCCTAGTGCCTCGTCACGACCTGGAAGCTAAAATATTGAAATAAGTGTTTAATTAACTTTCTGTCAAAGCATTAAAATTAGAATTAATTAATACTTTTAAAGTTTTTCAAACATTTTTTTAAAAAAAATTTTACTTAGAAATTTTTTGAAAATTCTCTTTAACACTTAGAAAAATTCTCAGAAGATGTCTTTAGTTAAAGGTTATAATGAAATTGAAAATTTCTGCTTTAAGTTTTTTTAAAAAAAATACCTAAGTTAGATTTTCTTATAATTTTCCTTAGAAAATTTTACTTATTTTTTTCAATTATTGCAAATTATTGCAATT
Organism: Zingiber officinale; assembly: GCF_018446385.1. Taxonomy (NCBI): domain Eukaryota; kingdom Viridiplantae; phylum Streptophyta; class Magnoliopsida; order Zingiberales; family Zingiberaceae; genus Zingiber; species Zingiber officinale. Next base: position 106,847,361 of record NC_055995.1, on the reverse strand, counting down.
TATTTCAAAATTTTCTAAGTCTTTAACCCTTAGATTTTTTTCTTGAAACCCCATTTTTTTTGTGATCAAAGGGGGAGAAGGATTAGTATAAGTCTAGGGGGAGGTAAACCAAAATATTAACTCATTTTATTTTTGCACTTAAATTGCAAATCAAGTTAATTTACTTAATTTTATTTAATGTCTATTTTACCCTAGCTTAACTTGGGTTGATCACACCAAAAAGGGGGAGATTGTTGGAACCCCAAGGTTGTTTTGGTGTGATCAACAAGTTAAGTTAGGTCCTGTGTGTTTCTAACCTTGTGTCTAAGTGTGCAGGAGCTTAGGAGCACAGGTAGTCGAGCGGAAGACGCAGCTAGTGAGAAGGACGGCAGTCCGAGGGACGAGGTGCTGCGGAAGAGTACCCCGGTGGACGAGAAGGAAGCGTGCGATGGTTCCGAGGGACGAAAGCCGGAGTGGAAGATTGCTCGGGGAGCAAGAGATGCAGCTAGCGAGAAGGACGGCACGCGGTGCGTCCGAGGGACGAAGACTGCAGATGAGTATGCCGGCAAACGAGAAGGAAACATGCAGTAATTCCGAGGGACGAGAAGCCGGAGGGAAGCCTGCTCGAGAAGACCGGAAGTTGGGTTCGGGTGAGCCCTATTCCGGATAGAAGATCACCCAAGTAAGCGGATCCGGAGCGGAAGACCCGGACCGAGGCGGGACTGAAGCGAAGCAGAGGTCCCGGACGAAAAAGTCAACCAGAGTTGACTTTTGGGGTCCGGGGCGCCCAGACCTGAGTTTTTGACCAGATCGAGCTTTGACTCGATCTGAACGTTAGGGGATAAAATTTATCCCCCCCCAGGGCACCCGGAACCCTTCCAGGAGCCCCGACCAAGGCTATAAATATAGCCTTGGTCCAGAAGCTTTGAATCAACTCAGAAATTTACATTCCAAGCACTTGTGCGCTTCTGTTCTAGTTTAGCTTCTGTCTTTTGTGCTTTCACTGCTGTAAGAGGCTTCTCCGCCTGATGGAGATTGATAGTGCGATCATCTTTCTTGGATTAACAACCACCCCGATCGTAACCAAGTCAAATCCGGTGCCTCTTCCTTTTCTTGCTTTTTCTTGTTTAAGTTAATTTTATGCAAGTGTCGGTTTAAGAGTTCGAGAAGGGTTATTTTGTTTTTGATTTTACAGGCTATCCAACACCCCCTTCTAGCCGGCCGCAACAGTCTTACAACATCATACTTTATTAGATATGGTACGATCAATGATGAGTCATATAGATCTGTTGGAACCCCGAGGTGTTTTGATGTGATCAAACCAAGTTAAGTTAGGTCCTGCGTTGTTTAACCCTTGTGTCTAAGTGTGCAGGAACTTAGGAACACAGGAAGTCGAGCGGAAGACGCGGCTAGCGAGAAGGACGGCATGGGAAAGAGCCGACGGGCTCGGTGCGTCCGAGGGACGAGGTGTCCGCGGAAGAGTACACCGGTGGACGAGAAGAACGTGCGCGGCGTTCGAGGGACGAGAAACCGGGAAGGAAGGCTGCTCGAGGAGAAGGCCGGAACATGGGTTTGGGTGAGCCCTATTCCGGAAGGCCAAGATCACCCAAGCTAGTGGAGCCGAATGTAAGATCCGGACCGAGTCAAGCAGACCCGGACGGGAAAAGTCAACGAGTTGACTTTTGGGGTCCGGGCGCCCGGAACCATCCGGGCGCCCGGAATTGAACTGACCAGATCGAGTCAAACTCGATCTGAACGTTGGGGATAAATCTTACTCCAGGCGCCGGAACCCTTCCAGGCGCCCACCAAGGCTATAAATATAGCCTTGGTCCGAGAATCAATTAATCGAACAACGAACTTGTAATCAACTTCGTGTGCTTTACTTTTCTTCTTGTACGCTCAACGCAGAAGAGGCTACTCCGCCCGGAGGAGAATCGATAGTGCGCTTTCTTTGCCTTGGATTAGCAATCCTCGATTGCAAACCAAGTAATTCCTCCGTGTCTATTTTCTTTTAGTTAGTCTCTGCTTTTTTAATTACAAGTTCTTTTAAGTTAGTTGAATATCCAGAAGGGTTTTGTTTTATTTTGTAGGGCAATTCACCCCTCCCTCTTGCGGCCTCAAAGGGACCTACAAGTGGTATCAGTCGAGGCCGCTGAGGACTAACCACCGATCAAGCAACAAAGATGGCGGACCAAGCATCGTTCCACCAAAATTCGAGGGGCACTGGAAGCGTCGTATGGAGGTATTTCTAAAAACCGAGATTGAAATTTATTTCATTATGAAATACGGTTTTGTAGCTCCAACAAATCAGAACGGTGAAGAAAAAGAAGAAAGCAATTGGACAAAAAAAGAGCAGAATGAGTTCGTAGCAAACAGCCGTGCGGAACATCACCTGCTAAGCGTATTACCGCCTCAGGAAGTAAACCGCATCGGAAGCTACTCATCAGCTAAAGAACTTTGGAATAAGTTTCTAGAACTCCACGAAAGCACATCCGAAGCGAAGCTCGCTAGAAGGGACATCCTCCGAAACAAACTAATGAACATCCGCTTGGAGAAAGGTGAGAAAGTAGCCGGTCTACATGCAAAGGTAAAAGAACTAGTTACTGGTCTCGAGAACCTCGGTGAAAAGGTAACAAATCGGGACGCCTTACGCTACGCACTCAACGCCTTTCCCAGAACTCCAGAGTGGACGTCAATCATCGACGCCTACTACATCTCAAAGGACCTGGAGGTAAGTACATTAGAGGAATGTTTTTCTACTCTTGAATTACACGAAACTAGATGTGCAGGAACGACAAAGGATACAACCCAGACTATAGCGCTGAACATAACTCAGAAGGATGAACTCGAGTCAGACTCCGAAGACGATCAAGAAGCGCACATGGTAAGAAATTTTAAAAAATTCTTTAGGTCTAATAAATTTAAAATGCAGAATAAAAAGAATCAAAAAGGAGGAAGAAAGGTGCGATGCTACCAGTGTCAGAAGGAAGGACACATAAGAGAAGACTGCCCAGAACTCAAAAAGGACAAAAGGAAGTCTCCCAAGAAACACAACCTAAAAGCAACTTGGAATGACACTTCTTCATCTGAATCAGAAGCTCAAGAATATGCCGGGATAGCACTGATGGCAAGCTACGATGGACAAAGTATATCAGAATCGAGCAACGATGAAGAGGGAGCGACCTCGGATGAAGGCAGCGAAGCAGGGGGAGATTCAGGCTTTAAGTCTGACATGGTAAGTGAGGTATGCCTCTTACCCCCTGATCAACTTTACTCTGGCATTAAGGCAATGACTAAATCCATGTATAAATTAGAAAAAGAAAATGCCAAATTAAAAAATGAAATTTTGGAAACAAAAGGAATTTTAGCAAAATCATGTCTAATAGAGGATTTTGATAAATTGAAAATTCACAATGAAAAACTAAAAGAAGAAATAGAAAGATTGAAAAAATATAAAAGTTCAAATATTTCTACTTTTAGAAATTATAGAGGTTTAAATTGGTATTATAGATTTCATCAAAGTCAAATTAGAAATATATCAAAAATCTATGTACCTAGGAAATACTTGGTTAACCCTGTAGGTAGGAACCTCTACTGGGTTCCAAAAACCTGTTTAATTTAACTTAGCATTTTCAGCAAGGAAATTAAACGACTAATTTCATTATAAGGCTTTGTCTAAGGAAGTGGTTGTTGCTCCAATAACCAAGAAGGCCTAGTGCCTCGCCACGACCTGGAAGCCAAGTATCGAAATGAAAAGTTTAATTGACTAACTGAAAAAGCATTAATTTAATTTACCTAATGCTTTAAAAGAGTTATTCAATTTGTGTTAGAAAATATTTAAAATTAATTTAAAAAAAAAAAAAATTTAAAATAATTTTTTAATTGACTTAGAAAATTTCTGAAAATTATTGACTTAGATATTTTTTTTAAATTAACTTATAAATTTTTCTATGATTATTGGCTTAGACATTTTCCTTTGAAAATTGCCTTAGAAATCTTTTATGAAACTAAATAAAAGATATTCTGAATATTGACTTAGATTTTTTTTTAAAATTAAATATTCTCTTGTGAAACATTGCCTTAGAAATTAATATTAATTGCCTTAGAAAGTTTTATGAAAATTCACTTAAAATTTTTTTTTTACCTTAGACTTGTTTAAAGAACCCCTATTTTTAATGTGATCAAAGGGGGAGAAGTATGTTAAGTCTAGGGGGAGGTAGATAAACTTTTTCTGAAATATCTTAACTTGTTTTTATTACCCCTATTACAAATAAATTATTTTTATTGCATCTGTTTTTCCCTAGCTTAACTTGGGTTGCTCACATCAAAAAGGGGGAGATTGTTGGAACCCCGAGGTGTTTTGATGTGATCAAACCAAGTTAAGTTAGGTCCTGCGTTGTTTAACCCTTGTGTCTAAGTGTGCAGGAACTTAGGAACACAGGAAGTCGAGCGGAAGACGCGGCTAGCGAGAAGGACGGCATGGGAAAGAGCCGACGGGCTCATAGTCACGTGATAGTGACGATCTGGGTGTCTAAACCAAGTCCAGGCGCTTGAACTGACCCGAGTGCCCAGACCCCCTAGCACCCTAGAGGTGCCTCCTCGATGTGCTACTAAGTGGGGGGCACGCCAGCCACATTTGAGCACCTGTACTAGTCTAAGAACCTGAACTAGGATAAGCTTTATCTATTGTGAACCGTTGTCAATGTGGATAAATTTTTATCCATGTCCAGGGGTCCAGACCCCTTTTGAGTGCTCGAAACTGTCATATCAACAAACGGTCAGATTCGGCTAGCAAGGTATAAATATAGCCCTGGTATCAGTAGTTCAATACAACACTTGTAATTCAATTCATTTTCTATTCGACTTTGTATTTCTGTACTTAAACTACTGTAAGAGGCTACCCGCCAAAAGGAGATCTTTCAGTGAGCCTTTCATTACCTTGAACTAGCAATCTTCTGATTGCAAACCAAGTAATTCATGTGCCTCTTTGATCCTTTATTTTAATTAGTTTCTTTTTAAATAAGTGTTTCCTAATGTGGTTTGAAAAGTTGTGAAGGATTTTTGTTTATTGTTATCAGGGTAATTTACCCCCTTCTTGTCAATCGTACGAGTTCTACAAGTGGTATCAGAGTCAAGTTCACTTCAGAAGGACTAACTACCATTCCAAGCACAATAAATGGAAGCATCGTTCCACCAAAATTCGAGGGGAATTTCACAGACTGGAAGCGTCGTATGGAGGTATTTCTAAAAACCGAGATTGAAATTTATTTCATTATGAAATACGGTTTTGTAGCTCCAACAAATCAGAACGGTGAAGAAAAAGAAGAAAGCAATTGGACAAAAAAAGAGCAGAATGAGTTCGTAGCAAACAGCCGTGCGGAACATCACCTGCTAAGCGTATTACCGCCTCAGGAAGTAAACCGCATCGGAAGCTACTCATCAGCTAAAGAACTTTGGAATAAGTTTCTAGAACTCCACGAAGGCACATCCGAAGCGAAGCTCGCTAGAAGGGACATCCTCCGAAACAAACTAATGAACATCCGCTTGGAGAAAGGTGAGAAAGTAGCCGGTCTACATGCAAAGGTAAAAGAACTAGTTACTGGTCTCGAGAACCTCGGTGAAAAGGTAACAAATCGGGACGCCTTACGCTACGCACTCAACGCCTTTCCCAGAACTCCAGAGTGGACGTCAATCATCGACGCCTACTACATCTCAAAGGACCTGGAGGTAAGTACATTAGAGGAATGTTTTTCTACTCTTGAATTACATGAAACTAGATGTGCAGGAACGACAAAGGATACAACCCAGACTATAGCGCTGAACACAACTCAGAAGGATGAACTCGAGTCGACTCCAAGACGATCAAGAAGCGCACATGGTAAGAAATTTTAAAAAATTCTTTAGGTCTAATAAATTTAAAATGAAGAATAAAAAGAATCAAAAAGGAGGAAGAAAGGTGCGATGCTACCAGTGTCAGAAGGAAGGACACATAAGAGAAGACTGCCCAGAACTCAAAAAGGACAAAAGGAAGTCTCCCAAGAAACACAACCTAAAAGCAACTTGGGATGACACTTCTTCATCTGAATCAGAAGCTCAAGAATACGCCGGGATAGCACTGATGGCAAGCTACGATGGACAAAGTATATCAGAATCGAGCAACGATGAAGAGGGAGCGACCTCGGATGAAGGCAGCGAAGCAGGGGGAGATTCAGGCTTTAAGTCTGACATGGTAAGTGAGGTATGCCTCTTACCCCTGATCAACTTTACTCTGGCATTAAGGCAATGACTAAATCCATGTATAAATTAGAAAAAGAAAATGCCAAATTAAAAAATGAAATTTTGGAAACAAAAGGAATTTTAGCAAAATCATGTCTAATAGAGGATTTTGATAAATTGAAAATTCACAATGAAAAACTAAAAGAAGAAATAGAAAGATTGAAAAAATATAAAAGTTCAAATATTTCTACTTTTAGAAATTATAGAGGTTTAAATTGGTATTATAGATTTCATCAAAGTCAAATTAGAAATATATCAAAAATCTATGTACCTAGGAAATACTTGGTTAACCCTGTAGGTAGGAACCTCTACTGGGTTCCAAAAACCTGTTTAATTTAACTTAGCATTTTCAGCAAGGAAATTAAACGACTAATTTCATTATAAGGCTTTGTCTAAGGAAGTGGTTGTTGCTCCAATAACCAAGAAGGCCTAGTGCCTCGCCACGACCTGGAAGCCAAGTATCGAAATGAAAAGTTTAATTGACTAACTGAAAAAGCATTAATTTAACGTACCTAATGCTTTAAAAGAGTTATTCAATTTGTGTTAGAAAATATTTAAAATTAATTTAAAAAAAAAAAATTTAAATAATTTTTTTTAATTGACTTAGAAAATTTCTGAAAATTATTGACTTAGATATTTTTTTTAAATTAACTTATAAATTTTTCTATGAATATTGGCTTAGACATTTTCCTTTGAAAATTGCCTTAGAAATCTTTTATGAAACTAAATAAAAGATATTCTGAATATTGACTTAGATTTTTTTTTAAAATTAAATATTCTCTTGTGAAACATTGCCTTAGAAATTAATATTAATTGCCTTAGAAAGTTTTATGAAAATTCACTTAAAATTTTTTTTTTACCTTAGACTTGTTTAAAGAACCCCTATTTTTAATGTGATCAAAGGGGGAGAAGTATGTTAAGTCTAGGGGGAGGTAGATAAACTTTTTCTGAAATATCTTAACTTGTTTTTATTACCCCTATTACAAATAAATTATTTTTATTGCATCTGTTTTTCCCTAGCTTAACTTGGGTTGCTCACATCAAAAAGGGGGAGATTGTTGGAACCCCGAGGTGTTTTGATGTGATCAAACCAAGTTAAGTTAGGTCCTGCGTTGTTTAACCCTTGTGTCTAAGTGTGCAGGAACTTAGGAACACAGGAAGTCGAGCGGAAGACGCGGCTAGCGAGAAGGACGGCACGGGAAAGAGCCGACGGGCTCGGTGCGTCCGAGGGACGAGGTGTCCGCGGAAGAGTACACCGGTGGACGAGAAGAACGTGCGCGGCGTTCGAGGGACGAGAAACCGGGAAGGAAGGCTGCTCGAGGAGAAGGCCGGAACATGGGTTCGGGTGAGCCCTATTCCGGATGGCCAAGATCACCCAAGCTAGTGGAGCCGGAACAGAAGATCCGGACCGAGATGAGCTGAACCGAAGCAGAGCGACCGGACGGAAAAAGTCAACCAGAGTTGACTTTTGGGGTCCGGGGCGCCCGGAACCATCCGGGGCGCCCGGACCCCTCCGGGGCGCCCGGAACCATCCGGGGCGCCCGGAATGTGGCTTTTGACCAGATCGAGTCAAACTCGATCTGAACGTTGGGGGATAAAGTTTTATCCCCCCAGGGCGCCCGGAACCCTTCCAGGCGCCCCGACCAAGGCTATAAATATAACCTTGGTCCAGAAGCAAATCAATTAATCAGAACGACGAACTTGTAATCAACTTCTGTGTGCTTTACTTTTCTTCTTGTACGTTCAACGCTGTAAGAGGCTACTCCGCCCAGAGGAGAATCAGATAGTGCGCTTTCTTTGCCTTGGATTAGCAATCCTCTGATTGCAAACCAAGTAATTCCTCTGTGTCTATTTTCTGTTTTAATTAGTCTCTGCTTTTTTTTAATTACAAGTTCTTTTAAGTTAGTTGAATATCCGAGAAGGGTTTTTGTTTTATTTTGTAGGGCAATTCACCCCTCCCCTCTTGCCGGCCTCCAAAGGGACCTACAAGATCTTCCTACTTTCTTCTAGGAATATGCTCTAGAGATGGCTTCCTTCACACTTAACCATGTTCCATTTAAGGCGGTCATAATGACACCAAATATGATATGGACAGGGAAGAGTTCCAAGATATCTTTTATGAAGATTTGAGGTTGTGAGACTTACATTAGACATTAAATTACAAAAAACTAGTACTCAAACATGATAAGTGTTATTTTGTAGGATATCCCAAGGAAACGAAAGGATATCACTTTTATAATCTTATACAAAGTAAAGTGTTTGTTGCTAGAAATGATATTTTTGTAGAAAGAGATTTTATTTCTAGAAGAGCTAGTGGGAGTAAAGTCAATTTTGAAGAAATTTAAGATACACAAACTAGCACTAAGGCCTTAATGGAAATTGAACAGGCACCATAAAGTCTTATGGATCATGAATATGTTACTCCACAAGTAGTTCTAGAGCAACAACCTATTCTCAACCTGAGAACAAGCGCTATGCAGATCTGGTAGATTGCGTCATCAGCCTGAAAGATATTCTTTTCTCTTACCTAACCACGATGATGTAATGCTTGTTGATCTCAATGAGCTTACATCCTATCAAGAAATTGTAATGAGCCCAAATTCTGAGAAATAGCTAGAGGTTGTACACCAACCAAGTATGGACTTTAGCTTATTCACCTAAAGGGATCAAACTCATTGGGTGTAAGTGGATCTTTAAAAGAAAGACTGATATGGATGGTCCTCTTCATACCTATAAGGGGTGATTGGTAGCTAAAGAATTCAAGCAGATTCATAGTATATAAACTATGATGAAACCTTTTCACCAGTTGAGATGCTTAAGTCTATTTAGATTGTGCTTGCTATTGTCTCTTACCATGATTATGAGATCTAACAGATGGATGTTAAAACTATATTTTTTTAATGAAAATCTACTCGAGGATGTGTACATAACATAACCTGAGGGTTTTGTAGATCCAAAGGATGCTCGAAAGGTATGTAAGTTACAAAGGTCCATTTGTGGATTAAAGCAATCTTCTAGAAGTTGGAATCTTCGATTTGATGATGCAATCAAAGTGTTTGATTTCATCAAGAATAAAGATGAACCTTGTGTCTATAAGAGGGTTAGTGGGAGCACAATCATCTTTCTTGTCTTGTATGTAAAAGACATACTTCCCATTAGAAATGATATCCCTTCACTACAGTCTATGAAGACTTGGTTTGGAAATTATTTCTTAAAAAAAGACTTATTAGGCATCAAGATTTATAGAGATAGATCTAAGACACTGCTTGGTCTAAGTCAAAGTACATATATTGACAAGGTGTTTAATCGTTTCACCATACAAAATTCCAAGAAAGGATTTCTGCCAATGTCACATGGTGTTTGGTTCAACCTAGGTAATGCAACAAAAACTTGTTTGTTTGAAGGTTTTAATGAATACCCTGGTTTAATATTTTACCGTATTACCCTCAATTACAAAACTAACTATACATAGTATTATTATTATTATTTATTTATTAATATTTTTGACTTTTCTTTTTCCTGTATATTTTTTTACTTTTTATGTGTTTTTTTATTTTTTTTAATATTTTTATATTTTTATATTATTTATATTTATATTTTTTATTTTTTTTATTTTAATTTTGATTTATTTATTTATTTATTTTATTTTTAAATTTTTTTTATTTTTATAAATTTTTTATTTTTTTAAAAAAAAAATTTAAAATTTTTTAAAATTTTTAACATTTTTAAAAATTTTTAACATTTTTAAAATTTATATTTTTTATTTTTTTATTTTTTTATTTTTTGAAACTATTTATACCCCTATACTCAAAGGTAAGGTTTGATATTGAAATTTAAAATTTTATTTAAAGGTCTCCTGTTAATTTATTATATATTTTAAAAATACAAGTCTTTACTAAGTTTTCAATGCACTCCCTTAATAGATGTGCGGAATTTTTGACTTTTTTTTAGACCAACGAGATTTTGGAAAGAATATTTATTTTCCTTTTTTTAAATTTCAGATTACTCCCAATAATTTAATTTGACTCCATGAGAATAGATTTTTCATTGCAGATGAACAGCATAGCATTATTCTCAAAAAGAAGGGCTCATGAAATTGTAGACTCTGGGAATTGAGGGTTGACTTTGTCAAAATCTCAAGCAAAATCAACTTGAATCAGGGAACCAGAACCAATTCACGCTGCTTCTTCAGAAGAAGACTGAAAAAGAAAACACCAGGGGACTTGTAAAAAAGACAGGAAAGTGTTTCACAGATTAGATATATTACTAGGATTAAATGAGATTATTATTTTTTGAGATTTTCCTGATAGCTATCCACTGCATTTCAATCTCTGAAACTTGATAGTTGATACACAACTTAGAAAACTAAGAAAAGAAAAGACAGTTCAAGGCAGAGATCTGTAATGCTGTAATCCAAAATAAATCTACTGAAACTTGATTGTTTATCCATCACTGAATTAGCAGTCGAAGCTTAATGGAGACAGTTGATGTTTCCATACTGTCAAAACTGGTTTCTTTATGATGTTTGAAACAACACATAATTTAGCTTTGAACTCGATCACATGCCTCTCAGAAACCATTTGACTTTGCCTCTTTGTCCATCAACACCACCCCATCCTTCCTGGCTATGATCACGGACGTCGCCAATCCGAGGAACATTCCGTGCTCGACCACGTCGGTGATCCTCAGGAGGTCATCGCTGATGGCCTGTAGATCTCCGTGGATTCCATCCTCGAAGAACAGGTCCACGATGTAGTTCTTGTTATCCGTCACAAATGGCTCAATTTCGGATTCTTTTTCGGTAAAGGCGCTAGCTTTGGCGTTGATTGAAGCCGTACGGAGCTTGAGGTTGAAGCCGGGCGTGCCGTCGAAGAGGTTCTGTAGTCGGCGGAGAGTGAAGGCCCAGCCGAAGGGGATGACCTCCACGGGGATGGCGAGGCAGGCCGCTGCCTCCGAGGCGCGGAACGAGCTTGGAGTCGTCGACGATGACGACGAAGCGGCGGCTGGCGCCCTCCACCATCTTCTCCCGGAGGAGGGAGCCACCGCGGCCCTTCACAAGGTTGAGCGCCGGGTCGACCTCGTCCGCGCCGTCGATGGACAGGTCGACCACCGGGTGCGCGGCAAGATCGGTGAGGGGGATGCCGGCGGCCGCAGCGCGGGCGGCGGCCCATTCGGAAGTGGGGATGCCGACGATGTCACCGAGGTCGCCGCCGCGCAAGAGGTCGCCGATGCGGTCGAGGGCGTGGGCGGCGGTGGAGCCGGTGCCGAGGCCAAGGACCATGCCGGACCGCACCAGCTCCACGGCACGTAGGGCGGCGATGCGCTTCAGGTCATCCTGGGACTGGCCGGCAGCCGCCATAGCTTCTTCCGTCAGCGAGCGAGAGGGTTGGAGGAGGAATGGCGATCCCATCGCCGGATCGGAAGATCGCTCGAGAGGTTTGATTATATTGGAGGGGTAGATTGAAATTTGGTAAATCTATAAGGTTATTTTTGTCTCAAAGGGTAAATAACGAAGGATAATATTGTCTTAATATTTTGGTTAACCAGGGAATCAAAGAAAACCCCAGTTTTATGGGGTTTTCTGATTCCGAGCTATATGCCCAACTTGCTGATGTGTCAGGCATGTAGCATAACTTAGGAATCATCAATTACCAAAACCAAACAAGGTTTTGGTGGATAACCTTGGATGGATAACCAAGGTTATCAAAGATAACCCCGAACCAAACATGCCCTAAGAGTGATCGTTACTTAACTACTAACTCTACTTTACCGGTATAATTAAAAATCACGAGAAATCCCTACCGAAAAATTTTGGCAGAATCTCCCCTGTACCGGTGACCAAATCAACAATACAACAGTTTATATACTCAATCACAGGCGGCTGGAACATATAATTTCACAACCACGCAGTATAATAGCACAATAAAAATATGAAACTACTCTAGCAATGGCAAACAACCATATCACTCCAACAATAGGAGGTATCAAACTACAAATGCGGAAATAAACTCAACTACAATCCCAATTTCAATATAACATTAAAAGAGAACTAAAAGAAAAGTCTTGACAATTTTGCCAGCTAATTCTGGATCTCTCCATAGTCCAGTCATCACACACCTTCATGACCACCACCTTGTCGCCTTCCTTGCTAAATCTTTTCCTTTCCTTTATCTGCAGTAGGAGGAAGTGTAGTCTATAAGCATAAAGCTTAGTGAGCGCTATCTACTCACAAAAACTCGATATGCATGTATACAAATAAAAACATGCTAAAACTGAATGTTAACATGTAAAGCTACTCATGCTCATAAATAGCAAAGAAATCAACTAACAGAAAAACTAACATGTATAGCTAATCATGCTCATAAGCTAATAAAGAAAGCAAACTAACTGGAATGCTAACATATAAAGCAAAACATGCTCAACAACTAGCAAATAAATAGCATGTAAGAAACTAAACATGTAAAACTACTAAACATGTAAAGCTACTAAACATGCTGAATAATCTAATAGCAAGAAACAAATAAAACTACTACTGCATGCTTCAAATAACAAGAAACTAAACTTTCTAATTCTAAACATATTTGAAGCTTGTTTCATTTGATTCAAAACTTATACTTTAATACTTCAAAATAATAATCAACTTCTTCTTGGGCCCGGCATTGTACCACTTTGCGCGCATTCTTAATAAGAATCGAGATAGCTAATCCCGAAACTACTAAGATACTTCTAGGACTTGTGCCTAGGGGTAACTTGGAGCCCATCCCTTGGACCTTGTGTCCGGTACATGCCCTTTAAAAGTAAAATACTTTTTATCTTAATTACTTCTTCTTTAAATGCCTTGGCATTTTAATAGACACCTTGTGTGCCAAAATCCCTAAAGTCTTGACTTTGGAATTTACTTAAGGCCTTGGCCTTTCTCTTTCCTTTTCTTTTCCTTTCTTTTACTTGTTAATACTTCTAAAAGTATTTACTAGGATTCTTATTTTTCCACTAGAATACATGGCTGTTCATGCTTATTAAAATAGCAAATGAAAACAACTTTGAGCTTACTAATCATGCTATAAAATAGAGCAAAAGAAAGCAACTTTGAACTTACTAATCATGCTATAAAATAGAGCAAAAGAAAGCAACTTGGACTTTCTAAACATGCTGTAAAATAGAGCAAAAGAAAGCTAACTTGGACTTTCTAAACATGCTGTAAAATAGAGCAAAAGAAAGCTAACTTGGACTTTCTAAACATAAATCAAAGGAAAGCAAACTGAGCTCTCTAAGCATGCTACAACAGATATGAATCAAGAAAAACTGTATTTGATTTCTTTAAGCCTACTCTAAAATAAAATTGCACTGCAAAGGAAATTACTCATATACATAACAACATAGTTGCTGGACAAAAAGATGAAAACTCCAAACATAGCATTCTTCTAAATCCTTTTCATTCCAAGAGGGAAACATTAAAACTCTATCTAACCTCTTCCACATTCTTTTTTTTTTGGTTATGATGGTCAGCATCTTTAGGAAGTTTACAAATACTTTATGTTAGCTAACTGTGATTCATACTATTGTGACTTATTGTTCTACTTGCTAATTGATACATGGAACAAGATTGAAACTCAAACCTTATTTAAAGCTTAAAAAAAACTAAATGCTTGCTGTAGCTTTTCATATAAATGCTCCGTGGTGCAAATCCTTAGGCTTTTCATATAAATGTTCTACACTTCAATGAACTTGAATGATGAGTATTGCTGAAGTGGTTTTTAGCTCCAAACAACTACACCAACTTAGAATTTCAGAACTCACAGGAAATAAAACACCACGGAATGCACTAGAAACATCGAAGAAATTCCCACAAAGAATCCAAGTTCACTGTAATTCAGTGGCAGAATCACAGTAATCGAATCTATACTAAACTGTGATAATTCTATAAATTGAACAGTATCGAATCAACCTCCTATCTACCTCATCAGTCCAATATTTCATTACAATAGGTAAACAAAGCCATCACAATCTACCACGACCTCCATGGCCATTTGAAGGAAACAAAGCTTCAACCAATCAACTAAGACATCAAGAACCAGAACCCGGAACTCACTGTCATGAGAAAACGTGCAAAACCAAAGGTATTCTCCTAAGCAATCCAAAAGGAACAAAACACCACTATAATCTGTGACTGGAAACCAAATTCCATCTCAACACACTTCGAAGATAAAGACGGAAACGAAAATCCGAAAGCTACTCCTACTGCAGATGAGAAGCAACTCACATCGCTGTTCTTGGACTTACAACCGAAAGGAAGAAGAAAAGCTCTAGGGTTTCGGGTGAGGTGAAGATCTCGGCGATTCCTCTACGTCTTCACCTTCTCCTCGATAAAGGGGATCAAAATCGGCAAGGTTTGCCGGAAGAAAGCCTTCGCCGGCCGCCGGAGAAAGGAAACCTAGCTCCGCCGCCTCTTTCGCCCGAGCAGAAGTCGCGACGCCGCGCAAAAGAGAAAGAAGAAACGAGGGTTTAGGTTACGGGAAAATACCTAAGTTCTCTTCTTATAACTAAGGTTCTTATTCTCTAACTACTGCTTAAGTATTATTCACTCCTTCTTTAATTAACAATCGCCGCCAGCACAGCTGGTCAGGCGGGTTTTGCTCGGGTCAAAGGTCTCGGCTTCGAACCCTCAACCGCGCACTTTTAATTCCAATTTATTTCCTAATCCTTAACTATGCTATAAATTTAGTTCTCACCATATAAAGGTTAATAAAACCGTGTAGCTCAGCTGGTTGGACCTGTTTTGCTTGGGTCAGTCCGATCCGAGGTCATGGGTTCGAATCTCACCTTCAACATTTTCTTTTAAAAACTTCTTTCTTTTTGTAACCCTACTAAACGACCTCCAAAAATTACGTAAAAATACTCTAAAAATTCTTAAAAATCTCTAGAATATTTTAAAAGTATTTCCAAATATTTTTATGGACTTTTAGAACTTGAAATAGGGAAAATTGGGTCGTTACATCTACAGCATATCAATTGGTTGAATTAATAGTGGGAGTCTATAGATATATATAAACACTGCTCTTAACTATTTCTGATCAAGTATTAATATGCAAGGATAATATTAATGCATTGAGACTAGCATGTAGGTCAATTGATGACTTAATCCCACAAGTCATGGATATGAGATATCACGTCGACACATGAGTATATATTAGAGAATATGTACTAAATTGACTCGTCATGAGATGTTTCATAGATCATTATATAAGCGTCATAAACATTCGTATAATGATTATTAGTATGAATAATCCTTGGACCTAAAGTCACTATGGTTCCCTACATAAGGAGTTGTGTACTTTGATATTAACAAACGTCACATGTAATAAGGTTGATTATAAAGTTGATTACTAGGTATGCAATAAGATATGTGGAGTGATGTGAATGATGTAGGTAGGATCTATCCCTTCCATATGATAGAAGTTATATATGTGGGCTCCTTGATTAAGTAAAACTACTAAAATGCATGATTATGCTCAAATAAATCAATATGAGATATGAGCTCATTTGGTTAAGTAAGTTTACTTGGAAATCAAGAACATAAAGATTGATAAAAGGATGACATGGTCTATATATCATTGAACAATCTAGATATCAAGAATAGAAAAACTGAGTTATACAATATAATAGACACGGATAGGTTAACTCGGATATTGACATTCTCGTCACTTAGGTAGCAATGATGCATTGCTAGATGTCACTCATTGCTTATGTATCTAAAATGTTGATTTGAATACATTGTCAATATTACGAGAGCCTATTGGGTCATACACAAAGAACATGCTACTTTAGAGATGAGTTTACTTTAATTTGACTAAAATACTAAGGAACTTAAGAATAATAGGTTAATTCAAAGTGTCAGCATCATTTTTGTAATGATTGACAATAGTGCTAGTAGGAGATTGTTAGTATTAGCTCAAAGAGTCAATTATGAGATGATTAGGATTACTGTGTTAATGACTTATTAGTTAATGATTAATCAAATATACTAATCGAACTCATTAAGAGGATAATGTAAATTAATGGAGATTAATTGATATCATTATTAGAAGAATACCAAAAGGCAAAGACTCTTGGTATTCCTTGAAACTCTTGGTATTCCTTGAAGAATATAAAAGGTCTTTTTGAGCTCATTTTTCATGAAAGACTCTTGATTTTCTCTTTTTTCCTCCTCTTCTTCCTCTTGGCAGAATCCTATTTGGCTGAACCTTTTAAGTGGCTAGCACCACAAAGTTGGTTTTTCTCTAAATCATGAGTTTGTGAGATGGACGGAAATGTTCGTGTAGATACCGTAGAGACGCGACCACTTGATCGTGCTGAGATCCACCGAGGACAAAGTTACTGTCGGGAGTTTATGTTTATACAACAAAAGTATAACTCCCTTTTAACAAACTTAGTATATGTTTTTTTTCTCCTTCGTGTGGATCTTCTAGAAAAGATCTAGTTATTTTTTTCGCTGCGCTTTTTATGTGTTTAGCGCTTTACATTGGCGGAGCCAGCCTAGGTAATCTACCCGAGCTATGGGCCACTAGTGCTGGCGCCGGTGCCAACATCACCTGGTCTAGCCTTCTATTTTTTCCTTTTCTCCTCTAGGAAATCAGCTTTCCACCATTGTTGGCCTTCGGGCTACAGTTCGGGTAGCCAACAACGTGGCTTTGCCCTTAGCGTTTTAGATCTTTACAAGTAGGAGTCGTCACTGTAAGTGCAGCAGAGGCCGGCAAGAGGGGGGTGAATTGCCTGAAAATAAAAAACTATACCCTCTTCGTGCTTTCAACTTTAAAATAATAAGCAACAGTAAAATAAACAAAGAAACAGACTCAGCGATTTACTGGGTTACAACCAAGATGGTTGTTAATCCAAGGCAGAAGAAAAGCGTTCTGAAAAGATCTTCTTCTCTGAAGGCGGAGAAGCCTTTTACACAATGGAAAACTCAGACAAGTTGCTAGGAATGACTACTGAGTTGAAAAACAATTGATGAATAATTTCTAGCTCCAGGGGCCTTTATATAGCCTCTGGAAATTCTATCTAAGAGGTCCAAGGCACCTCCAATAGAGGTCCAAGGCGCCTCCAAGAGAGTGAGCGGATAGAACTCTATCCGCAGCGCAAACGGTCATTTTGACCAGATAAAGGCGCCTTCATCAAGTCTTGAAGGCGCCTTCAAGGTGAAGGTGTCTTCAAGCTATGATGAAGGCGCCTTGAGCAGTGTTTCCAGCACACTTACTTCTTTGCTTCAACTTCCGAAGCTCCGTTCTTTTGGGTGATTCCGGCCAACCGAAATATGGCTCACCCGAACCCAATTTTCGGCCTTCTCCTCGAGCAGCCTTCCTCCCCGGCTTAACGTCCCTCGAACGCCGCACACGTTCTTCTCGCCCACCGATGTATTCTTCCGCAGCTCTCTCGTCCTTCGGACGCACCAAGCTCGTCGCCTCCCTTCCCGTGCCGTCCTTCTCGCTAGTTGCGTCTTCCGCTCGACTTCCTGCGCTCCTAAACTCCTGCCTACTCAGACGCAGTGATCAAACACAAAGTAGGACCTAACTAACTTGGTTGATCATATCAAAACAACCACGGGGTCTAACAATCTCCCCCTTTTTGATGTGTATCAACCCAAATTCAAGTTAGGGTACAAATAGACAAACAATAATTATAAAGAAATTACTAAAGTTAGGGTACATTTTTAAGCATAAATTTGCAATTAAAATAAATTACAACTATTTAATTAAGAGTTTAAACAGAATTTTTCAAAAATATTTTCAAAACTCAGAGTTTTGAAAAAAAATTCTCTCCCCCTAAACTTGTACATTTCTCTCCCTCTTTGATCACAGCAAAAACAGGGTAATAATAAGAGAATACGATATTTATTTAAAAAAAATATTTAGCAAATTCTTAAGTTAAAAAATTTCTGAGCAAAATAAATTTTTAGAATTTTCCAAAAAAAATTCTAACTAAAATGATTTTTTTTTAATTTTCAAAAAAAATCTAAGTTAAATGACTTTTTAGAATTTATCAGAAAAAATTTCTAAGTAAATTGAATTTTTAGAATTTGAAAAAAAAATCTAAGTAAAATGACTTTAAAAAAAATTCTAAGTAAAAATTTTGAAGATTTTCAAAGATAATATTTGAAAAACTTTCAAAGCATTATTTAATTCTTGTTAAATGCTTTTTCAGAAATATAATTAAACATTTTATTTCAATATTTCAGCTTCTAGGTCGTGGCAAGACACTAGGTCTTCTTGGTTATTGGAGCAACAACCACTTCCTTAGACAAAGCCTCATAGAGAAATTTTAACGTTTAATTTTCTTGCTGGAAGCTTTAATAATAAAAAAAATTTAGTCTAATAAAGCTTTTGGAACCCAATAGAGGTTCCTTCCTACTGGATTAATCAGAAACTTAGGGGGTATATAATTCTTAGAAATTTTCCTAAGTTGACCTTGATGATGTTTAACATACCAGTTTAATTTTTCATAAATCCTAAGTTTTAACTTTTGAAAAACATTTGTTTTAAAACATGCATCAGTTTTCAAATTTTCAATTTCTAATTTTAAATTATCATTTTCTGATTTTAATTTTTCTAAAATTCTATTTAAGTCAGCATTCTCTTTTTCTAATTTGAATAAATCTTTAGAAAGAGACTTAATAAATTAAAAGGACTGAGTCGAGGTTAGATTACGTACCTTACTTACCTGATTTGGTGATGCCCCCCTTTCACTGCAACTTTCTTCCTCTGATGTTCCTCCCCCTTCATCTATGCTCATCTCTGAGCTTGACTCTTCTTCCAGCTGATGGTTAGCCATTAGCGGTAACCCCGAGAAGGCTTCGACGTCTGATTCGGAAGAAGACGAATCTGACCAAGTGGCCTTCAGGTTCTTCTGTTTGGAGGAAGATTGTCGCTTTTCCTTTACTCTTCCCTTTTTCTTCAATTTTGGGCGGTCATCTTTGATGTGTCCTTCTTCGTTGCAGTTGTAGCAACGAACCGTTCTTCTCTTTCGCTCATGCCTCTTTGTCTGCGATCTAAATTTTTAGAATTAAAAAACTCATTAATGCAGCTTCGAATTCATCGATCGAGGTTTCGGAGTCAGAACCGTTTATTCTTGCCTTTAGGGCAATGTTCTGACTAGTCATCTCTATTCCATTGGGCTCTGCAACTCGAGATTCGTGAAGTTCAAAAGTAGAAAACAAATTTTCTAAAGTACTTACCTCGAAGTCCTTAGAGATGTAGTATGCATCTACTAAGGACGCTCATTCTGGAGTTCTGGGGAAGGCATTGAGCGTTGACCGGATCGAGTCTCGGTTCGTTACTTCTTCTCCAAGGTTGCTTAGTTGAGTTATTAGCTCCTTAATTCTTGCTTGGAGTTGTGCTACCTTCTCACCTTGGTTCATCCGGATGTTCGTAAGTTGAGTCCGGAGGTTATCACGTCTTGCAAGCTTCGCTTCGGATGTACCTTCATGAAGCTCCGGGAATTTTTCCCAGAGGTCTTTCGTGGAGTCGTAGCTTCCGATCCGACTTACCTCTTGTGGTGGCAGCACGCTAAGCAGGTGGAACTCTGCCTTTCCGTTGGCGACAAAATCGGTTGCTCCTTCTTGCTCCACTGATTCTCTTCTTTGTCTTTCAGAACTTCAAAACCATATTTCATAGTTAGTAAAATATCGAAGTCAGTTTTAAAAAATACCTCCATCTGACATTTTCATGTTGCGAAATCTCCGTCGAACTTCGGGGGATGAATGCTTGTTCCGACCATCGTCTTGATCTTCGTGCTTCAGTCGGTGGTTAGTCCTTCTGAGGCGGTCTGGCTCTGATACCAATTGTAGGTGCAGCGGAGGCTGACAAGAGGGGGGTGAATTGCTTGAAAATAAAAAATTATACCCTCCTCGTTCTTTCAACCTCAAAATAATAAGCAACAGTAAAATAAACAAAGAAACAGACTCAGCGATTTACTTGGTTACAACCAAGACGGTTGTTAATCCAAGGCAGAAGAAAAGCGCTCTGAAAAGATCTCCTTCTCTGAAGGCGGAGAAGCCTTTTACACAATGGAAAGCTCAGACAAGTTGCTAGGAATGACTACTGAGTTGAAAGAACAATTGATGAATAGTTTCTAGCTCCAGGGGCCTTTATATAGCCTCTAGAAATTCTATCTCGGAGGTCCAAGGTGCCTCCAATAGAGGTCCAAGGGAGTAAGCGGATAGAACTCTATCTGCAGCGTAAATGGTCATTTTGACCAGATGAAGGCGCCTTCATCAAGTCTTGAAGGCACCTTCAAGCTATGATGAAGGCGCCTTGAGCAGTGTTTCCTGGACACTTACTTCTTTGCTTCAACTTTCGAAGCTCCGTTCTTTTGGGTGATTCCAGCCAACCGAAATAGGGCTCACCCGAATCCAATTTCCGATCTTCTCCTCGAGCAACCTTCCTCCCCAGCTTAACATCCTTCGAACGCCGCGCACGTTCTTCTCGCCCACCGGTACATTCTTCCGCAGCTCTCTCGTCCTTCAGACGCACCGAGTCCGTCGGCTCCCTTCCCGTGTCATCCTTCTCTCTAGCTGCGTCTTCCGCTCAACTTCCTACGCTCCTAAGCTCCTGCATACTCAGACACATGGATCAAACATAAAGCAGGACCTAATCAACTTGGTTGATCACATCAAAATAACCACGGAGTCTAACAGTCACAAGCTCTGAACTAAGTAAAACCAATAGTATCGAAATTGTCTTTTTATCATTCTGCTGCCTTTATTACTTTGGGTTTTTTTTAGAAAAAATAAAAAAGTTATGAGCGTTATTCAACCTCCTCCCCCCTCTAACGTTGTTTCTCGATCTTACACAAAGGTCGAGCTCATTGAAAGTTGACCTCACTAGAAGTAGATTCATTAGAATTCACTCGCCAGAAGTCGTGCTTGTAAACCATTTTCTCATACGTTCATGGATGGAACAATTGATCTACTTGAAAAGAGGATAATATCTAACCAACTAATTAATCCATCTATTTGGAAATAAAAGTCTGTATAAACACAAAAATGTTCACGAGGTTCAAATACATATTTTTTATCATACCGAATCGGATTAAAAATGTATAAAGTTTCTCAAAATAGAGGTTTAGCACTATAATTCATGAATTTATTATTATTATTATTATTATTATTATTATTATTATTATTATTATTATTATTATTATTATTATTATTTATGATGGATTAACTCCTCTATTTATAAATAAATTTCATGCATATAGTCAACTTAAATCTCGTCCAATCATTTGAAACATTGATCGAGGAAGCTTTATTTGACAATAACCACTCATCAACTCAACATCTATTTATTTGACTTCGATGCATATCTCAAGTGATTCAGCATCATCGGCCCCTATCCTAATTAAATATAGATAGATAAATTACAAGAATATTATTTATCTTAATACAATAATCCTTTATATGAGACTAATATTCATATGTTGATTCAATTAGAGAAGATCACAAGCTCATCTATCAATGGGTAACGTTTGCATTAGACTCAAAATAAGTGTTGGAATAAATAATCAGTTACTGGAGATTTACGAGGTATTAGTTGAATTTAAACTACATTGAATTAAATTTAATTTACAGTCGAAATGACCTGAGTGGATAATCTCAGGCTGCCAGCAGAGGTTGGTTTCTGCTACATGTCAAATAGCGGACTGAGTCGCCGAGTAGGCTGATCAGCCGAGTAGCAGGTCTGTATTGCCGAGTGGGCAGATCGGCTGAGTTGCAGGTTTATGTTGCAGAAAGGCAGGTATGTGTTGCAGAGTGACACATCTGCGTTGTAGAGCGATAGAGCAACATATCTGTGTTGCAGAGCGACAGGTCTGCGTTGCAGAGCGACAGAGCTGCAAGTCTGCATTGTAGAGTGACAGGTCTGGCAGATCTCCTTTGCAGAGCGGCAGGTAGGGTAGATCTATGTTGCAGATTGGTTGAACAGCAGGTTTAGGAGCAGACCAAGCGAGGTTGGTTGGGCGAACAAACAGGCAGATCAAGACGGTTCAGGCCGGGCAAATATGCCGAGCGGAGAGGCTGACCGGGCAAGTGGTCGGTCGAGTTTTGAACTACGGACCGAGGCCTGTGATTGACACAGTTTCTTTGAAACAGATTCACCCACCTCTGGCTGTACTTTGAGGCTTACTATGGTCGTCTGTTTCTCCAAAAATAATAGTTGACCGTAATTCCCACCAAGCATTGGTGGTCACGGTGAACTAAGTGACACCCGATTTCTATCACTGGCACTCTGCTGAGCAGGAGCTACACGACAGAGGAGGGAATGAAGGTGGAGAGCTTTTGTTTGTGTTGTTGTATGTTCTCTGCCTATGATCACAACCTCCTTATATAGGAGCTCAGATCAATGGCAGCGTTAATGGTCGATGGTCAATTAATGACCATTACTCACCGAGCAGTGAAACGCCCACCGTTTCACTCATTATCACTCGACCATTTTGATTATATATTAATCTCGAATTTAATGCATCAGTTACACGGCAACAAAATGTTTACATGGTAAAATGTTGATTGTTCCACTTGGGCAAATTTTACCTCGACCGGTCCGGCATTCGGCGCGCGCAGGTCGTGCCCGCACACGAGTCAACATGGTTCAGTGCAATCCAGGCCCTCTGTGCACACACGAGTGAGAGAGAGCCTCCCCCATGCATTTGTTCACATCCTCAATGCATGTGAATCAATATAAACCAACCAACATGCCATGAAACTCCCAATGTAAGACTAAAGTCTCATTCATAATGGAGCTTCTATCCTCTTCCACCTCTTCTCCATTCACACATATTCAACAGTCCCCCACATGAATGGAGATAGGGTATATGATAGCATTCAACAGTTGAATCAAGTATAGGATAGGTAGGTTTTACCCTTTGAACC
This sequence comes from Zingiber officinale, assembly GCF_018446385.1. NCBI lineage: Eukaryota > Viridiplantae > Streptophyta > Magnoliopsida > Zingiberales > Zingiberaceae > Zingiber > Zingiber officinale. The sequence goes on along the minus strand of NC_055995.1, from coordinate 106,824,188 downwards.
TTCCCTTGTGAAGATCTGGTTGCTTATTGACTGATAGTAGACACGATGTCCTTGAACTATACTGTCGTCTGTGTAAGCAGTGACAAATCTCACCCAAGACTCTCCCTGATACAACTCAGTTCTCATGAGTATGTTCATTCTTGGCCATGAACACTCTTGGTTCTGTGAGAAGCTCAAAAAATTGTGCTTCCAATTCTCTTTGAAGCGGCCCTACTTCTTTCTCACATATGTGATCCCTCAAAAGTTGTCATATACTCTTCTTGATCATTAAAAGCTCATCGACTTACCCTGGTCTAGTCACTATTTCATTAGGCTATCCCCCACAGTGTGTCTAGCCAGTGCAGATTAGTTATCCCTTTAAACCTAGTTCTTGGGATCTCCAGTCAGCATAGGTTGGGTATCCTTTGCACTGTTCGCTGACAACGACATCAAACTCATTCCTTGTAATGAGCTTGCAACTAACTCTCGATTTAACCCTTTAGTTAGCGGATCTACTAGGTTATCCGTTGACTTCACATAGTCAACAGTGATAACTCCCGTTGAGAGTAATTGCCTAATAGTATTATGTCCATAACGTATATGTCTAGACTTACCATTATACAGATAGCTTTGTGCCTAACCAATTGCTAATTGATTGTCGCAATGTATGCAAATTGTCGGCACATGTTTTGGCCATCATAGAATATCTTCTAAGAATTGTCGTAACTATTCAGGCTCTTCACCACATTTGTCAAGAGCTACAAACTCAGATTTCATCATGGATCTGGTTATTATAGTTTGCTTAAAAGATTTTCAGGAAATAACTGCACCTCCCGGAGTGAATATATATTCACTCGTAGACTTAGAGTCTTTTATGTCAGATATCCAACTTACATCGTTGTATCCTTCGATCACAGCAGAATATCTCGTATAGTATAGACCATATTCAGAGTATACCTTTAGTACCTCAGTACTCTTGTTATTCCTTTTCAGTGCTTAACACTGGGATTACTCGTGTATCTACTCAGTTTACTTACTGCATAGGTCAAGTTTGGTCGTGTACAACTCATCAGGTACATCAGACTTCCAATCACTTGAGAGTATTCTAGCTGAGAGATATTTTCACCTCGATTTTTCGATAGATGTTGACTCGTATCTATCGACGTTCGTGCCAACTCAGTATCACCCTTGGTGAATTTTTCAAGAATTTTGTCCACATAATGGGACTGGCTAAGAATAAGTCCTTCTGTTGTTCTAAGAATTTTGATTTCTAGAATTATATCAACTAGGCGCATGTCTTTCATGTAAAATTTTGAGTTCAACATATCTTTAGTAGATTTGATTATCTTATCATTACTCCGAATAATAAGTATGTCATCTACACATAGTCACTCTCTGTGGCTTTCATGTAGACACATTTATCACATTCATTGATCTTGAATCCACATTCCTTCATGGCATTATCAAATTTTTCATGACACTGCTTTAGTACTTGTTTCAAGTCATATAATGACTTCACCAATCTACATACCTTATTTTTCTGTCCTAGCATAGAAAACCCCTTAGGTTTCTCTATGTAGATTTCCTCTTCTAAATTCCCATTTAGAAAGACAGTCTTTACATCCATCTGATGTATTTCGAGATTCCATAGAACGGCAATAGCCAACAATACTCTTATGGAAGTTATTCTCGATACCGGAGAATACATATCAAAGTAATCAAGACCTTCTTATTGTCAGTATCCTTTGATTACCAATCTAGTCTTATACTTATCAATTGTGTTATCTAATTTTATTTTCTTCTTGAAGATCCACTTGCAACCTAGTGGTTTACTTCCCGGAGGAAGATCCACAAGTTCTCAAGTGTGATTATGTAAGATAGAGTCTATCTCAGATGCAATTGTCTCTCTCCAGTGAGGTCCATCATGAGAGTCTACAGCTTCTAAGTAATTTCAGGGCTCACTTTCCAATATGAAAGTGATAAAATCCGATCCATAGGATTTTTCTACCCGAGCTCTTTTGCTCCGTCTAAGCTCAACCTCTACTAGTTCCTCATTATCTTCGCCTTGTGTTTCATATAGCTGCTTTGAGGAGCTAGCATCCTCTCGGGTCTTATAGGGAAACACATGCTTAAAGAATGAAGCATTTCTTGATTCTATTATCGAGTTCTTGTGTATCTCTGGTATTTGTGATTCATATATAATAAATCGATAAGCACTGCTATTCTGTACATATCCAATAAATACGCAATCAACAGTCTTTGGTCCTATCTTAATCCTTTTCGGATCAGACACCATCACTTTGGCAAGACACCCCCATATTTGTAAATATTTGTAGGATAGCTATCTTCTATTCCATAACTCATAAGGGCTCTTATTTATTTTCTTCTAGGGCACCTTATTTAAAAGGTAATTAGCTGTTAATGCAGCTTCCCCCCACATGAACTCTGGCAATCCAGAGCTCAAAAGAATAACATTCATCATCTCATTTCGAGTTCGATTCTTTCGCTCAGCAACTCCATTTTGTTGAGGAGTATAAGGAGTTGTTGTTTTATGGCTGATCCCATGTTCAGTACACAACTCAATAAATGATGATATATATTCACCACCTCGGTCACTTTAAACCACCTTAATTTTTCTATTAAGTTGGTTTTCAACCTCATTCTTATAAAAAGTAAATTTCTCTATAGCTTTATTCTTACTTTTAAAAAGGTATACATAATAGTATTTTATATTATCATATACAAAAGTGATGAAGCACTTATTCCCACAATGTGTTGGTGTACTTTTAAAGTCTCACACATCGGTGTGGATTATGTCAAGCGGTTCGTTGCTTCTTTCAATATGTTAAAAGGATAACTTTGTCATTTTCGTTTCAACACAAATCTCACACTTGTGTTTTGGGTCAAGGTGGAATTTAGGGATGCTTTGCATATTTATTAATCTACGCAATACATCGTAATTAACATGTCCTAGTCTACCATGCCACAAACATGAAGACTCGAGCATATAAGTGGAAGAGCTTTCATTTTTATTTTATCTTGGGTCTAATGGTTATTATATTGAGCTTGAATATCCCATCAGATACATAACCCCTTCCTACAAACATTTCATTCTTGGACAGTACAACTCTGTCCGACTCAAAAACAATGTGAAAGTCATGTTTACTTAACAGTGATCCGGACACTAGATTCTTCCGAATCTCTGGAACATACAACACATTATTTAAAGTAAGCTCCTTACCCAAGGTCATCTTCAGCACCACCTTTCTTTGGCCCATGATATCTGAGGTTGCTGAGTTCCCCATAAATAGTTTATCTCCAATGACTTCTTCGAAGTTGTGGAGCAACTCCTTGTTGTAGTACACATGTCTGGTGGCTCCAGTATCAATCCACCATTGCCACGGGTTTGAACCGACCAGATTCAGTTCTGAGACCACTATGCAGAGGTCATCCATTTCTGGTCCCTCGTTGAGGTTAGCCTCCTACTTCTTCTTCGGCTTCCTGCACTTCGAAGATTTGTGACCTACTTTGTCACAGTTGAAACACTTCCCAGATAACTTCTTCTTGCTGATGCCTCATCTGGGTCTCATCTTGGAAGACTTGGGGTTCTTCCATTTCGAGCTTTGACCATGCTCAACCACGTTGGCTTTCATAATAACCTAAGAGAACAACTTTCTCTCTGAACTTTTGTTGTTTTCTTCGATGTGAAATCGAACAATGAGTTCCTCCACATTCATCTTCTTCCACTTGTGCTTTAGGTAGTTCTTGAAGTCCTTCCAGCCTGGGGGGACAGCTTCTCAATGATAGTAGCCATCTGGAAGGTTTCACTCAGAACCATCCCTTCTGAGTGGATCTCGTGCAAGATCACCTGAAGCTCCTATACTTGGTTGATCACCGTCTTGGAGTTAACCATCTTGTAGTTCAAGAATCGGCCCACTATGAACTTCTTGGCCCTTGCATCCTTCGTCTTGTACTTCTTGTCCAGAGACTCCCACAACTCCCTTAGCCGTTCTCTTCATGCTATACATAGCGTACAGCGAGTCGGCAAGGCAGTTGAGGATATAGTTTCGGCAAAGGAACTCAGAATGAGTCTATACCTCTACTGCACTGATGGTCTGCACATCAACATCCTCAGCACGCTTGGGAGGGTCCTCGGTCAAGAACCGAACCAGGTTTAGTGTGGTCAAGTAGAAGAGCATCTTCTGCTGTTACCTCTTGAAGTTCAGTCCACTGAACTTCTATGGCTTTTTCCCATGATTGATTGTCACAGTTCCAATCGGGGCTGAGGGAGCCTTCAGGTGTTGAGTTTGTTGCACATCAACATTCTATTTTGTGGCTATCTCAACAGAGCTAAGTTTGTTTCAAGATTGTTGGAATAAACAATCTGTTGCCGGAGATTTACAGGGTATTAGTTGAATTTAAATTACACTGAATTAAATTCAACTTACAGTTGAAATGACATGAGCGAATAATCTCAGGCTGCCAACTGGAGCTGATTTCTGCTACGTGTCGAATAGCGGATTGAGTCGCCGAGTGGGCTGATCAGCTGAGTAGTAGGTTTGTATTGCTGAGTGGGCAGTTCAGCTGAGCTGCAAGTCTGCGTTGCAGAGCGATAGGTCTGCGTTGTAGAGCGATAGAGCTGCAAGTCTGCGTTGTAGAGTGACAGGTCTGACATATCTGTGTTGCAGAGCGATAGGTAGGGCAGATATGTGTAGCAGATTGGCTGAACAATAAGTTTAGGAGTAGACCGAGCGAGGTCGGTCGGGCGAACAAACAGGCAGGTCAAGACGGTTCAGGCCGGGCAAATATGCCGAGCAGAGAGGTTGACCGGGCAAGTGGCTGGTCAGGTTTTGAGCTACGGACCGAGGCCTGTGATTGACGTAATTTCCCTGAAACAGATTTGCCCACCTCCAGGTGTGCTTTGAGGCTTACTATAGTCATCTGTTTCCTAGGATACAACGGTTGACCGTGATTCCCACCAAACACGGGTGATCACGGTGAACTGAGTGACACCCGATTTCTATCATGGGCACTCTACCGAGCAGGAGCTACACGACATAGGAGGGAATAAAGGTGGAGAGCTTCTGTTTGTGTTGCTATATGTTCTCTAACTATGATCGTAACCTCCTTATATAGAGCTCAGGTCAACGACAGTGTTAATGGTCGATGGTCGATTAATGATCTTTACTCGCCGAGTAGTGAAACACCTACCGTTTCACTCATTATCACTTGACAATTTTGATTTTGCATTAATCTTGAATTTAATGCATCCATTACACAACAACAAAATGTTTACACGGCAAAATGTTGGTTGGTCCACTTGGGCAAATTTTGCCCCGATCGATCCTGCATTTGGCACACACAGGTCGTGGCCACACACAAGTCAACATGATTCAGTGCAATTCGAGCCTTGGATTTGCACCCCCTGCACACTCACGTGTGAGAGAGAATCTCTCCCCATGTATTTGTTTACATCTTCAATGCATGTGAACTAATATAAATCAACCAACATGCCATGAAACTCCCAATGTGGAACTAAAGTCCCATTTACAAATCACACATATTCAATAATAGATTTAGTCCACTCAAATCTAAGTCAATAAATTCAAAATCTTTTAGTTCACTCAAATATAGTTCACTCAAATAATTGTTGTAATGAATTGTGTCCTCTTATGGATACTTTTTTTAGTTGACTTAAAATCTTATGGAGTAAAAGATTAAGAAAAAATCACTATGAGATGGATATAGAAAAGTGTTGAGGACAATGCCCATTGCTAAGAGTTTTAACTTGGAAAGGAATCATAGTAGGCAGTTTCATAATTTTATTTTTTTTTTGTATTTGTTTCTGTTTGAGATCGATGGAGGATGAGCCACCGATGAGTTGTCCCTGATGTTGATGAAGTCACCGATCACCAAGAAGAGGAACCGTTAAAGATACTCACTAGTCTTAAGAAGGAGAAAAAGAGAGAGAGTGAGGAGGCTTAGAATGGAGGTTGGGGTGCTCTAGCTCAGCCACTCCAACACCCAAAGTAATTTTCCAATGGTGGATAAAATATAGGAGAAGAATAGTGTGTGATGATATATGTGTACCTTGGCCCATATATTTGAACCCCTTTTATAACATTGTTGAAATGATATTCCCTTCTTATTAATTAGACATCGTGTTATAATATGAATGCTACAACATCGTATTTCCATGTATCGTATAATCATGTCACCCATATCCTATCTCAGTATAATCATACCGTCCCATGTGCCTTGACAACCCACGTGCTATTCTCACGTGCCACATTAACCCAAGTGTTGGCACACTCCCACAAGGTGTAGAATTACTTGGGCCCAAGGGCTTGACCTGCTAAGCAAAGGAGTAGCAAAGGAGGATTAAGTCGAGTCAATAGAGATGAACCAAATGACGTGAGCTTATCAAATTAGTGAAACGAGCATATGTTGCAGGTTGTCTCTGTTGGTGCGGTTAGCACTAACGATTTAACCCAGGTTTTGATGAATGACAAATCAGGTTAAGTTAGTTTTGTTGTTGTCTGACACTTTGATCCAGTGTACAGGAAAAGTCCAGACAGGTCGACGGGTTGACCGGATGTCTGACACGAAGTCCAGCTAGGTCGACGGGCAGACCGGATAGCTGGCAAGAAGTCCAAGCGGGTCGACGGGCTGACCGGACGCTTGGCGAGAAGTCCAGCTAGGTCGACGGGCTGACCGGATAGCTGGCTAGAAGTCCAGACGGGTCGAAGGGCTGACCGGACGTCTGGCAGGTAAGTAAGGTAAGTCACTGGAGGGGAGTGACTGCGAGGACGCGTTCCCGGGAAGGGAACATTAGGCGTCGATCCGGCTTAGATCCATTTCGGATATCTAAGTCGAGATCGTGACTAGATTCCGGTCTCGGAAAGACGGAATCTAAGTCATACTCTTTGCTATTACTTTGTTGAACTTTAATTATGCTAACAATTTATTTTACAGGATATATATTTGCCTCCGGACTAACGTTTGTCTTGCAGGACGGATTCTGCTGGAAAACAGGGTCCGGGCGCCCGGAGGTCGGGGCGCCCGGGAGGCAAACTTTATCCTGATTGCGCGTCGCCACGTGAAGCTCATTGGTTGGACCTGCCACGTCTCACCAGGGCGCTTGGAAGGGATCTGGGGCGCCCTGAGCTTCATATAAAAGAAGGGGCAAGGGTGGAGCTTCTAGATGAACTGAGAATCCAAGATCTGCTGCTCTGTGCTCTTGCGACGCCACGAAAAGCTCTCCGACTCAGTGTTGGTTTTGTTTTAATTCTATTGTCGGTATTTTCTTTATCTGTCAATTCTTGTACTTAACTCTATAATATTCGAATTGATAGTGATTGCCCAACGAAAGTACTCACGGAGTACGGGCCTTCGAGTAGGAGTCGTCACAGGCTCCGAACGAAGTAAAAAACACTGTGTCTACTTTACTTTTCCGCTGCGCTTATACTCGATATTTTTGAATCGATATTCACCCCCCCTCTATCGAATCTAACGGTCCTACAGTCTCGGGAGTTAAGCCCCAATAACGGGGTAGACCGACTAGAGGAGTCAAAGGAGCTAAACTAACTAAGTGAAATAATGGGTTAGGGGAGTTGAGCCCCGAGAGCCGGATAGGCTGACTGAAGGAATCAGAGGAAGCTAAACTGACTGAGCAAAGTAATATGTTAAGGGAGTTCAACCCCAAGAGCCGGGTAAGCTGACTGAAGAAGTCGGAGGAACTTAATTGCCTTAGCAGAGTAATTGTTAGTGAAGTTGAACCCTAGGAGCCAGGTAGGCCAACTAAAGGAATCGAAAACAACTTAACTGACTAAGCAAAGTAATGTGTCAAGGGAGCTGAGCCCCAGGAGTCGGGTAGGCCAACTAAAGGAGTCAGAGGAACTAAACTGACTGAGCACAGTAATGTGTCCGGGGAATTGAGCCCCAAGAGCCAGGTAAGTCGACTGAAGAAGTTAGAGAAACTAAATTGACTCAGCAAAGTACTGTGTTAGGAGATTTGAGCTCCATGAGCCAGGTAGGTCAACTGAAGGAGTTAGAGGAAGCTAAAATGATTGAATAAAGTAATGTATCAGGGGATCTAAGTCCCAGGAGCTGAGTAGGCCGACTGAAGGAGTCGGAGGAAGCTGAGCAGAGTGTTGAATGTCAAATGCCGAATTAGTTCAAGGGTGATGGATCTGATAGATGAATCTCCTCCCCTCAAGTAACCTGAGCGATCAGTAACCCAATGGACTCCATTTGACTATTGACCTATTCCTAAACAGAAATAATGACCATCTCAGTACACATAGAAGCCTCTGATCGATCTCTCCATCAGTATTATTTGATTGAATTAGAAGATTAGTTACGTTGTATGTTGTATATAATTGAGGATTTATTACGTATCTTGCTATACAAAGAGGTGACATGTGTCCCCGGGATAATGATACAATAGTTAGACCTTTCAAATAGTTAACCAAATATTTAAGGGTGAAATTCTTAGGAATTTTTCTTTAATGGGATGAGAATTCTAAAATATTAACCGTTTGGATGTATTTTTGTGATTATTTACTGATTTATTCTGGTCTATAATTTTTTTATATTACGAGACCGATTAAAATTAATAGGTTCGCAAAAAGTTTGCTATCTAAATTATTTAAAAAATAGCATGCTAATTCGAGCGAGAGAACAATCAGGTGAGGTATAGTACGATTCAATCAAAGATGGTGGACCCGGGCCACGTGCTGGTTAATTTTAAAATGTGATGCATAATCTTTGGTTAATTCAACCATTTTCTTTATAAAAGTCTCACAAAAATGTAAATATTGTCTTTAGTCAGAGAAAGTGAAAAATGCAGGAGAAAGATCCATTCGCACTTTAATTTTGAAATTAGACCAAAACTTTAAAAGATAATAATAAAGAAAGCGAGACAGTTTCCAAATGTTTTGATTCATGATTTTTTTTTATATTTTTGATATTTAGATGGATAAAATTGATGAACCAAATAATTCTTGAAAAAGATTTTTTACTTGATTTAAATTCAAAATTGAAATGTTAGAATTTTCAAAGATGATTACACTTCATAGTTTGAAATCACAGTTTTAAACCCTCCTCGATTTATGACGTTTCAAAATTATTAACTTTTATTTAAAAATTTATTTATAATTTTATAAATTAAAAATTAAAAAATAATTTATATTTATTTAAGTTGCATTTGTATCCTTTTCACAGTATAAGTGAATCAAAACCCTAGTAATTTGTTTATCTTTTTATTCTTATTATCTTAGGAAGTGGTGTTGTGATTAACTTTTATTTTTTGTTCTTGTAGTGTTAGTTCCTTTGATATTAAACTTTTCTATCTCATAAAGTTGGATTCCCTATATTTTTTTTATAGCTCTCGTCCAATCATCAATTAATGTTTACGCTTTTAAAAAGTTAGAAGACAAAATAGATTGTCTTCCATCCAACATATTAACTCTAGAACTAAATATCTGTTCAATAGCCACAATTGACATAAGACAAGTTATAATTTCTTTTACTATAATAGAGAGGAGGGCAACATTGAGTGTTTTGTAACCATCATAATATCAAAATCAATCTCGCTATATTGTTCACTAAAATTAAAAAAAGTTATAAAATAATTCTTAACTTGAGATTCTTGTGAATGTTTCTTTTAATAAAAGTTATATTTTTGTAAGTTCTAAATTACTATTGCTATTAATATTTTGTGTATCAACGTATTAGTTTTAATCCATATTTTAAACTATAATTTTTATAAATATTATATAAATTATTTTTAGTATTTTATTCCATATTAGTTGATTAACATCATCTAATGAGATAAGACTTAATTGTTGTTGTATTCAATATTAGTTGGATAACATGAATTTCATATAAAATATTTAATTTATGTGTTGTGTCAATTGCAACTAAATAATATCATAAATATGATAAAAATATTTTTCTCTTTTGTATTCATGGTTGGTAGCAAGGAGATAAAAATTCATTTGTAACATATTTATTTAAAATTAAAATTATTTTAAAAAATCATCATAACTAAAAGAGGAGTAAAATTATTTAATTATAGGGATATTTTTTTCCCATCTTTCTAATTTTTTAATTATACCAATAAGTATAATTTGTAAAATACTTTTAGCAGATGAATTAAATTTTGCGTAAATAAATTTAACTAATAATTTTCTTAATTTAATATTAGAGTATTTAAAATATGTACCTTACTATTTGATGCAAAGGAGATATGACATGTCGAGTTTCGATCCTAAATCTCATGTGACAACACCTCATACCTTAATCAATGTACTATCCTGAGGAGATACTTGATACAAATTTAGATAATTATATTTGAGAAGTTCAACTTTAAATTTTGTTAGATATTTTTTTTCGACATGTTACTTTAATGACTCATAACCGTTGCTCGGATTGAAATTCATAAGAAATTTTACAGTATTTATATCTTGCACGTATTTATTTGAAGAATGATTTTTTCTCAAAATATTTAGTATAATTAGACGATTTTATGGATGAAATTTTCCAAATCTTAGTAGTTTTGATTTCTGATGTCTTAACAATTGAAAGTCGTTTTGGTTCATCATCAGAAAATTAACTATTATCAAAATTTATATTCAGAGTGCTTAGATGAATTTTTTAATTAACTATTATCAAAATTTATATTCAGAGTGCTTAGATGAATTTTTTAATTAAAGTTGAAAGTCGTTAAAGTTTAAAATTCAGACATAGAAGTAGAGAAGGTAATATAAAAATAATAAAAAGAACGGTCGTCTAATTCCAATGGTCAAATAAAAAAAAGAAAATTTGAATCCAGTTTGAGGTTAATTTAGCACAAAACCGTTCTGACGAGGCCAGTTACAATTCCGACTCATTTAACCGGGTCGGGACTCAGTTACCTGAGACTGGTCCAATTTAGGATTTAGGGTTGTGGGGCCGAACGAAGGCTTCTCTTCCTGCCACTCAGCCCCTGCCCAGCACACTGAAACCGGCCCATTCTCTCTCCGTCTCAACGACGGATCCAGGAGCTGGCGCCGGAAAATTGATGAGTTTTCTGGGAGTATGGGTTTGGGTTTCTCCACCTATGGCGGCGCTCTCAGGCACCATTCAGCCTCCTACAACAGGGTTTGGTTCTCTTGCGTCTCCCGAGTAATCTCCTCCTCGAATGCGACGGCCCATATACGCCCCTACTCGTCCAACAGAAGGTGCTCGACTTTTGATTTCTTTTAATCTATTTCTGTTTCTTCCTTTTTTTTCGATTTGGTAGTGCTTCACTATACATTTGGTGGGGTCTTACATGACTTACCCTGTGTTTGGATGGGGTAATGAACCTTTAACGGAAAGGGAAGGGAAGGGAAAGGAGGGAAAGGGAAGGGAAGTAAGGTATTTATATTCTACTTGTTTGGGAGGGAGGGAAGGTTTATTAACGTAAAATGTATTATCGTATTTGGGAGGAAAATGAGGATAATGAAAGTTAAATATATAAAGTTACAAAATTACCCTCACTTTTATTAAAGACTTACGCATTCAAATATCGAGTGCATCTTGCATACATTTGTTGGTTAAGACTTACACATTCAAATAATTGTAGTTCATTTGTTAAAGTCGACATCGACATTGGCGTCGGCGTCGACGTCGGCGTCAAAGTTGGTGTCGACATCGACATTGGTGTCGGCGTCAGCGTCGAAGTCGGCATCGAAGTCGGCGTCGGAGTCAAAGTCGACGTCGGCGTCGACATCAAAGTCGGTGCCGACAATGACGGAGTGTGAACATTGGGTGGTGCCAGTTGGGCGATGCAAGTGTTTTTCGTCGTGATGCAAAGAATACCTAAAACAATAATTTTTAGAATTAATATAATTAATAAAACAGATATAAAATTGGAATATAATTTTTTTTTTAATTGCCTTTACCCTTCCTTACAGCCCAAATCGGGGTGTAAGAAATTCTTTCGTTTCATAGATAAGGAAGGTTAAAGGTTACCCTTCCTTACCTTTCCCGAAAATTTAACGATGCACGTAGAAGCCTTTAAATAAACTAAGAATCTATTTTTCCATTGGTTAAAATTATACTACAAACATCATAATGTATCAAGTTCACTATCAAAACAATTAATCCTTATCTAGATAACGAAATTAGATTTCCTGAAAAAGAATAAAAGAGACATATTGCCCCCATGTTAGGAGAAGTTGTACATAGGAGGCTTTAAATAAACTAAGAACTTATTTTCCTAGTGGTTAAAATTCTACTACAAATATCATAATGTATCAAGTTCATTATCAAAATAATTAATCTTTATCTAGATAATGAAATTGGACTTCCCAAAAAAGGAAAAAGGAAACATATTGCCTCCATGTTTGGAGAAGTTATGCACATAGGAGGCTTTAAATAAACTTAGAACATATTTTCCTATTCATCTTTATTCTATTTTCTTGAAATGCAGAAACTTTAGGTATAACCAAAAAACTAAAACGACAATACTCTAGTTTCTTTATGTGGTATCTCAAATTAAAACTAAAAATTTCTCAGTTTAGTATTTCACCTAAGAGTGTCAGGAGAGAAAATTGTGTAGCAGATAAACAAAATGAAAAATGATCCGAGATGAGGAATGATAAGTCTAAAAGCGGATCTTATAAAAAAATCAGGTATTTTGACTGAAGATTCAATCTAAGATTGAGTAGAGAAAGTTTGAACTTGTTAGTTTTGATAAATGATAATTATGATTGATAAGGAACACAAAATCTTCTATTTTCATAAATAGGCATAGTCCATTGCCCATAAAAGTTCACTTAGGCAAGCCCAAATGGTATAATCAAAGAATAAAAATGAACAGGAGTTCATAACAAAGTCGTAGCAGTTGCAAGTCTGTGATGAAACCAAGTTCCAAGGATAAGAAATTAATAAAATTTTCCTTGATGTCGGCCCAAATGCCAGTTTATACGTGGTCAACAAATCAGATATCAATAGTGATTTCGCAAAATCAATTATTAAAACCTGGAATAATAAAATTCTCGCCAGGTTACAGATATCAAATTGTGTGTGTGTTTTTTTTTTTTTTCAATTTTACGACCCCAAGTGGAGAAATGGTATCTTCTATGTATAAACAAGTCCCAAGCACAAAGGAACACGTTAACTCTTCGAAAAATTATCGATGCGCGTAGAAGGCTTTAAATAAACTAAGAATCTATTTTCCCATTGGTTAAAATTATACTATAAACATCATAATGTATCAAGTTCACTATCAAAACAATTAATCCTTATCTAGATAACGAAATTGGATTTCCTGAAAAAGAATAAAGGAGATATATTGCCCCCGTGTTAGGAGAAGTTATGCACATAGGAGGCTTTAAATAAACTAAAAACTTATTTTCCCAATGGTTAAAATTCTACTACAAATATCATAATGTATCAAGTTCATTATCAAAACAATTAATCTTTATCTAGATAATGAAATTGGACTTCCCAAAAAAGGAAAAAGAAAACATATTGCCTCCATGTTTGGAAAAGTTATGCACATAGGAGACTTTAAATAAACTTAGAACCTATTTTCCCATTTTTCTTTATTCTATTTTCTTGAAATGCAGTAACTTTAGATACAACCAAAAAACTAAAACGGCAATACTCTAGTTTCTTTATGTGGGGTCTCAAATTAAAACTAAAAATTTCTTAGTTCAGTATTTCACCTAAGAGTGTCAGGAGAGAAAATTGTGTAGCAGATAAACAAAGTGAAAAATGATCCGAGATGAGGAATCATAAGTCTAAAAGCTGATCTTATAAAAAAAATCAGGTATTTTGACTGAAGATTCAATCTAAGATTGAGTAGAGAAAGTTTGAACTTGTTAGTTTTGATAAATGATAATTATGATTGATAAGGAACACAAAATCTTCTATTTTCATAAATAGGCATAGTCCATTGCCCATAAAAGTTCGCTTAGGCAAGCCCAAATGGTATAATCAAAGAATAAAAATGAACAGGAGTTCATAACAAAGTCGTAGCAGTTGCAAGTCTGTGATGAAACCAAGTTCCAAGGATAAGAAATTAATAAAATTTTCCTTGATGTCGGCCCAAATGCCAGTTTATACGTGGTCAACAAAGCATATATCAATAGTGATTTCGCAAAATCAACTATTAAAACCTGGAATAATAAAATTCTCACCATGTTACAGATATCAAATTGTGTTTTTTTTCAATTTTACGAACCCAAGTGGAGAAATGGTATCTTCTATGTATAAACAAGTCCCAAGCACAAGGGAACACGTTAACCCTTCGAGAAATTAACGATGCGCGTAGAAGGCTTTAAATAAACTAAGAATCTATTTTCCCATCGGTTAAAATTATACTACAAACATCATAATGTATCAACTTCAGTATCAAAACAATTAATCCTTATCTAGATAACGAAATTGGATTTCTTGAAAAAGAATAAAAGAGACATATTGCCCCTATGTTAGGAGAAGTTATGCACATAGGAGGCTTTAAATAAACAAAAAACTTATTTTCCCAGTGGTTAAAGTTTTACTACAAATATCATAATGTATTAAGTTCATTATCAAAACAATTAATCTTTATCTAGATAATGAAATTGGACTTCTCAAAAAAGGAAAAAGGTAACATATTGCCTCCATGTTTGTTGAAGTTATGCATATAGGAGACTTTAAATAAACTTAGAACCTATTTTTCCATTCTTCTTTATTCTATTTTCTTGAAATACAGAAACTTTAGGTATAACCAAAGAACTAAAACGACAATACTCTAGTTTCTTTATGTGGTATCTCAAATTAAAACTAAAAATTTCTTAGTTCAATATTTCACCTAAGAGTGTCAGGAGAGAAAATTGTGTAGCAGATAAGCAAAATGAAAAATGATCCGGAATGAGGAATCATAAGTCTAAAAGCGGATCTTATAAAAAAAAATCAGGTATTTTGACTGAACCTAAAATTTTCCTTGTGCTTGGGACTTGTTTATACATAGAAGATACCATTTCTCCACTTGGGGTCGTAAAATTGGAAAAAAAAATACAATTTGATATCTGGAATCTGGCGAGAATTTTATTATTCCAGGTTTTAATAGTTGATTTTGCGAAATCACTATTGATATCTGCTTTGTTGACCACGTATAAACTGGCATTTGGGCCGACATCAAGGAAAATTCTATTAATTTTTTATCCTTGGAACTTGGTTTCATCATAGACTTGCAACTGCTATGACTTTGTTATGAACTCCTGTTCATTTTTATTCTTTGATTATACCATTTGGGCTTGCCTAAGTGAACTTTTATGGGCATAGACTATGCCTATTTATGAAAATAGAAGATTTTGTGTTCCTTATCAATCATAATTATCATTTATCAAAACTAACAAGTTCAAACTTTCTCTACTCAATCTTAGATTGAATCTTCAGTCAAAATACTTGATTTTTTTTTATAAGATCCGTTTTTAGACTTATGATTCCTCATTCCGGATCATTTTTCATTTTGCTTATCTGCTACACAATTTTCTCTCCTGACACTCTTAGGTGAAATACTGAACTAAGAAATTTTTAGTTTTAATTTGAGATACCACATAAAGAAACTAGAGTATTGTCGTTTTAGTTTTTTGGTTATACCTAAAGTTTCTGTATTTCAAGAAAATAGAATAAAGAAGAATGGGAAAATAGGTTCTAAGTTTATTTAAAGCCTCCTATATGCATAACTTCAACAAACATGGAGGCAATATGTTTCCTTTTTCCTTTTTTGGGAAATCCAATTTCATTATCTAGATAAAGATTAATTGTTTTGATAATGAACTTAATACATTATGATATTTGTAGTAAAACTTTAACCGCTGGGAAAATAAGTTTTTTGTTTATTTAAAGCCTCCTATGTGCATAACTTCTCCTAACATGGGGGCAATATGTCTCTTTTATTCTTTTTCAGGAAATCCAATTTCGTTATCTAGATAAGGATTAATTGTTTTGATACTGAAGTTGATACATTATGATGTTTGTAGTATAATTTTAACCGATGGGAAAATAGATTCTAAGTTTATTTAAAGCCTTCTACGCGCATCGTTAATTTCTCGAAGGGCCTTGTGCTTGGGATTTGTTTATACATAGAAGATACCATTTCTCCACTTGGGTTTGTAAAATTGAAAAAAAACACAATTTGATATCTGTAACTTGGTGAGAATTTTGTTATTCCAGGTTTTAATAGTTGATTTTGCGAAATCACTATTGATATCTGCTTTGTTGACCACGTATAAACTGGCATTTGGGCCGTCATCAAGGAAAATTCTATTAATTTCTTATCCTTGGAACTTGGTTTCATTACAGACCTGCAACTGTTACGAATTTGTTATGAACTCCTGTTCATTTTTATTCTTTGATTATACCATTTGGGCTTGCCTAAGTGAACTTTTATGGGCAATGGACTATGCCTATTTATGAAAATAGAAGATTTTGTGTTCCTTATCAATCATAATTGTCATTTATCAAAACTAACAAGTTCAAACTTTCTCTACTCAATCTTCGATTGAATCTTCAATCAAAATACTTGATTTTTTTTATAAGATCCTGTTTTAGACTTATGATTCCTCATCCCGGATCATTTTTCATTTTGCTGAGCTGCTAGTGAAATACTGAACTAAGAAATTTTTAGTTTTAATTTGAGATGCCACATAAAGAAACTAGAGTATTGTCGTTTTAGTTTTTTGGTTATACCTAAAGTTTCTGCATTTCAAGAAAATAGAATAAAGAAGAATGGGAAAATAAGTTCTAAGTTTATTTAAAGCCTCCTATGTGCATAACTTCAACAAACATGGAGGCAATATGTTTCCTTTTTCCTTTTTTGGGAAGTCCAATTTCATTATCTAGATAAAGATTAATTGTTTTGATAATGAACTTGATACATTTTGATATTTGTAGTAGAATTTTAACCACTGGGAAAATAATTTCTTAGTTTATTTAAAGCGTCCTATGTGCATAACTTCTCCTAATATGGGGGCAATATGTCTCTTTTATTCTATTTCAGGAAATCCAATTTCGTTATCTAGATAAGGATTAATTGTTTTGATAGTGAACTTGATACATTATGATGTTTGTAGTAGAATTTTAACCAATGGGAAAATAGATTCTTAGTTTATTTAAAGGCTTCTACGCGCATCGTTAATTTTTCGAAGGGTTAACGTGTTCCCTTGTGCTTGGGACTTGTTTATACATAGAAGATACCATTTCTCTACTGGGTTCGTAAAATTGAAAAAAAAAACACAATTTGATATTTGTCGAGAATTTTATTGTTCCAGGTTTTAATAGTTGATTTTGAGAAATCACTATTGATATATGCTTTGTGTTGGATTCGACGGGGTCCAATCCATAATGTTGGCCTACAGATTATAATTAGTTGGGTTATTGCTTAATAATTTATTTAATTAGCCCAATCACTAAAGCCTTGATGGACGGACTAGTGATTGTATTTCTTATTGTGCTGGTCCCACCTCTTGCTCTACCTATTAAGAATTAGGGTTTGTTGTTATTATAAATCAGTGTTTTAAATCGCGTAGCGTTGGTTCATAGCGTTTTTGTCTTGTCATTGCGTAGCGTAAATAGCGTAGCGTATAGCGCAAGCTTTTCGTGCACGTCAATGTTTAAAAATAAAATATACTTATATAAGTAAAATAAAAATAACATAACCTAAAATTAATCATAATAATTCATTACATGTCAAAATATCCCATACCAACAATTTAAAAAGTCTTATAATTAAAACAACATAACTTAAAAATAATCAGTATCATCCAACTCTATATCACTATCATCATCAATAGTGTCTATGGTTGGAAAATTTCCACTATCAAAAGTTGGAATTACTCCATAATTTTCAGCATCAAGATGATTATCTTCCACATCAACAAGACTCAACCTTGCTTGTTTGTCTTTGCTTCCACCTATTATATAAGAGATACAACATTTAAGAATCAATTATAGATGAAGTAGATATAAATAAATAATTTGCATATGCTTGAATTTTCAACAAATCTTTTTTGAATTCGTAGGAGGAACTTCAACTATATCCTCAACATCTTCGACTCGCTTATCTGAGTCGAAAAGACTTTCAAAGGTAGCAGATGACACACTCACAATAGGATCACTTTCAAATAATTCATCATCTTCAAGCCATTTAGTAGTTACGGGGAGAACTGGACCTTCTTTCTCAGTTATCCATTCATCATCTGAATTAATTTCATCAACTACAATGGGATCAATCTTGTCTCTCCTCCTAATACTTCTCTCCCTAAGCTTGAAGTTATATTTCACAAACACCAACACATTCAACTTTGCATGTTCAAGCCTATTTCTCTTTTTTGTATGAATCTAATATTACAAAGAAAACATATATATATAAAATAAACAATGATATGAAAATTATAAAACAATTAAAATTCAAGTAGAGTTAGAAACTTAGAATACTCACCGATTCAAAAGTGCTCAATTTCTTTCACGTCCCGAAGCACTACAAGTGAGACCAAGCACTCGAATTGCAAATGTAGTAAGCTCGGGTGTCTTACTTCCAACGTTCCCACCACGAGACTAATAAGTAATAACATTAAAAAAATTACAAGAATGTATATAATTTTAAAATATGAATGCTAGTATAATTTTACAAGAACGATTACAAGAAGAAAATTTTACCGGAGTTCGCAACATTCTTGTTCGTTTTGCTATTGGAGTTCCAAATTCTCCTTGACTTTATTATATAAGTCCAATTGGATGTCCGCTTTAAGACGATCATCGAAGACAACATCCTATCCATGCAAGTATACAATCCATCTCTAACTTCATCACAATAAGAAAATCTTTCTTCATAACGCAATTGCGGATTCAAATAGTACCCGACCGCGTGTAGAGGATGATGAAGTTGTGGAGTCCATCGTGAATCAATTTTTTTCCAAATGGGTTTGTATTTTCTGTCAACTCCCCCACAATTAAATTTTATTGTCTCTTTTGCCTTATTCATAAGTTCATAAATATATCCCATGGCCGATCTCTCCTCCGAATCAACTTCCCTTAACACACTTACAAGAGGAACAACACTCTTAACACAAAATGCAACATGTAGCCAAAAGTTGGGATCATTAACAACGATTCTCTTCACAACCTTCCCCTAAGTTGTTTGAGATAGTGGTGAACTAACCCAATCTTCGGAAGCAAACATTTGTTCAAGTGACCTTTTAACCTTATACATACTCTGAAGAGTGAGAAATGAAGTAGCAAAGCGAGAAATAGCGGGACGGAGAATTTCTTTACCATTTGTATACTTTCTCATCAAAGAAAGTATAGTCTCGTGACCATAAAGGAACTTCACAACCATCTTAGCATGCTCAATTGTGTCAAAAGAATCTTCAACTTTGCAATATCCTCCAACATTAGATCAATGCAATGTGTCACACAAGGTATTCACCAAATTTTGTGTCTAGTCTCCATAATTTTTTCCCCCACCTTAATGCAATTCGAAGCATTATCCGTGACAATTTGAATCACATTTTCCTCTCCCACCTCATCAACAACATCATCAAGATATTTAAAGATCAGTTCCCCATTTTTAATAGAAGTTGATGCATCAATAGATTTTAAAAAGAAAGTGTCGACGGGACTATTTACCAAAAGATTGATCAAACTTCTATTCTTTCCGTCCGTCCAACCATCGGACATAATAGTGCATCCATATTTTTTCCATGCTTTTTAATGCTCCAAATATATTAGGTTGATACCATCAACCTCAGCTTTAAGTATCCAAGTTCTTAACTCATGCATTGAAGGAGGTTTGAACCCTCTTCCATATTCCGCAATACCCTCAACCAAGCAACCAATAAGGATCATTCACAACATTAGACGGAAGTGCGGCAGAGTAAATAAAACGACCAACTCTACGCTTCACATCAACCAGCAAATCTTTGTTGTATGCCGAATTTAGGGTTGTTTGTCTAGGTTTGGAACTAACAAACCCATGAAGAGTACCTTTACCTTTTGATTCACCACTACCAGAACATCCAATTGAATTTCCCCATACACTTCCAACTTTTAATGATTGCGTACGCATACTCTGGGGACCCTCACCAATCTCTCGTAACAATTCGGTTTGTTTGCTTTTAGATGCTCTAATTTTGTCAAGTGATTCTCTAATTTCTTTCTTCATATCATCTAGAACACTAACACAAGGTGAGACCATGCCTTGATTGCTAAATGTTCAGTAACCTCATCCATTATATATGATGACAAAATTTGCATCGAACAGATTTTTTCCCTTCATTTTGATAACAATACTTCCAACCAATATCCTTTTTATCTTTTTTTTGACAAATTCATAGACATTGCAAATTCTAACTAGACAATCAAAATCCTAGAAAAAATAAAAGGAAAAAATCAGAACAAATAACTAATTAATTAGAAACAAATCAGCAAAAAAAAAAAAGAGAATCAGTCCAGGGCATCAGGATCGATCATTGGATCGATCCAAGGAATTGGATCGATCCTGTGATTGATCGAGATCCTTTTTGTTCGAACAGAAAGGATCTGGATCGATCACTGGATCGGTCTTGATTGTTCAGATTGATTTAGAGCCATTATCGACACTAACGACATCTGCGTATATCGACTGGGATCCTTATACATTTAACCGGACATAATTCGTTTGTGCTCATGAGAGAAGGAAAACTCAGAAGAGAGCGAAAGGAAGGAGTTGTCGCATCAACCACCACCACAGTCACCGCCGTCACAACCGCCGCCGCCGCCGCCATCACCGCCACCACAGCCACGCATCAGCCACATCCACCTCCAAGAAGATTCGAAGCTTTGAGGACATGGCGGAGCCATTGCCAGTTATCGACGCCTCTGCCAAGATCCGGCCGATCTCATTCCAGCGAACGCTCTGTAGCGTTCGCTGGTCGTAGCGCGCGATAGCGCGCTATGTAGCGCGCTATTCGCCGCTATTGAATACACTGTTATAAATAGACACTTAGTTGTAGCTTTTTGGATGCTTTTTATATATTCTTACACACGACGGCTTACGGCAACCCTAAGAAGTACACGAGAATCCATCTCCCCTCGTAGAGCGAAAGAGGTGAAGATCGACTCTTCAATGATGTCGGCGCTCAACGCAGGTAATTCTTATTCTCTAAATTTGTTCATATACTTGATAAGATCCGCTTTACGGTAGAAATCTTGATTATGGGATCAAGCTTATGTCACGTTCTACCGTCTTAGAATATTTCTAACATTTAGTATCAGAGCCATGTTGATTCAAGTTTATGAATTGAGATAATACGTTATTACATATCGACATGTTATATCTAGTCGTTTGATGCCTTACAACGAATTATGATGGTAAATAACTTATATTCACAATGAAGAAAATATTTCAATCTCGTTGATGTTTTATGGATTCGTCTTCATTAAGTGTTAAAAGGAGTTGAATATGTTATAGTTACAAATATCATCGTTGATAATATATATATATATATATATATATATATATATATATATATATATATATATATATATGCTTATTTTAGTCTTGAAACAACGAGCATGCATTAATTGTGATTTGTGTGCAATAATTTCTTTTACTAAACATGAGCGTTTGTTTTGAATGTTAATGTAATTATGTCTCAAAACAAATATTTGATGACAATTAATTACTAAATATAAATCAATGTTGCATAAATTATTTCTATAGATGACTTATTCATGATATCAAGATAATTACCATAATTATCAATGTTGTTATAGCATATGTCATTAATAGTTGCCATATTAGTTGTCATATTAATTGTCATATTGTTTATTAAGATAAATACCTTAGGTGATTAATGTGCTTTCGATAAATTATTTACCATAATATATTAGGAAATAATGTCCATATTATCTTTATACGATTACATGAATTTTTGCTTGATTGATTTAATTGTTGACTTTGTCATCTCGTTACCTTTTTAATTGATTTTAAATCATAATTATTATTTTCATGTATATAATTATGGTACGCATGATTGAACGCATGACATAAATATATTAAATTTAATGTGCGACTCTTTTTTATTTTCATGATAAGTCGACCAAACGGAAGATTTATCAATTAAATAAATAGGAATAACGAAACAACACTTATGTTACATTCTTATATTAAAATTAATAATTGGCCCAACCGAAAATTATTATTTTAATCACTGAATGGAATTTATTATAGTATGAATTTATCTTCTGACTAATGGAGTGAATTCAACTATAATTGTGCTAAAGTTTTTATGGAGAAAATTTATGTGCATTTATTATAGTCGGCCCAACGGAAGGTTGTAATATTTTGTTATTTTTTTTCCTTTAATAGAAAACTTATGTTTAATTTTCTATTATACTTTAGCACTAACGCACGATTTAATTGTAGTTCTAAATCAATTCTGCCCAACGGTGATTTGAATTTAGTTCTATGATTAAGTCAAAAATCTAACGGAGAAAATTTATGTGCATTTATTACAATCGGCCCAACGGAAGGTTGTAACATTTACTATTTTCTCGATGGATAACGTATGTCATTATTCTCCATCATAATTTTTGGCACTAATGTAATACTTAATTGTAGTCTGAATTTATTATCTGCCCAACAGTGATATAAATTCAATTCTATAATTACATTAAAGTGTACTTCTTCAATCGCTTATGTATTATGATGTATGATTTATATTTTCCATTATTGTTATTGAGCATGATTTAACTCTGTCAACGTAGGTTCAATTACGAGCCAAATCGCATCCATTGAAACTCTGACGGGTGGTAATTTTAAGAAATGGAATGAACAGATTCGCCTCGTTCTGGGCGTTATGGACCTTGATTATACCTTACGGGTTGATAAACCAACCCCACTTTCAAACACTAGCACTCAAGATGAAAAATCTGCTTATGAAAAGTGGGAAAGGTCCAACCGTTTGTCACTTATGATAATGAAAGGTTCCATATCGTCGGATATTCGAGGAGGCGTGCCTGATTTTGAAAATGCTAAGGACTTCCTTGATTCCGTTGAGGAGCAGTTTCAGAGTTCCTCTAAAGCACTTGCTACCACACTGATCATCAAAATGGTAACTTCTAAGTACAATGGCCTTGGTGGTGTTCGTGGACATATCCTAAGAATGAATGATATGGCTCCTCAGCTTAAGGCCATGGACATGGAGGTCTCTGAGGGCTTTCTCGTTCACTTCATTATGACATCTCTTCCTTCTCAATTTGGTCCTTTCAAGATCAACTATAATACTCAGAAGGAGAAATAGAAAATGAGCGAACTGATCTATATGTGTGATCAGGAAGAAGAAAGATTTAAGGCTGAGACACCTGATAGTGCCCACTTTACCACTCAACGACTGGGCAAGAAACGGAAACTGCATGGAAAGGACAAAAGACATGTGAAGAAAAATAATGATGGAAATAAGGCAAAGACTTCAGGTTCCAAGACTCGCAAATGCAACTTTTGTCACGAGCCTACTTATTTTCAGAAGGATTGTCCAAAATTCAAGGAGTGGTTAGCTAAAAAGGGTAAAATGTCTAGTTATGTTTGTTATGAATCATTTCTTGCAAATGTTCCTACTTATATATGGTGGATTGATAGTGGTGCTTCTGTACATATTACTTGTTCATCGCAGGAATTCCGTTTCATGAGGAAGCTAAATAAAGGAGAATGCAACATTTTGGTTTGAAATGGAAATAAAGTTCCAGTTGAAACCCTAAACTCTCCCTTTGGTTTTGGAGAGTGGTTTCAAATTGGATTTATTTGATACTGTTTATGTTCCCAGTATTACAAGAAATCTTATTTTAGTTTCTCGACTTGTCGCTCATGGTTATTCTATCTTGTTCGAGAATAAAGGTTTTACCATTTCATTAAACAACTAAATTGTTGGTTCTGGTATGTTAGAGGGAGACCTCTTTAAATTATGTTTAAATGCTTATTCTGCGAACATATTGGAATCCATGCATGAAAATTGTATAGCCCAAATCAACAACAAAAGAAAATTAATGGATGAGAATTCTTCAATACTATGGCATGAACGTTTGGGCCATATATCTCGGGACAGAATGCAACGTTTCATTAAAGATGGCATACTTCATTCATTAAATTTCTCTAATTTCGACACATGTATTAAGTGTATTAAAGAAAAATTTGCACAAAAGAATAAACGTGACGCCACCCGAAGTAATGGACTATTAGAACTGATTCATACTGATATCAGTGGTCCTTATACTCTTGGTATCCATGGGCATCGCTATTTCATCACCTTTATTGACGACCACTCTCGTTATGGATATATTTATCTCCTTCGTGAGAAATCTGAAGCACTCCAGGTTTTTAAGGATTATAAATCTGAAGTTGAAAACCAACTTGATCGAAAGATTAAAGTGGTTCGATCTGATAGAGGAGGAGAATATTATGGAAGATTCTCCGACTCATGTCATAATTCTGGACCTTTTGCCTTATTTATGAAAGAATGTGACATTATTGCTCAGGTTTCTATGTCGGGCACGCCTCAGCAAAATGGTGTCGCTGAGAGACGTAATTGTACCCTTATGGATATGGTACAAAGTATGATATGCCAAACTTCTTTACCTGAGTATCTTTGGGTTGAGTCTCTTAAGACAGTTATGCATATATTAAATCGTGTTCCTACTAAATCTACGCCTAAAACCCCTTATGAAATATGGGCGCAAAGGAAACCAAATATTGGGTATATGCGTGTATGGGGATGTCCTGTAGAGGCTAAAATTTACAACCTAAATGTACGAAAGCTTGATCCTAAGACAATAAGTTGCTATTTCGTCGGTTATCCAGAACGTTCAAAGGGTTATCGATTTTATTGTCCATCACATACCACAAGAATAATTGAAACTAGACATGCAATATTTTTGGAAGATGTTGGTAATTGTGGTGGTAGCACGTCTCGCAAAAATATTCTTGAAGAGGAACGTGAAATTTTAAATGTTCCCATTATTTCAAGAGATTTGATTATCCCTGATTCTGTGGGAGGATCATCAAATAATGAGACGATGCCTAATGTTTCAGACCACGTTGATGAACCTTCTCCTATTATTGTTCATGACCCACCTTTACGAAGGCCAGAACGAGTGAGAAAGCCAACTACTCTTGATGACTTTATCGATTTCGATGGCTGTGACAATTCTGTTGGGAATGATCCCACATCATTTAATGATGTAATGACAGGCGACCAAACACCTCAATGGCTTGAAGCCATGAATGAAGAGTTGCCATCAATGAAATTAAATAATGTGTGGGACCTTGTAGACTTACCTCAAGGATTCAAATCGATAGGTTGTAAGTGGGTTTTTAAAACCAAACTGAGTCCTCAAGGAAATGTCGAATGATACAAGGCCCGTTTGGTTGCTAAAGGGTTTACGTAAAAGGAAGGTATTGATTATAATGAAACCTTCTCACCCGTGTCTAAAAAGGATTCGTTCCGTATAATTATGACCCTTGTAGCTCATTTTGACTTAGAGCTACATCAAATGGATACCAAAACTGCATTTCTTAATGGTGACTTGCATGAAGATATTTATATGATGCAACAAGAAGGATTTCTGGTTGAGGGTAAGGAACAAATGGTATGCAAACTTAAGAAACCCATTTATGGTCTTAAGTAGTCATTTCGACAGTGGTATTTGAAATTTCTAGAGGTGATTAGTAAATTTAGTTTCAAGGAGAACGTTGTCAACCAATGCATTTTATGTGAATTTGTGGGAGCAAATTTATCATTCTCGTACTATATGTGGATGATATTTTACTTGCCTGTAATGATTTAGGCATGTTACGAGAGACAAAAGATTTTCTATCAAGTAAATTTGATATGAAAGATATCGGTGAAGCCTCTTATGTTATAGGCATTGAAATTCATCGGGATAGATCTCGTGGTATGTTGGGTCTATCTCAAAGAGCCTATATTGAAAAGGTTCTTAAAAGATTCAACATGCATAATTGTTCTTCCACAGTTGCACTGGTCTATAAAGGCGACAGGCTCAGTTTATCACAGTGTCCTAGGACCCAGTTGACGCTTAATGAGATGGAGCAATTTCGTTACGCATCTTCTGTAGGAAGTCTAATGTATGCTCAAGTGTGTACGCGTCCAGATATCGCATATTTGTTAGCATGCTTGGTCGATACGAAATTAATCCAGGAATGGATCATTGGAAGAATGCAAAGAAAGTTCTACGATACTTACAGGGTATAAAAGATTTCATGCTCATTTACAGGAGATCAGATTTTCTCGAGGTCATTGGATATTCTAATTCTGACTACCCATGATGCCTCGATACTAGAAAATCTACATCTGGATATGTTTATATGTTATCTGGAGCACCTGTTTCGTGGAAAAGTACAAAGCAGACTATTACAGCTTCTTCGACCATGGAAGCTGAATTTGTAGCATGTTATGAGGCATCGTGCCATGCTATATGGATTAAAAATTTTATCATGGAGCTTTAAGTGGTGAATTCTATGTCCAGACCATTGAAAATATTCTGCGATAACCAAGCTGCCGTATTCTTTTCTAAGAACAACCAGTCAAGTAGTGCTTCCAAGCATATTGACGTTAAGTATCTTGTTGTGAAGGAAAGGATCCAAAACGAGTTAATATCCATTGAGCAAATTAGTACTGGTGCTATGATGGTGGACCCATTGACAAAAACCTTGCCTCCTAAGATGTTTCGCGAGCATATGCATAACTTGGGACTTTTTGCAAGCTTTAATTTAGAGAGGGTATTTATTTGATTTGGATATTGATTTGTGATCACATTTGTAATGTTTTGGATCCTATTTATGATCATGTGATTTATAGCTTTTATTTGCGCATTAGCGTTAAGCATTATAAATAAATCATTGAAGAACTACTTATGTTTATTGAACCATAACATCGATAGTGTAAGATTGTGAGTTAGGAACGAATCTATTACATATGATTTTAGATCTCGGCCTATATCCGATCAAACATTTAGATGATGTGGATTATTAAAGATATAATGTTGCCGGTATATTAAACCCATTTTGAAGCTAATTATATCCTTTGGCCAAGTGGGAGAATGTTGGATTCGACGGGGTCCAATCCATAATGTTGGCCTACAGATTATAATTAGTTGGGTTATTCCTTAATAATTTATTTAATTAGCCCAATAACTAAAGTCTTGATGGACGGACTAGTGATTGTATTTCTTATTGGGCCGGTCCCATCTCTTGCTCTACCTATTAAGAATTAGGGTTTGTTGTTATTATAAATAGACACTTAGGTGTAGCCTATTTGGATGCTTCTTACATATTTTTACACACGACGGCTTACGGCAACCCTAAGAAGTACACGGGAATCCATCTCCCCTCGTAGAGCGAAAGAGGTGAAGATCGAGTCTTCAATGATGTCGGCGCTCAACGCAGGTAATTCTTATTCTCTAAATTCGTTCATATACTTGATAAGATTCGCTTTACGGTAGAAATCTTGATTATGGGATCAAGCTTATGTCACGTTCTACCATCTTAGAATATTTCTAACACTTTATTGACCACGTATAATCTGGCATTTGGGCCGACATCAAGGAAAATTCTATTAATTTCTTATACTTGGAACTTGGTTTCATCACAGACCTGCAACTGCTACGACTTTGTTATGAACTCCTGTTCATTTTTATTCTTTGATTATACCATTTGAGCTTGCCTAAGTGAACTTTTATGGGCAATGTAGTATGCCTATTTATGAAAATAAAAGATTTTGTGTTCCTTATCAATCATAATTATCATTTATCAAAACTAACAAATTCAAACTTTCTCTACTCAATCTTAGATTGAATCTTCAGTCAAAATACCTGATTTTTTTTTATAAGATCAGCTTTTAGACTTATGATTCCTCATCTCGGATCATTTTTCACTTTGTTTATCTGCTACACAATTTTCTCTCCTGACACTCTTAGGTGAAATACTGAACTAAGAAATTTTTAGTTTTAATTTGAGACCCCACATAAAGAAACTAGAGTATTGCTGTTTTAGGTTTTTGGTTGTACCTAAAGTTTCTGCATTTCAAGAAAATAGAATAAAGAAGAATGGGAAAATAGGTTCTAAGTTTATTTAAAGCCTCCTATGTGCATAACTTCTCCAAACATGGAGGCAATATGTTTCCTTTTTCCTTTTTTGGGAAGTCCAATTTGTTTATCTAGATAAAGATTAATTGTTTTGATAATGAACTTGATACATTATGATATTTGTAGTAGAATTTTAACCACTGGGAAAATAAGTTCTTAGTTTATTTAAAGCCTCCTATGTGCATAACTTCTCCTAACATGGGGGCAAATATGTCTCTTTTATTCTTTTTCAGGAAATCCAATTTCGTTATCTAGATAAGGATTAATTGTTTTGATAGTGAACTTGATACATTATGCTGTTTGTAGTAGAATTTTAACCAATGAGAAAATAGATTCTTAGTTTATTTAAAGCCTTCTACGCGCATCGTTAATTTTTCGAAGGGTTAACGTGTTCCCTTGTGCTTGGGACTTGTTTATACATAGAAGATACCATTTCTCCACTTGGGTTCGTAAAATTGAAAAAAATAAACACAATTTGATATTTGTAACCTGGCGAGAATTTTATTGTTCCAGGTTTTAATAGTTGATTTTGAGAAATCACTATTGATATCTGCTTTGTTGACCACGTATAAATTGGCATTTGGGCCGACATCAAGGAAAATTCTATTAATTTCTTATCCTTGGAACTTGGTTTCATCACAGACCTACAACTGCTACGACTTTGATATGAACTTCTGTTCATTTTTATTCTTTGATTATACCATTTGGGCTTGCCTAAGTGAACTTTTATGGGCAATGGACTATGCCTATTTATGAAAATAGAAGATTTTGTGTTCCTTATCAAACATAATTATCATTTATCAAAACTAACAAGTTCAAACTTTCTCTACTCAATCTTAGATTGTATCTTCAGTCAAAATACCTTGTAAAATACCGAAAAATGGTGGATAACGATAAGGAAATTTTTCGGAATTTTTAGAAATTTTCTGGGAATTTTTCGGAGACCGTATGACTTCGTTTACGGGGAAAGTCTGTTTGGGCTACCCCATTTAAGCGAGGAAATGCTGATTTCCTTTTTATTTTCTTTTTCTTATTTTTTTTCTTTCTTTCCTCCTCCGCGCACCCGAGTCTTCTTCCCCGCCCGACGTCGTGCGCTAACCGCACGCGACGGTTTCCTTCTCCCCCGAGAGTACAAAGCCGTGCCCGACACTTCTTTTTCTTCTCCATTTCTCTTCTTCCCTATCGCGCAGCTCCTCACCTGTGCCCTAAGATCCTTCCGCCGACCCATCTCCTCTCTTCTTACCGCCGGCCAAGTTTCTTCCTCCCTCGGAGTCACCTTCGGCCAACGAGAGGTCCTGTGCCGAGCCTCCACCTTTCTTCTCTTTTCCCCGACGCCGACGCCGCAGGGAGTCAATCGGCCAGCCGAACCCTTGGTCTGGTCCCTGGGCGCCGCTGAAGCTTCCCTTCCTCCTCGCGCCAAGCAGCAGCGCTCCTGTGCCCTAGACTTGGTCCACCGCCACCCTTGCACGAGTGGGCTTTCAACTAGAGGCAAAGATCCAAGCCCTAGTTGCTTCACCCGTGCCCTAGACCTCACCATCGGGTCTTCCATCTTCACCACCAATCGCCGGCAGAGGGAATATCGAGTAGGTAAGGTGCACAAATTGTTATGGATTAGCTGGTTGTTGGCTGTGATGATTCTTGAGTTCATTCTGATCTGGACACTAAAATGCAGGTGATATAGACAGAACCTAAAGATCAGTGGTGTTTGGTGTTGAAGGGTATTTGATTTAGAGGGCAACACCATTTATCTCGCTTCGGTCAGGTTTACTAGCAGCAAGTTGTCTCTGGCTGTGGATCACCGACTGAGGTTTCAGATTAGGGTAAGTGTGTAGACTTGGTTTGATGCCGGAAGAAAATTCTTCCTTAGTTGTTTATGTGTTGATTAGGATTTTGTCCTAATTTAGTATTAGAGATTTTATTTATCTACTTATTTAGATTTAGCTAAATAAAATATACATATTAATTGGTACAGGACTGTTGATCCGGCGGTAAGAATGGGGGATCCACTTCCTGAAGGGTCTCAGCTTGAGGACAGATGGAGGGCTGACTAAGCGGTTAATGGCCGCGCCGAGCAGCTGAGTAGGTCCGAGCGGAACCAAAGATAACCCAGCCATGGGCTTGGGTTTCCGACGCCAAGGCGGGAGAACCGAATGGCCGAGCGGGGTGTCTTCCCGGCTGGGACCGAAGGGCCGAGCGGGTGGTCCGTTCGGCCAAGATAAGGGCGAGGGTACGAAGATTAGCCTGCTCGGCTCGGATATGGGATGTCAGAGGCGTGTCGATGATTAGCCGCATACAAGTTTGCACGAGGAGGATCTCGTCACATCACGGAGAGGTCGACGTAGTAGCGTAGGGCTTCACGGACGTCTTTCTCGATAAATCACACCGGCACTGGTCCTTCCGATGCACCCATACCTGGGCATGGTCGAAAGCAGGTGATTGCTTTGATTGGCGCGCCTAGGCTCCTTCGAGAGGTCTATATAAGGTCTCCATTTCCTCACCGGAGGTACGCGAGTCTTCATTCTGCAGCCACCTTCTTCCTCTATTCCCTCGCCTAACTTAAGCGTCGGAGGGCCGTCGCCGGGACACCCCCCGGCTCGGTTTTGTTGCAGGTTCACCGGAGCACTTGAGGATCGAGCAAGAAGCGCCACACCCCCAGCTTCCGTTGACTCCTGGTTCGGACAGGATCAACTGTGATTCGAGACGGTGTCTCAACATCGGATTGGTTCGATTCGATCTATATTCGAGGCGGGTACTTTGACTTATCGTTTTAGATATGTCATTTGATATACATAGTAATGTTTTTAACAAATAGTAATGATTGTATTTTTTATCCACCTCATAAGGGGATACTCTAGAAATATGATCGTTATGCTCTAGTTATAAGTACCTACCGATTTTACGCTTGTAGGGTAGTGACATAACCATGTTTTATTATGTTCGTGACCTAGGTTTTATACCTTATCCGATCCGCGTACCTGCACCATTGATTCGTCAATGTATTTTACGGTACACATTACGTAGATGGATAGGTTCGGATATTCCCACGCTTAGTATCACGCACCATCTCGCATGATCAGACATCGTGTGATAGTTGGCTCCATTATCGAGCACATCGCCACATAGATCTCACACCACTACCATGGGTTAGTGGTATGTTAGGTGTGCGCTGTTAGTCACCGGTGACTCACGTGGTAGGCAGACGCTCGCTCATAGTTCACTGGTCCGAGACGCAGCTGGTATCGATAGCTCTGCTTGGCTTCGTTGGTCCGCCACGGGTAGTGCGACGCAGTGGTAGCCGAGGATCCTTCTCTGGACTTGCTGTGGAGATGAGAGCATTGAGCTCCCCACTTATGATTTGGGGTAGGAGGATAGGTGTACTCGACAAGATCCCATCCACTCGGTCACCCATCGAGGATGGTAGAGCGCGCGGTTGTCACAGCCCTACCCACTCGGTCTCATCATCGTGTGAGACGATCGATCGCAGAGGGGTGACCAGATACGTATCGTTGGCATCACGCGCATTGATGCATTTATTGCTTGTGGGTCACTTTGCACTTGATATCGGATGATTTGTTTGACACGCATCTGATTCCTATACTTCTCGGTTGATTATCCATACACTAGGTCATGGTTAGTACAGTTTTTTCCTGTTTATTTCAGTTGCATTTATCATTCTTATATCAGGAGACTGTACTCATGATTAGTACTAGTTGTTATTTTCTTACTATGCATGTCAACATTACCCGCTGAGGAGTTGACTCACCCCGTGGATATTTACTATTTTCAGGTTGAGGCTGTCCGGAGGGGTTCCAGTCGCTAGTCCCCTGCAGATCGCAAGGATGTGTTTTATCTTTTGGTTTTTTCTTATTGTACTTTTTAGACTTGTACTAGTTTGACACTTGGATATTGTGTTACCTTTATTGTCGATGAGTTTTATTTGGATGTGTTTTTGCTACATGCCTACCTCGATGGCAGAAAAGGTGAGTTCGTTGTGATTTGTGTTTTATGGGTGTAGTGAAGTAGGATATCGGTTTTGAGCTTTATGAGTGTAGTTGAGTAGGATTTTTGACTTGGTTTTCCTTAACGTTGCATTTGTTTAGTTTTACTATTAAACTACGTGGTGATTGCTTATATTTATATATATTGTTCCGGCCGTGTTGACCGAGGTATTTGGATGGATGTAGAAAGTTTCAGATTGTCATCCGTACATGGGAGGTGTTGCCGAAATTTCTTTTGGCAGCAACTCCCCCGGGGCGTGACAATTTATTTGGTATCAGAGCCAGGTTAGCGATACTTGTTTGTTTGTTTTTTTTTTCCGTGTTACGGATTTTCGAGATTAATCTGATACCAATTTATTGGTATCAGAGCGGGTTACGATACCTGCTTTTAGTGTTTTGGATTTTAGGGTTAGCCCAAGTTTGCTAGTTAACTTGGGTATTTATTTTCGGATTTGTACGGCGATTTTCTCGTCCGGAATTTTGAGGTAAAATAGGACTGGACAGCGACGGAACATCTCCAGACGACAAATAGGTATAAAGGTAATTTTATAATTTTTATACTTGTAGTGATATTTGTGTTATAACTTAACAGCTATGAGGAGATCTACCCGAGTAGTTGCGAGACGTGGTGCAGGACGGCCACGTAAGAGAACAATCTCCGCAATGACTGCAGAGATCCCCAGGTATGAGGCCGTGAATGCAGACTCGGGATATCTGCTGGCGTCGGGCTCTTGACCGATGACTCCTTTGAGGTACCTACCTCACCGCACGGCCGCACTCCACCCTCACCGATTTACTGTACCACCAGGGTACCACCGGCATACCCAAAGACCGCTCGGGTCGAGCCTACTGCACTCAAGCACCACCTCTTGGACCCAGATGTACTTAAGACCAAGACCAAGGGTTGCTCCATTTCTGTACCATCACCCACCGTACCTCCAACTGCGACCACCCATCTCGACCTTGCGGTACCACAGATACGCCCAAATTACGCAGAAGACCGGAGTACCTTCCTGGTCATCCAAGCACCACCCA
Source organism: Zingiber officinale (assembly GCF_018446385.1). Classification (NCBI taxonomy): domain Eukaryota; kingdom Viridiplantae; phylum Streptophyta; class Magnoliopsida; order Zingiberales; family Zingiberaceae; genus Zingiber; species Zingiber officinale. The sequence goes on along the minus strand of NC_055995.1, from coordinate 106,791,018 downwards.
AGTGGTTCCGCTAGCCCAAAGAATTGCCCACCCATCTCACGAGATATTGTCGCACGAGCTCGATCCCAGATCGCGCGAGTCGATGAAGAGTCGATTCACACTTTCCAAGGAGAGATGGCGATCCGAAGCCGGTTAGAGACCATGGAGCGGACCTTCTTCTATACGACTTGTTTGAGTGGGAGAAAGCGGTCGATCGCTTTCCATTTACGGACGAGGCCTACACCGTGGGTTACGCAATTAAAGCAGCGTAACATCACCGGGCGATCTGAGAGGCTTTTGAGAGCCGTTATTTCCCACGAGCATATCGGATGACTACGATTTTCCGAGTCATGCGATAACAACCGATCGATGATGAGCAATGCCGAATTTAATCGGTTGGCGAACTAGTCTTGAGGGACAGCCGTGTCGTGCAGCTTTATTCGAGGACCGGATGGATATCGCAAGTAAAGCTCACGGCTGGGAACTCATCTTACATAGACACCGGAAGGCCGATGATAGAGTCACCACCGAGAGCGTCTGGACAAGAAAAGGAAGCGGTGATCGGACATCAAGATGATCCAAGGTAAAACACAAGCAGAGTTGTCGCGATCGGCGGTCGGTACTGGGCTTGGTCACCAAGTCGTGGCGATCTACATCGTGACGCGTTTGGTCTTCTCAGAATCGAAACAATCCGCCAGCGACATTCGCTGCACCAGATATGGGTCCAGAGACCACATCACCTCAGCCTGCTCCCTGGGACATTCAGTTTGCTATTATTGCAAACTGCCTGGGCACCTGAGCCGAGATTGTTTGATGAAGGCTCAACATATTGCTTCCGGAGTTTCTGGTCATGGAGTTCAGCTCAGTCAGTCCGGGACTCATCGAGGAGGGCAGAGAGCCCAATCTTCGCATACCCAACAGAGGATAGCTCCCCCGGCAGCAGCTACATATGACATGCATGGACAGGAGCACCCCAGTGCCCTCTTGGTACCACATAGTTCTGTCGTGGGGCCCCCGTATCAGCTGCAGCCTCAGCCCCTAGTCCAGTATTTGCAGCCCCAGCCACTGGTTCAGTACTGGACGCAGTCTCAGCTACTAGTACACTATCAGTCGCAGCCCTCTCATCCACTTTTATAAGATCCGCTTTTAGACTTATGATCCCTCATCCCGGATCATTTTTCATTTTGCTTATCTGCTACACAATTTTCTCTTCTAACACTCTTAGGTGAAATACTGAACTAAGAAATTTTTATTTTTAATTTGAGATATCACATAAAGAAACTAGAGTATTGCCGTTTTAGTTTTTTGGTTATACCTAAAGTTTCTGCATTTCAAGAAAATAGAATAAAGAAGAATGGGAAAATAGGTTCTAAGTTTATTTAAAGCCTCCTATGTGCATAACTTCTCCAAACATGGAGACAATATGTTTCCTTTTTCCTTTTTCCTTTTTGGGAAGTCCAATTTCATTATCTAGATAAAGATTAATTGTTTTGATAATGAACTTGATACATTATGATATTTGTAGTAGAATTTTAACCACTGGGAAAATAAGTTCTTAGTTTATTTAAAGCCTCCTATGTGCATAACTTCTCCTAACATGGGGGCAATATGTCTCTTTTATTCTTTTTCAGGAAATCTAATTTCGTTATCTAGATAAGGATTAATTGTTTTGATAGTGAACTTGATACATTATGATGTTTGTTGTAGAATTTTAACGAATGGGAAAATAGGTTCTCAGTTTATTTAAAGTCTTCTATGCACATCGTTAATTTTTCGAAGGGTTAACGTGTTCCCTTGTGCTTGGGACTTGTTTATACATAGAAGATACCATTTCTCCACTTGGGTTCGTAAAATTGAAAAAGAAAACACAATTTGATATATGTAACCTGGCGAGAATTTTATTATTCCAGGTTTTAATAGTTGATTTTGCGAAATCACTATTGATATATGCTTTGTTGACCACGTATAAACTGGCATTTGGGTCGACATCAAGAAAAATTCCATTAATTTCTTATCCTTGGAACTTGGTTCCATCACAGATCTGCAACTGTTACGACTTTGTTATGAACTCCTGTTCATTTTTATTCTTTGATTATAGCTTGCCTAAGTGAACTTTTATGGGCAATGGACTATGCCTATTTATGAAAATATAAGATTTTGTGTTCCTTATCTATCATAATTATCATTTATCAAAACTAACAATTTCAAACTTTCTCTACTCAATCTTAGATTGTATCTTCAGTCAAAATACCTGATTTTTTTTATAAGATCCGCTTTTAGACTTATGATCCCTCATCCCGGATCATTTTTCATTTTGCTTATTTGTTACACAATTTTCTCTCCTGACACTCTTAGGTGAAATACTGAACTAAGAAATTTTTATTTTTAATTTGAGATACCACATAAAGAAACTAGAGTATTGCCGTTTTAGTTTTTTGGTTATACCTAAAGTTTCTGCATTTCAAGAAAATAGAATAAAGAAGAATGGGAAAATAGGTTCTAAGTTTATTTAAAGCCTCCTATGTGCATAACTTCTCCAAACATAGAGGCAATATGTTTCCTTTTTCCTTTTTTGGGAAGTCCAATTTCATTATCTAGATAAAGATTAATTGTTTTGATAATGAACTTAAAACATTATGATATTTGTAGTAGAATTTTAAAAATAAGTTCTTAGTTTATTTAAAGCCTCCTATGTACATAATTTCTCCTAACATGGGGCCAAGATGTCTCTTTTATTCTTTTTAAGGAAATCCAATTTCGTTATCTAGATAAGGATTAATTGTTTTGATAGTGAACTTGATACATTATGATGTTTGTAGAATTTTAACCAATGGGAAAATAAATTCTTAGTTTATTTAAAGCCTTCTACGCACATCGTTAATTTTTCGAAGGGTTAACGTGTTCCCTTGTGCTTGGTGTTGGACCCCGTGGTTGTTTTGATGTGATCAACCAAGTTGGTTAGATCCTGCTTTGTGTTTGATCCCTTTATCTGAGTGTGCAGGAGCTTAGGAGCGCAAGAAGTCGAGCGGAAGACGCAGCTAGCGAGAAGGACGATACGGGAAGGGAGCCGACGGGCTCGGTGCGTTCGAAGGACGAGAGAGCTACGGAAGAGTACACCGGTGGGCGAGAAGAACGTGGGCGGCGTTCGAGGGACGTAAAGCCGGGACGGAAGACTGCTCGAGGAGAAGGCCGGATATTGGGTTCGGGTGAGCCCTATTTCGGTTGGCCGAAATCACCCAAAAGAACGGAACTTCGGAAGTCGAAGCAAAGAAGCAAGCTGGAAAAGTTGCCAGCTTGGAGGCGCCTCCATCAAGCATTGGAGGCACCTCCATCTTGAAGGCGCCTTCAGTCCTTGTTGAAGGCGCCTTCAACCAGGTCAAACTGACCGTTTGCATTCGGATAAAGTTCTATCCGATCACTCACTTGGAGGCGCCTTGGACCTCTGTTGGAGGCGCCTTGGACCTTCGGGATTGACTTTCCAGGGGTTATAAAAAGATTCCTGGAGCTAGGAATTATTGATCAATTCAATTCTCAACTCTGTAATCATTCCTAGCAATTAGTGAGCGCTCTAAGTATGTAAAAAAGGCTTCTCCGCCTACAGTGAAGGATGTAGGCGGAGACTCTGCTACGACGATTTTCGACCGCCTTGGATTAACAACCCCTGGGTTGTAACCAGGTTAAAATTCTGTCTCTTTTCTATTTCTGTCTTTTATTTTTATGATTGTTGCTATCTGTTTGAGTTGAAAGACGAGGAGGGTATACTTTTATTTTTTCAGGCAATTCACCCTCCTCTTGCTGGGCTCCGCTGCACCTATAATTGGTATCAGAGCCAGACCGCCTCAGAAGGACTAACCGCCGACTGGAGCATAACGATCAAGACGATGGCCGGAGCGAATATTCATCCCCCAAAGTTCGACGGAGACTTCGCGACATGGAAACGCCGGATGGAGGTATTTTTTAAAACCGACTTCGATATTTTACTAACTATGAAATATGGTTTTGAAGTTCCGAAATACAAAGAAGAGTATCAGTGGAACAAGAAGGAGCAAGCTGATTTTGTCGCCAACGGAAAGGCAGAGTTCCACCTACTCAACGTTTTGCCACCCCATAAGGTAAGTCGGATCGGAAGCTACGACTCCACGAAAGACCTCTGGGAAATATTCCTGGAGCTTCACGAAGGTACATCCGAAGCGAAGCTTGCAAGACGCGATATCCTCCGGACTAAACTTACGAACCTCCGGATGAACCAAGGCGAGAAGGTAGCGCAACTCCAAGCAAGGATTAAGGAGCTAATAACTCAACTAAGCAACCTTGGAGAAGAAATAATGAATCAGGACTCGATCCGGTACGCGCTCAACGCCTTCCCGAGAACTTCCGAGTGAGTCTCCTTAGTAGATGCGTACTACATCTCTAAGGACTTCGAGGTAAGTACTTTAGAAAATCTATTTTCAACTTTTGAACTTCATGAATCTTGGATTGCAGAGCCCAATGAAGTGGAGAAAGCAAGTATTGCCTTAAAGGCAAGAGCAAACGATTCTGACTCCGAAGCCTCGATCGACTAAACGGAAGCGGCACTACTGGTAAAGCGTTTCAATAAGTTTTTTAATTCTTATAAATTTAGATCGCAGACAAAGAGGCATGAGCGAAAGAGAAGAATGGTTCGTTGCTACAACTGCAATGAAGAAGGGCACATCAAGGATGACTGTCCAAAATTAAGGAAAAAGAAGAAAGAGAAGGAAAAGACAAAATACAAGAAACCAGAATCCTCCAAGCACAAGAATCTGAAGGCCACTTGGTCAGATTCGTCTTCTTCCGAATCAGACATCGAAGCCTTCTCCGGATTAGCGCTGATGGCCAACCATCTTCCCGAAGATGAAGGGGAGGATCATCAGAAGAAGAAAGCGACGATGAAGGGGGAGTATCACCAAATGTGGCAGTAAGGTACGTAGCCTAACCCCGACTCAGTCCTTTCAATTTTTTAAGTCTCTTTCTAAAGATTTGTTCAAATTAGAAAAAGAGAATGCTGACTTAAATAGAATTTTAGATAAATTGAAATCAGAAAATGATAATTTAAAAATAGAAATTGAAAAATTGAAATATGATGCATGTTTAAAAATAAATGTTTTTCAGAAATCAAAACTTAAAATTTATGAAAAATTAAACTGGTATGTTAAACATCATCAAGGTCAACTTAGAAAAATTCCCAAGAACTATGTGCCCCCTAAGTATTTGACTAATCCAGTAGAAAGAAACCTCTATTGAGTTCCAAAATCCGTCTTAAATTAAATATTTTTTTTGGACTTTCAGCGAGAAAATTAAACGTTAAAATTTCTTTATAAAACACTGTCTAAGGAAGTGGTTGTTGCTTCAATAATCAAGAAGGCCAAGTGCCTCGCCACGACCTGGAAGCTGAAATATTGAAATAATATGTTTAATTAACTTTCTGAAAAAACATTAAAACTAGAATTAAATAATGCTTTGAAAGTTTTTCAAATATTTTCTTGGAAAATTCTAAAAATTCATTTTTATTAGATTTTTTTTAATTCTAAAAATACAGATTACTTAGAATTTTTTCAAAATTCTAAAAATTCATGTTAGAAATTTTTTTTGGGAAATTCAAAAATTCATCGTTACTTACCCCGTTTTTGCTGTGATCAAAGAAGGAGAGAAAGGTACAAGTTTAGGGGGAGAGAATTTTTTTTAACTATTTGATTGTTTTCAATTGTTTTCAAAACTCTGAGTTTTAAAAACATTTTTGAAAAATTCTGTTTTAACTTTTAATTAAATAGTTGCAATTTTATCTATTGCAAATTTATGCTTACCATGTTAGTTTAGTAGTTTTCTTTAAAATTACTGTTTGTCTATTTTTAATCTAACTTGAACTTGGGTTAATGCACATCAAAAAGGGGGAGATTGTTGGACCCCGTAGTTGTTTTGATGTGATCAGCCAAGTTGGTTAGGTCCTGCTTTGTGTTTGATCCGTGTGTCTGAGTGTGCAGGAGCTTAGGAGCGCAAGAAGTCTAGTGGAAGACGCAGCTAGCGAGAAGGACGACACGGGAAGGGAGTTGACGGGCTCGGTGCGTCCGAAGGACGAGAGAGCTGCGGAAGAGTACACCGGTGGGCGAGAAGAACGTGCGCGACGTAAAGCCGGGACGTAAAGCCGGGACGGAAGACTGCTCGAGGAGAAGGCCGGAAATTGGGTTTGGGTGAGCCCTATTTCGGTTGGCCGGAATCACCTAAAAGAACTGAACTTCGGAAGTCGAAGCAAAGAAGCAAGCTGGAAAAGCTGCCAGCTTGGAGGCGCCTCCATCAGGCATTGGAGGCGCCTCCATCTTGAAGGCGCCTTCAGTCCTTGTTGATGGCGCCTTCAACCAAGTCAAACTGACCGTTTGCATTCGGATAGAGTTCTATCCGATCACTCACTTGGAGGCACCTTGGACCTCTGTTAGAGGCGCCTTGGACCTTCGGGATAGACTTTCCAGGGGCTATAAAAAGACCCCTGGAGCTAGGAATTATTGATCAATTCAATTCTCAACTCTGTATTTATTCCTAGCAACTAGTGAGCACTCTAAGTGTGTAAAAAAAGCTTCTCCGCCTACAGTGAAGGAGACTCTGCTAGTGCGATTTCCGACCGCCTTGGATTAACAACCCCTAGGTTGTAACCAAGTTAAAATTCTGTCTCTTTTCTATTTCTGTCTTTTATTTTTATGATTGCTGCTATCTGTTTGAGTTGAAAGACTAAGAGAGTATACTTTTATTTTTTCAGGCAATTCACCCCGCTCTCGCCGGCTTCCGCTGCACCTACAATTGGGACTTGTTTATACATAGAAGATACCATTTCTCCACTTGGGTTCGTAAAATTGAAAAAATAAACACAATTTGATATCTGTAACCTGGCGAGAATTTTTTTGTTCCAGGTTTTAATAGTTGATTTTGAGAAATCACTATTGATATCTGCTTTGTTGATCACGTATAAACTGACATTTGGGCCGACATCAAGTAAAATTCTATTAATTTCTTATCCTTGGAACTTGGTTTCATCACAGATCTGCAACTGCTACGACTTTGTTATGAACTTTTGTTCATTTTTATTCTTTGATTATACCATTTGGGTTTGTCTAACTGAACTTTTATGGGCAATGAACTATGCCTATTTATGAAAATAAAAGATTTTGTGTTCCTTATCAATCATAATTATTATTTATCAAAATTAACAAGTTCTAACTTTCTCTACTCAATCTTCGATTGAATCTTCAGTCAAAATACCTGATTTTTTTTTATAAGATCCGTTTTTAGACTTATCATTCCTCATCCCGGATCATTTTTCATTTTGCTTATTTGCTACACAATTTTCTCTCCTGACACTCTTAGGTGAAATACTGAACTAAGAAATTTTTATTTTTAATTTGAGATACCACATAAAGAAACTAGAGTATTGACGTTTTAGTTTTTTGGTTATACCTAAAGTTTATGCATTTCAAGAAAATAGAATAAAGAAGAATGGGAAAATAGGTTCTAAGTTTATTTAAAGCCTCCTATGTGCATAACTTCTCCAAACATGGAGGCAATATGTTTCCTTTTTCCTTTTTCCTTTTTGGGAAGTCCAATTTCATTATCTAGATAAAGATTAATTGTTTTGATTATGAACTTGATACATTATGATATTTGTAGTAGAATTTTAACCACTGGGAAAATAAGTTCTTAGTTTATTTAAAGCCTCCTATGTGCATAACTTCTCCTAACATGGGGCAAGATGTCTCTTTTATTCTTTTTCAGGAAATCCAATTTCGTTATCTAGATAAGGATTAATTGTTTTGATAGTGAACTTGAAACATCATGATACTTGTAGTAGAATTTTAACCAATGGGAAAATAGATTCTTAGTTTATTTAAAGCCTTCTACATGCATAACTTCTCAAAGCATGGGCAATATGTGTCCCTTTCCCTTTTGGGAAATACAATTTTATTATCTTGATAAAAATTAATTATTTTGACAATGAACTTGATACATTATGATGTTTGTAGAAGAATTTTAACCAATGAATTTCCAAGACCATAGTGACACTTGGTTGCTGACCATAGTGACACTTGGTTGCTGCTCCTTGTTTCCCTAGCACATGGGTGAACTTGTTTGAACATACATCTCAATCTTGTGGATTGAATCATAACTAATTGCTGGGTTGGCCTGTTTCAATTTAACAGAAAATTTGTTTCAATTTAACAGAAAATTTACTTGATTTGAATAACCTTCAACCAATTAGTTTTTACTTGTCTTTTTAAGACTTTGACATTACTGCTTTGATTCTCATGATCTTTGTAAAATTATTTTTCATTTTTGCATAAATATTTAACTTTATGCTACTATTATTAGCTACCATTGCAAATCAATTATTGTAAGGTTCTATACGCCTAAATATAATGACACATTCTACTCTTCAATGTAGGCAAGAAGTTGATTCAACATCACAATTGCCTTGCTTAAAGTCAAGGAGTGATAACCAGAAAATTGTGAAGGGTTGTGCGTCAGTGGAAAACCATGATGCTAAAATTCGAAGAGTAGCTGCTCAGTTTAGACGTGGAGTTGGAAATGGGGGTGGCTACAATGGTAAATTCCAAGATGAATTTTCTAGTGATGCCTTCATAGATGAGGATCTCATATCCTACAATTTTCCATGATGTAGTAATTTGGTTGTTAAACACTGTTCTGATCAGAAATGTCAGAAATTGACATCATCTTTTTATCACACCCTGAGAGAATCATCCCAGTTAACTTGGCACAAGAGATCTTTACCAGTTCAAGTTTCTCAAATTGATCCTTGTCTAGAAGTGCCTCAAGATGTTTCTAATAAGGCTGTACCTGCTGAATTTTTTTTGCAGGTGGCCAAGATGTTGAAGGCTCTTCTAAGATTGGTATCCCCATTAAACAGATATGGGCTACATGTAAGGCAGTAACTAAGAAACAACTTGCTGGTATATATGACAAAATCCTTGTCATTGATAATATCTCAACAGCTAAAGTGGTGGTTCAATTTCTTACCAAAAAGTACATGAAATTTATCCATGCATGTCATGTAGAGGTTTGTTGACTGGCACATGCCTATCTTGATAATATTTAGTGCTAGATATATTTGGAGTTTACTAATTAGAATATGAATGTTATGGTTTGTGTTCTTAATTTATGCAAGAGTGACACTTCAATCATATCTCTCAAAGGCTGTGGCTTCATTGCCAAGAAAATAAATGATTTATGATTGAAATTATTTCCTATTTCTCTTTTATCGTGGTTCTGCAGACAGATAGTTGAGAGGAAAAATATAAATTTTGTAGTTTAATAAAAAAGAATTATGATGGAATATGCATGAACTTTGTCAACAGTTGTGAACTTTGACAATACTTTGGGCTGAGCTTTAACTAGTTAACTACTAGGCTAAAGTTGATGGTGATCCACTTGAAGCTCCACAGGGATTGCTCCATGATTCAACCTCAACTTGTGATGTGCATTGAAGTTGCACTAGTTTTATTGTTAACAATTACTTTATGGTGAATAATGTTTTCTCCTTGTTTATTGCATTTTTCTTTCATTTATGGATTCCTACTAGAAAGAGAAGTAAGACTCACAACTCTAGTTACTTGGGAAAAATAGAACAAGAAAAGAGAGAAGATGGAAGTTAGGGAGGTTAACAAAATAAAAATCCCTCACTTTTTTATTTTCTTCTTTTTTTACTCTGCAAAACTGGGTGCTATGGAATTACACATAATTGCTCATGTGGACAATCTGGTTTCAATTTTAAGTTATGGAATAAAGAAAACATATTGAATTCAATTAATATATTAAAAGGGGTTTAATTTTATTAAAATGAGTAAAATGTCAATCTGTCAAACTTTCCATCCATGAAAGTTTTCTCACCCATTACTTTTTTTTTTAAATCTATTGTCTTTTTACTTTTCCTCTAGTTTTCCATTCATGTAAGACAGTCTAAACCCATAGGTTATCCAGTTTACATTAGATCAGTTCAGTTTCAAATCATCTTCTAAAGGTTATCTCCGGTATTCAGCATCATCACTTAACATTTTGCTTAGGTTGTTTTGTATCAGTGTCAGGTCATATACCTCGAGGCATTCAGTTTATGTTTGATAATCCCCTTACAGAGATTGTACATTTTGCTCTATAGATAGATGGTTGCATGAGTGTACTGGTGAGGAGTCTTCTGCATAATGGCAAATAGTGTTTAAGATTTAATTAGATTTTTCAGATACTTAACGTCCTTATATTCTTTACTTATTCCGACTTCTTTGTTCATAAAATCTTATTGCCTTAATTTGTTGTTTCTTAGGTTACAAACTTTGATGAAAATTCAGAGACGCCAGTTGGCCATGGGGAAATCATATGCTTTAGTATCTACTCTGGTCCAGAAGCTGATTTTAATGAAGGAAAATCATGTATATGGGTTGATGTTCTAGATGGCGGGAAGAGTATACTACTGGAATTTGCTCCATTTTTTGAAGACTCGTCCATCAAGAAGGTGGGTTCTTCCACTAATTTCACCATTTCTGAATGCTAGATGCCAATCTTGGATTATTTTGTACTCGAATCTAATGTCTACTAATCATAATTTTTTGGTTAATGGTACATTGTTAAGTAACTGTGAACTACTGCACTGTTTATCTGTTTTAGCCTTTAGGCTTTTGGAGCCGAAACCTTTGTTTTTGGATTTGGAATTTTTTTCTTTGAATTTCAATTAGTAATGCCCCATCATCCCATCTTATTATTTTCTCCCTGGTTTACTGAGTTTATGTCTTTGCTGAAGGAGAAACTAACTTAATTATTTGATATATATATATATTTTTGACTTTGTAGGTTTTCCATAATTATAGTTTTTTCAGTCATGTGTTAATGAACCATGGGATCAGGCTTTCTGGGTTCCATGCAGATACCGTGCATCTGGCACGACTTTGTGATTCTACCAGAAGAGCTGATGAAGGGTATTCACTTGAGTCACTTTTGAATGATCCAACTATAATGTCTTTGCAAGAGTTAAATGCTTTTGATGCATTAATTAGGGGAAAGAAATCAATGAAATCCATATTTGGTAAGAAAAAGTTAAAAAAAGATGGTTCAGAGGGAAAACATATCATTCTTTCTTCTGTTGATATCCTTCAGAGAGAAGAACGGATATTATGGATTTGTTATTGTGCTTTAGATTCCATAAGAACTTTAAAGCTCTTCGATTCCTTGAAAGAAAAGCTTATGGATATGCCATGGAATCTTGATAGTGAAGACAGAGGAACAATGTATGATTTCTATTTAGAATACTGGCAACCTTTAAGTGTTGTACTAGTGCAAATGGAATCCAGGGGAGTGCTTGTTGACAGACATTATCTTTCAGAGATGGTAAAACTTGCTCTTTCTCAAAAGGAGATTGCTACAAACAAATTCAGGAAGTGGGCATCAAACTACTGTCCAGATGCTGGATACATGAATGTTGGAAGTGATGCTCAAATCCGTCAGCTATTGTTTGGTGGTGCATTGAATAGGTGGTTGCATATTTTCCCACCATTTTTTATTACTTGAAACTTGAAAGGTTCTCTGGCTTTATTTTATTGTGAGCATATTCCTAATCTTTTATTTTTATTGATTTTTTTTTCATTATTTCTGGTGCTTTGGTAAATCTGCATAAAATATATGAAATTGTTTTACCTTCCGACATGTTTTTGTTAACAAAAAATGTTAGTTAAGAAAAGACTAGATTGTATATATGTGTACTGAGGAGTAATATTGGAACTGTCAGGTTGGAATTCTTGTAGGAAAACTTCATGCTTTTTAGTCATTTTCTTGGTAACATCCAATTCCACTAGTAGTGCTCCCCATATTGTTTATATCAAGGGTTAAAATCTCATTCTGAGTTAGAATTTGGGTTTCTGGTCAGAACAAGATGTTTCAGTGCTGTGTCGACAACTCTGACACATAATGCTGATGGTGCTAATGAGAGAAGAAAAGAATTGGATCCAAGGAGAAAAGAAAGAAGATTGGAGGAGAAAAAAGAAAATTCTAACCTCATTTTGTGATTGTTGTAGAAGCTTGTGGTGGTGTTTGATGCTATAGTGGTTGGCATTGTTGCGTTCTATGGTTGAGCGGCTTCGTCGCCTCGAAGAGGGGAAGCCTTGAGTGGCTTTGTCTCAGACAATGAAAGCTTTGAGTGGCTTTGTCTTGGGCAGTGTAAGCCTCAAACAACTTAGTTTCTAATGGTGGAATCCTCAAGTGGCTTCATCTTTGATAGTGGAAGCCTCAAGCAACTTACTGTCTCAGCCAGTGGAAACCTTGAACAATTTCATCTTAGGCAGTGGAAGCCTCATGCAGCTTCGTCATCTCTGACATTAGAAGCTTTGAGAAACATGGTCATCTCAGAAAGCTCATGAAACTTAGTTGATGAGGTCCAAGAGTTTGAGATATTGCAATGACGTTAGACAACCATAGATTGCAGTTTAACCATCTTGAACAGATTCCATGTGTCCGTTGGCAGGTGGAACAAGAGGTTTCTCCTATGCCGACTGACATAGAATGTTATTTAAATCCTTTGTTTATGTTCATGGTATAACTGTGGAATTCTTGTTCTTCGTCTTCTCAACTCAAGCAAGCAACATCTGCACCATGAATTAGTGGCCATGGTTGCAGTCCATCTGAAATTGTACAAATGCTGATACTCTTAAGAGTCATAGAATTATATTGATAAAACAATTGCTCGACAATTTTTTAATGTTTATTGAATAATTTTATTAACATTACCTGAATATAAGCTCAGCTAGTTGATGTATTCTTTAAAATGTGTAGTGCCCGTATTCTAATCTTTTAGTTGGCAGACTCCTGAGCAGAATTGTTTTGGATGGAGTTTATTTTAGTTGGTTTATAACTATAGTCAAAAGTCAAATTACTGAGTATCCAATTTTTGTTATGTTTTAGTTTAACTTGTTTTATGCTGCATTTATTGATTCATATTTGTTTTTAGCATTATGCTAAAAGTTCTTATGTTTTACTTATGTTTTAGTTACTTGTATGCTCCAGGAATGATCACAATGAATGCTTGCCTGATTGCAAGTCATTCAAGGTGCTTGATACTGTGAATGATTTTGAAGAGGGGAAAAAATCTCCTAAATTCCGTACTATTTTGCTACATAGGATTGGTGAAGGTTTACAAACTGATGTATATACAGCCAGTGGGTGGCCTTCAGTTAGTGGCAATGCTCTTAAAGTTTTTGCCGGAAACTTGAATGATGGGTACAAGGATCAGTCTGGTAGCAGGAAAGATATCTTGGTGGACCAAACAGAACAGATTTCTGATGTCCCCTATGTTTGTACAACTGGTGAACACATTTGTGGTTATGGATCTGCGTACAAGGCATTTGGTGGAGGTAAAGAAGGGAGAGAAGCTTGTACAGCTATAGCAGATCTTTATGATGCTGGTTCTATTGACTCCTTGATATCAAATTACCTTCTCCCATTACAGGTTTTTTCCCAGCACGAAAGACTCATAGATAAAAATGTTTGTGTAATGTTATTATTGTTTGTTAGCCTGTCTGAATGATTGCATTATAATGTTTACATATTTTTAATACCTACATTGTACACATCGGACTATGTGAGCTTATGTAACATCTCAAATTGTTTACAATCTTTTTCAATTTTGCTGGACATGTGGTTCTACTATTTATTGCCAAATATACTATTTTGAAGAATACTTGCTGTTGCGTGAAATCTTAATGGGTCACCATATGCTACTTTCTTGTGGTGGCAGGATAGTTGTCTTTCATGTGCTGATGGACGAATTCATTGTTTGCTGAACATAAATACTGAAACTGGTCGCATATCAGCCATGAGGCCTAATCTGCAGGTTCTCTTTTTATACCTTGCCTGTACCTCTCTCTATGATAGTATTTTTCTTCTTGTATAATGTTAGCAAGTTAGAAACCAAGATATCTTTTTTGAGTATCTTGTGTAATCCTAGTGATGCTATATCTATATCATACTATTTCTCTTTAATTCTTCTGACATGCATTAACATCCTTCAATGGCAACATAATTACAATGTTAACACTTGACATGACTTTCCTTGTACTAAAACTTGATCATGGTTGGGCTCTCTAATCTGTTGAAACTAACTTTGTAGAATGTATATCTTTCGTATTTCCTCTTTTCTTTGGAGTTGACTGAGTACATTAGTTATGTTATTGTTTAAACCATACAAGAATAAATACTCGTGCTCAATTGAGATTTAACTGCCAACATAAAGTAGATGTTCTTATATATAGTATTTTTTTTTTGTTTAAAATTGTAGTTCTCTAAATTGTAATATAAATCATTAAAAAAATGAAATCTCAAAATTAGTTAGGCCAATTAAATTTCTGATTTTGAATTAAGCCCAATTAATCTCAAATTCTAAAAATCCAATTATATTAAAATTATTTGAATTTACTGCAATTCAAGAATATTAAAATAGAGTTGGCGAAAGTTTAATGTACTCTTTGTTAAAAAATTAATTGTTCTAAATTAATTTCGTAATTTTTATACCAATAAGGCAATAAGAGTGACTTAATATAATTGTCTCCTATTCAAATACATTTGACCCTGCGTAATAAACCTTGCTAATGTAACACTAAATTACATTTAAATTAATAAAATTACCTTATCTTATTAATCAGAGATATTCAATTAATTAGACTTGGAATCAATTAGATCAATAAATCTGATCAATTTAATCTAACTGTTGCTTTCTACCAGTTTAAGCTTTTGAATAATGGAAATAATCATCACAGAAAATACCAAAATATTATTAAATTTAAATTATATTATTTTTGCCTATATATTTGTTTTTTTAGTAATCTAGATATCCAATTCTTTGAATCGACTAATCCTGGCTCGGTCCCATGGAAGTTTCCCATACCAGGATAAATCGAGGAGTACCGTAGAGGCCTATCCAAGCGGCCAACGTTCTTAGAGTTGTCATCCTATTGGATGAAAATCCGTGCAGTGCATCGCAGCTGGGATTCGACTCTTAGATTCCTAGTTAATTGCTTGAAGGGCCTAACTGCTGTATCATTGCCCGGGGATATATATATATGTGTGTGTGTTCTCGTTCTTAACTCTACAAAATTACTAAAGGTTGCTAATTGTAGGTATTATTAAAATTTATCTGACTAAGTTCACTAATTTAATTCAAAATTTAAAAAATCACCATTTAACTAATTCAAATATTGATTGAACTTGCTAAATTTAGTTTAATGCAAATTGACTAAAAAAAATATCAATTAAAATAAAAATAATTAAATAATCAAATTACTACTTTTTTGAATGCTTGCATACTTATTGTTTTAAATAAACATTTTCAACTAAATCTAATTTTAAATTATGTGGCCCTTGGACAGTCGCAAAATGAAGTTTTCCTTTAGTTATTGCTTATTTTTGTTCGCACATAATCTGAACAGTAATACAGAGACTGATTGATCTTGAATTTTTATAAATATAAATTTTTATGCATTAAAGATTATTTTGTAAATATCAAAAATATTGTAAAATATATTCTTTATGGATATTTTAATACAAATATTAAATTATTATTTGGAGCACTTTCCACCAAGGTCGGGTTCAAATCTGTATAACTACACTATTGAGAGGGTACTAAGCTTGCTGTTCTCGTCCCAAACGGGGATTTATGTCACATTTATTGTGGTGTGGGGAAACCTGATGGACAGACAAACAAATTATTTATCTAGTAACAAATATAGCAAATTATGTTGAAGAATGATTGTATCTATCGCCATCGGAGAGTTGATGTGACAATACACAGTAGTTGCAAAATAAATTTGCACCAATTGAACCTATCCGCCAACCTGACACCAAAGCTTAACTACAAATTAAGCTTGATAGGACCCCACCTTATTAACTATTGGGATGGCATGAAAATTCAGATTTGGGTATAAAGCATGTTTTTTTTTCATCTCTCACTCACTCTTGTTTAGGTTGGAAACAATGCTTTAGATATTATGGAATAGACTAAACTACAAGTTCTCCATCAGATCATGTCATGACTGTTCAAGTAGCCCACATGACTATTGCATGCTGTGTTCATCTATTAGATAGTGCAAGTTCTCCATCCGATGCATACACTTGTCCAACTAGACCGGTAATACATCACACATGAGAAGATTGAGGTCACAGGTTTTAGAAGAGTTTACATAATAGGTTTGCAATGCATGGTATTCAATTGCTGGACTAGTACCAGGTTTGAATATGCAGCCACTTGGTATAGCATTTTGTTTAATGGCATTAGGCTATAATTACCAGGTAGAGCTTTCATGGTTACAATGTCTGATGAATTGACACTTCACATGTGAAGGACAATAACTTGGGGACAAACAAGCACATGTATGAAAAATTTTGGATTGTGGTTTATCATGAATAATACTTTTCATGAATAATACTTTCATGGTTTTAGATCATAATGTTTTAAAAATAACCAATAATATGACTTGATCCATGAACAACTAAGAAAGGAAATTTTGCTTCATTGTCGTTGGATTTTAAAGCCTTTTTTTTGTGTTGTTTTAATGTGCTAAGCAAGGTTTAAAATTTTAAGTCATGCTGGAGTTTCGGTTTATGATAGGAATAATATGATTTCGGTTCGGTATCATGCTAATATGATTTCAATATATTTTTTAAATATAAAATATATTAATTAAAAATATTTTTATTAATATTTGATCACTACATATGCTTATTGGTGAGTTATATTTGAAATGTAATATTGAATTTAAATTTTGATATTATCTCATGAAATGTTTAATGTGTATTAAGTAAAAGCAAGGAAAAGAATACCATTCCGTGCCGGGCGGCACATACGGTTTTTACAGTTCTGCCTCTCGGTCGAAACTGGCACTAGACGCGCTATAATTTCGGTGCGCAACTGCGACAGCACTCGCGCTGTCGCGATCAATTAATTGAGCGACAAAAGGAATCGAATCAATTCCTTTTATCGCATGATCGATTATAGGAGGAATCGAATTTTAGATTTAATTAATTTAACCAAATTCCAAGTAGGTGTGATATTCCAAACAAACTTTTATAAACCCTAATTAAACTATCTAAATAAAATATATAAAAAAATATATTTAAAATTAAAATTTTAATTAATATTCTGAAAAATTATTTTTTAATGTTTTAAATTGTATTTAAAAATTTTAAAAATTATAATAAATCTAATTTATATTTTAATATTTTTATTATTATTTTAAATTTCATTTAAAAATTTTAAAAAATTATAAAAATACAAATATATATTCTATTTTTTTTATTATTTTAAATTTCATAAATTCAAAAAAATTATACAAATTCAGATATATATTCTAATATTTTTTTATTATTTTAAATTTCATTTAAAAATATTCTAAAACATTTAAAAAATTCTAAAAAAATCTAATAAATTAAATTTATATTCTGATATTTTTATTATTTTATATTTTTTACAAATAATAATTAAAAATAATTAATTAATTTGTATAATTATTATATATAGAGTAACATTTTTATGTTAATTTATATATTTATCATAGATAGTGTTTTTTTTTTAATTTTAGAATTAATTTGAAATTTGAATCCATGAATATTAACATATTTAACTTTTATAATTCTTGCTTCCTGAATATATAAATATATATTTTTGTCAAAGAATGTTTCGTCATATATATTTTTGTCTTAGAATGTCTTTACTTGATATGTTTAGGAAGTATTACATGTCCTTTATTTTAGAAGTTTTATATGCTGTCAAGTTTATGATTCCTAATAAAACACTTATAATCTTGTGCAATTCTGATCATTTTAAATTGAGAAAGATGAATTAATATTTTTAGAAGATTGTTTCAAATTTCAGGAAGTTGCTCTTTATAGTTTATATACTTAATTTGTAAATTTACAATGATAAATACATTCTTGATATTATAAAATTATGACCATTACCTGGAAATGTGTGTTATTCTTATGTTTTGTATAATGCATAGATAATGACACCAAAGCAACAATCTCATGATTCAGCTTAGAGACACACGTTGATTATAAAATCGATTCCATTGGCAATGTTTGTATTGCGATATGATTGGACGCGGCGGTGGGGTCACACGCCTAAAACAACATCTTGCTGGTGGATATCCGGATGTTTCTAATTGTCCAAAAGTTTCTCAAGAAGTTCGTTGTGCAATGAAAGAGGGACTTGATGGCAAAAAAACATTAAAGTATAAACAACAACGACAACGTGAACTTGTTGATAGCCGAAGCTCTAAAGAATGAATCTATGATGAAATTGAAGGTCGTGGTGAAGTTTCAAATGCCGAAGACTTTTTAGCAGCTCTTAGTGCCCCTCGAACTCAATATGACTATGAACAAATATGCGACATAAAAGTGACTCAACTACTGCAACAACATTAGGAAGGAGTGCAAGTGTTCTTATTACTTCAACATAAGGTGGTATTGGTCGATTTTTTCCTTCTATGGGACGAAGACGTGCAGTTGATATTGCTGATATTGATCCACTAGCATTCCCAAACCAAACAAGCAAACAGACTAGGATTGATGATGCATATTCAAAAGAGAAGAAGAAATCAATGTAAAAGTATTGCTAAATTTTTTCATTTTAATCATTTCCTCCTAATACAGCAAATAACACATACTAACGTAGCATGGTGTCTAACATCCAAAAATCTGGTCATGGTATTCAACCTCCTACTGCATATGAAATTGCCAGTCCATATTTAGATAAACAAGTGGAGGAGATCAAGACTTGGATCCTATCATGCAAGAAGCAATGGAGCTTATATGGGGTTACGTTGATGTGTGATGGTTGGACAAGATCTACACGGATGAGCATTATCAACTTTCTACTATACTATAATAGAAAGGTGATATTTCATAAATCTATTGATACAACTATAGACTATCATGATGCACCCTACATATATCGTTTGATGGATAGTGTAGTTCACGAGATAGGTGCAGAACATATAGTGCAGGTGATTACAAATAATGGTGCAAACTTTAAAAGGGTTGGAGAGTTATTGGAGCAAAAGTATCAAACATTATTTTGGACACCATGTGCATCCCATTGTATCGATTTGATGATGGTAGATATCGGTAAGTTCGATATAGTGAAGAAGGTAGTGAAAAAAGGTCAATCTTTAACAAAATTGCTCTATAATCATCATTGGGTTCATGGATTAATGAGAAAATTTATTGATGGGGAGATTTTGAGACCAGGAGCGACTAGGTTTGCTGCTTACTTTCTCCTGTTAAAATTGTTGAATAAGAAAAAAGTCGGATTGAAGGCCATGTTCTCTTTTGAGGATTGGGAAGCCTCTCGATATTCTAACGTGACCGAAGGTAAGGAGGTGCAAAAAAATTATTATATCTGTCAGATTTTGGGACTATATTGTAGATATTCTTATAGCAGTAGAACCATTGTAAATTGTTCTATATAAAGTTGACATGGACAAGAAGCTACAAATGGACAACGTTTATCACTTAATTCATGAAGCAAAAGAAGAAATTAAGAGGCGTCTACAATCACTGACCAAGTATCAACATTACATTGATATAATCACTACAAGATGAGACGATCAAATGGGAAAATATATTCATTTGGTCGGTACAATTTTTTAATGATAATTTTTTTAATATTGTTATTAATAATTATATATGTTTAATTATTGTAGATTATTATCTCAATTTGGCATATAAATACTATTATAATCTTGGCACAAATGATGATTTATTAGTGGTCCTCAAACATGTAATATCAAGACTACATACACAGAATCAATTGCTGAGACTATTAATGAAAGCTAATTATTTCGAGAGGCATATGACCCTTTTAGTGACCCTATTGCAGTATCATGCAGATATAAAATGGATGCAGGTAAATATAGTAAAAATTATTATTAATTATTATCAACAAATATAAATACTATTTTAATTTTCTTCTTATTTATCTTATAGTTGAGTTATGGTTATAATATGGAGGATCAACTCCAAATTTAAAAAAGATTGCGGTACGAATTCTCTCACGAACTACGTCTTCAAGTGGTTGTGAGAGAAATTGGTCAACTTTCTCTCTCGTTTATACAAAAGTACGAAATTGTCTTTCTTATCGTCGCTTGGAGAAAATGGTCTACGTTCATTATAATATGCGTCTTCAACTAAGAGCAATAACAAAAGAGAATGAAGAACAAGATTCTGGTGATGTAGACTTATTTGATATTGGATTTGTTCAAACTGAGAATGATCCAATGATGGATTGATGGAGCACTGTTGAGGCTGAGAATCCATTACTTGATGAAGTAGGAGACCCACCACGACCATCTCAATTTCTTACTCAACAGATTGAAAAAATACAAGCTAGATGAGATATCTGAAGATGATGATGAAACTTTTGATCAAGAATTTCGATTTTCTAGATCTCGGTCTAGACATTCTCAAACATCCTAACTCTAAATCCAACCAAAGTCCATAGATAAAGGCAAAGGCAAAGCTATTGCAATTTTTACTAAAAAGAAAGAAAAAGGCAAACCTCCTGCTTTTACGAGAAGGGGTCAATTGAGAATTAGAGAAAATCCATTGGATGCAATTGATGAGCAAGAACTTGATGACAGTGATGAAACATCATCACCTTTTGACACTGTAGTCCGACGAGAAGTTCAAAATGAGGATAGTGATATTGATAGCAGTGCAAGTACTCATGGAAGTGATGACAGTGGTGATGCATCTAGTGGTAAAAATTATGTTCCCCTACTCTAGCATCGGAGCCATGGACATGTGAGATATATTACACACATGCAACAAGCTCGGGGATGTATGTTTATCCTAATCCTTATCCTTATCCTGTGCTTGTACCTATACCCGTTCCGATTTCAGTGGTGCCAGTTCAAATCCAATAGCTAGTGATTGATCGAGACATGTGGAGAAATCAATATCAATATTGCATGTCATGGGATGATTATTTAATCTGGGCGTTGGAGAACTATGGAGTTGACCTAAGCAGAATGTTGCAAGAATCAATGCTTCCATTTGATTCACGCTACTTCTTTTGGTATTAGTAAGGTAACATATTATAATGTATCAATTTTAATTCAAATTATTGATATATCAATTTTTTTTTAAAAAAACTATATTTAATTATTTTTTCTAACAATATTAAGTTATTCAATAATTGAGAATTTATATAAAATCAATATACAACTTATTTTTAAAGTATATACAATAAATATATTTATCTAATAATTATTATATAAATAAAAAAATATCGAAACAGTATCGACACGACACGATAAAATACTGAAACCGTATCGTTTCGGTCTGAGACCGAAATCTCGACACGGGTCGAGATTTTAAACCTTGAGTAAAAGTCAATTTAGGTTAAATTAAATCAAATTTATACATAGAATAATTTAATTGATTAGTAGTAGGATATTTTATAAAGTTAGAAATTATATTATATTTAATTTTTTTTTATCTTAATAATCTGTTTCCTATCCCGTTAATTGTTTTTAAACTTTAGTCTACTCACAGTAGCCTTTGCGAGGTTCACGACAACCATATTGTGAGTTAACATATTTATATATATCATGTAATAGTTATATCTTATAAACAATAATACATTCTTATCCCTCTCAACTTGACATTAAAGTGGCTTCACTCCTAGGGTTTGATTTCTACAATAATCCCTTGACCTCATCTTCTACCTTATCAACTTAGCTTCCCTTTTCTTTCATCTTATCTATTAAACGCTAATTTTTTTTTCATCTTTCTACAACAATGAAATATTATTGATATTAGCAAATATCATTCTATCACTTCAAATTCTTCTATATCATTGTTGCTCCTTTTTTTTGAAGGCTTGTTCCTCATCTTCTCTTTGTTCCTTGCTCCAAGTTCTTGTAAATCAGATTCAAATATAAAACCTAATTAGTAGACTTCCCTTTTCCTCTTCTACATTGAACCAAAATCAACCACAAAAACTTTGCAACCTACCCCCTTCATTGCCCATGTTGCTTCTTAGTTCCTCCTCTTTGCTCACAATCAATTGTTCCTCTTTAGCTACTCCATCAATTACATGATTATCCTCATCATTCTCTCCTTGGACACAATCCTTTTCCTTTTTGACCGCCACATCTCCTCTTCCTCATGCTTATCTTATCTCATATCTACATCTTTTCCTCCTACGTATCTTTTCTCTCATCTCCTTGCCATAGTGTTTCTACTTGAATCCCTTATTGCAAAAGTCATGCAATTTTTTGACCTCACCTTTTTTTCACCAACTTTCCTAGATAAATCTTGGTAGAAACTTTCTTCCCTTTGCTAGGTTGCTCCCTCTCAATTTGTTATGAACGTGTCACATGCATGTGACGATATGAAAGAGGATCTCATAGAGAGTCATGTTCTCCCATTGTATATCTGGGCATGCTAATCTTGATGAGTTAGATGAAGTAGATCATCCACAATTGTTCCCTCTTTAAAATTGAAGATCACTTTCTCTTGTCTTTGGATTGTCATTTCCTTGCTTGTTTTGTTGAAGAAGGATTCTATGATTAAAGAAGCACGGTTGCAACATCCCCCATTTGAAGAAACAAAATGATGTTGTCTTAAGGCTCAATTAGAGAGTTGGTCTTAGGGTTGTAAATGGATCAAATGCTTGTGAACAACCTTGATATTCGTCTTGGTAAGAAATCCTTTATGTTCATTCAGAACTCATTAAACTAAATGAACGAGTTTAGGTGTTTAATTCATTATTGTTTATGTACAAAAATTACAAAATTATTCATGAATAATGTAAGCAAATAAAGCTCATGAACAATGTTTAACAAAACTTTTTATCAAACTTATAAATAAACCTACAAATAAATAAAAAAGCTTTCAAAATGAACAAACAATGTTGTAATATCAAACTCACTAAGCAATCAAGCAAGCTTAAAGATGTAAAAGCTTCAAACAACTAAACAGATTCAAATTAAGAGCTTGATAACATTCAAGGTCAAGCTAAAAAAATCAACCAAGTTGTTTCAGTAGCTTGGTTAATTCTAGTTGGTCAAATTCCATAAGATCCTATGTATTTTGAAAAAAAGAGATGGAAAATCATATTAAGTGGAAAGTGTCCCCTTTTAGAAAGGGAGAAATAGTAAGGAGAAAGAAAAAAAGAAAGAATAGAGTAATTCATGATGACAACATAATAACGAAGTGCAAAATTTGGAAAATAATTTTAAATGAAAAGGAGTGGGAATACTTCTATTTTTAAAATAGTGATATTTGAATTAAGAATAAGAATGGAAGATTAGAAATATGTATCTTGGTTCAAAATTTCTCCTCGTCTTTTGTTACTAAGTATTGCTAGTTTTTAAATTTCACCATCATGATTGCATGTTTCATTCATCTCGTGTTTTTGTCTACGTTTTGTCTACTGTCGTATGATCTGGAGGTCACGGTTTCGAGTTGCAGAAACAACCTCTTGCAATACAGGTAAGGTACAATAGACCTTGTATTGACAGGAGTTTCGTGCACTTGGCTGCCCTTTATAGATGAGGATATAGTAGGGGATCGAGTCCAATGACGTAGGAGGATCCATATAGTTGACCCCACTTAGTCGGATAATGACTTACTTGTTGATGGTTTTGTTTGAGTAAAATGATTGACAATTCAGTATCCATTTGCTATTTCTCATCCACAAGGTTGTCGATTAGATCACTAATCTTAGTCATGTTTGCAATAATTATATCACATTCTTCATTGGTTGCACCTTCAAAAAGATAGATATGTCCTTGTCCTCTTCTTATCTCTTCTTGTTTAATGAGAAGATGCTAGAATTTTTACTGTTTCCACTTTGGCTTCCTTGTCTCTAGGAGTAATATCATAGTTTGCTCGATGCCACTCCTAATATTAACTTCTTTTTGGATAAGTAAAAGTGGTATATCATGTATCAAGATGTACAAAACCTAATATTAACTTCTTGTCTCAATAGATGGTGGACTTCCAATTAATTTATTCATTTTGAAGCTTCTCACAAGTTGTCATTTCATTATAGTAAACTTATGAATCTTATGGAATTTCAGTTTGAGGGAGAGTTACTACAATAACAGCCAAACCTCATCTCACTAGGTGGGGTCAGCTTTATGAATTCTTCTACACTATTAGGTTCTATCCTCTATTATATCATCATTTATAAAAAAAAAGGGCAGCCCGGTGCACGAAGTTCCCGTCATACGGGGTCCCGGGGAAGGATCCATTGTACCCAGCCTTACCCTGCTTTTTGCAAGAGGCTGTTTTCAGGATTCGAACCCGTGACCTTTTGGTCACATGACAACACTTTACCGTTGGGCCAAGGCTCCCCTTCTATTATATCATCATTTATATTTAAATAAATTTTATCTTATTTTATTATTGCTAACTAATTTTTTTTTAGTTTTCCTCTTCTTCGTTTGATGTGCACATTTGTTATAGTTCACATCGCCTAACTGAAGCATTTATTAGTCATTACATGTCTATACTATCTTGAAGGGGAGCCTTGGAGCAACGGTAAAGTTGTTGCCATGTGACCAAAAGGTCATGAGTTCAAATCCTGGAAACAACCTCTTGCAAAAAGTAGGGTAAGGCTGCGAACAATGGATCCTTCCCCGGACCCCGCATGGCAAGAGCTTCGTGCACCGGGCTGCCCTTATACTATCTTAAACGCGTTTCCAGAGTTTTACTTTCTCACTAATAATTTTATTTTTTATTCCGTCCATCCTTTTATGTCTACATATCCACCTTAACATCCTTATCTCTGTAACTTGAGTCATAACTTAACATTTAATTCCATATAACATAGCAGGTCTAATTGTCGTGATGTAAAACTTTCCTTTAAGTCTTAAAGGTACTAAAATTTATGATCACAAAGTTCCTCCATTTCAACCATCTTGCGTTATTCTTTGTAAGACATCTTTGTTAATCCCTCGATCCTTTTGCAAAAATGATCCTAAATACTTAAAGCTTTCACTTACAAACAACTTATCATCTCTTATCTTAACAATTATCTCATTACGTTTAATATTGCTAAACTTCAATTTCATGTATTCTGTCTTTACTACTAAGTCTAAAATCTTTTACTTCTAGCATTTCCCGCCAAGATTTAAGATTAACATTTACTCCTTCACGTATCTCCTCTATCAAAATAATATCATATGCAAATAACTGACACCACGATACCATGAGTTCATCCATGATGAGTGTAGAAAGATAGGGGCTTAAAGCTAATCGTTTGAAATCTTCACACTTGTATTACATCCTGATACATATCCTTGATTAGTTCAATATATGCTATGCTAACTTTTTTTTTTAGAATTTTCTCTATAATTTCCCTTGAGACTATCATAAACTTTTTTTATCGACGAATATCATGTGCAAATCTTGCTTAAAAGACAGATTATTTAAGTCCTTTGGTGACTGTCATCTACATCATATTTCAAGATCACTTTCTTATAAAAGGCATTTGCTTTAATCTAGTTGTCAACTCTTTGAAGATCGATCTAGTGCATTGTGTCATCTAGGCTTTTGTAATTTTTTTTTCTAGTTTATTAAGTAGCTGAACTTATATAATATTTTTGCACCATCTTGAGGAAGAGTGTTGAAGTTATTAGATATTGAAGTTGTTACTTATTGGTTGTGTTGTGAATTTAGTCCTAAATACAATGTAATAGTTATTTGTTATCAACAATAATATAATATTTTAACCCTCTCAACTTGACCAATCTACCAATTTGAACTGGTGAAATGTCTTGGTTTGGATGTTCGTATCAACTCTTGCCTTTCTATGCCCTTTTTGGTAACTTTAGATTAATTGATGCCAAGAGAAATATGTTTTGGAACAAATATACTTTCATCAAAAGCAACATGTGTAAGCAAAATTTTGATGACATAATTTCTAACTCTCATGTCCTTTGCTCTTTTTTTTGCTCTCGTCTTTATTTATCTTTCTTTCCCTTAATTTATTGTTTGTTTGGAAGTTGATTAATTCAATATGCTATTAAAATCGATTATTATGCTACTGAACTCTCCTTGTTTTCTGTTCAACTTTTTAGTCTAATCTGGTTTACTTAGGCACATTTAGTTCCATAATATTTAAAGGTTAATATTTATGTACTCCATTGTTAGTAGCTGTCTCTCTTTTGAAACCATTATTCTCTTTATTCTCATGATTCGGATACTTAAAAAAGTTCAAGCCCGACTCTCTTTAGATTTCTTTTTCTGGTTTCAGGCTAAATTTCCTAAAATCCTTGATTTATTTATCAACATGTTACTCCCCGCTGAGTGAGTCTGTCAGAATCATACATATCATGGTGCTTATAACGTAACCATTTCTGATATGGCAGGTGTAAACAATCCTTCGGTTGGATGATAATGATCCCTCTTATCATTAAACTACTAAACTCTATGAGTAGATATTGTGAAATTTCATGTGTTGATAATGTCTTGACTACAAGTAACCTTTTCTTCAGATCAATATTATTTTTTCAATTCGTTTCTTATTTTATCATGCATCCAGATATATTTAGTGATATTTCCTTTATGATCTTATGCATGAAAGGACTTTCTGTTTTTAATCTGAGGATAATTACTGTCTCTCTATTTCTACCTTATTAGACTGTACCTGCACGGGGAAAGGATCGATACAAAATTCGACAGGCCTTCATTGCTGAACCTGCGAACTCTCTCATTGTTGCGGATTATGAACAGGTTAGGAACTAAATAACTAGTGAAAACATACTCATGACTAACTCGTGCTTATCTTTGTTCAAACAAAATCTGAAGCTGGAGCTTAGGATACTGGCACACCTTGCTAATTGTACAAGTATGTTGGATGCCTTCAGAGCTGGTGGAGATTTCCATTCTAGAACAGCTACCAATATTTATGCACATGTGCGAGACGCTGTTGAAGAAAAAAAAGTACTGCTTGAGTGGCATCCTCAACTGCAAAAATATGAACCTCCGGTCCCATTACTAAAGGTGAGACACCAATACAATCATAATATACACACACACACACCCCAATTTTACTTGATAAAGAAGCATTTCTTGTTGGATGGACGCTCCAATTAAAAAATAAAAGTATTTATTTTATTTCTAAAAAATCATCCAGCCAAGTAAAATAAATTAGTATATGATATAAATTTGAATTTTTTTATTATTATTTTGAGTTATTCTATTTCTAACAAGCCTAGATATTCATGATTCATATCAAGTCTTTAGAGGTTGATAAGGCCTATCCATCCTACTGTTGTTCAATCATCTCAATAATGATACATTTTCTGAAGATTATTTTCTCATGAGATTGATGGAAGTCAGCAATCCCTTTTGATATTGTTGGTTGAGGTTCGTGGAATTATCCTCACATTACTCCAAGTTACATGAGGTTGCTAGTTGAGGCATCTGACCTTGCTCTTGCATCCTTAATTAGCCTTGTGCTAATGTGCTGTCACAGCTCTTCAGTGCTATTGTAAACAGAGGATGCAAGAGCTCTTCACAATTGTAAACAGAGGATGCAAGAGCTCTTCACATGAGTATTTTGTGGAGACCAAGCTTCTCAGCCTGCGAGATTATCTTTGTGCTACAAAGGTTCATTCATATTAGGCGGACACTGGTAATAGAAAAGTGCAACAATTTTATCTTGAGATTTATTTAGGGGTTGATTCAAGAATGTAATAGAAATTGCAAGAATCAGAATTTGAGACTTGGTACAAGAGCATATGTGAATCCAATAAAAGACAAATTGCAGACCTTAATAGAGAGAAGCCTATCAGATACAAAATCAGATATGGACATGTGATAACTTAATTAGTGGATTTGTTGATATCATCCTTGCATGATTATTATTTTTTAAAAATGATAAATGTTAAGAGCTCTGCCCATATTACTTCATAAGTTAGAAAACACTACTTAAGCAGCAAGATTGAGGAATATGGAAATAAAACAAACTTCCTTCCATTACTACACTGGGGAGTTTTAAGTTTTGCTTGCTATCTTAACTAATGGTAGTAAGTTTTCTGTGTGTTTGGAGCTCTAACCACCTAGGTTCTAGTATCGTCAATTCACTGGTTCAATAATGTCAGCGCAGTAGGTAGGACTATCTTTGAATATATTGCGATTCTTATAGCACTAGGAATAATTTTAACCGAAAAACTCACAGAGAAAATATGCTATTAAATCGAAGAATGTATGACATCCATACCCTCTATAAATCAAACAATAAAGATCAAAGTACCTAACAGGATAGGACAAAATTTTAAAATACTTAAATAACCTTTAAACATTTAAAACTTGGAATTTAAAATTAACCCTAAATTTAACCTTAGTTATTAAACAATATAATTTTCATTGGAGCAAAAGGTGATATTGCTCATCCCAAGCGGCCCATATCGCTGGCCCCACAACAACATACAGGCAAGTAAATCACGGGGGACGTTTTGCTCTAGCGGAATGACCCATTATATGGGGGAGGTTAGGTACTCAACAAGGCATTTTGCATCCACTGAGAACTTGATTTCTAGGCTAGTTATTAGCCTCTTTCTTAGGTTCTCAATTTTGAGTATAAGGAACAATTGCCTCATTTACTTTGATTCGTATGGTTTCTTCGTTAGTTTTCCTTGATTTACCTATTGAATATGAGAAACTACTTTATTTTCATCTTTGCTTTATTCTTTGAGAAATTTATTTTCTTTATCACCTACATCTTCAGATGTGTCTTCTAATTAGCAAGGAATAGTTTTCTTTTTCAAATGAATATAGCTGGGTTTAAGGTTTTAAATGTCAAGTCATTTTGGTCGGCATGGGTGAAAATTACTATTCCTCGCTATTGGCTCACAAAACATATAGTGACTGTTATTTAAGATAAAAAGAATACTTTATTTAACGAAGAGTGAGACATATTTATATACAAACTAGAGATATATTTTAAGAAACTATAATTAGGCTAATTAATAATTAACCTAATTGATAGATATATTTTAACTACGGTTTTTTACTAAATCCAGTAGGTAACTTTGGGAAATGACGAAATCACGTAGGTAAGTTGAAAAATGACGAAATCACGTATGCTGTACTGATTTTACCCCTGTTACAATCGATTCTTTTACCAGTCGAATCATTTTTTTCATCAGCCGATTTTGATCAAAATCAGCTGATCAATCAATTTCGGGACCTAGAGATCTCAGAATTATATGAAACCAGTTCCTATGTGCTCGTCTAGTTCTTATGATTATATCCATGCCCTCAAACATCAATTTGACCCAATATATTGAGAGCAATGATTTTTTGAACATGAAAAACTAATTCATGTTCAAAAAATCATTGCTCTCAATATATTAGGTCAAATTGATGTTTGAGGGCATGAATATAATCATAAGAACTAGACGAACACATAGGGACTGGTTTTATATCAATCAGAGATAGTTTGCCCATCAAACGATTTTTTTCCAAAATAGATTTTTTAAAAATCCATCATGAACAGTATTATTTTTAAAAAAGTTAATTCGTGTTCAAACGAATACTGCGCTCAATATATTGTGTCAAATTGATGTTTTAGGGCATTTATATAGTCAGAAGAATTAGACGAACACATAGAGACCTAGTTTCATATCATTCCGAGGTCTCTAGGTCCATGAGCTTGTTTCGGCTAATTTTGGCCGAAAACGGCTGATGGACGTAGAGACCTCGGAATGACATGAAATCAATTCCCATGTGTTCGTCTAGTTTTCCTGATTATAAAAATGCCCTCAAATATCAATTTGACTTGATATATTGAGAGCAATGATTTTTAGAATATGAAAATGTGTTCAAAAAATTAATTCGTGTTCAAAAAATCATTGCTCTCAATATATCGGGTCAAATTGATGTTTCAAGGTATTTTTATAATCAGGAGAACTAGAGAAACACATAGGAATTGATTTCATGTCATTCCGAGCTCTCTAGGTCCATTAGCCCGCCTATCAGCCGGTTTTGACCGAAATCGGTTGATGGATGGATTTTTTGAAAATTGATTCGACTGGAAAAAATTAGTCAAATCGATTTCCAATGGACTTTTCAAATAGTTTGGAAATTGATTCGACTTATTTTTTTCTAGTCGAATCGATTTTCGAAAACTCCATCCATCAATCAATTTCGCCCAAAATCGGTTGATGGACCTAGACCTCGGAATGACATGAAATCAATTCCTATGTGCTTGTCTTGTTCTTTTGATTATAAAAATGCCTCAAACATCAATTCGACCCGATATATTGAAAGCAATGATTTTTTAAACCATAGAGTGCTTGGAATCAAGTGAAACCATGTCAAATTGATGAACATAGAGTGCTCGGAATGAAGTGAAATCATATCCTATGAGTTCTTCTGGTTCTCCTGATTATATCTATGCCCTCAAATATCAATTTGACATAATATATTGAGAATAATGATTTTTTGAACACGGATTAGTTTCCGAACACATTTTCAGGTTTAAAAAATTATTGCTTTCAATATATCGGGTCAAATTGATGTTTGAGGGCATTTTATAATAAGGAGAACTAGACAAACACATAGGAATTGATTTCATGTCATTTTGAGATCTCTAGGTCCATCAGTCCGTCCATCAACCGATTTCGGCCGAAATCGGTTGATGGATGGATTTTTCGAAAATCGATTCGACTATAAAAAAATCAGTCGAATCAATTTCCAAACTGTTTTAAAAATCTATCGGAAATTGATTTGACTGGTTTTTTTTCCAATCGAATCAATTTTTGAAAAATCCATCCATCAGCCGATTTCGGCCAAAATCTGCTGATGGACGGGTTGATGGACCTATAGATCTCGGAATGACATGAAATCAATTCTTATGTGTTTGTCTAATTCTCCTGATTATAAAAATGCCCTCAAATATCAATTTGACCCGATATATTGAGAGCAATGATTTTTGGAACATGAATTAACTAGTTCTCCTGATTATAAAAATGCCCTCAAACATCAATTTGACCCGATATATTGAGAGCAATGATTTTTTGAACATGAATTAATTTTTCGAACACAGTTTCTTGTTCTAAAAATTATTGCTCTCAATATATCGGGTCAAATTGATATTTGAGGGCATTTTTATAATCAGGAAAACTAGATGAATACATAGGAATTTATTTCATGTCATTCCGAGGTCTCTACGTCCATCAGCCGTTTTCTGCCAAAATTGGACGAAACCGGCTGATGGACCTAGAGACCTCGGAATAATATGAAACTAGGTCTCTATGTGTTCGCCTAATTCTTCTGACTATATAAATGCCCTCAAACATCAATTTGACATAATATATTGAGCGCAGTGTTCGTTTGAACACGAATTAATTTTTTTAAAAATAATACTGTTCATGATGGATTTTTAAAAAATCTATTTTGGAAAAAATCGTTTGATGGGCAAACGATCTTTGATTGATATGAAATTAATTCCTATGTGTTCGTCTAGTTCTTATGATTATATTCATGTCCTCAAACAACAATTTGACCTAATATATTGAGAACAATGATTTTTTGAATATGAATTAGTTTTTCATGTTCAAAAAATCATTGCTCTCAATATTTTGGATCAAATTGATGTTTGAGGGCATGGATATAATCATAAGAACTAGACGAACACATAGAAACTGGTTTCAAATAATTTTGAGATCTCTAGGCCCCGAAATTGGCTGATCAGTCGATTTTGATTGAAATCGACTGATGAAAAAAATGATTCAACTGGTAAAAGAATCGATTCGACTGAAACAGTAACAGGGGTAAAATCGGTACAGCATACGTGCTTTTGTCATTTTTCAACTTACCTACGTGATTTCGTGATTTCCCAAAGTTACCTACTGGGTTCCGTAAAAAGCCATTTTAACTAATATATATTGTAACAAATATATACATATATGGTAACTAATATATAGATAATACTCCCCAAGTTGGAATAGATATTAATCATACCCAATTTGTTACAAAGATAATCAACCCGAACCCGATTTAAAGCATTTGTGAAGATATCCCTAAGTTCACTGTCTTCACATCCTGTAGAAATCAAGCTTTGTTGAATTTTCTCACGAATAAAATGTCAATCAATTTTAATGTGTTTAGTTTGTTCATGAAACACAGGATTCGATGCAATATGAAGAGCAGTTTGATTATCACACCACAGTTTAGTTGGTACTGAAATTTTATGTCTTTAGTCAAGAGTTAATATAGCCACATTATCTCGCATACAGACTGTGCCATAGCCCTATATCTTGACTTTGCATTGGATTGTGACACAATGTTTTGCTTCTTACTCTTCCACGAGATTAAATTTTCTCAAAAAAAATACAATAACCTGAAGTAAATCTTCTATCCATTTTGGAACATGCTCAATCTGCATCTCAAAAACATTCAATATGAGTGTGCCCTTGATTTTCATATACGATACCAGTCCAGGTGCTCCTTTAAGTAACACAAAATTTGCTCTAATGCTAGCCAATGATGAACGTTTGGAGGTGACATATACTGATTGACAACACTAACCGAATATACAATATCTGGACGAGTTGTGGTAAGATAATTCAACTTCCCAACTGACCTTCGATATCTCGTAGGATATTTAAATAGTTCCCCATCTCTTATGATGTGCATGTTTTAAGTCATTGAAGCACTACAAGGTTTGACCCCCAATTTTCTTATCTTAGTTAATAAGTCGAGGACATATTTTCTCTGAGATAGAAATATATCTTTTTTACTCATAATTTTAACACTTAAGAAATACTTTAGCATCCCCAAATTTTTCGTATGAAATTGAGTATGAATGAAAGATAGAGATAAGATTCTAGTAGTATCACTTGCAGTGACAACAATATCATCCACATATATAACTAATAGAATGATACAAGTTCCTGACTTCTTGTAGAACACAAAATGATTATACGTGCTTTTCATCATATCAAATTTTTTAACAACCTGACTAAATTTTTCAAACCAAGCATGAGGTCTCTATTTCAAATCGTACAAAGATTTTCAAAGACGACAAACTTGCCTTGACTCCTCTTGAGTAACAAAATCAAGAGTTTGCTCCATATACACCTACTGAAGATCACCATGAAGAAAAATATTTTTGATGTCAAGTTAATGTAAAGGCCAATGATGAGTAGTGACCATTGAAATAAACAATCGAATAGATGTCAACTTTGCAATAAGAGAAAAAGTGTCAGAATAATCCACCCCATAGATCTGAGCATAGCCTTTAGCGACAAGACGAGCTTTTAATGACCCATTCGGATTGATTTTAACTATGAATATCCATTTACATCCAATGGCTCGTTTCCCTAAGGTAGATCGACCAAGTCCCAAGTACCATTATCATCTAAAGAATTTATCTCCTCTATCATTGCATCTTTCCAACTAGAGATATGACCTCACTTACAGTTTTAGGAATAGAGATAGAGTCAAGTGAAGCAATAAAAGAACAAGAGGAAGAGACAAGCCGTTATAAGAAACAAAAGTAGGATAAGTACACTGGCGTTTATCTTTGCGTAACACAATAGGAAGATCATCGCTCATACTGGATCTGATGATGAAGTAGTAGGTATAGGATATGAATCTAGAGGGTGACGTCTGGAGTAGGCTTGAATAATAGGAGGCTTGATAGGAGCCGGTTCCGGGATGGGTGCCGAGGATGTGATAGAATACACCAACAAATCATAATTCTCCTTTTGACAAGTCAGAATAG
This sequence comes from Zingiber officinale, assembly GCF_018446385.1. Classification (NCBI taxonomy): domain Eukaryota; kingdom Viridiplantae; phylum Streptophyta; class Magnoliopsida; order Zingiberales; family Zingiberaceae; genus Zingiber; species Zingiber officinale. The sequence continues at coordinate 106,757,243 of NC_055995.1, read as the reverse complement.
GTAAGGACGGGAAATAAGATATCTTCCATGAAGGTAACATCAATTTAGACAAGATATTTGTTAATATTGGAACAATAATATCTATAACTTTTTGAAGATGAGAACAAAAGGAAGATACACTTTAAAGACTTGAGATCTAATTTAGTGACATGTGGACGAATATTTCGAACAAAACAAGTGCTACCAAATATCCTAGGGTTAATAGGAAATGATGACTTATTGGGAAAACAAATTTTATAAGGGATCTCACTATAACAAACAGAGGATGACATGCGGTTAATGAGAAAATATGTTGTAGAATTTGCATCAACTCAAAAAGGTTTGGGAATATTTATTTGAAATAAAAGAGTCCATGCAGTTTCAAGATGTTTATTTTTATGTTTAGCCACACGATTTTGGGATGGAGTATGCCATTTTGACCCATACGATTGGAATAAACTGGACATATACTCCTTAGCATTATCACTTCGCAAAGTACGGATGGATATATTGAATTGAATTTTAATCTCAGTATAAAAGACACAAAACAAAGAAAATAATTCAGAACGATTTTTCATTAAATATAACTAGATTATACGAGAATAATCATCCACAAAAATAACAAAATACCTAAAATTAGGTTTAGATAAAATAGGACAAGGACCATGAACTAACTTAAAAGGAATAGTAGCACGTTTATTTACTCTAGGATTCGAATTAAGATGGTGATGTTTTGCAAACTCACACGACTCACAATTTAATGAAGACATTGTGGACAAAGTTTTTTAACAGAGGGAGAGATGGATGTCCCAAGCTATTATGAGCCTCGAAAGGAGAAGTCACACTCGAGCAAGCCAAAGAATTGGGGAGCGATGTGTCAAGAATGTAGAAGTCTCCATACTTATGTCCTTTATCAATAATCTTTTTCGTCAAAAGATCTTGAAATAAGCAATAATTAGGAAAAATGTGATCCAACAGTTGAGATTACGAGTTAGTTGACTAACAGAGAGCAAATTAAAATATAAATTAGGTAAATGTAAGATAGAGGATAAAGGAAACAAAGGGGTAGGATTGATAATGTTAGACCCACGAACACAAGATGGAGACCTATCAACTAAAGTAACGGTATGAGTATTAGTTTTGGACTGAAAAGTAGAAAATAGACTAGAATTGCTTGTCATATGATCCGTGGCACCAGGTTCAATGACCCATTTGGAGTGTGAAGAAAGAAGACATGCGTTTTGTTTACCTGAATTAGCAATAGCAGTTACAGAGGGAGATGACGACATGAGTGATTCCTGATAGTTTGAGAATTTGGTAAATTCATCTGTAGAAATAAGGATTGATTTATCAGAGACATTATTAGTGAACACAATATGGGCAAATGTTTTTGTTGATTTTTATAGTGAAGCTTTCTACACTCAAACTTTGTATGACCTGACTTACGATAATAATTACACACAATTCCACCAGAATTCAAGTTTGAAAGTCTTGAGAGCCTCTTCCTTTGCTTCCATTGTGACTAGTTGATCTTCTAGGCACATAATTAGTATTGCAACTTACCAAGGCACCACTAAGCGGAACAGATGTAGTACTTTCTGTACAGAGAATACGATTAAATACATCTTGTAGAGAAGAGACCTTAGAATCAAAGAGAACTTGTGACTTAACAGACTCAAAGTCAGGAGATAGCCTAGCAAGGAAGCTCATGACATCCATATGCTCTCGTTAGAATTGTTGAACCTTCTCATATATCTTTTTGAACGCCATAGAATAATTGATCAGAGGCCAATCTTGTTTTTCCACACGATAAAAGGCTTTTCAAACCTCATACATGTGGGAGAGATACCCTTTTCCAAAGTACAAAAATTTCAAATAATCCATCAGTTCTTTAACTTGATTGATCGAACCAATTATCTCACTATCAATACAATTTCGAATATGAAGGAATTAGCGAGCATCCTCTCTAAGCCATGTTTGTTTTGTATCTATCGTTAGGAGGATCATCAATCAAATGACCATCTTTATCAATACTTCGTAGATAAAGACAAACAATCTTACTCTAATCTAAATAGTTCGAACCATTTAACTTATGGCCCGTGATCTTAGACATCACGGGAACTACATCCGTCACAATAGATGACTTATTCTCAACCATAAGCTTTTATCCCACAGGAGAAGGACGATCAACCAAAACGCAGCGACTGTGGGAAGAGAAAACGCAGCAACAGGGGATGGAGTGTTTGGGAAGAAGCAGAAACAGAGGATTTCTGAAAATGTGAAAGAGCAACTATCTTCTGCTAAAGAAGAGGTTGAAAATAAAACGTGCACGGCTTAATATGGAAGACAGAAGCAGAAAATAAAATGGAGACAGAAGCAGAAAACTAATTTGGTGAAAGATGAGCTTACGGCTAATCCAAACAGCAGAAAACGCATGCAGTATGCATCTGCATCTGTTTCATTGGAACCAAGAAGTATGAGAAAGGATCTCTAGCTTGTGCCAGAAAGAGAAAACACAGCAAGGAGAAGAGAGAACACAGCAACAGGAGAAGAGATGTGCGCGGAAGAACTGGGCAAAAGCAAAAACAAAAGCAAAAGGTGAGAACATGCGGCCGGAAGAACTGGGCAGAGAAAGTGAGGTAGATAAAAAATATTAAAAAGGGCAGTCCGGTGCACGAAGCTCCCGTCATGTGGGGTACTGGGGAAGGATCCATTCTACGCAGTCTTATCCTGCTTTTTGTAAGAGGCTGTTTCCAGTATTCGAACCCGTGACCTTTTGGTCAGATGGCAACAACTTTACCGTTGTGTCAAGACTCCCCTTCATAAAAAATATTAAAGAAGCTTGATAATCAAATAAGAACCTGCTGTTTTATGTCTGTTGTCAATGCATCCTCCTCGCTGCCCTTGCTGTTACCTCTTCCTAAATTAGTGAACCCCATTGACGTGTGGTTTAGAATAGTGTTGGTATGTTTCTACAACCAATTCTATCAATCTTGGTAATAATTAATAATGCTCACTCATATGAGAGAATTGATCTATTACTTTGTTCTGCCCAACTAGTCTCAAACTGTTTAGTTCATCTATTTAACCTTATAAAGTAGGTGTATTGGTTCACAATTTAATGTGTTTTACTTGTGATGGTCTCACTTAATGCTTAGGTCCTCATCAAGATCCAAAGTCTAGTCCATAATTCATAATCATCCTTAAATTAACATGTAATGCCTAGTGGTCCTTCCATCTTAATACATGCATTTCTTTTCAAATACATCATCAAACCTACGATAAAGTTTGATGTATTACCAATTTTAACGAAACTTTTAGATGAACTTTCTTTTCTTATTAACTTTATTGTCCCAATCATTAGCCCAAATATGTTTACTCTAAGTTATGGTGAGTTGCTAATCAAAGCTTATAAATCTCCTTTAATATTGCTCTAGTTATCAAGTGCGACTACTACACTAGAATGCCATACAATCTCTTGGAACCAGAGAGCAGTAACTTTTACACTCACGTGGGGTATGCTGCAACTATTGAAGACGTTAGCTAAAATTGTGCATTTGGCTCCATAACAAATATAGTTTTTCTATGTTAGTTCAATTGCTTATTTATTTTGAGTTTTTCTGTTAGGATGCTAATTATTTTCAGATTGACTATTGAGTTATTGATTATAACTTAGCGGAGCATAAAGTTAAATTTCTTATGATATTATGCAGAACCATTAGATTGTGCAGGGTAAAAGATCCCATATAACTGTCTCCTTACATTGATTATAGGATGTATTTGCTGCTGAAAGGAAGAGGGCTAAATTGCTTAATTTCTCTATTGCGTATGGCAAAACTCCTCTTGGAATTTCTCATGATTGGAAGGTAATACCTGAGTAGTGTGAATATCCATTTTATTTTGGTTGATTACCTAATTTGATCATCTATGAAGCATTTGTCCCTGTATTACTTTGTGAATAGATTCCCATTAGGGAAGCTGAAGAGACAATCAATTTGTGGTACAAAGGGAGGGAAGAGGTTTTGCATTGGCAAAATCAACAAAAAATGGAAGCTAGAAATAACAAATTTGTCAAGACATTACTTGGGCGATCACGCCATTTTCCTTCTTTGGTGAATGCTGGAAATGCTCAGAGGGCTCACATTGATCGAATGGCTATTAATACTCCAGTTCAGGTATTTTTCCCTATCTTAGTGTTTAGTATATCCTTGGATGATTTATATGGAAGAAGGATATTGAAACCTTTATCCTTTTCTTGGAAATTTTCTCGTAGAAACAACTGATTGGTTTTTCCCTGTATCATTTCCTAAATGTTAGGGAGATTAATATACTGATAAAAGTGGCTTGAATTGACATCAAGGTGAATCCTTACAGATGTACCATTTGTGAGGAAAAAAAAACATCTATGCTCCATTTTTGAAATACTGGACAATTTAATATTTCATAGTTATCACCTCTTGAAATGGAATTTTATTTTATGTGGGCTCAAGAACTTTCGACAAGGGCAATATCTTACTGTTAGTTTCTTCCAAAGGACTATAAAACGGTTGATTAAGATGGCAAAAGTAGTGTAAAAATGATAAAAATGTTTATTGATGAAATATTCATTTACAATATCCATTACTAGTGTTGTAAATGTGACGGTAAGCGGTGGCGGGGCGGTCAACGACCGCCTATCGCCTAGGCGGTTGATTTATTTATTTTTAACACTTTTTTATAAATAATAATATAAATAGTCATCATTTTTTATGTAATATATATAATTAAGTGATGTATATGTATAAATAAGCTTCATACAATACAATACAATTTATATAGGTACAAATAAATATATAAATGCAACTAACAATATAATTAATAAAGATTCATCACCATATTAATATTAAAAAAGTAATATCATTACTTTTACCAAAAGTCTAAGTTTAAAATTCAAAGTTTCAATTCAATACGATAACAAACCAACAAGGACTAGATTAAATATAACTAATCTTCTAAATCCTCTCCACATGCACCATCAACTCCATTCGTAATTTGATCATCGAACTCAAAATCAGCATCTTCATTCTCCTTCTCCGATGTATCTAAATCCTCATCAAGTTCTCTAATAAGGATCTTCCTTGTACTCTTCCTTGGTTGTAGTACTTCATTCACTCCCAAGGCCTCCACCATCATTCTCCAAGTAAGTTTCGAACCCAGTTCGACCTCATCTTCATTACCACCATCAACAAGCCAACCTTGAGCTTTACTAGCATGAGAGGCTAGAAGCAAATATCTGCCTATTTCTCTTTTACTCTTCTTCATAAGATTGACGTTGAATTTGACATATACAAGTTTATTCAATCTTGATATCTCGAGTTTGTTCCTCTTCTTAGTATGTATTTAAACAATTAGAAAATTATTAAAAATTAATAAAATGCAAGGATAGATAACATAATTTATGAATACTACTTACCCCTTCAAATCGAGTATAATTTTTTCATACCCTGATGAACTACTTGTCAAAGAAAGAAATTTCATTGCTACTTTTTTTTGTATGTTTGAAGTGTCGCCACCATAATTGGACCACCATCCAACACTTTAAAAAAGTAAAGAGGCAAAAAAAAATAATAATAAACCAAAAAATAGGTAAAAGAGACATGCATGTTAGTGAATAGAAATAAAGGAAAGAGATGTATCCGAATTAAAGTCATGGTACACATCCACCTTCTCATATGTTGCGACCGCCATTTTTCTTCCAAAGTTTTCGGATTTACTCAATTGCTTCAATAATTCATCGTTAGAAATGGTGGATCGCATGACCTCGTTAATGAGAAAAATTCTCTAAACACAATTCAAGAACTTATTCATAACATTAGTGTCATTTTGTATGCTTGGATCTTTGAATTAAAAAACCAGATTCAACAAGTAAGCGACACGATACAAAGGACTATCAAGTCTATCTTTAGATTTCTCATCAATAATCTTCAAAATAGGGGTGACATTTTCTTCCTTTGTGAATGTCTTTCTAATTTCTTCCTTGACTTGTTTAAGTGTACCAAATAAAAAGGGCGTTGAAGGTTTTTTGTCACTGTCAATAAGGCGTAAAACTTTCACTAAAGGGGTGAAAACATTCAAATCCAAAGAAACACCATTCCAAAAAGAGATATTGGTTACGTTGCCTCTTTCCCCTTCATACTACTTAATTTTGTTTTGCTCCACTCTGATGTAAACATAAGTCTCAATTGATATTTCTTGTTTTGAGACTTTCTAAGGTCAAAAATGAAGTAACAAATCTAATCACCTTGGACTTCACAATATCCCTCTTCTTGGTATATTTCCTTATAATAACCAAAGTTCTATGATGTGCATAGATGAACATTGATAGGCCCTTTGCTTTCGTAAGCATACCGTTAAACTTGGATAGCTTTCTAATTGCTTCAAGTATGAGGTTGATTGTATGAGTCGCACAAGAGGTTAAAAAATTTGAGGTTGTGTAACATTCAACAATTCCACCGTCGTCATATTGTTTGTCGCATTGTCCATCACTACTTGAACAACATGTTGAGAACCAATTTCATTAATGTATTTTCCCACAAACTTGAAGATGTAAGCCCTGGTGTGTGCCTCCATGGATTCTTCAATAGAACCAAGAAAGTGCCTAATTTGCAATTAACACATAAATTCATAATGCTTCTCCTCTTGCGATCCGTCCATACATCGGTCATAATTGAATATCCATTTTTCATCCACTCTACTTCATGCTGTTTTAGAAATAATTTGGTCCTCTCAACTTCTTGCTTTAAAAGTGGCTCTCTTAGAAGATATTGACTTGGAGGTTTGTAGCCTGAGTCGAATGAGTCGAATTGGCCAACCGTCTCTACAAATTATCAAAATCTTTGATTGTAAATTGTATGAAAAGGAATCCTCGCCTCATAAATCCATCTTGCAAGGTACTCATGCACATCATTTGTAAACTTTAACTTCAATACATCATTTATGTTTTGTTGTCTTGCCTTTGTTGGGCCGATTGCGGATGCCCACTTATCAATAAGCCTGAGGTGCTTTGACTTCTTTTTAGAAGAATCTCCCTCTACTTGACAATCATCATCGTGTACTTCAGCATCTATATTTACTTCCGCCCTTTCTTAGCATTTATCCTATCTTAACAATTTATATGTCTACTACTACTTCTATATATTCTACCTTTATTTAGTCTAAAACCTTTTACTTCCAGCGTTTCCAACCAAGATTCAAGCTTATCATTTACTCTTTCACATGTCTTATCGATGAACGCAAGGACGCAAGGTCATCTGCAAACAAAATGCACCTTGGTAACGTGTCTATTGAGTTCATTCATGACTAGTGTAAACAAAATATGAATTTAAAGTTAATCTTTGATATAACCCTATCTTTATTTTTCAAAGTAATGAGTGAAGCCAACAATATGCTTGTGTCTACAACTTGATACAAAAAAAAAGGAAAAAGAAACATCTATAAAATAGCTTAAGCGAGAGAGAAAAATAAGGATCTCACCTAAAGAAGATTCATTAAAGATGAATCCAATTGCATACCTAATGAAGGATGAGGAAATAAAGAAGCAATGGAATAAGTATTTTCATTAACTTTTAATGAAGGTTTAGTAACCAACTTAGCTTAAAAAATTTAAGTAGGTAAAAAAATATATGAAAAATTAAATTTTTATTAGAAAATTTAAAATTCACATTAAATGAGATGTAAAATAGAAAAATGATTGGATTAGATGATATTTTAATTTAACATGATGTTGAAAATGAATAAAAAGTTGATTAGTGGAGGATAAGTACTCTATTCCCTTATATAAAAATAAAGAAGACATACAAATATTGTGCGAATTATAGGAGCATCAAAAGTTGATTAGTGGAGGATAAGTACTCTATTCCTCTATTAATTATTCAATAATGAGTCATACGATGAAATTTTGGGAAAGTGTGATGGAAAAAAGACTAAGGAGACCAAAATGATAGAAAAGCAATTTGGATTTATATTTGAAAGGTTAACAATAGAAGTTATATATCTTCTTTTACAAGTGATTGAAAAGTTTCTCGAAAAGAAGTTTTACAGATGATATCCGTTGATCTAAAAAAAACTAATGATGGAGCGGAATTTATTGTAGAATTCTAGAAAAGTATTAGCGTAACATATATTGGAATAATTAATAATATACACGAGGATTTAATAATATAAAATTAGATATGAATATGTATTCTTGTTGCACTAACATCAAAATGAATAATATTATTATACTATTAAATGAATATTATATTACTTTTTATATATATGCATATTAAAATTATTTTAAATAAACTATAATTCATTTAACATATTGTATTATTTTTTATTTCAATTTTTAGTCACGAGCTGCTATGATTCTTAATATGAAAATTCACCTAAGTAATTCATAATGTGAACCTCCTTTTAACAACTATGAGTTCATAGGTTCTTGAACTAATCAACCTAGGATACATCAAAGACCTAAGTGACTTTAATGAAATCATTTTAACCAAGGTGCAATTAAAATTGAATCACTGACGTTAAAGTAGTAGTAGTATAGGTGCAATTACGTCATTCAAACTGGTATTATGATCCATGGTTTAAAGTGCCATGCCGGGACGGTTGAAATGGGCGAAACATCTCGTTCCGCTTGGCGCCTGACACCGGCATCAGACCCATAACAGTTGCGACGTGTTGCACGACCCCGTGGTTGCAGCCGAGAGGTTGCTCGACCCCGAAATAGCAGCGAAGGGGTCGCATAACCCTTTCGTTGTCGCCGCGGAGGCGTCGCGCCACCTTGCGGCCGCTGCAGAGGGGTCACACGACCATCGCAGTCATGTCGGAGGAGTCACCCAATCCCTGCAACCATGGCTGAGGAGTCACGCAACCCCGCGATAACACCGAAGTTGTGCGAGCTTGGGAGTGGTGTCGGATTTCAGATTTTTTTAAATTAAACTTAGATTAATTATTTTATTCAACTCCTAGCTACGATGGAAATAATCTAAAAAGGCTTTATTAAATTCTAATAAAATTATCTAATTAATTTTATATTTCATTTATTTTAATTTAAAAATTATAATAAAATTTTTATTTATTTATTTATTTTTATATCTTTTTATTTTTAAAAAATTGTTTTTTATATATTTTTTATTTTTAAAAATATTTATGTTAAATATTTTATTTTTTAATTAATATATTTTATATTTAAAAAGAAGGGGAGCCTTGGCGCAACGGTAAAGTTGTTGCTTTGTGACCAAAAGGTCATGAGTTCGAATCTTGGAAACAGTCTCTTGTAAAAAGCAAGGTAAGACTGCGTACAATGGATCCTTCCTCGGGACCCCGCATAGCGGGAGCTTCGTGCACCGGGCTGTCTTTTTTTTTTTATATTTTATATTTAAAAAATACCGAAACTATATTGGCACAACATGATACAGTACCGAAATTGTATCATTCCGATCCAGGACCGAAACCTCGGTACGAGTCGAAATTTTAAACCTTGCTATAATCCATTCACTTTGCCAGTGGTTCCAGCATTACTTTTTCCTATTCTCTTAGTCATCCTTTTGATTCATGATCCTTAAGTCACTTAGTCTAAGTTAATTGTGATATTTAAATTTTTTATTATGAACTAAATACACATGTTTTTTACTTATGAAATTTTATGTAATGATAGATTCTTCAGTGTGCTTCACAAAGCATCATCCATCAAATCATATGTGCTTGTTACCTCTTAAAGGAATGTGTTGATGAATCAATATTTTACTTAATATAAGGTATTTTGTTACATAAATCCGTCAATGCCAATCCCAAGCTTGGATAAAAAATGACAAGGGTTGCGTGTTAGATTGTCTGTAGCGTTAATTTTTAGACAAATGTTTAGTGAATGGATCCATCAAACTATTGTGCTAATGTTAGATCCTTCGCTAGAAGGAACTCGTTGTAGGGTCCAACTGTAAAGTCTTGATAAGGCTTGCTACGTCTCTATGAGAACTTTGATGTAGTGTTAAATATTTAAGAGGTTTCACATCATATGTTGGATAAGAATAAATATAATAGGAAAATTAGTTGTCTAAGATTTGAAATATGAAACCTAGTAACACTTATTAGTAAAGTAATGGAGTTAGTAGACATGATGATTATGAGAAAAATTAACATTTTATGTGTACAAGAAACAAAATGGGTAGAAGAGAAGACAACGATCATAAAGAATTTGAGTTTTAAGTTATGGTACATAGGAATGAGTAAAACAATAAATGAAGTAGGATAAAATAGTAGTAGTATAAAAGGGGATATGATTATAACCTCAAGATATTAGCGATGAAAGAAATTGTTAATGCAATTAGCATATATGCACGTTAAGTAGGATTAGAAGAAGACACCAAATCTAAGTTTTGGGATGATCTAGATGAGGTATTACAAAATATTCTACCAATCGAAATGATTGGAGATCTAAATGGATATGTAAGAGTGAAACATGAGGAATATGATAGGGTCCATGGAGATTATGAGTTTGTAACAAGAAATGAAGAAGAAAAAATTATATTGAATTTTGTGATTTTATATAACTTTATATTATCTAATACGTTTTTTTTTTAAAAAGAAGAACACTTAGTTACGTTTAAAAGTGAAAAAAATAGGTCGTAAATCGACTTTCTTATGGTTAGGAAGAAGGATAGAAAGATTTATAATGATTGCAAAATCATTCCTTAAGAAAACTTAACTATCCAACATAACTTAGTAGTATTGAATATTCTCCTTAAATATAATATCAATAGGAGGAAAATGTGCACAACTTCTAAAATCAAGTAGTGAAAGTTAAAGGATGAAAAACAAAACATTTTTAAGGAGAGGGTAGGAGTACAAGTATTAAGAGAAATCCACAACGACTCGAATATGATATGGGATAAGATGATATTAAAGTTGAAAATACTAGCCAAAAGTATACTCAGTGAGTCAAAGGGACGTGCACTATTGAATAAAGAGTCTTGATGGTGAAATGAGAAAGTATAGGAATAATGGAAAAACGAACAACCTATAAAGTATTATATACTTGTAAGAACGAGGAAAATTTTAAAAAATATACAATAGCTAAGAAAGAGGCTTAGAAAGCCGTGATTGATGCCAAAAATGGAATTTTTGAACTCGTATATTGAAAATTGGATACAAAAGAAGAGGAATTTGAACGCTTATATTGAAAATTGGATATAAAAGAAGAGGAAAAGAACATTTATAGAATAGCTAAAGTGAGAGAAGAAGACAAGAGATCTTATCAAAATAAGATTTATTAAAGATGAATATAATAGGATACCGTCGAACAGCTATGAACAACTTTCACAACTTGTACAGAATAAATAGCTATGTCGAACAACTTGTACTGAATAAATAGTTGTGTCGAATAGCTGTGACAGTTTGAACACCTATAAATAGTAATAGCCGTGAGAACATAGTAGGAAATCAAGGGATGCAGTTAGAAAGATATTAATTTCATATGTACAAAATAATTAGTTTCTTATTCTCTCTTATTGTAATTTTGTATAAATGAGTATTCTCATTCTGAATGTAATACAATTTGGAGACATCAATTCTTTCCACATGATATCAGAGCATTAAGCCTTCATTGCTAATTCTTTGCTTCTGTATTTCTTCATCATGGCCAATTCTGCATTTCCTAGGTGGATTCAACAAAATAGAAATTGAGAAACTTTGAGGATTGTTAGGTTATCTTAATAAATCATCTGGCGTGTGCTCTTTTATTCTCTTATGTATTTCCTCACTTTTTTTTTTTGTATGAATACCTCAAACAGTTTTTTTGATAACTCATGGATAATAGCTATGTCGAACAACTTGTACTGAATAAATAGTTGTGTCGAACAGCTGTGACAGTTTGAACACCTATAAATAGTAACAGCTGTGAGAACATAGTAGGAAATCAAGGGATGCAGTTAGAAATATATTAATTTCATATGTACAAAATAATTAGTTTCCTATTCTCTTTTATTGTAATTTTGTATAAATGAGTATTCTCATTCTGAATGTAATACAATTTGGAGATATCAATTCTTTCCACATGGTATCAGAGCATTAAGCCTTCATTGCTAATTCTTTGCTTCTGTATTTCATCATGGCTAATTCTGTATTTCCTAGGCGGATTCAACAATATAGAAATTGAGAAACTTCGAGGATTGTTAGGTTATCTTAATAAATCATCTGGCATGTGCTCTTTTATTCTCTTATGTATTTCCTCACTTTTTTTTTTTGTATGAATACCTCAAACAGTTTTTTTGATAACTCATGGATAATAGACTCCGGTGTCATGGACCACATGACTCTCAATTCTCAAAATTTCAACATTTATAACCCCAGTCCAAGTAACAGAAAAATTGTAGTAGCCAATGGATCTTTAGCGACTGTTGGTTTTGGAAATGTTCACCTTACCCCTAGCCTTATCCTTAAAAACGTCCTTCATGTACTAAAACTGTCTCCAACCTTGTTTCCATTCAAAAATTAACTACTAAACTTTATTGTCATGCCATTTTTTCCCCTTATTGTGTTTTCCAACATCAGGACTCGGGGAGGAGGATTGGACTTGCTAAGAAACATAGTGACCTTTACTACCTTGAATTCACTAAGAAGAATAATTTATCTTTGTCCTTTAATAGTTTTTCCAATAAAGATAACATTTGGTTGTATCACAAACGTTTTGGTCATTCCTCTTTTAGAGTTTTAATCCTTCTAATATTCCCATATTTCTAGAGCTCGATGATTTATCTCCTTAATTGATGATTGTACTCGGGTTACATGGTTATTTTTCCTTATACAAAAAATCTGATGTCAGTATTATTATTCCTAATTTTCATTCAATGATTCAAAATCAGTTTGGAGTGAAAATCAAAAGCTTTAGGACTGATAATGCTAGATATTATTTCAACCAAACCTTATCCTCTTACTTTCAATCTTAGGGGATTATTCATGATTCGTCTTGTGTTGATACACCTCAACAGAATGAAATAGCAAAAAGGAAAAATGGACATTTACTCAACGCTACTCATGTCATTCTTTTCCAAAATAATATCCCTAAATTTTATCGGGGAGAGACTATTCTTAATATCACATACATGATAAACAGACTTCCCTCATGTGTCTTAGATAATAAGAGTCCTATGTAACTCCTCAATAATTTTTATCCGTATTTCCGAGCCACAAATGGACTTACTCCTAGGATTTTTGGGTGCATTGCTTTTGTCTATATCCATGGTTCACTACGAGGTAAACTAAATCCTCATGCCATCAAATGTCTTCCTTGGATACTTATCCACTCAAAAAGGGTAGAAGTGTTACCACCCTTCATCTCAAAAGTTTTACATCTCCATCGATGTTACCTTTTTTGAACATACCTTGTTCTTCTCCAAGTCTTATCCCCAGGGGAGATTTCAGTGACAAAAGATAGCATTTCTGAGTCATTTGAACTCATTAACACTTTTGATCTTCCTCCTACTCAAGTTCGTACCGAATCACCTTCTATTCCTATTCCATCTAGAGAGTCACCTCTTCCTTTCCATCTAGTGTTTATTGTGATACTCTAAGGGTGCGTTTGGTTCAAGTTATCATGTATAACCTTGGTTATGTGATTACTTGGTAATCACATAACCAAGTTTATAGGGAATAAAACATAACCAAATGTTGTTTGGTTCAGCCTAGGTAATGCAACAAAAACTTGTTTGTTTGAAGGTTTTAATGAATAACTTAATTTAACGTTTTACTATATTACCCTTAGTTACAAAATCAACCATATATATCTTTTAAACTTAACGTTTTTTTTAAAAAATTTTCTTTTTCACATTTTTTTCTTTATTTTTATGTGTTTTTTTTTATTTTTTTCCATTTTTTTTAAATTTTTTAAAATTTTTAAAACTTTTTTTATTTTTTATAATTTTTAAAAGGTTTTTAATTTTTTTAAATCTTTTTTAAATTTTTTACTTTTTTTTTTAAAATTTATAATTTTTTTTTCTATTTTTTATTTTTTATGTTTTTTATTTTATTTTTTCTATTTTTCTATATTTTTAATTTTTTTTACATTTTTATTATTTTTTAATTTTTTTACGTTTTTCTATTTTTATATTTTTTTTATGTTTTTTTATTTTTTCCATTTTTTTATTTTTTAAATTTTTTTACATTTTTTCCTATTTTTTTAATTTTATAATTTTTTATGGTTTTTACATTTTTTATGTTTTTAAAAAAGATTTTTATTTTATTTATTTTATTTTTTATTTTTTTCTTTACATTTTCTTTTTTCACATTTTTCTTTTATTCGAGGGTATTTTGGGTAAAATTTTTTTGTTAACTACGGAATCAAGAAAAACCTTAGTTTTTCGAGATTTTCCGATTCCGGATTGCATGCCCCTTTTGCTGACGTATCGGGCATGGAATATTACTCGGGAATCATCCATTACCTAAACCAAACAGGGTTTTCGTTGATAACTTTAGATGGATAACCAAGGTTATCAAGGATAACCCCCAACCAAATGCACCCTAAGTATTCCTCAAGTGTATTCAAGGAGAAAGGCAACTCCAAAAGCGATATAAGTCTAAGAACCTCAACCACAAACCTCCGACCCTGATACTTGGATCATGGTAAGATCTAATAGATAGTCTTGACCTTCCCATTGTTGTTAGAATAAGTACTAGAGAATACACTAAACACCCTCTCTACCCTCTATCTCACTATGTTTCTCTTAAACATCTATCACTAACTCACAAAAGATTCATTGTGAATCTAAATACTATAACTATTCCCAAATACTGTTTCTGAGGCATTGTAAAAAAGAGAATGGAGGGATGCCATGAGGGAGGAAATGGATGCGTTAGAAAAGAATAAGACATGGAAGGTTGTTGAGAAGCTAAAGGGGAAGAACATTGTGGATTGTAAGTGGATTTTTATACCAAAATACAAAGCAGATGGATCTCTTGAGAGATATAGAGTTAGGTTGGTGGCAAAAGGTTATACTTAGACTTATGAGGTAGATTATCAGGAGACCTTTGTTCCAGTTACAAAAATGAATACTACCATAGTTGTACTATCTTTGGTTGCACAGTTCGACTGACAACTCTTACAGTATGATGTGAAGAATTCATTTTTCATGGAGATTTAGATGGAATTTATATAAACCTCCCACTAGGATTTGCAAGGGATAATGGTAACATAGTATGTAAATTGCAGAAGACTCTTTAGGGTCTAAAACAATCTCTCTACCAAAGGAATATTTATTTCTCAGTAGAAATATATAACTGATCTTTTAGCTGAAATAGGGAAGATGGGGTGTACGACGATTTCTAGTCCAATGGATCCAAATCACAAGATAGGAGAAGCTAAGTAAGAACCAACTGTGGACAAAAGGATGTATCAGAGGTTGGTTGGTAGGCTCATATACCTTGTCACACTCGTCCAGACATAGCATATGCTGTGAGTGTTATTTGCCAATTCATGCATGATCCAAGAGAATCTCACCTTCAAGCTGCTTACCTAGTATTACATTACTTGAAAGACACTCGGGAAAGGGAATTTTGTTCAAGAAAAATAAGACGCTAGCTTTAGAAGCTTATACAGATGCAAGACTATGCAGGTTCTCTAGTGGATAAAAGATCAACTAGACGATATTGTCCTTTCCTTGATGGTAATCTGGTGACATAGAGAAGTAAGAAACAAAATGTGGTGGCAAGATCATCTGTAAAATCAGAATTTAGGGCCATTGCTCAAGGATTAAGTTGAAGATTATTCTGGATGATTTGAAAATCAAAGGGAAATGCTCCAAGAAACTCTATTGTGACAATAAGTCAGCTACCAATATTGCTCATTATCCTATTCAACATCATCGAACTAAGCATATTGAAATTGATAGACATTAAAAGATTAGTGTGTATGTCTTATGTCCCTTCAGAACTACACTTGGCTGATGTGCTCACAAAAGGACTGAACAGTTCTAGATTTTATGATCTTATAGTCAAGCTGGGAATGGAAAACATCTATTCCTCAGCTTGAGAGGGAGTGTTGAACCGCTGTGAACTTTCACAGCTTGTACAAAATAAACAACTCTCTTGTATAGAATAAACAACTCTCTTGTACAGAATAAACAACTGCGTCGAACAACTGTGACAGTTTGAACAGTAACTGTTACTGTGAGCACATAGTAGGAAATTAAGGGATGTAGTTAGAAAAATATTAATTTCCTATGTACAGAATAATTAGTTTCCTATTCACTATTAGTTTCCTATTCTCTTATTGTAATTTTGTATATAATGGGTATTCCCATTCTGAATGTAATACAATTTGGAGACATCAATTCTTCCCACAGATATTATTAAATGATGAGGAAATAAAAGAGCGATGAAAGAGGTATTTTTATAAACTTTTTAATAAAGATTTAAATCACCATAACTTAAGTAATTTAAGTAGGGCAAATGAGTGTAAAAATTAAAATTTTTATTGTAGAATTCAAACTCCAGAAGTAGAATAAGCTTTAAATAGGATGCAAAATGGAAAGTTAGTTGGACTAGATAATATTTTGATAAAGATATGAAAGTGTTTAAAAAGATAAGATATTGAATGACTTATAAAGTTATTCAACCTGATATTGAAAATTAAAAGAAATACTTGATGAATGGAGGATAGGTACTCTAGTTCCTTTATATAAGAACAAAGAAAAAGTGTAAAATTGTACAAATTATAGGGGTATTAAACTAATGAGTCAGACTATAAAAAAAAGACTAAAGAAGGAGATCACAATAACTGAAAATCAATTTGGATTTACGTCTGAAACATTGATAATAGAAGTAGAAATTATACATCTTAAGTAACTAATTGAAAAATATCAAGGACAGAAGTAAGATTTACACATAGTATTCGTCAACCTAGAAAAAACTTATATTATATAGAGAATTCTAGAAAAGGGAGTGTTAGTGTAGTGTATATTAAGCTAATTGAGTATATGTACGAGGATGTAATAAAAAGAGTGAAGACTTCAGGTCGATTAACCGAAATGTTTCTTATAAAAATAGGATTATATTAAGGATCAACCCTACGTCCCTATATTTTTATAGTAATCATCACTAGACACATCTAAGATTTGGTACCATGGTACATGTTTGTAGATGATATTATTTTGATAGATGAAACATGCGAAAGAGTAAATGTTAAACTTGAATCTTGGCGGGAAATGATAGAATTGAAAGATTTTAGATAAAATATATAAAATTTAAGTTTAGCAATATTAGACATAATGAGACAATTGCTTAGATAGGAGATGACGAGTTGTTTCTAACTAAGAGATTTAAGTATTTTGGATCATTTTTGTAGAAGGATGGAATGGAGGGGTTGAGAGAGATGCTACATAAAATACAAGCTGGTTGAAATGGAAGAGAGCGTTAGATGTTCTTTATAATCATAAAGTAGCTTTAAGACTTAGGAATATTTTTTAAAATGATGGCTAGACTTGTTATGTTATATGGAATTGAATGTTGGTTGAGTCGAGCATACGAGTAGAAGATGAGAGTTGTAGAAATGAGGATGTTGAGGTGGATGTGCAGATATACAAGAATGGACTGGATAAGAAATGAAAATATTAGAGAGAAATTGTAGTGACATCTATTGAGGGAAAACTTCGGAGACACATTTAAGATGATACAAATATATACTTAGACGACCAATAAATGTTCCAGTTAGGTAACGTGAAACACAAATGTGCATATCAAACGAGGAAGAGGAAGATAAAAAGACTAAATGATATAGTAGGAGATAGAGCCCGACTTAAAAGAATCCATATAGTCGACCTCACCTAGTGGTATAAGGCTTGGTTGTTATTGTTGTAGTATTAGGAATTTTGTTACATGTGTACCTAACAAGAAATGTAATTTCTTCTTCGCACTATCTTATTAATCATGTTCCTTCTGCATATTTTGTTATCTTGCATAAGTTGTTCATTTATCACTTGAGTTTGTTTGTTTGTCTGCATTTTTGAAATCTTGGTCCTGTTTGTTGCATCTTTCTCAGTTACTCTCCCTTGTAAAAGTGCTATAAGTGGTAAAGGGTTGGTTGTTGTTGTAATAGTATCAATATTTTGTTACATGCGTACCTAATAAGAAATGTAATTTCTTCTTCACACTATCTTATTAATCATGCTCCTTCTGCGGATTTTGTTATCTTGTATAAGTTGTTCATCTATCACTTGAGATTGTTTGTTTATCTGCATTTTTGAAATCTTGGTTCTATTTGTTGTATCTTTCTCAGTTACTCTCCCTTGTAAAAGTGCTATAAGTGTTTGAATCAGTCTCTTTCCATTCTTATAGCTTTTGTTATATTCTTTAAGATTTTATTTTATTTTTTGGACTCTACCATTGTCCCTTGATCCATACCACTTCTACACCAACTACGCTAATCTCCCCACAGAGACTTCCACTACTCTTCCTTCAAATGATGTATTGTGAGAGGAGATCTCTAACTTTTTAGCCTCCATCAACAACTACATCCATACATCCTGTATTGTGAGAGAAGGAGATCTCTAACTTTTTAGCCTCCATCAACAACTACATCCATACATCCTATGACATTAGTACCTTCTCCATCTCTATTTGAGATTGACTTACCTATTGTTGATAGAAAACGTAGGCCTACTCCCATATTATCAATTTCGCCAAAAAATTTAAGTCCAACTTTATTTGTGTTTCCCTTATCTTTGTCATTTGTCTGTTCGTGATATGAAGCACTTGGAGATTCCAATTGGAAGTTAGATAATAGGTAAGATATTTTCCCTGGTAAGATGAACGTAGAAATATCTTCCTCTACACCTTTTTTTTTTCATTGGATGTTTATAGTTAAGTGCATGGTTTTCGATGTTGAGCTGTGTTGGCTGACACAAGTACAATTTACCATTTAACTCATTGATGGACACACAAGATGACTTCGGCATCAGCATGTGACAGAATGATGAAACAGAGAGAAGAGAAGCCAAGGGAAAGAAGGCAGAAAGCAGAAGGCATAAGAAGAAGAAGAGATGCACTGTATTAGAAAGGAAGAGAAGGGAGGAGATGAATTCCTGAGCAGTAGTGGGTGGGCAATAGCAGGAGGCGACTCTACGTGAAGACTGTGACTTGCTGGTGGAGGAATCCAGGAGAGAAGCATAGAGAGACGGGAAAATAATTCTTAACCTTTTAATAATGCCACTAAATTAAATACGATTGAACCTAAATATCTTATATATAAATTTAGTTTAGCTTTAACCCTGTTAAAATAAGTCCAAATTTAGCTTAATTTGAATGCGGTGAGATCGACATGACTTTAAATAACTTTCACTCATCCCTAAACACAAAATATTAGATCGATTTGGCTTAATTAATTACAACAACTAAGCCTTATCCCACTAGGTGAGATCGGTTATATTTGACTTAATTTAAAATGTGAACATTTTAAATAGGATAAACTTTAGTAGTTAATATATGTGTGTGTGCGCGCAATGAGAAAATTAGGGTTTGATGAGATGATGTTGTTGAGCTTCTCATTTGTGGCTTGTCTCAACTTTGGTTCGAGCATTAAGAAACAACTAGAGTTTGACACAAGACTTTAATTAACTAAAAATTAATTTGATTATGTTGTAAAAAATATTTTATTATTTTTCTCTCATTATTTTTAATTCATTTTATCGAAATATAATTAAAGATACTTGTTGCATACAATAGTTGTATACTAAATGGATCAAATTAATTTTTTTTTTAAAAACTCTATTTGGTTGAGAGTTAAATTTGAATGTGTAAAAAATTTTATATTTGGTTTTTTTATAAAAAAAATTGAATCCAATTTTTTTTATTCTAGTCGAATTTAGGTTGAGTTTTATTTTTTTAGAAATTTTGTACTTATAAACAACAATAATAACCAAACCTTTATCCTACTAAGTAGGGTCGGCTATATGAATTTTTTTACGCCATTGGACTCAATTGCCTATTAAAAATTCTCATTTATATTGAATTTTATCCCATTTATCGTTGCTAATCAGTCTTGATCTTCCTCTTGCTTAATGTGCATATTTGTCATGGTCTGACTAGATATTTATTGGTGTCTAAGTACATATCGATACATCTTAAACATGTCTTTTGGAGTTTTTTTTTAATAGATGTAACCCCGACTTTCTCTTTAGTGCTCTCATTTCTTATCTTGTTTCTTATATGCCTACACATCCATTTTAATATCTTCATCTTCGCAATTCACATCTTTTGCTCGTGTGCTCAATTTATAATCGAACATTCAGTTTCATATACCATAGTAGCTATAATTGTTATTTTGTAAAATTTCACTTAACTTTAGAGGGTATCTGATGATCATAAAAAACACTTGATACCCTTCTATATTTCAATTATTCTATTTGTATCCTATATAAAACATTTCTATTAACTCTGCCATTTTACAAAAGTAATCCTAGATACCTATGAACTATAACTACTACACCACAGTTTATTTGTGTTGATTAAAGTGTGTCCATGTTGTAGCAGTTATGAACCCATAGCTGCTATAACAACACTAAAAATAAAAGTAGTTTCGGAAATAAAAATGTACTGATGGAGATTTGATGACCTTTGAATAATAAAGGCAAAAAAGGGAGGCCTTTTGTTTGATTTTTTTCCCTAACTTTGATACATATAAAATTAAATAAGTGTAATTTATAAAATACAAATATAATTTAAACCTAAAATATAATATTTTACATCTAAAATTTAAAAAATCTTGTCTCTCCATTCTTCATTACATGAAAGAAAGAACCAAATTAAAACAAAATGATAAAATTTTAAATTAATTCACTTCATCTAAAAATTGTATTTTGATTTTACCAAACAAAATAAAAGAAACAAAGTGATAATTAATATCAAATTTCATATTAAATGCTCATGAACAAATTGCACACACAATTACTTAAAGGCATAGAGATATACATTGATTTCAAACAAAATTATATATTTAACAATGAAAACATGTTAAACTTTCAAATATGAAAAATGCACCAATGCCGTAGAATTTGAAAGGAAAATGTTGAATATATTATAAGTCTAAGTCATTAAAAAATAAGAGAAATATGCATCTTACAAACAAATAAAGCTAAAAACTAAAACCGAACTATAGCAAGAATATTTAACTCTAAAGACCAAGGTGATTAAACACGTATTAGTAATAAAAAGTTGATTGTATTATTAATAAGTTGAAATTGTACCTGCAGGACATGACACAATACGGTGTCATTTTGATCAGAGACCAAAACTGAAAATTTCAAACCTTGGTTAAGTGTCTTCCTAATAAACAGTAAACAAATATAAGGTTGTTGCACAAGAATACACTTAGACCTATTATATTCTTAGACCTATAGCGTGGATTACTTTGATATGTTCTCTCATATGGCTCATCTCAATTCAATTCCTGTTTTTCTTTTGCAGAGAATCAGAGCTAGCAAATGTTTTCATATGGATGCCAAGAATGTTTTTTTTGTATGAAAATCTTTTCAAAGAAACTCTTCGAGTTATGTTGTTCTAGTGTAGACTTGAACTTGCAAACTTAAGAAGCACAATCTATGATCTCAAACAAAGTCTTTGGATGTGGTTTGAGAAGTTTGATTTTGAGGTGACTTGAATTGGTCATTCAATATTTCTCCAGTGCAGCACAAGTAGAATGTTAATCTTGATAGTTTATGTTGCTGATATTCTTTTAATACAAAGTGATGGGCATGGCATCACACACATCAAGAAATCAAGTTTGTTATTAAAAATTTAGGAAGACCACGTTATTTTCATAGAGTGGAAGTTGCTTCTTGCTTGGAAGTAATAATTTCATTTCAAAAAAAATGCAATGAATCTTTGGCAACAAATTGGTCAATTTGGATGAAAACCAGTAAAAATCCTTATCATACCAAAATCATATTTTATGAACAAAGGATGCTGATTTTATGGAATATTATCAATATTGAAAACTTGAACCGAAACTTAACTTACACTCACCAGGTCACATGCATCCATCTCTGTTGGCTGTTTGAGTTCATCAAAAGCCCAAGGATTGAGATTAGGAAGCATTGTGTACAATCTTACGGAATATTAAAGTATCTCTAGGAAAGACCTACACTTGAGAAGTAGGAACATTTAAATGTTGATGTCTTTAGATGTTGATTATGCTAGGTCTAGGTCTACTATTGTTTGAGGATCCATTTCAATATTCTCTAAGCATGTAAGAGGAACCTAGTGATAAACCCGAAAGCAAGAAAGTAAACTTTGTTGCTTGTCTTGTGCTAAAGTGGAATTTTTGTGTGATGATGTTTTACAACTTGATTTAAGTTTGTGTAAAAAGTTGGATATGATTTACTCTAGTTCGAGGGGGAGTGCCAAATGAAATACAAAGGGATAGTCTAGTGTAAGTGAAACAACCTAAAACTTTATCCCCTTATAGCTTTCAAAACACGTCATACAAACCCTCCCTCCCTAAATAACCAAAAAAGAAAGAAGTTAAATAACTCAACTCCGATGTCGTGCATCTCAAAACTTGCTCAACTAGAAATCAGTGCCTGAACATCAGAATCAACGGTGTGAATAAATTTATAAAGACTCGAATGTTCAACCAACCAAATTAAGGAATCTAAGACATCTGATTAACAATTACATCATTGACTTCGAAAAGAAAACTTCACATTCTAACGTGGAGAATAACATAAATTGAAAAAGAAAGAAAATGTCATCAGGTGTGCACTGCCTGCCTGGTATGTGCGAGCTTATCCATCAAGACCCTTTGTCTCCTCATTACCTGCATCATATTCTAATGACTCAACAAGTTCAAACATTTTATAGCAAGAAATAAATATACATTCACATACTTTCAATATATATTTTTAAGAAAAATACCTTGAATATTTAAAATTTAAACCTTGCTGGCACTTAGTCCCATGGATCTTCAAACTTTAATAAAATAACATCAAACATTAACTTTCAACATCAACTTTACACGCCAGAATATTTAAGTGAGTTCATATAATTGAATATGACCCCTTTATCTCAACCTCTGTTCGTTTGGCCAAACATTTATCTTAGTACTAGGTTCGATATCGTTCACCAGTATCCTCTAAGGCCGGATTCCACCCTTAGTATTAGGTTTAGTAGCGTTCACCGATATCCTCTAAGCTAGATTCCACAACCCCTTTTTCCTCTGATTTGGTAAGGATTCCGGTATCCTCTAAGACGGACTCCTTACCGTCAAGTAGCCACAAACAATTCACATTACTTAAAAAAAAACAGTTTTACTTTTCATGCATCGAAATCATTACTGTAAAAAACTTATAATTTTCTTCCTTTTCTCTATGTTTTAAAACGAAATACTACTAGCTCGCATTAGCTGAATTAAAGGTGCTTAAATATAGGAAAAATTCGGAGATGTTGCCTGCCTTCCTCAATTGTTCAAAATAAAACCCAAACTCTCTTCCATCCACCTCTAGACGTACCTATATAAGTCCGAACCTTTAACCCCTCAATGTAGGACTTAAATCTCGACTCGAGACCCATTTACTGGCACCTCAAGCTGTTGTCGTCGAACTGATCTAACTCCTCCCATCTCCAACTGCAACTTCTAAACATGATTGATAGAAAATCTTCACTCGAATCTTTTCCCAGCCCTCGATTCAACAATCGACTCAACCATCAACTCACGGCCACACCACTGGATCGAACCTCCCCCTCCAACGAACCACGCTCGCACAGCCCCAACAGCGACACACTCGTCTTGCCCAGCCCTCCATCCGATGTAGCCCTCCTCCTCCTCCCCTACTCTAGCCCTTATTCCTCGACACAACCACACTTCCTCAGCCACTCAAACACCCCTACAATGTCCAGCAACAACTCCCGATTATTTCTAGCATCAAATTTTCAATCAAAAATCGACAAAATTGCATCAAATCATTGCTTCAACAACCCTAAGGCAGTAGCAAGCTTCCGGTTCTTCCCAGCATTAGAATTTCAATAAAAAATCAAGAAAAACTTCGTCAATCATCGTTCCAACGACCTTAAGGCAGCAACAAGTTCACGAAATTCTAGCATCAAAGTTTCCAAATAAAAAGGGTGTAAAATTTCACCAAAATGTTCTAATGATTGAAAAACATACTCGCTATCAATAAATCATGCATCAAGCATCAAAGCATCCATATTATGACCCATATAGTGCTGAAATAAATGTTAGAAATCTTGCCTTAGCGTTTTAACGCGCGAAAAATCAAGCGAGGAGTAGGGGAGCAACGGGAGACGATCCAACCACGTTCCCTTTCAATTTCTCAAGCTTTTGGGATGTTTTCTCAGGGGTTGCCTAAGGATGAAGGTGGCGACACAAAAGTTGAAGAACAAAAAAACCCTAGAATTCCTTCATCCCCCTCCTTAAAAAACATGTTAAGGAATTATCTATTTGATACAAATTTAGCCCAGCCTGTTAATGCTTTAGTTAAAACATTAATTATATAAATTACACAACCCGCATTTTATTTAATTTTATTATCATCATTATTTTTTTTTTATTTTATTTTATTTTTAATGTTATAGTAATGTTTTTTTTTAATGTTCTCCAATGCCTAGTTGCAGATAAAAGCAAAATGTCTAGAGGTTATAAATACATAAGATTCAATCATATTTGGGTTATAAAGGGTAGCCCGGTGCACAAAGCTCCAGTCAATGCAGGGTCTTAGGGAAGAGTCTATTATATGCCATCTTGCCTTTGCAAGAAGCTGTCTCTGTGACTTGAATCCGTGACCTTCAGGTCACACGACAACAACTTTATTATATTTGGGTTATATTAAAAAAAAATTGATAGCTAATTTCTTATGATCAGAAAAATATCTCAATTTGGTCTATGAAGTTATTAATGCCTCAATATGACCCAAATAACCTATCCCAATTGCATCTAGTGTCCAACACTGAAGTCTATTACAGTATATTTCCCTCTAGCAAGTGCTAGACTTTTTGTTGGTAAAATTATTTATTCTTTTGGAGTTTAACTGGAATTTGAATAAATAATTAAAATCATATAACATATGCTACCTAATTAAAATCATATCACATTTTTTTGTGATCTCTTAGAACACTAGAATGCAGAGAAACCTAATTGGTTTGTGATGTGGTCTTACTGAACGAGATTGGGGCACATGAAACTAAACTGCACATATTGATTCTTCCATACTGTTGCCTCCATCTCATCATTCGTGGCCACCTCTAACGCTGATTATATTTTCAATTGTTTCTCAGTGGAGTTCATAAAAGTGATTGATTTTGATCCTATATATAACTCCAATCAAGTTGCAAACATTAACATTTCCTGTTCTCATAAGTGGTGACTAGTGCGATTTTGGACAATGTTGGACAATTAGGATTTATTTGGGGGCCAAATTGAGACACATTTGATAAGGTGAGGGGCTCAAACATAGACATTCAAGACTTTGTGGGACAGAGAGACATTTGGTAATCTAGGATGGTCAAACTAAGGTATTTGAAACTTAAGTGCCAAACTGAAACCTTTTTGAAACTTCAAAGGCCAAAGAGAACTTTTTTCTCGAGCTTGTTGTCCTTGTTTAACCTCTTAAGTCAGTTTCTTTTTCTTATTTACCAGGGCAGTGCTGCAGATGTGACCATGTGCGCAATGCTAGAGATTGAGCAAAAAGTTCAGTTGAAGGAGCTTGGCTGGAAATTGCTACTGCAGGTCCATCTATATCAGTTTTCCTTTTTGTAGATTTTTCAATTTCCAGTTGTTGCTTGCTGATGTTTATTCTCAACAAATTGTGCTGTGATTTCTATTATATTGCTTGAAATTTGAGCTTCTAAAATTTGAAGGCTCTGAAGATTTTCATTTAATACGCACATCAAACGAGAAAGAGAAAGACTAAAAAAGACTTGGTTAGTAATAATAAAACAAGATAAAATAAAATATAAATGATGATATAGTAGGGGGATGGAGTTCAATGATGTAGAAGGATCCATATAACTTACCTCACCTAGTGGAATAAAGTTTGGTTGTTGTATACATTGATATCTAGTTTGTACCTTTGAGAGACTCCATTTCTAATAGGCAATATATTACTTTTGCGGGCCTTCGTTTTTACATGGAAATTTCTTGATATTCTCTTGTTTCTTATTAGCTGTCTTCCTTTAGTGGCTTATCCTTGCTTAATTTGCCTTGTAAATCTTGATTTAGGTGGGTGTTTTTTCATTGTATCAAATCCACAGTCCTTGCAATAAACTATGGAATCATTCTAACCATGATCTGGATTACCAGGTTCATGATGAACTAATACTGGAAGGACCAACGAAGTCAGCTGAACTTGCCAAAGCCATTGTCGTCGATTGCATGACCAAACCCTTTAACGGGACAAACTTTCTCAAGGTTGATCTTGCCGTGGATGCCAAGATCGCTCAGAACTGGTATGCAGCCAAATGACATAAGCACCAGACTTCCCAACCTTTTTGTTTGTTTGTTTGTTTGTTTTTGTATATATACACACCCAAATTGAAGGCCTGGCATCTGTTCTGTAGAGGCTCAAAGCATCAGAAACTGGGAGGCTAGTATGATATCTGAAAATCTTGTATATCAGAACATCTTTAGTAATACATTAGCATGAGAATGATTAACTGAATTTTTCTTGCTTTTATTTTTTATTTTTGCCTTTTAGATTTTAGACATGATTTCAACAATATCTGAGTTTTTAATTCTTTGGTTAACTTATTTCCCTTGGATTACTTGTCTAAAGAGGTCAAATCTAAAGAAACTGCCATTTCAACAAAACTAAAGTGCACCCCCTTTAATGTAAAGCAACATGTAAACAATCTTCAATAGACTTAAATTAATAGGTGAGTGATAATAGTGATTAGGAATTGTTAAGGTTAATTCTAAAGGATGAAGGTACCTTTTAATGGGATAACCAAAGAAAGTTAGAGAAATAAATCGTTGGTTAGGGTTCACTTATGCCCTGTTTACTCCATAATGCAGATTAAGAAAAGGGCGTGGAAGAATCGAGACACTCTCATCTGATTATCTAACAAAAAAAAAATAATCAATGGATGAATCTCAAAGCCATCCGTGGACAAATTTTTATCCTTTTTCTCATTTGCTCGAATTTGGGCGGCACAACCTTTCCATCCCTTCTCCTGTTGGCTTATCCCAAACAAAAATTAGTGACCTGCCCATGAGTTTGCTGTGAGCACTGTGGCCGTCGCAAGAGGTGAGGCTGTGATTGGCCTCTCTGTGGCTGTCACAAGAGGGCGAGGCTGCAACCATCCTCCATGAGAACTCATGGTGAGTCCATGATCGGCCTTTCCGCGGTGATCGTGAGTTCATGATGCAACCTCGACTTCCAGTAGGTCAATGACGTCGGTTACATCGGCTTCAATTGCATAGCGATCACCGTCCGTGAGCGCGGTTGGGCAAGGACGACGATGGCATGAGTGTTTTCTCGGCCTCCACCGGAGAGCTCCGCCACTGTTTTTGCATCACCCACTACATTCTAGTCAAGTTTCACCGCGGGTGACCATCACGACCTTGCCATAAACTAGCGACGAGGCCACAATTAGCCTCTCTCCGATCATGATGAACAGCGAAACCGCATGAGTTCGTTGTCACCACGAGCTCATGATGAATTGCAACCTCTCTATGGCCATCATGAGTTCATGATGTCTCGACTGCGAGCTCAAGCTCGAGCGACAGGTCATAGGCCACCGAAGGATTATTTTCCATCCATCCTTTTGTTGTATCTTTCTTTTCCTTCATCTTTCTCTTCCCTTCCCTTGAGGATAGTTTTCCACCATTAATTCTTTTCCGTTCTTTGTTCGCGCTTCGGAGTAAACAGAGCATTAGGAATTGGGATACAGGTACTCTAGTTGGGGCAAGTTGTCTTAGAGCTAAGTTCCATAAGAATGGTCTGGTGGAATTGCTTCTCTAGGTGTCTTGGATAAGTGCTTCTACAAGTTGCTCTTTGAAGATCTTGCTCTTGCTCGATAGCCTATAACAGTGTGTCACCTTTGGTAGTAAGATACGATGCTAGAATTTATTGCAACGACAAACTACAAAGCAGTCTATGAAACTCTAGACTAGACTCTTTCCTACTCGAGTTAACCCTTAATCTTAGACTCCTCCCTAGATCAAGAAAAATCTTTAAAAAAAAATACCCTCTCTCTGAGTATATTGAAATCTTGTTTACTTTCAGCAACCTACCTTGATCATTTGTGTGACCACCTATTGTTGCTAGAGAGCTATATAAGATAGTCTCTTGCTTCTAGATACCTTCTAGAAGAAAAGATATTTTCAAGATAATTTATAATATGTATATATGAGCAAAATCCCCGCTCACTTTATAAATTTGAATCTAACTCTACTTGAGAACAATGATATCCAAGGGAACTTTACAAAAGGATGAAACCTTGACTTCTGATTCATTACTTTCTTGGTGTTAATTTACTCTGCCAATTGAAAGAAATAGTGGGCGCGATTTCAAATATTTTCATGTGAACATTATGTGCTAAAGAAAGTCATTAATAAAGCTTTTAATGCATGCTCTAATGACTATTTTCTCCTCCAAATGGAATTCACAACCAAGGATACTAGATTTCTAAATTGTCCATCAGAAACGCTTTCTGATTTACCCTGATGATCGATGGAAAACTTCTATAGGGCTGGACCGATCGCTTCAAATTCGATGTTACTTGATTTGGTTAATTATATTTTTATCCCCAGGGCTATGGTGCAATGGAAGGGTGTCCAGTTGTCATCCAGATAATCACGGTTCGATTCCCAACTACGACACATTTGTAAGATTTTTTTTCCAAATGAAACTCACAATCAAGGGATGTTAAACTTCTAGACTGTCCGCCATGAGTGTTTCTTGATTTATTTTGATGCTATGTGAAAAACTTATGTGAAATCGAACCGATCGTCCCATAGTTAAGGTTACCTCATGTGAGTAATCATGTTTTTTAGGCGCTAGTATTAACCTACGTTAAACTTGTGTCATCCAAGATAGGAAATATGACCATTGGAGACCCCATGTTTAATTTTGGGTCAACTCGGTCAACACTCATGAATTGATCAACACATTTCAGAACACAAAAAAATGTCAACCAACCTCAATATTTGGTCGACGCAGCTACATAGGTCAACCGGAGGAAGCATGTTTGGTTGACCTAAGCCTCAGGCCGACTGTTATAAAAATGAATCAAGATTCATCTAGGTTTATTTCACTATCCAACTACTATGGATCGATCCAAATTCTTAAGATTGTTGAGAAATAATGTTTGTTTGTGGTTTGGTTCGACCTTGTTGTTTTAAAATGTTGGCTATTAGATTTAAGTGTTTCTTGTAGTTTGATCTGTCCATTGTGTATAGCGACCTAGTGCACATTGAGTCCCCGGGGGTGCCTAGTTGTGTAGGCCTCTCGATGATCCAATATCATGTTAGGTTTCAGTTAGTTTACTTGTGAGTAGTTCTTATTTGTTTTCATTTTTGACATGGATCACAAATTTAATTTTCACAATTAGTCAAAATTGGTAAGCCTCTAACTAAGTCATTTCTATTTATTTTCGAAACAAGTTTTAAATGAGTATGACCTAGTTTTCAATGTCATAACTAAGTTTCCTCTTGATGTATTGTAAGACACTTATGTAATGAAGATGTTACTTTAGGTAAAACAAATATGACAACTCTAAAATAAATGAAAATGCTATTTTAGATATTGTTGATCAAAAATGAAACAGATCATAGCATGTCACAGTACAGAAGGCGAGAGAGGACAAGAACATGAACACAAGAGAAAGTGAATGAATAATTGAGTGGTTTATAAACTCTGCCTAGAAGCTCTTTTTATTGTATCCCTCCGGTCGTCTGGAGAAGTGTTGACATGCCTGCAACTGTTATTTGTTCGATAATGTTAATGAAGTTCTTCGGTCATTCCTAAGCCCTTTGGTCACCTGGAGAGGGGTCGAATATGATCTTAACTCAACTTATTCAAATTGTTGATAATGTTATCTTCCAGTTGCCTGGAAGCTGCTTCGATCTCCCATATCCTCCAGTCGCCTGGATCCAATATGGTTGCTTGGACTTTTCGAAATCTCTTCGTCAAGAGTTATCATCAGTCAGTCACCTCCGGATTCCATCTGGTTGCCTGGAACCTTCAAATATGTTTTCCTACAGTGGTTATACGTAATGAGTAGGATACAGAATTTAATGTTACTCACACTTACGTTAGGTCTAGATGCTTAGCCTCCAGCTGACTCATCTATACTGAGGTGCCAAGCAACAACTCTCAGTTGCTTCCACTTGGACTTATTTACCGATCCTTCAGCTCCCAGTTGACTCTACTTGGACTTGATTCACCTAGCACGTAGCTAAAACTTTTGTTTGCCAAGCCTTAACCACTTGGACTTGATTCACCTAACTTCCAATTAGAAATGTATTGTTTGGTCTCCAATCAAGACTTAACTCATATCTGACTTCCAATTAGTACTTTAGATACCTAGCTTCATTAGGACTTAATTACTGCCTAGTTCATAACTTGGACTTCATCACTTGTCAAGTAACTTGCACTTGCAAACTGGACACAACTGGTTAGATTATAACTAATATAACTTTAACCTGTCATATATCAAAACTCTAGATTAAATGTTATGCACCCAACACTAACAAAATAGTGATGATATGTGCAAGCTAAAGTTGGGATAGTTAGAGGGAGAGAAGGTGAACAGCGAATCTGGAATAAAAAGTCTTTCTCTTGCTAATTTCTTAGTAAGGTCGCACGCATATTAATGGAAGCAATCATAAATAAAACAAAGTACAATCATGCCAATACGACATTGAAATTTAATTGGTTCACAACTCCTAGATTATTATATCTAAGGCCTATGTACAGAGTGTTGTCCACTATTTTTATTCTCTTTGATAAAGGGATGGAGGTGAAAAATCCTCTTATACATAGATCAACAATATTATAATTAAGAAGCGGCTTAAATAAAAAAACAACAATATAGAACATTTAATTTTGAGTGTGGTGTTGTTTTTTTTTATCTCAAGCCTCTAGTCCCCAATTTGTAGCCTCCACTTCGAGATGATCACTATGCTAATATGGCACATTCAGTCTTTCGAAAATCATATTCGGTCAATTCAAAAATCATATTCGGTTGATCGAAAATTATTGACTCAACTTCTTGGTCACATCCACAAATAGATCATCTTTATCGCTTCTATTGATGTGGTAGTTTTCAAGTTGATCAGATCCCTTTTCGATTGCCTGATTCTCAGTCAAATAGGATCTCCAAGTTTGATCACGTTCCATGTTGCTTTAGGTTGATTGTATGTCTTTTTTGGTCATTTGATCCCTACAAATAACCTATTCAAACAATTAAGAAGAGTTCACTATGCATTAATTGACAGGCATGTTTTTTCAATTGATCGAAAGTTTTAATCGTCTAGAACCATGTTTTTGGTCACCTAGAGCTTTTGACTTGGTTACTATAATAGAGTACGCTAACGTTGAATCTATCCTTCATCCCAATTACAGTTCCACTCAACTCAATTCACCAAAGTTTATCTTGAGTAATTTTCCTCTCAGTTTGTTATCCCTTGGATGCATCGACACTTTGACTTCTTGTGTGTCATTCTCCCTTCACTAATGTACTCTTCTACTAAACTTATCATTCATTGAATGCAGCAAATCCATCGACTCCCTGCATATTCTATCCTTTTGGCTTGCTTGCATTTTTTGCTCTAAGTTTGGCTATTCTTTAATGCGTATAGCCCTTGCTTAAAGTTCGCACTTTATCTTCTCTTCTTTGTGCTTTACTTTTATTCTTATAAGGAGTGTAAGAGGTTTCTCTACTTTTGAAAGGATTCTATAAGGATTAGCCTCACCATTTGATCTAACACAAGGCTAGGCTATAAATGACATGATCTCAAGATAACAATCCCTATACAAAAATAAACTTTATATTTACGTCAGTCTACTTGAAACAAACCCACAAAATACATTATGACAACTTGGGTTTCAAGTTAAATTGGTGCTCTTTAAACTTGATCCAACATCATAGCTCCATGCTCACTTTCAATCACCTATCAAGTTTGATCAGCTTTTCAATAATCTCTTAGTATAAGTAATGTCACACACTTGCAATCAAATTATCAAATACAAATAATTAACTTAAAGCATTTGTGAAATATCAAAACATTGTGATTAATCCTAATTACAAAGGAAGAACCAATTTTTCAATACATAATATCATTGTATGCCATCAATCCTTAACTATGTATTGTTATATTAGGATAGCATTATTGAATGTTTCTAATTATAGTAATCTCAAGATGGGATGTTGTCATTGTTGTAAGACTAGTACATATTGTTCAGGTCTGAGATCATGGTCTGGTGAGTCAGCGAAGGGTAATTGCCGTGGAGAAGTTCCAGATGATT
Organism: Zingiber officinale; assembly: GCF_018446385.1. Taxonomy (NCBI): domain Eukaryota; kingdom Viridiplantae; phylum Streptophyta; class Magnoliopsida; order Zingiberales; family Zingiberaceae; genus Zingiber; species Zingiber officinale. Next base: position 106,724,772 of record NC_055995.1, on the reverse strand, counting down.
CGATGGCGAACAAGGCTCACGAAGATCCTACAATCAATCATCAAGAGGTTAGAAGGGGCGCCAAGGTTGGATTTGGTGTGACCATTCATATGCTCAAGTTATCATAGGAGCTAGCCAAAAGTGAAAGTTGTGGAGTAGTAAAGTTAAGATGATTGTGTTCACATACATGAGCCCACGGGAGCGGGTGACTTTTTATAAAGATGTTGTTGTGTCCTCACGTTCTCCATGTGTTCTAAGATGAATGCTTACGTTGCCCATGTCCTCCAGGAGAAACAACTATATTATCCATGTTTTTCGGTATGAACGACCACATTACCCACATCCTCTGGGAGAGAAGACTACGTTGTCCATGTCTTTTAAGAGAAATGGTTCAACGAGCTACGTATGGTGCAAGTCCCACCCAAGAGATGCAAGTATCCCGTGGTAATTTTGATGTGATCAACTAAGTCAAATAAGGTTTTGTTATCTTTTGATGCCATGTGTCTAAGTGTGTAGGAACTTAGGAGCATAGGAAGTCGAGCAAAAGACACAGCAAGCAAGAAGGATGGTACGGGACAAAGTCGGCGGGCTTGGTATGTTCGAGGGACGAGACACCGCGAAAGAGTATGATGGCGGATGAGAAGGAAGCGCGTGACGTTTCCTAGGGACAAGAAACTAGAGTGGAAGGTTGCTCGAGAAAGCTATAAAATGGGTTCGAGTGAGCCTTATTCTGGATGACCGAAATCACCTAAGCGAGGAGAGCCGGAGCAGAAGACTCGGATAGAAAGTTAACATGGAGTTGACTGTGGTTCGGGCGCTTGGACCAGTTTGGTGCAGCCGTGGGCGCCTTGGCGAGGCACCCCTGTGCGAAGGTGGTCCGAGTGTCCGGAGCTGTTCCAGGTGCCCAAACCAAATAAAATATTATGTTTTACCTGTTGCATAGTCATTACGATGCAGATAAAGTTTTATCCACACCTAGGCGCCTGGACCATGCCAAGTCAGCAACGGTCAGTTTAAACCAGTGGATTATAAATAGAGCCTTGGTCTTCTCCTTTCAGGAAAACACACTCTGTACTTCACGTTCTATTCAGTTCTTTATTTCTAAACGTCACTTTCGTGTATGAGGCTTCTCCGTCTTCGACATTTTGTTCGAGAAGGAGATTTTTCTACTGAGCTTACTTTCCTTGGAGTAGCAATCCTCTGATTGCCAACCAAGTAAATCTTTACTTATCTTGTACTTATTTTTCTTTCATTCTGTTTAATTAAGTGTGAAATTGTGTTGAGCTCGATCGAGTTGAGAAAGGTGTTTCTTTATTGTAAATTGTGCAAGGTAATTCACCTCCTCTTACCGGTCACAAGGGACCAACAAGTGGTATCAGAGACCAATCACTTCAGAAGGACTAGCCACTGATCGAAGCACAGAAGATGATGGCTAGACCGAGCATCTATCTGCTTAAGTTCGAGGGGGAGTTTGCGAACTGAAAAAAGAAGATGGAAGTATTCTTCAAAATTGACTTTGAATTATTATTAATAATGAAGTATGATTTTGTAACACCCAAGGATCAGTAAGGAAAAGATAAAGAAGAACATCAATAGACGAAAAAGGAGCAAGCTGACTTTGTGGCAAATGACAAAGCAGAATTCCATCTGCTGAGTGTTTGATCACCACAAGAAGTCAACCAGATTGGCGTCTACGAGTCAGCCAAAGATCTCTAGGAAAAATTAATGAAACTACACGAAAGAACCTCGAAGGCAAAACTCATGCAACGGGACCCGCTCCAGAACTAGATCAACAACGTCCGGTTGGAAGAAGATGAAACCGTCACACATCTACACTCAATACTTATCAATGGACTCATAAATCTTGGAGAGAAGGTAATCAACCAAGATTCAGTAAGGTATGCGCTTAACGTTTTTCCTAGAATACCTGAATGTTCAACCCTAGTAGATGCATATTACATCTCTAAGGACCTATAGGTAAGTAATTTAGAGGAATTATTTTTTACATTTGAAATACATGAAACTAGATGCGCAGATCTAAAGGAGTCGAAGCACAACATTATCTTGAAGGCAAAAATAGACAAACCAGAATTCAAAACTTCTCTCTCGATGATGAAATGACATTGATGGTAAGGAAATTTAAAAGTTTTTTTTAAGCTAATAAGTTTAATCAAGTGCAGGTCAAAAGAAGAAAAAGTAAAGTAAGGTGTTATCATTGCAATAAAGAAGGGCACGTCAAAGACAATTGTCCAAGACTGAAGAACAAGAACAAGGACAATAATAAGGACAAAAGTGTGGCTCAAAAGAAGCACAAGAATCTAAAGACGACATAGGATGAAACATCATTATCATATTCGGACGTCGTAGCCTATATTAGACTTGCACTGATGACAAGTCACCAAGAAGATATGAAGCAAGTTTATCGGAGATGAGCCTCAAGAGCATCAATGAAGGGGGGACCAACATAAGAAGAAAGCATCTTTTTGGGGGGAGTTTTAGATAATGAGATCAACAAGATAAGTTAGGTACGATCTCTACCTCCTGATAAGTTATTTAAATTTATAAAAATACCGTCAAAAAATTCTTTTAAATTAAAAATAGAAAATAGAAAATTTAAAAAGAAAAATTAAGAATTAAAAATAACCTTGGTAATATCTAGTTGATTAGAAGATTTTGACAAGTTAAAAATTAAAATTAGAAATAAAAAATTTAAAGAATTATGCATGTTCACATGTTCAACAAATTAGAAATTATCAAGAACTAATTAATATTTTAGATATTATAAAGGCCAAATTAGAAAATTGTAACCAAAATATATTCAAAAAAAATTCTAATTAATCCAATAAGTACGAACCTATATTGGATTCCAAAATTATACTTAAATTAATTTTTTTTGTCATACTTTCAAATTGATTTATTTTTTTATTGTTTGCTTAGACTTATCTAAATAAATTGTTTCATATAATTTCTATTGGAAATTATTTTTTTTAAAATTTTTTTGAGAAAAAGGATTTCATTACTTATCTATAGGAAAATTTTCAATTTTTTTTACTATTGAATTATTTTTATAATTTTTTTTAACAAAATTATAGTTTTCAATTTAAAAATAATTCATAGAGTTATTTTTTGTAAACATTATTTTTCTATGAAAATATATCATATTATCTATCAAATAAAATATTTTTAAATTTTTTTGACTGTTGTTAAATTTTCTATGAATTATTTATCTAAATATAAATTTTAATATTAAAAATTCTTAAAATTTTAATTTTTGAAAATTTATTTTTTTTGAAAAAATTCTTGTTCTATTATATTTTAATAAATTTTTTCATGATTTTTTGAGCTTATAGACTATTTTAAAGCATTTTTTTAGAAAATATAACTTTCTGTATAAAATAATTTATTTATGCTTAAATCCATTACTTAATTTTTTGAATATTTTATCACAACTTTGGATATATTTTATTAACTGTTATAAAATTTTTTAAAATTTTCTAACAATTAAAAATAATTTCTCCAAATTGCTTGATAAATCCCAAAATATTCAGATTTTCACTTCATAATTTTTATTAATATTGATCATTTTTTCCTTAGCAATTATTTTGGATTATTTCCCCTATTTTTAATGTGATCAAAGGGGAAGAATTAGAGATTAAGTATAGGGGGAGTGTATATTTTTTCATATTATTAATTACAAATTATGTACTTGCTATTTTTTACTATTATTTATTTTTAGTTCACCCTAACTTAACTTGGTTTGCTCACATTAAAAAGTGGGAGATTGTAAGTATCCCGTGGTAGTTTTGATATGATCAACTAAGTCAAGTTAAGTTCAGTTATCTTTTGATACCTTGTGTCTAAGTGTGCAGAAACATAGAAGCATAAGAAGTCGAGCAAAAGACACAGCTAGAGAGAAGGATGACATATGATAAAGTTGATGGACTCGGTGTATCAGAGGGACAAGGTGCTGCGGAAGAGTATGCTGGCGGATGAGAAGGAAGCACACAACTTGTTCGAGGGACTAGAAGCCATAGCGGAAGATTGCTCGAGAAGGCTGGAAATTGTGTTCGGGTGAGCCATATTCCAGATGGACGAAATAAACTAAGCGAGTAGAGTCAGAGCAGAAGACCCGGATAGAAAGTCAACATGAAGTTGATTGTGGTATGGGCGCCCGGAGTCCGGGCGCCAGACCCGGATAGAAAGTCAACATGAAGTTGATTGTGGTATGGGCGCCCGGAGTCCAGGCGCTTGGAATAACTTCGGACGCCTGAAGTCCGGACTCCCGGAGCTAATCCAGTGCCCAAACTAGTTTGGTCTAGCCAGGGGTGCCTTGGCGAGGTGCCCTTGTGCGAAGGCGGTCCGGGTGTTTAGAGTTGTTTCAGGTGCCCAGACTAGATAAAATATTATCTTTTGCTCGTTGCATAGCCATTGCGATGAAAATAAATTTTTATCCACACCCAGGCACCTAAACCATGCCACATCAGCAACGACCAGTTTCGATCAGTGGGCCATAAATAGAGCACTGGTCTTCCCCTTTCAGAAAAACACACCATGTACTTCAAGTTCTATTCAGTTCTTCATTTTTGAGCGTCACTTTCGTGTACAACGCTTCTCTGCCTCCGACGTTTTGTTCAAGAAGGGGATTTTTTTTACTAAGCTTACTTTTCTTAGAGTAGCAATCCTCTAATTGCCAACTAGGTAAATCTTTACTTGTCTTATACTTATTTTTATTTCATTCTGTTTAATTAAGTGTGAAATTGTGTTGAGCCTGATCGAGTTGAGAAAGGTGTTTGTTTGTTGTAAATTATGTAGGGTAATTCATCCCCCTTTTACTAGCTGCAAGGGACCAACAAGAGAGTCGAGCTATCGGGCTGAGGGAGTCAGGTTGTTGAGTTAGGGATTCAGGAGTTGAGGGACTCGGGTTGCTGAGTTGAGGGAGTCAGAAGTTGAGGGAGTTGGGTTGATGAGTTAAGGGAGTCGGCGACCGGATAGAGGCAGTCAGGAATTGAAGTAGTCGGGTTGCTGAGTTGATGGAGTTAGGAGTTAAGGTAGTCTGGTGTGTCACCTTGACCAGGGTTGACTTTTGGCTCCTTTTAACTTATTGCTCCGCTTGACTTTTAACCAAGTGCTTGGCTTCTATGTTGACCCTACAACATAGATACCTCCATTATTCGCCACATCACAAGTCTCCCCGTTGAGTCTAGTCGAAGAAGGCTTGAGTTTGACTAACTGGACTGAAGTGCATTTTAACCCAATTACCGACTTGAGCTTTAGGGATGACATGGCTATTGTTGGTGCAATCGGTCTTCAAGGTTTCGATGTTTGATAATACACCTATGTTTGGTCCAATTTGGATAAGAGTTATTCAAACATAACCTAATGTTTGGAAGAGAAAAATTTAGTCAAATCAAAGGTTAGTTGGGTTACTAACAAGGGAAAGCCCTGGTGAGTGAAGCCAAACTATGAAGTTCTAATGAGTGAAGCTATGTCCTTGTGAGTGAAGCTAGGCGGTGAAAGTCTTGGTGAGTGAAACTAGACGGTGAAAGTCTTAGTGAGTGAAGCTAGGCAGTAGAAGTTCAAGTGAGTTAAACTAGGCAGTAAAAATATTAGGGGTGTGAACCATAGGTGGTAAGTAATTTACTAAGTGACTAGCAAGTCCAAGTGTGTGGAATTAATTAGGAGTTGATTGCTTGGCATAAATCCAAGTGTGTGGATTCAGCTCGGAGCTGATTGGTTGGCAACTCAAACTAGATGGGTCCAAATCTAGTCAAGTAAATGCGAGTAACTTTAAATTCTATATCCTACTCATTACATAATTAAACCTAGTAAGTTTAGATCAACCAAGTAATAAGTTTTGTTTGCTTGCTTGTTTGTTTTGCAAAAAATAATAGCGGGACAAAGACTCGGGAGATCGAAACTTGTTTAAGAGAACTAGACCAAGTTTGGAAGGGTAAAACTGCTCCATTCGATCCTAGAAGTTTCTAGGCAACCCGAACGTTCGGTTGACCCTATAGCCTTACCATTGATCCTAACCTACGGTCGACCCTAGAACCTTCGGTTGATCCAGTAGGAATTTTATCGAGTTCGAACGAGTCGGGTCTTAGATAAGTTTTGGCTGAGTTGGGGGGCGACTGAAGGGTGTCTGTTTGACCGGGAGGTCAAAAATTTATCTCGAAGAGGATAAGTTTGCAACCACGTTAGTAGCTATCTAGGCAATCGGAGGGCCTCCAGTCGACCGAGGAAGTACCGATTGAGTTGTATAAAAGGAGAGCCAATGCAACGTCTTCTAACAAATCTTGTAAACATCCTTCTTTGTGCTTGTGCTCAAAAAGTGCTCTAAACTCTGCTCGTGTGGTCTAGAAAGCGCCAAAAGGAGTGTCACGACATTTAGGCCTTTATATGACCAACATGAGTTTGCTTTTACTTACATGCTTATTGTTTATATTACTACTCATTTTTATATTTGTGATTGCCTTACAAATCTGTAAGAAATTTCTTCACCTCCAGAAGAGTTCCAAAAAGGAGATACAAATAGTAAACTCACGTTGAGTGCATAGGTCTTGGGTGTACTAATATTGGGGGTTGGGAACCAAGTAAAAATTTGATGTCTCTTTATTTTTTTATGTATTGCTATTTATTATTCTTCTTTGCTACTAACGACTCTTATAGAAAATAAAAAGAACGACAATAAAAAGGTGATTACTCTATTCACTGCCTCTAGCATTGAATAAGATCCTACAACTAAATATCCTTACCACTACACTATTGCTTGCCTCGAAAATCTGCTAGTCAAGCATCATTAATGCGAGTGACATGCTAGATTAGGTATCAGAGTCATGATTGGCGAGTCCCATCGACCATTAATGTGAACAAGTCCGAGGGTGACACATAACGACGCTATGTCGAGGGATCAACTTAATGTGACTGTTGAGATCCTATGGTTTAGGTGTCACGCCCCGGGGGAGTCTCTGCCCGAAGAAATTTCGGGAGCACCTCCCATGTACGGGTGACAATCTGAAACATTTATACAAAGCCCTCAGGGCCACATATACCTCGACCAACACGGTCGGAACAATAACAATAATAAAATATAACACAAAGTCATCCACGCAGTTTATATCATCATCCCACTCGGCTGGAACAAAAATCTAAAACACAGCAGAAAAATGATAGAAAACCAAAATATATGACATGCTAGCCGGCTAGGCTTACACCACACCACAAAACACCACTCTGGAAACAAAGTCGAAACACAAGCTAGATACACAAATACCAAAGTACAAATGGACAACAGCGAAGATAGATCTTTTGAGGTGACATGGGACCAGCATGCAGGATACTCTAAGCGACACCATAAACAACCTGGTACCTGAAAAAGAAAGTGTCTATGGGGATGAGTTCAACAACTCAGCGAATACCAATAGACATGCCTAGCAAGATATATCTAACAGCAATAAACATGGAATACAACTTCCAGATCATATATAGGAAATATGCAAAACTGAAAGGTAACTGAGGAAGCTGTACTCACCAGGAACTCCTATCCAGAACAAAAGGGTCTTCAAACCAGATACACAATATGCCTCCTGTATGCATGTCAAACAAATGTATCCACCAAAATGCAGCATATAAGTGCAGCAAACACAAGCAAATAAATGCAATAAATGCATATGATGCCAATGACATGGTCACCCCTGACGCCAGTCAGTCATCTCACACACAATGGTGAGACTGAGTGGGTAGGGATGTGACAACTGTGCACTCTGATGTCACTGCTCCTGATGAGTGACCGAATGGACGGGATGCTGTCGGAGTACACACATACTCCTACCCCAAATCATAAGTGGGGGAGCGCAATGCTCTCATCTCCCGGTACACCATGACGGGGAGGGATCCCTGACGTGCTACCACGCTGCGTTACACTACCCATGAGCGGACCAACGGAGCACCGAATAGAGCAAAACTGACGTGCTACCATGCTGCGTCACGCTACCCATGAGCCGACCAACGGAGCACCGAACAGTGATGAAACTGGCGATATGCTCTACAATAATGGAGCAGCCTATCACGCAGCATGCAATCATGCGAATGGTGCATGAAACTAAGCATGACAATATCCTAAACCAAATCCACACATATATATATATATATAAATGTGTACCCTAGTACAAGTAAGTCAAATCCACAGATCTAGGGTATACAGGTCCTCTATGGTATAACAACCTAGGTCCTGGACATATCCACCTCCATTAAATATATACCAACAATATACATGGATCAAAGCAAAAGGTCTAGGTACATAGATCAGGTATGATATAAAAATATAGATACACATGTCAGATAATAAAAATCCAGAATCTAGTCCTAAACTCAGTAAAGCATGATATGTCACTTACTCTAGAAACTAAGGTACTCATGGCAATAATCACAAGGTATAAACATGGATACATAACAAGCAACAAAACAGAACATGCTATGGGTATCAAACTGTGACATACCAAAGGCAAACATGATCATTGCTTGTAGCTATAAAATACTATGCATATCCAAATGACAATATCATAAAAGATAAGTCAAGAGGTACCCGCCTCCAATGTAGATCGAGCTAATCAACCTCTATGTCGAAGTACTCGTCCCGAATCAACGTCCTGCAAATCACATGATTATAATTGAGCTAATTACATATGCAACAATTAGCTAAATCTCAACTCAACCTAATTAGGGAAAACCCTAATCAAATCATCAATGAATCCTTTAATCTTTCCGAGACACTCCACATTTTATAATCAATCCAATGATTATATCGTTCATAAACTCTTCTATTTATCACAATGTCAATTTAATTAACAATCCATCATAACCAATCATGATACTAATCCCATAATCCTATAAATGATCATGTGACCTTCTACATCAACCAATCAATAAGATTTCCATCATGAATCTAACTCACATAATTCCTCCAATAACTTAATCAATCCTCTAAGCAACAATCCGCCATTTTAATTCTAGCAATAACTTCAACCTTAAAACTCACTAAATCTGATGATAATCACTGATGCCTCATGATCAGTGTAACCCACGGCTGGAAATCATCGGTGTGTCTTCTGTTGTTGGAATTCAATTTAATGCTGCCTCCTTGTGGCTAGCGCAATAAGCTGCAGCTAATTCCCAAACCAGATTACCTAGATCAGTACTAAGTAAATACTAAAACCTCCATAAAATGAGTGGTAGCAATTTACCTTATGAGTGCCAGCAAGGAAACACTACGAGTTCTAGCGCCGATGGCTGTGATGCACTCCCGGCGAAGGATACAGTGCGGCGATGTCTCAATACTGGCCGTCGAAACCCTAGGTCAACGATGGCGAAGAGGTCAGTTGATCCAGACTAGGGCACAGCATGGAGTAAGCCGACGGCAGTGGCGTCGGGGATCGGCCGATGGGAAACAATGAGATGTAGTCGCCGTGAGGGGCAAAGGTGCGGCGGCGGCGGCTGCGAACCCACAACTAGGGCACGAGAAAAGAAATCTTCGGCGATCGTCAGCGCGATTTGAGGATATCCGTAGCATGGAAAGAAGGGCAGAGGAGGAGAACAGTGGGGATCGGAGAGGGGCGGCGGAGAGGTTAGGGAAAAAGCAACGGGCCCGAGTAACTCATGGCCGATTTGCGGCGTCGACAAGGGCAGAAATGGTTGGCGTCGCTGGAGGGGAGAGGGATATGATGGCTCTTGCTTAAACGTTGGCGAGGAGGAAGAGAGGGGAAGAAGAAGCTTGGCCGGCGTTCGATTGGAGAGGAAGAGGAAGGAAGAACTGTCGGGAGCGGAAAGGGGACGACGTCGCATGGGTTAGGGCACGGGAATAAGAGGAAAAGAAAAGGAATAAAAGAAAAGGAGAAATAAAACTTTTCCTCTTTAAAATAGGGTAGCCTAAACAGTCTTTCCTGTGCCCCGTTTTTATTCCCGTAAACTCGCTCATACGAGCTCCGAAAAATTCCCGAAAAATTCCCAGAAATTCCAGAAAATTCCCTTATCATTATTCGCCATTTTTCGGTATTTTACATTCTCCCCCACTAATAAAAATTTGGTCCCTAAATTTCATTATCTACCATCAGCAAGTACTAGCAAAATCTATAGAGTATAAATGATGAACGTTAAATTAAGTCACATACCTCAAGTGAACAGATGGGGGGTATCGAGCTCGGATAGTATCCTCGAGCTGCCAAGTAGCCTCCTCGTTGGAATGATGCTGCCATCCGACTTTAACCAATCGGATTGTCTTGTTCCGCAACTGACGCTCCTTTTGGTCCAGAATCCGTACCGAAATCTCCTCATAAGTGACGTTAGGCTGAACTGGAACTGAGATATCTGTCAGCACATGCGTCGGGTCGAGTACATATCTCCTCAACATAGACACGTAGAACACATCGTACACGCCTACCAAGGACGGTGGTAGTGTTAGCCAGTAAGCTACCGCTCTAATCCTCTCCAAGATCTGGAAAGGTCCAATGTATCACGGAGCTGGCTTACCTCTGAGGCCAATCTCTTCACCCCTTTCGTGGGTGAAACTCGTAGAAATACATGGTCGCAAATGGAGAACTCTAAGAGTCTCCGACTTCGGTCAGCATAACTCTTCTGGCAGTCCTGCGCCTCTGACACTCTCCGTCTAATAGTACGGACTAACTCTGCCTCATGCTGAGCTCTATGAAGTCCCAACAACTGGGCCTCCCCAACCTCATCCAGAGGGTGGGTGTCCGACAAGGCCTACCATACAACGCTTCAACGGTGGCATTTGGATAGCCGAATGCAAACCGTTGTTGTAGACGAACTCTACCAATGGCAAATGGTCCTCCCAACTGCCCCTAAAATCCAATACACAAGACCTCAACAAGTCCTTTAGAGTTTGAATGGTCCATTCTACTGTCCATCTGTCTGCGGATGAAAAGTTGTACTGAAACAGAGCTGCGTGCCCAAGGCCTGCTGTAGACTCTGTCAAAAAAAATGAGACGTGCACCGGGGGTCTCTATCCGAAATAATAGTCAACGGGACACCACGTGATCTGATGATCTCCCGGCAAAACAGATCTACCAATCGATCCAGGAAATCAGTCTTCCGGATCGCTAACGAGTGCGCAGATTTGGTTAATCGATCAACGATTACCCAAATCGCGTCATGGTCTCTTCATATCCTCAGTAAACCCACCACAAAGTCCATAGTAATGTGTTCTCATTTCCACTCAGGAATAGGAATCTGCTGAAGTAAGCCGGCAGGTCTCTGGTGCTCGGCCTTCACTTATTGACAGACAAGACATCTAGCTACAAAATCCGTGATGTCTTCCTTCATGTCGTTCCACCAATAGAAACACCTCAAATCTTGGTACACACGGCTACCGCCTGGCTGGACAGCCAATCATGAGTGATGAGCCTCCGGAAGTAACTCCTATAAGACCGGATGAGACTGAAGTACGCATAATCTGCCTCGGAAGTATATAATACCCTCCTCGTCTCATGTGAACTCGGTCTGCTACTCGGAAGCTATCTGGCTGCCTATAAATTGCAAATGTTGATCACCAGCCTGGCCTATCGGATCCTCGTCCTGATCGACGACTGAGCAACCATGGTAACAAGAATACCCTGCTCTGTCCGTCCCTACTCCTCAAGGTCTAACTCGAAGCAACCCTGAACCAAGTCTGTAATTGAAACTCGGTGGCAAGCCAAAGTCCCTCTGGACTTCCTGCTGAGTGCATCGGCAACCACATTAGCTTTCCCCGGGTAATAACTAATGGTACAAATTGTAATCTTTCAGAAATTCCGTCCATCTCCTCTGTCGAAGATTAAGTTTTCTTCTGGGTGAAAATATATTTGAGACTCTTATGATCAGTGAGAATCTCAACTGTAATACCATAAAGGTGATGTCGCCAAATCTTCAAGGCAAAAATAATAGTGGTCAGCTACAAATCATGTACTGGGTAGTTCTTCTCAAGCTCCTCCAACTGCCGAGAAGCATAGGAGACTACCCTCTCATGCTGCATCAAAACAGCGCTCAAACCCTGTAGAGATGCGTCGGTATAGAGCACGAATCCGTCCTCTTCAAAAGGTAAAACCAAAATCAGAGCGAACACTAGTCTCCGCTTCTGCTCCTGGAAGCTGGTCTTGCAATCCTCAGTCCAAGTGAACTTCACGCCTTTCCTGGTCAGGCGTGTAAGTAGCATAGCAATCCGTGAGAAACCCTCATCGTATCTCCGGAAATATCGGGCCAAATAAAGGAAGTTGCGAGCCTCTTCTATAGACTCCGTCTACTCCCAACGGTAACAACCTCGATGTCCTGTGGAACCACAGTACACTCTACTGGTGACCGTGTGTCTCAAAAATCTCACATAAGACAACCAAAATACGTACTACTGATCTTCGCATATAGATGTTCCCATCGAAACATCTCTAGAACTATGCAAAGATGATGTGCGTGACTCACCGCGGATTCGAAATAGATCATAACATCGTCAACAAAGACAATGGAAACCAATCCAAACACCATAGGAATACCAAATTCATCGAGTCCCTGAAAACATCTAAGGCTCCGCAAGCCCTAATGGTAAAACCAAGACACATAATGTCCGTATCACAGACATTCCTAAACATAAGATCCCCGACAACAAGTCAGGAATATGATCACCAACGATATAAATCACCAAAGAATAGATCCTCTAGTGTGAGAGCAACGCTCCATCACACTAAATACCGCATATGTGGGAGCAACGCTCTACCACAAACAATCTGTAATATGTGGGAGCAACGCTCCACCACAACAATCCAAAATATGCAAGAGCAACACTCTACCACAAACCAACAATAATATGTGGGAGCTCCGCTCCACCACAAACGATCCATAAGTGTCCAAGGCACCTAACTATCCAACTAGAGGCTACACGAGATCACTCAACCACATATCATTGTGGGCAGCCAAAGGTATAACAATTCAGCAATCAAATCAAATCCATAGTCAACTTTATCATCATCCTAGTGGGTCTGTCACCCACTAATAGGAGAATTAGTTGACAGGGTAATACAACCAATGACATAATGCAGACACTCCACATCCTGCATTCAACATAGGTAGAATCATCACGATACTACCGATCATACACCTGACACACGTGCACACACACATATATGGATGATCGACATGATCATCCATTTAGTTCACACCAAACCTACTCATAACACAGGTAAAAATCATCGTGATACCTCCAACAATGCATACCGAACCTGTGTGCATATACCAACATAGATCTAATTGACAATACACCTCAACAACACTCACATGACATATATACACCTATGCCAAGAGTATAATCAACGTAATACTTCCAACAAATCATAATCGACACGAGTATACACTCAGAATAATCATATAATATACAAGATACCTCAAATATTATACCGAACACATCTGCACATATCACAACTCAGATTAAGTCGATAAGATACCTCCAATAAAACACTCAAACACATGTGTACATTTCACAACATAGATTTAATCGACAAAATACCTCCAATAAACCAATCAGACCACTCGGGTATAATCTACTAGAAACCCACAAAAATCATCATCTGGACAAATATACACTCACTACATGCAATTTTGACCGTCTATCATAGAACTCCTACAACACATAATAATCAAGTGTATAAACTACACAGGTATGTATAATCAGCATATTTAATCCAATCTACCACACAAACCCTAAGCTACCTACTCTCATGGTTTAGGGGTATAACTAAATAAAATGAAACATAAAGATCATACAGGAAAACACAATCATAGACAATCCAACTAGGTCATACAGTCTAAAATTAAAGTCCACATGGAAAAGGATACATCGATCCTCAATAGACTGACCAAGCTGACAATGGTATATGGCTAATTCAGTCTTTTCTACGTCAGTACGAGTCATGTACTCAAATGTACTCTAGATACCTAACTAAGCACAAATAATCAAAAGATTCGAACCTCTAAAAATAGAGTATGACTGTCCTCTACTCAACAAACCAACAAAACTAAATCAGTCATCTACTAACTAATCAAGATTACATTAATCCTCTTCAAGCAACTATGGTAAATCAAACTTCTACTGACCGATCTAACAAGAGTAGATCAATTATCTACTAATGAAATTAACTAAGATAACATGGTATACTACTGGCTAAGTCAACATGAATATGTAGATACTATCCACTACACAGCTAATAATAACAGAGGCTGGTATGCGCCTTGATCTTCTAACCAACTAGTAGTAACAGAAGCTAAAACTACGGGTGATATGATATGGAAAATCACTAGAGACTGTAATCCTTGATCTCTATTAAAGTCAATCAAGATCAATGGCTAACCCATCACATATAATATATGCTACAATAACCAGACAGGTACTAATAAAGAATACAAATACATGTCATAAACTATAATAGTCAATAGTGCATATACTAACCAAAAAGGTAGGATAACACATACCAACATAGCTCCTATAGCTTGGAGATGTCCTGTCGCTGTCAGGCCCGAAAACCCGAAAAGTCACATCAAGAAGACTTAAAACACGAAATCCAAAACACGGGATATAAAACTCGTACCGTACTCTGATACCAAATAAATTGGTATCAGATAAATCTCGAAAATCTAGAACACATAGAAAGTATCGTATATCTGGTCTGATACCACTAAATTGTCACGCCCCAGGGGAGTCCCTGTCCGAAGAAAATTTCGGCAGCACCTCCCCTGTACGAGTGACAATCTGAAACATTTATACAAAGCCCTCAGGGCCACATATACCTCGGCCAACACGGTCGGAACAATAACAGTAATAAAAATATAACACAAAGTCATCCACGCAGTTTATATCATCAGCCCACTCGGCTGGAACAAAAATCCAAAACACGGCAGAAAAATGATAGAAAACCAAAATATATGACATGCTAGCCGGCTAGGCTTACACCACACCACAAAACACCACTCTGGAAACAAAGTCGAAACACAAGCTAGATACACAAATACCAAAGTACAAATGGACAACAGCGAAGACAGATCTTCTGAGGTGACATGGGACCAGCAGGCATGATACTCCAAGCGACACCATAAACAACCTGGTACCTGAAAAAGATAGTGTCCACAGGGGTGAGTTCAACAACTCAGGGAATACCAATAGACATGCCTAGCAAGATATATCTAACAACAATAAACATGGAATACAGCTTCTTGATCATATATAGGAAATATGCAAAATTGAAAGGTAACTGAGGAAACTGTACTCACCAGGAACTCCTATCCAGAACAAAAGGGTCGTCAAACCAGATACACAATATGCCTCCTGTATGCATGTCAAACAAATGCATCCACCAAAATGCAGCATATAAGTGCAGCAAACACAAGCAAATAAATGCAATAAATGCATATGATGCCAATAATATGGTCACCCCTGACGCCAGTCAGTCATCTCACACACAATGGTGAGACTGAGTGGGTAGGGCTGTGACAACCGTGCACTTTGACGTCACTGCTCCTGATGAGTGACCGAATGGACGGGATGCTGTCGGAGTACACACATACTCCTACCCCAAATCATAAGTGGGGGAGCGCAATGCTCTCATCTCCCGGTACACCATGACGGGGAGGGATCCCTGATGTGCTACCACGTTGCGTCACACTACCCATGAGCGTACCAACGGAGCACCGAATAGAGCAAAACTGACGTGCTACCACGCTGCGTCACGCTACCCATGAGCGGACCAACGGAGCACCGAACAATGATAAAACTGGCGATATGCTCTACAATAATGGAGTAGCCTATCACGTAACATGCAATCATGCGAATGGTGCATGAAACTAAGCATGACAATATCCTGAACCAAATCCACATATATATATAAAAATGTGTACCCTAGTACAAGTAAGTCAAATCCACATATCTAGGGTATACAGGTCCTCTATGGTATAACAACCTAGGTCCTGGACATATCCACCTCCATAAAATATGTACTAACAATGTACATGGATCAAAGCAAAAGGTCTAGGTACACAGATCAGGTATGATATAAAAATATAGATACACATGTCAGATAATAAAAATCCAGAATCTAGTCCTAAACTCAGTAAAGCATGGTATGCCACTTACTCTAGGAACTAAGGTACTCATGTCAATAATCACAAGGTATAAACATGGATACATAACAAGCGACAGAACAGAACATGCTATGGGTATCAAACTGTGACATACCAAAGACAAACATGATCATTGCTTGTAGCTATAAAATACTATGCATATCCAAATGACAATATCATAAAAGATAAGTCAAGAGGTACCCGCCTCCAATGTAGATCGAGCTAATCAACCTCTATGTCGAAGTGCTCGTCCCGAATCAACGTCCTGCAAATCACATGATTATAATTTAGCTAATTACATATGCAACAATTAGCTAAATCTCAACTCAACCTAATTAGGGAAAACCTTAATCAAATCATCAATGAATCCTTTAATCTTTCCAAGACACTCCACATTTTATAATCAATCCAATGATTACATCATTCATAAACTCTTCTATTTATCACAATGTCAATTTAATTAACAATCTATCATAACAAATCATGATACTAATCCCATAATCCTATAAATGATCATGTGACCTTCTACATCAACCAATCAATAAGATTTCTATCATAAATCCAACTCACATAATTCCTCTAATAACTTAATCAATCCTCTAAGCAACAATCCGCCATTTTAATTCTAGCAATAACTTCAACCTTAAAACTCACTAAATCTGATGATAATCACTGATGCCTCGTGATCAGTGTAACCCACGGCTGGAAATCATCGGTGTGTCTTCTGTTGTTGGAATTCAATTTAATGCTGCCTCCTTGTGGCTAGCGCAATAAGCTGCAGCTAATTCCCAAACCAGATTACCTAGATCAGTACTAAGTAAATACTAAAACCTCCACAAAATGAGTGGCAGCAATTTACCTTATGAGTGCCAGCAAGGAAACACTACGAGTTCTAGCGCCGATGGCTGCGATGCACTCCCGGCGAAGGATACAGTGCGACGATGTCTCAATACTGGCCGTCGAAACCCTAGGTCAACGATGGCGAAGAGGTCAGTTGATCCATACTGGGGCACAGCATGGAGTAAGCCGGCGGCAATGGCGTCGGAGATCGGCCGATGGGAAACAATGAGATGTAGTCGCCGTGAGGGGCAAAGGTGCGGCGGCGGCGGCTGTGAACCCACAACTAGGGCACAAGAACAGAAATCTTCAGTGATCGTCGGCACGATTTGAGGATCTCCGCAGCAAGGAAAGAAAGGCAGAGGAGGAGAACAGTGGGGATCGGAGAGGGGTGGCGGAGAGGCTAGAGCAAAAGCGACGGGCCCGAGTAACTCATGGCCGATTTGCGGCGTCGACAAGGGCAGAAATGGTTGGCGTCGCTGGAGGGGAGAGAGATCTGACGGCTCTTGCTCAAATGCTGGCGAGGAGGAAGAGAGGGGAAGAAGAAGCTTGGCCGGCATTCGATCGGAGAGGATGAGGAAGGAAGAACTGTCGGGAGCGGAAAGGGGGCGGCGTCGCATGGGTTAGGGCACAAGAATAAGAGGAAAAGAAAAGAAATAAAAGAAAAGGAGAAATAAAACTTTTCCTCTTTAAATAGGGTAGCCTAAACAGGGTTTCTTGGGCCCCGTTTTTATCCCCGTAAACTTGCTCATACGAGTTCCGAAAAATTCCCGAAAAATTCCCAGAAATTCCAGAAAATTTCCTTATCATTATTCGCCATTTTTCTATATTTTACATTAGGCTTGTGGTCCAATGGTCCAGTGCAGTAGCCTATCTTTTTGTCTCCGAGATTTGATGGCCAAGATTTGCATGCTCAGGCTTTATTAGGTTTAACGAAGGGCGAAAGTCGTCATATTCTTCGTCGTCTTCTTTGAGTTCGAGTAGCAGTGATCTTCTGTTACTATGTAAACCTCCTTTTTGCTATAAGTTTCTTTGCCATACCCACGCTCTAGCCCTCGCTATTCCTTTCTTCTCCATTCTCCCTAGTCTTCTAGCCTATACATGATGATTGAAAGCATTCCACTCTTTGGTACACATCAGTAATTCTTGCTGGCCATCGATTAGTAATCCCAAATATGTAAGTACCTCATGATGATTTTGATGTGATCAACCAAGTCAAGTTATTTTCTATTATTATTTTGATGCCTTGTGTCTAAGTGTGTAGTAACTTAGGAGCACAAGAAATCGAGCAAAAGACGCAACTAGTGAGAAGGATGGTACGGGAAAGAGCTTATGGGTTTGGTGCGTCTGAGGGATGAGACACGGGAGTACGCTAGCATATGAGAAGGAGGCACGCGACATTTTCGAGGGATGAGAAGCAGGAGCAGAAGACTACTCGAAGGCTGTAAAATGAGTTTAGGTGAGCCTTTTTCAGGATGGACGAAATCACCCAAGCAAGTGGAACCGGGGCGGAAGACCCGGACCAATGCGAGTGAAACCGGAGCAGAACACCAAGACCAAAAGTCAACAAAATGTTGACTTTTCGGTTCGAGTGCTCAGACTTAGTCCAAGGCGTTCATACCTGGTCCAGGCGCCCAGAACCCCTCCGGGTGCCTGGATTTGAAATCTCAACCAAACACAACATGGGGCATCCCATTACGACGGGAATAAAGGTTTATCTCCCTCTAGGTGCCTGGAACCCTTCCAGGCGTCCCGACCAAGACTATAAATACAGCCCTGATCCCAATGAGTCAGAACAACACTAGTGAACGATTCCTCTTTAGTTTTTTTTTTTGTAATTAAGTGCTTCAACTGTTGTAAGAGACTTCTCCACCTGAAGGAGATTGTTTAGTGAGCTTCAACTTGCCCCCAGGGCGTAGCGCAGACGGTGGGCGCATGGTATCTCTGGCGTAATGGCCAGGGGTTGATTCTCAAGAACTGACGACCTGGGGTTTACCCCGCCATGCGCCTATGGCCTGTGTACCTGCATGAACCTCCCTCCATATCCGTGGGGCCGACACTAGGGGGGCCGCTAAGGTAGCGGATCTACCTTTTTAGTGAGCTTCAACTTCCTTGGATTAACAATCCCCTGATTGCAAACCAAGTAACCCTTTTGTGCCTCTTCTTTTTAATCAGTCTCTTATTTCTTTTATGCAAGTGTTTATTCTAATCGAGTTATAAGATCGAGAAAGGGGATTTTGTTTATTTTTATTGTGCAGGTTATTCATCCCCTCTAGCCAGTTGCCAAGGGATCAACAAGTGGTATCAGAGCCCAACAGTTTCAGGAGGACTAACCATCGAATAAAGTACAATAGATGGCTGGACTGAGCATCTACCCACCAAAATTTGAGGAGGAATTCACGAGCTGGAAGAAAAAAATGGAGGTATTCTTTAAGACATATTTTGATTTACTATTAGTCATGAAATTTGGTTTTGTATCACCAGGGGGCAAAGAAGAATACCAATGGATGAAGAAGGAGCAAGCCGACTTCCTAGCAAACGGCAAAGTAGAGTTTCATCTACTTAGCGTCTTATCACCTCAAAAAGTCAACT
Source organism: Zingiber officinale (assembly GCF_018446385.1). Lineage (NCBI taxonomy): Eukaryota > Viridiplantae > Streptophyta > Magnoliopsida > Zingiberales > Zingiberaceae > Zingiber > Zingiber officinale. The sequence continues at coordinate 106,705,218 of NC_055995.1, read as the reverse complement.
GGATTGGAGACTATGAGTCAGTCAAGGAGCTTTGGGAGAAATTCCTGGAACTATACGAAGGGACCTCGGAGGCAAAACTCGCGAGATAGGATCTGCTCCGGAACTAGATCAGCAACCTCCAATTAGAAAATGGTGAAACTATTGCACACCTTCACTCTAGAATAAAGGAACTCATCACCAAACTCACGAATCTAGGAGAAAAGGTAACCAACCGAGATTCACTAAGGTACACGCTTAATGCATTCCCTAAGAATACTGAATGGGTATCATTATTAGATGCTTATTATATCTCTAAAGATCTAAAAGTAAGTACTTTAGAAGAGTTATTTTCAACTTTCGAAATTCATGAAACGAAATGTGCAGATATGAAAAAGGGGCTCAAGCACAACATTGCCTTAAATGTAAAAATGGACGAACCAAATTTTGAAATTTCTCTTGATGATGACGAAATGACGTTCATGGTTAGGAAATTTCAAAAGTTATTTAAAACTAATAAATTTAATCAAGTGCAAGATAAAAGAAGAAGAAGAAAGATAAGATGCTATCACTGTAATGAAGAAGGACACGTGAAAGACAACTGCCATAAGTTAAAGAGCAAGGACAAGAACAAGGACAAAGGTAAGGATAAAAGACCAGTCCAGACAAAGCATCGAAATCTAAAGGCAACGTGGGACGAAATGTCTTTTGAATCAGAAATTGAAGCCATCGCCAGATTTACGCTAGTGGCAAGTCACCAAGAAGATGAAGACGAAGCAAGCTCTTCCTCAATGAGCATCGAGAGAATCAATAAAGGGAGAGCATTGTTAGAGGAAAGCAGCACTACAGGGGGAGCATCAGAAATCGACAAGATAAGTCAGGTACGATCCCTACCTCCTGACCAATTATTTAAATTTATAAAAATGTTGTCAAAGAGTTCCTGCAAATTAGAGATAGAAAATAAAAAATTATTAAAAGAAAATGAAGAATTAAAATTAACCTTAACAACATCTTGTCGACTAGAGGATTTTGACAAGATAAAAATAGAAAATAAAAAATTGAAAAAAGAAATAAAAAATGCATGCTCACAAGTTAGAAAGTATAATGGACTAAATTGACATTTTAGATGTCATAAGTGTTGGTGCAACATCCCTCGGGTCAAGGTTGACCTGGTTGACTAAGCTGAGTCTTGGTTTGAGTTTAGATGTTTGACAATAAGATATTGATTGAAGAAGAGTCAAGTAGGTCAAGGGAGTGACCGGATACTTGACTGGGAAGTCCTAGTGAGTGAAGCTAGGCAGATGGAAAACCCTAGTGAGTGAAACTAGGTGGAAGCCCTAGTGAGTGAAGCTAGGCAGATGGAAAGTCCTAGTGAGTGAAGCTAGGCAGATGGAAAACCCTAGTGAGTGAAACTAGGTGAAAGTCCTGGTGAGTGAAGCCAGGCAAGGGAAAATTCAGATGGATCAAGGATGATCGGACATCTGGTGTTGGGAAGTCCAAGTAGGTCAAAGGATTGACTGGATACTTGGCATGAGGAAATCCAGATGGGTCAAGGTTGACCAGACATCTGGTGGAAGTCCAAGTAGGTCAAGGGAGTGACCGGATACTTGGCACGACTAGAAAAGTCCAAGTGGGTCAAAGGGATTGACCAGACACTTGGTGGGAAGTCCTAGCAGGTCAAAGGAGTGACCAGATGCTAGGCATGATGTACCAACGGGTCAAGGTTGACCGGGTGTTGGTTTGGTAGGCTTGGGACTTGGTTTTGGGCAAAAACCAAGTACTGGATCGATCAGTGGATCGATCCACGCCTTTCCTAGCGAACAGAGAGCATCTGGATCGATCCGTGGATCGATCCAGATGTCCCAATCGATCAGTGGATCGATTGGGACGCGGCTGCTTCGCGCGATAAGCACTGGATCGATCCAGGCGTTTTTCCCAGAGCACAGAGGCGCTCTGGATCGATCCGTGAATCGATCCAAAGCCTCCCCGATCGATTGGGAACATTCGAATCGATCAGGATCCGACCGTTGGCGTCGATAAAAGCCGCAGGCGCACGATTCCTTCGGTATCGCTTCTCCGATTCACTCCAGCTCTTCGCCAGCTCCTCCACAGCACTCTCCAAGCTCGTGATCGCCAGTTCTTGAAGGTTCTTGGAAGCTTTCCAAGTCAAGAGGCGGATCAAAGCCAAGAGGAAGAAGTTAGGGTTAGGGTTTTTACTGCACATCTTGTAAGCTTTTGCTTATCTTGTATTTCCCTTTCTTCTTCTTGTACTGAGAGTATTGTAGGGCTTCTCCGCCCTTGGTAGTTACCATAAAGGAGTGTTGTTCATAGTGGAGGGTGTGTGCGTTGGTGTGGATCCTTGGATTAGTCACCTCTTGTGAGGTGGATACCAAGTAAACCAACTTTGTTAGCGTTTGTTTTTGTTTCTTTGTATTCCGCTGCGCATCCAAGAAGCAATAAGCAAAGAAGCACACCGAGCGAACGCGACGAGCTATTCACCCCCCCCCCCTCTAGCTACTTTTGGTCCTAACAAGTGGTATCAGAGCGAGGCCGCTCTTCACCGGAATCATCGCCGGAAGGGTCAAGCATAACAAGAAAAGCTAGAGGGTGAAGAAGTTGGAGCAAATTCTTCAAGTTCAAGACTTCATCAAGCTCAACTTCAAGATGCAATTCCAAGATGGACTTGGATTTGACACAAGGGTGGCTCCACCATACACTTCCACGAGCTTTGATTCTTGGAAATCAAGAATCGAAAACTTTCTTATGATGGAGATAGAGCAATGGTTTGCTCTAATGGAAGGCTTCAAAGCTCCAACGAACTCCAAGGGCAAGCTTCTAAAGAAAAGCAGATGGAGCTCGGAGCAAATTCAAAGGGGCGAGGCAAATGACAAAGTGACCAAGCTTTTGGTCAACGTATTGCCTAGCCACATCTTGGCTCAAATTGGAGAGTTCGAAGATGCCAAGGAGCTTTGGAGCAAATTGGCCAAGCTTCATGAAGAGATCCCCTCCACTGTACGAGATCAAGAAGAATCCAGAGAGGGTGACTCTTTGGAGCAAGACCAAGAGGAGGACTCCGAGGTTGAGAGATGCTCAACCTCCGAAGAAGAGGAAAACCAAGAAGCTTCATCCTCAAAGGAATGCAACGAAGGGAACAAGGAGGGAGCATACTCCTTGTTTCATATTCAAGATGATGAAGCCTCCACCTCTAGGATTGAGGGGGAGCAATCCTCGGTGACACCGGATCAAGAAGAAGGAGAAGCTTCTACATCCGGGTCAAGAGAAGAAGAGGAGGAAGAAGCTTCTACCTCCACAAGTCAAGAAAAATCGAATGGAGGAGGATCAAGGGTTGATCAAGAGGAAGCTTCTACCTCCGGATCCAAAGAAAAAGATGCCACCCCTACAAGCAAAGGTATAAATATTTCAATTAATAATAAAAATCATATCATATGCTTTGAATGTAGGGAACATGGGCACTACAAGAGCAAGTGCCCTAAATTGGCCAAGAAGAAGGGCCAAGTGGCACAAAAGGACAAGGTGAAGCCCAAGGAGACCATCCCCAATACAAAGAAGAGCAAGGAGCATATTATATGTTTCTCTTGCAATCAAAAGGGGCATTACCGGAGTCAATGCCCCAAGGGGAAGAAGGTGGTCAAGGCTCAAGGAGGCACTAGTCAAGGGGGATCCTCCAAGGTAAAAAGGAAGGTAACTTTCATTGAGCATATTCCCTTGCCAAAAGGTAAAAAGCATGCTAGGTCAAATTTTTATCATTTTAATGTAATTTACCATAAGCATAGAAAACATGAGGGCTTTAAGGAAAAGCATGTGGCCCTACATGCCAAAACTACTATCCCTAAGGCTAGGAATGTAGGTAAAAACCTAGGCGATAACTCTAAGGATTTAAGATACAAGCCTAGAAACAAAAATGCTCATGGATCAAACACTAAGGACTTAGTGAGAGAAAATCAAGTCTTGAGGTCAAGACTTGATAAAATGGAAAAGACCCTAAAAAGGATGGAAAATATCCTATTAGGGCAAAATGAGCATAACTTAGGGTTAGGAAAATCAAAGCCATCCGATGGCCATAAAGGTTTGGGATACAAACCAAAAACTAAGAAGGATGTGCCTAGCTATCATAGGGTTCCATATAGTTATGGCAAAAACCCTAGGTCTAGTGGTCAAGTCAAAAATACTAGGGAAGTCATCCCTAAGAGTGTTTTTGCAACAAACGTGACGAAGGCTTCTAAGAAGTCTAAGAAAGTCACAAACAAGGTCACAAGGGAGGCTATCCCTAGAGTTGACCTAGAAAATGTGACCAAGGCTTCTAAGAAGCCAAACAAGGTCACTAGGAAGGTATCTAGGGAAGTTATCCCTAGTGAATATCTAGAGCATCCAAGGAGCACCAATAGGTGTTGGGTTCCTAGGAGCATCTTCTCTACCCCATAGATGGGTTAGAGAGTGTCAACTCCGATTAGAAGGGTAGTTAACCCAACTTTGAGGAAATTGACACTCAAGGAGCATTTTCAAGGTTTTGTTAACCTTTGAAAATGAAATGGAATTATTATTTGCTCCTTGAAAGAGTAAAATGTGCCTAATGGTGGAAAATTGATGTTATTTTAAATGGCAAAAAAAAAAAAAAAAAATTTGAGAAAACATAAGAACTACCAAGTTGGGATTTTGGTATGCTCTTAGGAAATTTAAGGCAATCCGAGCCTTAATTTAAAAGTGCTACTCTTGTAGAAAAATGAAATTTGCCAATATTTGAGGAATACGCTTAATTTCAATTGGTAAAAATTAATCAAGAGAATTAGAAATGCCAATTTAGGTTTTGGCATTTTATTGAAGCACTTTAGGGCAATCTAGGCTTAAGTTGTAAGTTTTAGCTAAGGTTTTAAGGATGCTTAGAGAGTTAATCTAGGTATATTTTAATTTATGCTAAATCTTGCCATGATTGTTTGCCCATCATATGCCACGCATGACATCATGTCTATTTTTGCATTCATGACGTATTATGAAAAATACAAAAAAAAATACCATGTCATGACATTCATACATCATGTAGTTATAGGAATCTTTCTTTTGAAAGTTATTTTACTTTGATGTATGTCATAACATTATCATGCATTAGTTTAATTCCTTTTATTTAAGGACAAATGACATTTAACAATACTTATTAACAAGTGACATCCTAGGTGGATGTCTAATATCTCTAAAATGCCTAGATAGATATGCATGATCCCTAGATTAGGGCAAAACCAAAATCTACATCTCACAAAGACTATAAGGTGACTTGTATGTGTTTTAGTGCACATTAGATACAAGTGAGATGTTAGGAAGATGAACAAAACTCAAGATGTTGATTTAGTGCACTCTTTTGAGTTTTAAGTTCATCAAAACACATAGTTATGTGTTTTCCCATCATTGGGAAAGCTAATGTACAAGTCATGTGCACTAAGCCCAAGGAACATGATGGGATATTGGTTTTTAAAAGGTTTTTAAAATGATTTTGGAAAACCTTGGTGAAGGCTATCTTTTGATAGTAATCACCATTGAATAGTTAGACACAAACTTGAAGAAAACACTAAAGTTTTTGCAAGATTTCAAGTTTGTGTCAATCTTTGAAAATATGATGTATTTTCATAGAAAACTATTTTTCCATGATTAGGTATGCCCTAAATAATGTCTACACGAAATTTCATGATTTTTGAATTTTTGTAGAATTTTCTAGGGGTTTCTGAAGTTGACTGAAATGGAATTTCAACGACTATCAGAGCTCCGATCGATCCATGGATCGATTGTAGTTCCTGAATCGATCCATGGATCGATTCAAAAGGCAAGTCACCCGCGAGCAGAAGCTCGCTGGATCGATCAGCCGATTGATCCAGGTAGTCTGAATCGATCAGTGGATCGATTCAGAACGGTTCAATCGATTGGAACCCAACTCCAATCGATCCAAGTTGCTGATTTTGGCTGGGAAGGCCTGATTTCAGCACCTTGAACCTCTTTGAGTCTAGGTAACCATTCCAAACCCTCCAAAATACATTTGTATACATACAAAAGGTGTTTTCATGTGAAAACAAGGATGGATTGGTTAAGGAAGACTTCATTGAAGTTTTAGGTTGAGGTTTGTTTCAAATTTTGAGTATTTGAACCTCAAAACTTCTAAATTTGAGTTTCCTAAAGGTTTAGGGATTCCAAGTCATTGTTGGTGCAATGACAGAAGTTACCACCATGTCTTTAGGGGGAGGGACTCTTTAAAGGCATGAAAATTTATTTTTCATGAACCTTGGAAGGTGGTTAACCTTCCGTTGTGAACTTGCTCAAGGTTGAGCATTTAAACTTGAAATGGGAAGAAATGGGGAGTGGATATCCTCATCATTTCAAGTGGCAACTCAAGTGGTTGAAAATGCTCAAGGTTGGGTATTTGTCAACATTGAGGGAGAAGTTAAGGAAGAATGAAGGGTATGGGACCTTCATTATTGTGTTGATCACAATGAGTGAAGTGGTGATCACGATGAGCAACTCTTCAGGGGGAGAGTCTTCAACAAATGGAGTTGTTGAAGTGTGCCCAAAATTGGAGCATAGGTTGATGTGTTTTATTAGTAGGGGGTTGATGTGTGCCAATAGGGGGAGAATGAAAGGAAGTAAGTTAGGTTTTCATTACCTAGAGGGAGTTTGCCCTCTTAGGGGGAGAATGAAAAGCTTAACTTATGTGTTCATTACCTAGTGGCATGAAGAAGAAGGCTATGGGATTAGCTTAACTTACATGTGGTATTGTAAGTGTTATTGTGGTATTGTCAAACATCAAAAAGGGGGAGATTGTTGGTGCAACATCCCTCAGGTCAAGGTTGACCTGGTTGACCAAGCTGAGTCTTGGTTTGAGTTTAGATGTTTGACAATAAGATATTGATTGAAGAAGAGTCAAGTAGGTCAAGGGAGTGACCGGATACTTGACTGGAAAGTCCTAGTGAGTGAAGCTAGGCAGATGGAAAACCCTAGTGAGTGAAACTAGGTGGAAGCCCTAGTCAGTGAAGCTAGGCAGATGGAAAGTCCTAGTGAGTGAAGCTAGGCAGATGGAAAACCCTAGTGAGTGAAACTAGGTGAAAGTCCTGGTGAGTGAAGCCAGGAAAGGGAAAATTCAGATGGATCAAGGATGATCGGACATCTGGTGTTGGGAAGTCCAAGTAGGTCAAAGGATTGACTGGATACTTGGCATGAGGAAATTCAGATGGGTCAAGGTTGACCAGACATCTGGTGGAAGTCCAAGTAGGTCAAGGGAGTGACCGGATACTTGGCACGACTAGAAAAGTCCAAGTGGGTCAAAGGGATTGACCAGACACTTGGTGGAAAGTCCTAGCAGGTCAAAGGAGTGACTAGATGCTAGGCATGATGTACCAACGGGTCAAGGTTGACCGGGTGTTGGTTTGGTAGGCTTGGGACTTGGTTTTGGGCAAAAACCAAGTACTGGATCGATCAGTGGATCGATCCAGGATCTGGATCGATCAGTGAATCGATCCAAGCCTTTCCTAGTGAACAGAGAGCATCGATCGATCCAGATGTCCCAATCGATCAGTGGATCGATTGGGACGCGGCTGTTTCGCGCGATAAGCACTGGATCGATCCATGGATCGATCCAGGCGTTTTTCCCAGAGCACAGAGGCGCTCTGGATCGATCCGTGAATCGATCCAAAGCCTCCCCGATCGATTGGAAACATTCGAATCGATCGGGATCCGACCGTTAGCGTCGATAAAAGCCGCAGGCGCACGATTCCTTCGGTATCGCTTCTCCGATTCACTCCAGCTCTTCGCCAGCTCCTCCACAGCACTCTCCAAGCTCGTGATCGCCAGTTCTTGAAGGTTCTTGGAAGCTTTCCAAGTCAAGAGGCGGATCAAAGCCAAGAGGAAGAAGTTAGGGTTAGGGTTTTTACTGCACATCTTGTAAGCTTTTGCTTATCTTGTATTTCCCTTTCTTCTTCTTGTACTGAGAGTATTGTAGGGCTTCTCCGCCCTTGGTAGTTACCATAAAGGAGTGTTGTTCATAGTGGAGGGTGTGTGCGTTGGTGTGGATCCTTGGATTAGTCACCTCTTGTGAGGTGGATACCAAGTAAACCAACTTTGTTAGCGTTTGTTTTTGTTTCTTTGTATTCCGCTGCGCATCCAAGAAGCAATAAGCAAAGAAGCACACCGAGCGAACGCGACGAGCTATTCACCCCCCCCCCCCCCCTCTAGCTACTTTTGGTCCTAACAATAAGGGCCAAATTAGAAGAATATCACAAAGATATATCCCTAAGAAATTTTTAATTAACCTAGTTAGAAGGAATCTATTTTGGGGTTCAAAATCATGTTTAAGTTAAAATTATCATTTTGTGCATATTTTTTTTTTATTTTTGAAAGTTAGACCAAGAACTTTCAGGGAAAAAATTAAATATTTAATTTCTTTAAGAAACTTTGTCTAGAAGTAGTTGTTGTTCCAATAACCAAGAAAGTCTAGTGGCTCGCTACAGCCTGGAAGCTAATTACTGAAATGAATGTTTAATTAACTAACTATTAAAGCATTTAACTATTATAAAATTATCTAATGCTTTCACCTAAATTGGTCTTCCATTGCTATTTTTTGTAAAATTTATTTTTTTTCGTGGAACTTTATTATTTTTTCTATCTAAGGGAATTTTTTTCAAAACTATTTTTTTTTCAAAACTGAAAGTTTTTTTAAGTTTCCAAACATGGTTTAAAAATCTAGATTTTCAAAACTTAAAAACTTCTTGATTTTACTCCTTAGACTTTGCATACACTATCCCATTTTAATGTGATCAAAGGAGGAGAACGAGATTAAGTCTAGGGGGAGGGTACATTTTTTGATTTTTGCACATGTTTTTCTTATATGCAAAATATGTACTTGCTATTTCTATTATTATTTGTTGTTTGGTTTATCATAACTTAACTTGGGTTGATCCACATAAAAAAGGAGGAGATTGTAAATCTCCCATGATGGTTTTGATGTGATCAACCAAGTAAAGTTAGATTCTATTGTTATTTTAATGTCTTGTTTCTAAGTGTGCTGGAGCTTAGGAGCACAGGAAATTAAGGGAAAAATGTAGCTAGCGAGAAGGATGACATGGTAGAGAGCTAACGGGCTCGATGCGTCCGAGGGACGAGGCACTACGGAAGAGTACGTTGGCGGACGAGAAAGAGGCATGCGACGTTTCCGAGCGATGAGAACCCCGAGCGGAAGACTGCTCGAAGGCCGGAAAATGAGTTCGAGTGAGCACTATTCCGAATGACCGAAATCACCCAAGCAAGTGGAACCAGAGCGGAAGACCCTAACCAATGCAAGCGGAACCGGAGCGGAAGATCAGGACCAAAAAGTCAACAAAATGTTGACTTTTTGGTCTGAGCGCTCGGACCTAGTCCGGGGCTCCCAGACCTGGTCCAGGCACTCTGGCTTGGTCTAGGCGCTCGGACTCCAGGCGCTCGGAGCTAAAATCTAAGCCAAACGCAACATGACACGTTCCATTGAGATGGAAATAAAGGTTTATCCTCCTCCAGGCGTCTGGAACTTTTTCAGGCACCTTGACCAGGGCTATAAATACAACTCTGATCCTAGTAAGTCAGAACAATACTAGTGAATGATTCCTCTTTAGTTTTGTTTTGTAATTAAGTGCTTCAACTACTACAAGAGGATTTTCTGCTTGAAGGAAATTGTTTAATGAGCTTCAACTTTCTTGGATTAATAATCCCTTGATTGCAAATCAAGTAACCCTTTTGTGCCTCTTCTTTTTAATCAATCTCTTATTTCTTTTATGCAAGTGTCTATTCTAATAGAGCTATAAGATCGAGAAAGGGGATTTTATTTATTTTTATTATGCAGGCTATTCACCTCCCTCTAGCTAGTTGCTAGGGGACTAACATAATACTCTTGATCAACCTTCTCTCCCACTTGCTAGTTTCATTAACTTTTTAGGGGTCAACTGTTAGGCAGCCTCTAATTTTCCATTCTGAGTTTCTTTATCGAGGTCTTTCAATACTTTCATATTCTCTTTTAACAACTAACACCCAACTCTTTCTGACTACTTTGCAGGATATCCATTATTTTTCATCTATATCGAATATCCCTCACAATCCGAGTCTTCAATTATTTATTCTATCTAAAGAAAATGGATGTCAAAGTCTTCTACTTTGCAATGGGACCTACCAGTCGCTTGCTAGACAAAATGTCAACTTTGCACAAGGGATGGAAACCATTATGTATTTATCCGACCTCCCACTCCATTCACATGGCCGACTAATTGGAAAATAGAATTGCCAAAGCCGCCAAGTTTGAGTCAGTTCAAGATAGAGCCCACCTATCTCACAGCAGCGGACATTCTGTCTGGTCTCTGTCAAACTCTTGCTCAAGGAGGGTCTTCTCCTCCGCTTCCAATTGAGTTTGATTAAAGTCGAGCTCCTATCTTCGTTTGTTAAGAGTTTTCCCTTTTTTGTCATATGTGATGGCTAACTAAACATTTTCCTTTTTGTGCAACTTAGACAATGTTGAAAGCATCTCTCATCAAATATCTCAAGTTGACCAAGTCGGAGCACGATGCCTCGCCTATTGGCTCCTTGGGTTATGTAGCTATGAACATGGGAGAGTTGGCACCGCCCCACCCTTTGATGTTGGCGGTGCTTATCTCTTCAGAGGAGTCAGTGGAGTCCTTGAGAATAACCAGGAAAAGGCGTCGACCAAAGGAACCTTCAACTTAATTGAGTCAATCTGTCAGTGGGAAAGAGGAGGCTTGTCTTTGATACCAATCGCGCTCGAAGGCCAGGATACTCCTCGAGCGCCTAGGACTCAATAACAATAAGATTAACCAATACAATGGCGAGGCTCTGGGCGGGTGTTGATGAAGCTACGAAGGACAAATCGTTCACGAGTCTGGTTTAGTCAATATCTCTAGACTTAACTAGGGCAAGAAATAGTAGGCTTTACAGTGTTAGAGCGAGGTGATTAAGTTGGTTTGAGATTCAATTCTAATTTTTCGTTGCAACTATGCGCCTAGATAATGGAGTTCACTTCCCATGTCCTTGAATTTCTTTATACCAATGAGTTATGTGAGCTCGGTTAGACGAGCTAGAGGCTCAACAAATCTTTTCTAGTGAAGAGTTCGAAGAGGTGAAAGCAGTAGCAAAGTGCCACAAGGTTGAACTCATAACCCAAGCAAAGCAGCTGAGCCTGATGTAGCAGTAGCAAGACACGGTGAGGGCTAAGATGACATCCCTCAGAGAGAAGTCGAGCAAGTTCAAAGTACGTATGAAAAAATTGAAATTAGAGGCCTCATCTGCGAAGAAATGGTAGGAGAAGGCTATGAAAATGGGCCGAGATAATGGAGTTTACTTCTTGAGTCCTCGAATTTCTTAATCCAAAAGAGTTATGAGAACTTGATTAGATGAGCTAGAGCCTCAGCAAATCTTTCCCAATCAAGAGTTGGAAGCGGCGAAGGCAGTAGTAGAGCGCCACAAGGCTGAGCTCATAACCCAAGTAGAGCAGTTGAGATTGATGCAATAGGAGCTAAACACGACAAGGGGTGAGACAACATTCCTCAAAGAGCAGTCAAGGGAGTTTGAAGCTGACATTAAAAAAAAATCAAAATCTGAGGCCTCATCTGCTAAGAAAGACAAGAGAAGGCCACGACTGCCTTAGAGGCGACAAAGGCCGAGTTAAAGACTCGAAAGGTAGATGTTGGAGGGGATGAGGGCAGAGCTGGAGGCTGGGAGGACCAAATCCAAGACTCGGAAGGTTGAGATATAGGTCTTGAAAGTCACATTGGAGGCCTCAAGGGATCAGCTGGAGAGTAAAGAGGTGGAACTTAAAAGCTATCGAGTTGGAAAAGAGGAGCGTTGGGCCACCAATGGAAAGAATTTTTACGATTAGAAGAGTTCTATGATCTAGTTGATGACTACATTCTCAAGGTAGTCAAATATTATTGTTGTTGGGAGAACAACATTGAACCCAAAGTTTTGATGTATGACTAAAATTAAAATTAGATTTGTTGAAATCTAACAAGTTGTGTCAAGTGTACAGGTGTAGGTTGCTTGACAAGTGGTAAAGCCCTAGTTAGAAACTGGATAGTGACAAAGTCCTAGTAGAGCTAGGCAACTGAAATCCCTGTTGTGAATTAGGAAGGAGCAATGTTTTGGTTGGGAACTAAATAATAAAGTTCTAGTTGGGAACTAGGTGGATCAAATCCAAATGGAGTTAGCTAGAAGTTGAACGCTTGGCAAATAAGTCCAAGTGTAGTAAGTTGAGAGCTGAAGCATGACAAATAAGTTTAAGTGGAGTAAGTCGGGAACTAAAACTTGGCAAACAAGTCCAAGTGGAAACAACTGGGAGTTGTAGCTTGGCAATTCAGTGTAGATGGGTTAGTAGGGAGCTAAAAATCTAGACCCAAAATAGGTCCATGTAACTTTACATTCTCTATCATACTCATTATGGATAACAATTGTAGGGAAGCAAAGTTTGACGGTTCTAGTAACTAGAAGGAGTCTAGACGACTGGCTGGTGATAACTCTTGATGAGGAAAATCAAAAAGTCTAGGTGACTGTATAAGGGCTGGGGCAATCAGAGCATACAAGAGACAGAAGATGGCGTTACAGTGATTTGAGCGAGTTTGGTCAAGATCAAATTTGACCACCTCTCCAAGAGAAGGTGGGTCACCGAGCAACCAAGAACACTGTCAATGTTTTCTATTAGATAAATGTTATAGCCATGCCAGTAGCTTCTAGGAGACTAGGGAGTCTCTAGTAGATTGGGGTTTGCCAAGTTGGAATCAGAGAAGGGCTATATAAAGAGCCTTGAGGCAGAGATTTCAAATAACTCATTCACTAAATTCATTTCATTCTTGTGTTCATGCTCTAGTGCTCTCGTGCCTTTTGTACTGCAACAACGACACATTGCAACTCATGCTTCATTTTCAATCGGTAACACCTAACGTATATTCTTTATTTCTTTGCTATTGTGTTACTTGATATATTTGTTCTTAAACTTTTTTAGATTATTTTTTTTTGTAAGATTTCTCCACCTTTCCAAAAGCTTTTTGGAAAGAAGAAATTAGGAAATAAGAATAACTTTTAATAATTGTTGTGCATGTCTATATCTATAATTTGAAGGGGAGCCTTGGCGCAATGATAAAGTTGTTACTTTGTGACCAAAAGGTAACGAGTTCGAATCCTGGAAATAGCCTCCTGTAAAAAGTAAGATAAGGTTGCATACAATGGATCCTTCCTCGGGACCCTGCACGGTGGGAGCTTCGTGCACCAGGCTGCCCTTTTTTTTTATGTCTATATCTATGATTTGGTTGATCAATTACTTGCATACTCAATATTTTAGTTAAGTTCTTTGCATGCTTACATTGTCTTGATGCACTTGATTGAACTAACGCTAAGTTATTTTTTTTATTTCCGCTGTGCTACTCTAGTTTTCTTTTTAGTTATTTTCAATTATTAGCTTATAAAATTCGCCAAACTATTTACCCCTTGTAGTGTTGAGTTTGATCCTACAAACATAACTTTGATGGAGCTATCTGCCAGATCCAAGAAGCCGACCACCTCCCACCTGAGCTTCCTTAGACTTCCTAAGCCAAAGGCATGTAATGATATCCCTCATGCTCAGACTCAGTGTATGACGCGAGTATCTTCGATGTCATAGAAGTACACATGTACTCGATGTATGACCTGAGTGTCTTGGATTTCATGGGAGCACGTATAGACCTGAGGAACCTAAGTGCCTTCGATTTCGTGGGAACACGCATAGACTCAAGGAACCTCAGTGATTTTGATTTCATGGGAGTACACATAGACTCGGGGAACTTGAGCACCTTCGATTTTGTGGGAATACGCATAAACTCGGTATAGGACCTGAGTGTCTTCAATTTCATGGGAATACACATAGACTCGGTGTAAAACTCGAGTGTCTTTGATTTCATGGGAATATGCATAGACTCGGTGTCGAATCCAAGTGTATTCGATTTCATGGGAATACGTATAGACTTGGTATAGGACCTATGTGTCTTTGATTTTGTGGGAACACGCATATACTCGGGGACCCCGTGCACCTTTGATTTCGTGGGAACACACATAGACTTGAGAAACCCGAGTTCATTCATTTTTGTTAGAACACGCATAAATTTGGTGTAGGCCCCAAATTTATTCAATTTTGTGGGAGCATGCATAGACTCAAGGAGCTCAAGTGATTTTCAATTTCATGGGAACATGCTTAGACTTTGGGAGCCTGAGTGATCTTCAATTTTGTGGGAACACGTATAGACTCGGGGAGCCCGAGTAATTTGGAAAGGAAAGATAATCTATACTACTGAATGAAAGAGGGTAAATACAAAGTAAATAACTACTTGCGATAAAATAGAAAATGACATATACTTGAGGTTTCTAAATGCCATAAGGTCGCAGATGCACAACCGACCATGGTTAACCGAGCTCTTTGTTGGTTGAGTCCTCTAAGTAATATGCTCCTGAGCTTAGCTTATGAGTGACCCAGTAGGGTCCACCCCATTGAGGCTCCACCTCCCTCACATCGCTAACGGGATTGACTTTCTTCCATAAAAAGTCACTGACTTGGAAGGTGCGAGGAATGCCCCTCTTGTTATAGGCTTGGCACATTCATTGTCGATAGGTTGCAAGCCATGTGATTGTTTTCTCTCAAGTTTCAGTGATAAAATTGAGCTTGAATAGTAGCTTGTCGAGATTGCTAGAATCGTAGGCTTGTACTTAAGTAGATTCCACACTAATATTGACGAGGGTGAGTGCCTCTCCTCCATAGTCCAGATGAAAAAGAGTTATCCTCATGTTTTCCCTATAGATAGTTTTGAAATCCCAAAGGATATTAAGTAGCTCTTCTACCTAGCTGTCACCGACATGATCGAGCTTAATCTTTCAGCTTTGGATGATCTTTCGATTGGTTACCTCATCCTACCCATTACTCTGGAGGTAACTGACAGAGATGAAGACTTGCTGAATACCAAAGCTTTCACACCACTCCTTGAGTTTGCACTCCTGGAACTTTCGACCATTGTCTGATACCAATTTATAAGGAAAGTCATACTGACAGATGATATTCTTTCATAGGAATTTTAGTACAACTTCTTTTGTTATCCCGGCTAAGAGCTTAGCTTCCATCCGCTTAGAAAAATAATCTACCACTATCAAAAGAAACTTCTTCTAGCTAGGTCCTGTTGGGAAGGGTAATGATATTCATCTCTCATTGGTCAAAGGGACAGGATGTAGTGGATGTCTTCAATAATTCAGCAGGGGCTCAGGAGAGGTTTTGATGCTTTTGACAATTAACATAGGTGTAAACTAGCTTAGTTGCGTCTATCTGTAAAATCGGCCAAAAGTAACCCGCTAGTAGAACTTTTATGGCAAGAGTCTGACCACCTATGTGATTGTCGCAAATGCCTTCATGGATCTCACACATGGTGTACTCAACATCTTCGGGGCTAAGACATCTGCACAGAGGACAAGAGAAAGTCTTCTTGTATAAGTAGTCTTTAACTAGAGTGAATCATGTGGCTTGCCTTTTGAGAAGTCAGGCTTGATCAAGGTGGTCGGGTAGAGTCCCCTCCTTTAGAAAGGAGATAAATGAGGTTCGCTAGTTGACTAACTCCTCGTGTAGGTACTTGGTCTATCTTTGTGACGTACTACACTCAGTTGACTAGGTCATCTAATGTCCCTGTGGCTAAGGCACTTGCCATCTTGGCAAGCTCATCTCCCTTCTCATTTTTAGCTTGGGATATCTTCTGGATGAGGGCTTCTTCAAAATCGACTCAAAATATTTTGAAAGCTGTAACATAACATCAGAGTTGATCATTCTTGGTTTTGAATGTTCCCTCAAGCTAATGTGTAGCCAGTTGGAAATCAGAGTGAATGATAATTCGAGAGACACCAACTTGTTTGGCAGCTCAGAGTCCAGCCAACAACACCTCATACTCGTCCTTATTGTTAGATGCTCAGATGTTTAATTAGATGACTAGCTACAACATCTCTTCATGGGTGAAATCAATAACACCCCCACTCCACTGGCTTGCTTCGTAGTGGGCCCATCTACAAAGATCCTCCAAGTCTCCTTCAACTCCTGACATGTTTTTTTCCCTTGATGGTCATTCTAAGCTGGTATTTAGAGACGAATTTATATAAGGGCTGGGCTGTACTGTAGTCCGGCCCAAACATATGATTAATCACAAAATGACACAAAGAGTTATCACTGAGGGTTCTGTATGGAGACTTTTAAACAACCATTCATTTCCTTACATGGTAGCTGCTTTGATAAAATAACATAGACAAATCTAAGTCGAAGACTAAATTATCCAAAAAAATCATAAAATCATTTTTTCTAAAACATTGTAATTATTTTTTTAACACTAAATATCCTTTTAAATCCTTCCTTAAAAAAATAATTATATACTAATTTTATTTCATGAATAAAAAAACACAAATGGGATGTACGAAAAATAATTACCTTCTTAATTTTAATTAATTATGTCATCCTCCACTGGTCCTCCCAACGATCTCGCCTCTTTCTTCCAACTCGCTTACTCATTTCCATATCATTTCCCTGTCGTCACTCATGACTATGGTCACTCTCTCAGTGGCCAGACCCTCACCCCTTGAGGCGTAGTCATCAACAGAGTCGCCCTTGATCGGATCGACATGTCCTCTACACGTGATGTACTCTTATGTCGATGTCAAAGACAAGCAACTATAGATTGAGGTCCTGCATGAGACACTCAAGCATAGTTTCATATCACACTCATGGACCGGCTACCTCTACCTCACTGTCAGTGACACTCTTTAATGTCAGTGTCAGCGGCCAGGCTTCCACCATGGCCCCCAAATTTTTAATTTCTCAGAATTAGATATCATTACTAGTAAATTAATTTAACAATTTCATAAATAATGGAAAAAATCCAGTCAATAAAAAATTTAAAAATTTAATAAAATATAGAAAAAAGAGATGATAATGTGCTCGTGTGAAGTGAACACAAACCTCTTCTACAGCGTCCTTAGCAGACTCAACTAACTCAAGATCAGAACAACCCACTTCTAATTCTTGGATCCATCCCTATTGGTATTGGATGTCATACTCATTAAGTTATGTCATCCTGAGGCCTTGGTATTAGTTAATATATGACCCAAGGTGTTATTGGTAAGCACAATGCGGGGATGGGACAGGAAGTACAGTTGAAGTTTGCGAGCCATCATGACTAGAGCTAGAGTCGACTTCTCCAAAGTGGAATATCTAGTCTCTACGTCCTTCAAAAGATAAGCAGAAAAATAGATAGGGTGTTGAGTGATACCCTCCTATTGAAGTAGAACTAAACTGCTTGCTCCTTTAACTACCACAAAATATATCCAGAGTGCTTCTCTTGTAATAGGCTTAGAGAGTAGGGGTAAACTAGTTAGGTATATATTAAGTGCAGTGTGTAAGTCACCCGGGTGAATTTTGATGTGATCAATTGGGTTAAGTTAGGTCTTGTTGCATTTAATTTGATCCTTGTGTTTAAGTGTGTAGGAACTTAGGAATACAAGAAGTCTAGCAGAAGATGTAGCTAGTCAGAATGATGACATGAGAAGTGAGTCGATGAGCTTGGTGCATCTGAGGTACGAGGTGCCACGGAAGATTATATCAGTGGATGAGAAGGACGCGCGCGACATTTCCACGGGATGAGAAGCCGAAGAAGAAGAATGCTCGAAGAGGAGGCCAGAGTTAGGTTTGGGTAAGCTCAACTATGGATGGTCGGAGAGTCATCCAAGTGACCAGAATAGCAGCTGGACAAGTCAACATGGAGTTGACTTGTCCAAACGCCTAGACAAAGTCTAGGTGCTTGAAATCCAAGCATCTGAACCAGCCTGGGTCAGAACAGACGCCCCTTTTCGATTCTTGCGGCAATGGTAACTTCGGAGTCCATGTCAATACCAATTCAGACACCAGATTGGTCCAAGCGCTCGGGCAAGATAAATGCCTTATCATAAGGCCGTTGCAAAGATGATTGAGGCGACCAATGGAGGTGCCTGAACTTGGTCCAGGCACCTCGAAGACTGCCACATCATCAGATGATTATTTCGACCAGTGGGTTATAAATAAAGTCATGATCCTCTTAGTTAAACACAACACTTGTATATGATTTTCAAATATGTTTTTCTACTTTCTGAGATGTAAACCGTTGTATGAGGCTTCTCTGCCTCCGAACTTATCGAAGAAGGAAATTTTTGCTAGTGCTTACTTCTGCCTCAGATTAGTAACCTCTCCGATTATAAACCAAGTAAATCGGTAGTCTCATATTTTTTTATGCATTCATTTTATCTTAATTTACAAGTGTCTGTTAACTAAAACCCAAAGATCAAGAAAGTGTTAAATTTATTTTCAGGGTAATTCACCCCCTCTATCGGCCTAACGCGGACTAACAATTGGTATCAGAGCCTGGACATCCAGAAAGACTAACCGCCAATTAAAGTAGCACAAAGATGGCCGGAGCGAGTATCCATCCACCAAAGTTTGAGGGAGATTTCGCCACATGGAAGAAAAGAATGGAGGTATTTTTTAAGAATAATTTTGAGATTTTATTAACTATCAAATATGGATTTGTAGCACCCAAAAATCACAGTAACAAAAAAAGAAGAATATCTATAGAGCAAGGAACAAATCGATTCGTGGCAAATGACAAAGAAGAATTCCATCTGCTAGGCATTTTACCACCATAAGAAGTTCTTGGAGTTGCACGAAGGGACCTCGAAGACTAAACTCGCAAGATGAGACTTGCTTTGGAACCAACTCAACAACCTCTAGATGGAAAAAGAAAAAATAGTCGCTCATCTACACGCAAGAATCAAAGAGCTGATCACCAGACTCATGAATCTTGGAGAAATGGTAACAAACTGAGATTCGCTAAGGTATGCTTTAAATATTTTTCCAAGAACACCCGAATTGATGTCTATAGTAGACTCTTTATACATCTCAAAAGACCTCGATGTAAATACATTAGAAAATTTATTTTCTACTTTCGAATTACACGAGTTGAGATGCACATGTCTAAAAAGGGAAAAGGAGCTAAGTCAAAACCTAGCACTGAATGCTAACTAGAAAGACGACCTGGATTCTGATACATCACTCGACGAAGACAAAGCAACCTTTATGGTAAGGAAGTTTAGTAAGTTCCTTAAGTATAACAAGTTTAACAAGTTGTAGGCCAAGAAACTTCTTCGAAGCAAATGAAAGGCTCAGTACTATAACTGTCAAGAAGAATGATACATTAAAGCCAACTGCCCGAAACTGAAGACCAAGAAAAAAGACAAAGACAAAGGACCAAGACGAATGAAGCACAAAAATCTGAGGGTCCGAGACGCCATCTGAATCTGAGACAGAGCAATATGCCGGACTTGCATCAATGGCGAGTCATCAAGATAAAGAAAACGATGAGACTTCATCCGAGATGAGCATCGAAAGCATCGATGAAGTGAGAGCTTTGAACAATGAGTCTGTCGCGTTAAGAGATATGCCTCTTACCTCCCGACCAACTTTATGATGCTATTCAAATGCTATTTAGAAGTTTATGTAAACTGCGAAATAAATGTATGGATTTAAAAATAGAAATAAGGTATTAAAAATAAACTTAGCTAAAGCATGCCCATTAAAACTTTTTGACAGAATTCAAATGAAAAACTCTGACTTAAAAGAGCAAATAGGAATATTGGAAAAGGATTATGCATATTCAAATGCTTAGAATTCTAGAAATTTTCAAGGGCTAAATTAATATTTTAGATTTTACAAGGGTCAAATTAAAAAAATTCTTAGAAATTATATACCACGAAAATTTCTGATAAATCTAGTATGCAGGAACTTATTTTGGGTTCCAAAATCATGTGTAACTTGATTAAAATTAATTTGTACATGCTTTAATTTTAATTTGCTTTAAGTTTAAATAGTGTTTATAAAATTAATTATTTTGTATACCCACTATTCAATTTTTCTATTGGAATTTTTTATGTGATAATGAAGTCAATTCTAGGTCAGAATAATTTTTCTTTGAATTGTTTTCACAATCACATAATTTGTTATGAATTTTTGATCAAAAAATATAATTGAAATTTTTTTTGGAGATGAACTTTGAAAAACTTGATTTTTGAGATAATTACCGTTATATTTTAAATATTTTAAAAAAATTATCTAGATTTTTTGAATTGTAAAACTATTTTTAAATATTTATTTTCAAACATAATTTTATATATTTAAAATATTTTATATGGTTAAAATAAAAAATATGTAACACTTAAATTTTTTATCATGTTTTCCAATTTTTATGATTATCATTGAAAAAAAATTTCAAATTTTTTTGACACATTAAATAATTTTTAAAATTATTTTTTTAAAAAACTTCTAATTAATTGGATAAACATTATTCCTTTTTGAATTTAATTTTCGTAAAAAGACATATAACTGATAATTCTATGTTACACCCCTAGAAATTTTTTTAATATTTTTCTACTTCATTTTTTTATATGATCAAAGGAGGAGAATTAGAGATTAAGTTTAGGAGTATAGATTTTAAAATTCTTTACTTACTTTAATTGCAAACTGATTGTAGTAAATTACAAAATCAATCATTATTTATTTTTTTATTACTCTAATTTAACTTGGGTTGATGCACATCAAAAAGGAAGAGATATAAGTACCCTGGGTAAGTTTTGATGTGATTAACCGGGTTAAGTTAGGTCCTGTTATATTTGATCCTTGTGTCTAAGTGTACAGAAACTTAGGAACATAAAAAGTTGAGCGGAAGATGCAGCTAGTGAGAAGGATGGTATGAGAAGTAAGTGACAGGTTCGATGCATCTGAGTGACGAGGTGTTGTAGAAGAGTGAATTGGCGGACAAGAAGGACGCGCGCGTCGCTTCCGAGGAACGAGAAGCTTGAGCAGAAGACTGTTCAAGGAGAAGGCTGGAGTTGTGTTTGGGTGAGCTCAACTTTGGATGGCCGGAGAATCACCCAAGCGACCGGAGCAGCAGCCGGATAAGTCAACATGGAGTTGACTTGTCCAAACACCCAGAGTCCAGGCGTCTTGACCAGTCTGGGTGCCCGAACCAGCCTAGGTTAGAACATGCAACCCTTTTTTACTATTGCGGCGAGAATAACTTCGAAGTCCACGTCAGCACCAATCCAGGTGCTTGGACTGGTCCAGGCGCCCGGGCAAGGATAAGTGACTTATCACAAAGACGTTGTGAAGAGGATTGAGGCGACCAGTGGAGGTGCCCGGACTTAGTTCAGGCTCCCGAAAGCTGCCACATCATCAAATGACTATTTCGACTAGTGGGCTATAAATAGAGCCCTGTTCCTTTTAATTAAACACAACACTTGTATATAATTTTCAAATATGTTTTTCTACTTTCTGAGCTATAAACCGTTGTACGAAGCTTCTCCGCCTCTAACCTTATCGAAGAAGGAGATTCTTGCAAGTGCTTACTTCTGCTTTGGATTAGCAACCTCCCTGGTTGTAAACCAAGTAAATCGGTAGTCTTGTATTTCTTTTTTATGCATTCATTTTATCTTAATTTACAAGTGTCTATTAACTAAAGCCCAAAGATCGAGAAAGTGTTAAATTGATTTCTAGGGCAATTCACCTCCCTCTTGCCGGTCTAACACGAACCAACACAGTGAAGGCTTGTTCACACTTGTCATCTCACTCGAACCGAGCCGCCTTCTGGAGAACCTTGAAGATGGGCAAACTCTTGTCAGGTAATCTAGATATGAATCAAGAGAGTGTTGTGATTCATTCGACTAACCTCTACATCTCCTTGAGGTTTATTGGGGAGGGAATATCTTGTAATGCTAGAACTTTCTCCGAGTTAACTTCAATTTCTCGCTTGGTTACAATGTAACCGAGGAAATGACCTCTCTTGACTTCAAACAAGCACTTGTTCAGATTTATTTTAAGACCATATCTACCTAATGTGCCACAAGTTTCCTCAATGTCTCTAACCAGGTTCTCGACCTGGCTACTTTTTATCAAAATATCATTGATATAAACCTCAACATTCCTTCTAATCTGTTGCTTGAATACGCGACCCCTCAATCATTGGTACATTGCTCTTGCATTTTTTTAGTAGAAATGGCATAATAGTGTAACAGAAGGTTCCATTCAAGGTAACAAAGTTGACATTTTCTTAATCTTTGACCACCTAGGGTATATGGTGGTAGCCCTGATATGCATCCAATATGCATATGAGCTCGCAGCTTGAGATCGAGTCCATCAATTGGTTGGTTCAAGGTAAGGGATAATAATCCTTCAGGCAAGCTTTGTTGATATTCTGAAAGTCCACACAGACCCTCCATTTCCCCCCCTGAGCTTGGGAACCACCACCACATTAGCCAACTAGGTTAAGAACTCAACCTCCTTAATATGGCCAGCTTCCATCAGCTTAGTAATCTCGGCTTTGATTATTTTGTTCTATTTTGGCCAAAGAACAATTTCTTTTGTTGGATGGGTCAAGCTTCTGGGTTAGTATTGTTGTAGCGTACAAAAAAATTTAAAAAATAAACAAATAATAATAATAATAATAATAATAATAATAATAATAATGATAATGGTAATGAAATTAACTGGCCTGATCCAAATTGCAACAAATAGATAATTCCTTAGCATGTTATTTAGGAAGAGGGGGAGAGAAGGAATTCTAGGGGTTTTCTTGAATATTTGTGCCATCACCTTCATCCTTAGAAAACCCTCGAGAAAACATCCCAAAAGTTTGAGATATTGAAGGAGAACATTGTCAGATCGTCTCTTGTTGTTCTCCTATGCCTTGCTCAATTTTTGTATGTTTAAAACACTGAGATAAGATTTCTAACATTTATTTCTGTACTATATGCATTATAATATGAATGTTTTGATGCTTGATGCATGTTTTATGGATAACGAATGTGTTTTTCAATCATTGTGATGTTTTGACAAAGTTCTATGACCTTTTTACTTGGAAATTTTGATGCTAGAATTTTTGCAAAGTTGCTGCTACCTTAGAGGCATTGGAGTGAGGTTTTAACATGGTTTTGTTGACTTTTTGATTGAAAATCTGATGCTAGAAAGAATCGGGTGTTTGATGTTGCCTTAGGGACATTGGAAAGGTGGTTTGACAAAGTTTTGTTGACCTTTTATTGAAAATTTGTTGCTAGAAATAATTGGGAGTTTGATGCTGCCTTAGGGACATTGGAGTGGTGGTTTAATGAAGTTTTGCCAACTTTTTTTTTTGAAAAATTGTTGCTGGAAATAATCGGGAGTTTGTTGCTACCTTAGAGATGTTGGAGCGATGGTTTGAAAAAGTTTTGTCGATCTTTTTATGAAAATTTGTTGTTGGAAATAATCAAGAATTTGTTGATTCCTTAGGGATGTTGGAGTGATGGTTTGACACAGTTTTGTTGACCTTTTGATTGAAAATTTGTTGCTTGAAATAATTGGGAGTTGCTGTTGCCTTAGAGACATGGAAGGATGTTGGAGGGGCCGAGGAAGTGTGGTTGTGGGGAGGAAAAAGGGCTAGAGTCGGGGAGGTTCGATCCAGTGATTTAACCGTGAGTTGAAGGTGTCTGGTCATTAGTTGTGTCATTGGTTGACTCGAGGGCTAGGAAGAGGTTCGAGTGAAGATCTATTATCAATCAGGTTTAGAGGTTGCAATAGGAGATGAGAGGAGTTGGATTAGTTCTGGGACATCAGTTGAGGTGCTAGTAAGAGGTCTCAAGATGAGATTTTAAGTCTGGGATTGAGGAGTTGAACATTTGGGCTATATGGGTACGTTTAGAGGTGGATGGAAAGGGATTTGGTGTTTTTAGTTTGAACCAATGAGGGTGGCGGTTAGCATCTCTAAACTTTATTTTATGTTTAAGCACCTTTAAATCACTTATTATGTGTCGTTGGTATCATGCTTTAAAACATAGGGAAATGGAAGGAATTTATATGTTTTAGTAATGATTTCTATGCATGAAAAGAAAAACTATTTTCCTTTTAGCAATGAGAATTGTTTGTGGCTATTTGGCGGGTAAGGAGTCCGATTTAGATGATATCAGAATTCTTACTAAATCAAAAGAAAAGAGGTTGTGGAATCTGACTTAGAGGATAGAGGTGAACACAACTGAACCTAGTATTAAGGTAAATATGTGGCCAAATGAACAAACGTTGAGGTAAAGGGGTCACATTCAATGATATAAACTCACTTAAATAGATGTTTAAAGTTGATGTTGAAAGTTAATGTTTGATGTTATTTTATTAAAGTTTGAAGGTTCATGAGAGTAAATGTCAGCAAGGTTTAAATTTTAAATGTCCAAGGTATTTTCTTAAAAATATATATTGAAAAGTATATGAATGTATATTTATTTCTCGCTATAAAATATTTGAACTTATTGAGTCTTTAGATTCACTAGATCCATACGGTGTAGGTAATGAGGTGTTGGAGAGTCTTGAGCTAGCTCGTACTAGGTAGTGCGCACCTGATAACCTTGTTCTTTCTTTTTCAATTTATGTTATTCTCTGCATTAGGATGTTGAGTTTTTTTTTTTGAGTCGATGATGTAATGATTGGTCAGATTTCTTAATTTGGTTGGTTGTGTTAGTATTAGCCTTAAGAGCTAATTATGAGATGATTACGCTTACTGGGTTAATGACTTATTAGATTAATAGCTAATCCAATATACTAAATCTAACCCATTAAGATGATAATGTAGATTAATAATGGAGATTAATTTGTATCATTATTGGAAGAAGACCAAAAGGTAAAGACTCTTGGTATTCCTTGAGACTTTTGGTATTCCTTGAAGAATATAAAAGGTCTTTTGAGTTCATTTTTCATGAGTGACTCTTGATCTTCTAACCTTCTTCCTCCCCTTGCTTTGGCCGAATTCTCTTGGCCAAACCATCTCTTGCACAATTGCACAATGAAGGTGATTCTTCTCCAAATTGTGAGTTCGTGAGACAAATGAAACATGTTGGTGTTGATACCGTAGAGACACGAACACTTGATCATGCTGAGATCCAATGAGAACAAAGTTGTTGTCGAGAGTTTGTGTTTATGCAACAAAGGTAGAACTCTCAACTCAACTAGTATATAGTTTCTTTCGCATAGATCTTCTGGAAAGGATCTTAAAGTTTATTCTGTTGTGCTTATGTTGTTTTGTGCTCAAGATCCTTATAGGTTGCACATTTTGGTCTTTAGATATTTATTCACATTGTTGATTTTGGTGTTCAAACAAGATTTTGTTTTATTGATTTATATTTGAACATGCTCGAAATGCATGATGTCAGAGTTGATTTATTTAACTTTATTCATTTTTAGGAGGGAGGGTTTGTACGATGTGTTTTGAAAGCTATAAGGGGATAAAGTTTTAGGTCGTTTCAGTTGTTGAGTTGGTGTTTTATGACCGTAGGCGACCAAGCAAAGATGTCTTGGTTGCGAGGCATGCCGACAATTACCTTTTTCTTCAACTTGAGTGAGAGATTGATTGCCACTCGAGTAGACTGATTTGGTTTCTTGGGTACTATTGATAATTCTTCATATCCCTCGGTCAGCCAAATTGGAGGGGTATCGTGAATGAGTCTAACTCAACGAGTAACCCAATAATCTTAAGACTCATAATAATTTAGTCAAACTAAATTAAAGCTATCTCTAAATCAACATGTTCTTTATGTATAACCCAATAGACTCTCGTAACATTGGTAATGTATTTAAAATCATTTTAGATACATAAACAATGAGTGACATCTAACAATGCATTATTGCTACGCAAGTGACAAGAATGTTGAGATCTGGCCTAACATTTCTGTGTCTATTATCTTGTATGACTTTGTTCTTCTATTCTTGATATCTAGATTGATCAATGAGGCATAGACTGTGTCATCCTCTTATCAATCTTTATGTTTTTTTATTCCTAAGTAGACACACTTAATCAAATAAACTCAATATCTCATATTGACTAATTTGAGCATGACCATGCATTCTTGTGTCCTACTTAATCAAGGGGCTCAGAGATATCACTTCCGTCATATGGAAGAGATAGATCCTATCTATATCACTCACATCCCTCTGCATAACTTATTACATACCTAGTAATTGACTTTATAGTCTACTTTGTTATTATGACGTTTGCCGATACCAAAATATACAACTCCTTTTGTAGGAAATCGTAATGACTTTAGGTCTAAGGACTATTCATACCAATAGTCACTATAAAAATATTTATGACACTCATATAATGATCCATTCAACATCTCATGGAAAGTCAATTTAGTACATATTTTCTAATATATACCCATACGTCAACTTGATATCTCATATTCATGACTTGTAAGATTAGGTCATTAATTGACCTACATGTTAGTCTCAACATATTAATATTGTCCTTGCATATTAATGCTTGACTAGGAATAGTTAAAAGCAATGCCATATATATTTACAAGCTTTCACTATCAATTCAACCAATTGATATATTGTAAACTAGAACCTACTACCCAAAGACATTAATATACTTATTCATTTAGCACAGATCTGAAGTAAATATAATAATCATTTCCTTTTATTAATAAAATATGATACAATATCCTAAGTCAATCAACTCTTGAATAGTTCTTAGGGCTTACACTAAGAATCTCCCACTAGCATTAGAGTCAATCACTGAGATATATAATACCCATTGACTTAGTGAGACCATCATGATTCCTCTGTGCTAAAACTTTGGTCAAAGGATCCGCAATGTTAGTATCGGTCGATATTCTACATAGTCTCATATCTCCTTTATCGATGATCTCTTGAATGAGATGGAACCGTCGTAAAACCTAATACCCAGCACCACTATTTAAGTAAAATACATATCCTAATTGCGATCTGGAATCATCCTTGTCAGTTTGAAAGCTTGCATCACTATAACCCTTTACAGCGAGCTCCTCATCACCTCTAAATATCAAGAAATTTTAATTTCTTTCGTTCTTCTCAAGTATTTAAGAATATCTTTGATTGCTATCTAGTGACTTTCACCTAGATCTGACTGATATCTACTCATCATGATTAATGCATACAAAATATTAGGATGAGTACAAAGCATGAAGTACATGGTAGATCCTATAGTAGACACATAAGGAATCTGACCCATGGGGTCCCTCTCTTCCCTATACGAGGGGCATTGAGTCTTTGAAAGGTTCACACTATGTGATATTCGCAAAACTCCATTCTTGGAATTTTGCATAGAAAAATGACTAAACACTTTGTCAATATATATACTTTGACATAGACTAAGCAATCTCTTAGATCTATCTATATAGATCTTGATGCATAAAATATACGCTGCTTCACCTAAAACAATTCCCAAGTCATGTCTTCATAGATTGTAGTCTAGAGATATCATTTCCAATAAGAAGTATGTCATCTACATACAAAATGAGAAAGATGACTGTGTTCCCACTAATCCTCTTGTAGACACAAGATTTATCTTTATTCTTAATAAAACCAAATGCTTTGATCCCATCATTGAATCAAAGATTCCAGCTTTTAGAAGTTTGCTTTAATTCATAAATGGATTTTTACAACTTACATACCTTTCCATCATGCTTTAGATATACAAAACCCTCAGGTTGTGTCATATATACATCCTCGAGTAGATTTCCATTAAGAAAAGTAATTTTGATATCCATCTTCCAAATTTCATAATCATAGTAGGCTGCAATATCAAATATGATCTGAATAGACTTGAGCATCGCAACTGGTGAAAAGGTTTAGTTATAGTCTATACAATGAATCTACTTGAATCCTTTAGCCATTAATCTACTTTTATAGGTACCATCCATGTCAGTTTTCACTTTGAAGACCCACTTACACTTAATGGGTTTGATCCCTTCAAGTGGATCAACCAAAGCCCATACTTAGTTAGTGTACATGGATTCTATTTCGAATCTCATGGCCTCTAGCTATTTCTCAGAGCCTGCATGACAACTTCTTGATAGGATGTAGGCTCGTTGAGATCAACAAGAAATATATCACCGTGGTCAGATAAGAGAAAAGAATATCTCTCAGGTTGATGACGTATCCTATCAGATGTACGTAGAACTTGTTCTACTTGAACAGGTTATTGCTCCACAACTTCTTGCAGTGTAACAGATTAACCATCAACAATTTATGGTGTATGTTCAATTTCTATCAAGGCCTCAGCGCTAGTCTGTGTATCTTGAACTTCTTCAAGATCAATTTTACTCCCACTAGCTCTTTAGAAATAAATTCCTTTTATACAAAAATACCATTTCTAGTAACAAACACTTTGCCTTGTGTGAGATTATAAAAGTAATATCTCTTTGTTTCCTTGGGATATCCTATAAAATAATAGTTATTTGATTTAAGTCATAGTTTATTTGAAATTTGACGTCGAGCATAAGCCTCACAATCCCAAATCTTCATAAAAGATATCTTAGGGCTCTTCCCAGTCCTCGTATATGATGTCTTTATGACGGTTTTAGATGGAACGCGATTAAGTGTGAAAGCAGCCGTCTCTAGAGCAAATCCCCAAAAAGAAGAAGAAAGATCTGTCTAAGTCATCATTTATCGTACCATATATAATAAAGTACGATTTCTTCTTTTTGATATACCATTCCACTGTGGTGTTCAAGGTGGAGTGAGTTAAGATATGATCCCAAACTCAACAAGATGGTCACAAAACTCTTGGCTACGGTATTCCCCATCTCAATCTGATCAAAGCATCTTAATACACTTTCCAAGTTGGTTTTATACTTCATTCTTGAATTCTTTAAAATTTTTAAAAGATTTAGACTTGTGTTTCATGAGATACACATAGCTATATCTATTGAAATCATTAGTAAAAGTAATGAAGTATTGATAGTCTCCTCTATCTTCTATATTGAAAAGGCTGCAAAAATCAGTATGTATGAGTCCTAATAAATCATTAGCTCTTTCATTGTATCCACTAAAAGAAGTCTTTGTCATCTTGCCTAGTAGACAAGATTCACATATCTCATATGATTCAAAATCGAATGAGTCTAAAAGTCCATCGTTATAGAGTTGAGATATGTGATTTTCATTTATGTGACTCAAGTGACAATGCCAGAGATATGTTTGGTATAAATCATTAGATTTGAACTATTTGATATTTATGTTATAGATTAGGTTTTCAAAATCAAGAACATAAAGTCCATTCACAAGATATGCACTACAATAGAACATTTCATTGAAATACATAAAATAACATTTGTCCTTTATTACAAATGAAAAACCTTTCTTGTCTAAACAAGAAACAGCAATAATGTTCTTAGTTAAGGCAGACACATAACAACATTCTTCTAGTTCTATGATAAGCCCACTGGAAAAAGATAAGGAATATGTTCCTATAACTATAGCAACAACTCTTGTGCCATTGCCTATTCGTATGCCCACTTCATCTTTTATCAATGATATACTCTTTCTGAGACCCTGTATTCGTACAAATGTGAGATGCACAACCGATATCTAATACCCATGAAGAAAAAATAGATATATTAACTTTTATAGTATATATACCTAAGGCAGAAGTCTCATTTCTTTTCCTTTTTACTTCCTCGAGGTACAACTTGCAGTTCTCTTCCAGTGTCCGGTGTCACTACAGTGACACCAGGTTCCTTCCTTAGTCACTCCACTTTTCGATTTCAATGCATGAGACTTAGTAGGAGAACAAACAGGAATTACTGAATTATGCACACTTAGCTTTTCTCTTTATCTAGCTTATCTACTGGTTCGAATTCGAATTTGATCTCTTTCCATACTTCACAAGCAGCGGCTAGTTCAGGGCTCCATTTGGAAGCTTCACGGATAATTTCATTACCTTCACGAGCAAGATCACGTCCCTCATTACGAGCTTGTACACACGCTTCTAAAGCCACCCTATTAGCTACTGCACCAGGTGCATTTCCCCAAGGGTGTCCTAAAGTTCCTCCTCCAAACTGTAGTACGGAATCATCCCCAAAGATTTCGGTCAGCGCAGGCATATGCCAAACATGAATACCCCCCGAAGCCACGGGTATAACACCTGACATAGAAACCCAATCTTGAGTGAAGAAAATACCACGACTTCGATCTATTTCAATAAAATCATCACGTAATAAATCAACAAAACCTAAAGTCATTTCGTGTTCCCCTTCCAGTTTACCTACTACTGTACCAGCGTGAATATGGTCTCCACCAGACATACGTAATGCTTAAGCTAGTACACGAAAATGCATACCATGATTTTTCTGTCTATCAATAACTGCATGCATTGCGCGATGGATGTGAAGAAGTAGGCCATTGTCGCGACAATAATAAGCCAAGCTAGTATTTGCAGTGAATCCACCAGTTAAGTAATCATGCATTACGATAGGAGCTCCTAATTCTCTGGCAAATATGGCCCTTTTCATCATTTCTTCACATGTACATGCAGTAGCATTCAAGTAATGTCCTTTAATTTCACCTATTTCGGCCTGCGCTTTAAAAAGTGCTTCAACACAAAATAGGAAACGGTCTCTCCAACGCATAAATGGTTGTGAGTTCACGTTTTCATCATCTTTGGTAAAATCAAGCCCACCACGTAGACACTCATAAACTACTCTACCGTAGTTTTTTGCAGATAATCCCAATTTTGGTTTAATAGTACATCCCAATAGGGGACGACCATACTTGTTCAACTTATCTCTTTCAACCTGAATGTCGTGAGGCGGGCATTGGAAAGTTTTGGAATAGGAAGTAGGAATTCGCAGATCCTCCAAACGTAGAGCTCGTAAGGCTTTGAAACCAAACACATTACCCACAATGGAAGTAAACATGTTAGTAACAGAACCTTCTTCAAAAAGGTCTAAAGGATAAGCTACATAAGCAATATATTGATTATCCTCCCCAATAACAGCCTCGATGTGGTAGCATCGCCCTTTGTAACGATCAAGACTGGTAAGTCCATCAGTCCACACAGTTGTCCATGTACCAGTAGAAGATTCGGCAGCTACCGCAGCCCCTGCTTCTTTGGGTGGAACTCTAGGTTGAGGAGTTACTCGGAATGCTGCCAAGATATCAGTATCTTTGACTTCGTAGTCAGGAGTATAATAAGTCAATTTGTAATCTTTAACACCAGCTTTAAATCCAACACTTTCTTTAGTCTCTGTTTGTGGTGACATAAGTCCCTCCCTACAACTCATGAATTAAGAATTCTGACAACGACAAGGAATTACTGAATTACCCTTACCTTTGGGTTGCCATTTGCCTTTTCCCTTGTGCACCATCAAAATGATATTATGCTTTATCTTCTTAAGATTGAGTTTAGTAGTTCTAAACATGCATAATATCTCAGGCAATGACTTGTCAATTTTATTCATGTTATAGTTCATGATAAATTAACTATAGCTCTTAAGTAACAACTGCATAACAAGGTCTGTGGCCAATTCTTGGCACAAAGGAAATCCCAATCTTTCAAGATTCTCAATATACCCAATCATTTTAAGTACATGAATTCTTACGGGACTTCCTTCCTGCATCTTACATTGGAATAAAGCCTCAGATATTTCAAATCTCTTGTACCTTGCCTGCCCCTGATATAATTATTTAATATGTGCAATTATATCATAAGTATTCATATTCTTGTGTTGCTCTTGAAGCTCAGAGTTCATGGTAACAAGCATAAGACATGACACATCTAATGCATTATCTTGATACTTCTTATAAGCATCCCTATTAGCATAAGTAGCAGTGGTGGCGGGTGGTGCAAGAATAGCTCAAGATCCATATTATACTTCAGATACAAGTTTTTGGCTAATTGCCTAAAACTTGTATAATTTAGATAGGCAACGTTTACCAATTTCATCATATGCAGCTCTTATTTAGTGAGGTTAACAAGACTATTTGTTCATTTGCCCATCGTATGAAATTCATATTATAACTCATCTTGAGTTAGCTTTTGTTAATCGCCCAAGACTTATATAATTTGAATTACATCATATGTGATATATCTCTAAGTCCTCAATCTAGTTAAGGTAATTTAGTTAAGTCACACCCAAAGTTTAATAGTCGGACATCACAATTATCCTGTTGAACTCTACTAAGATAAATCGAGTCACTTTGCTTTGGCAAACCTGACTACAATTGATCGAGGTAATAGTGAGTACTAAACTTTAGTAAGCATATTAAAAGGACCTAATTACGATTAAACTATACATGCATCGCATACAATCATGGCATATCATAGCATACATCAACATATATGTTAAATAGAATGTGACATGCTTATGGCCCCATCTACTATGATCTTCTTAAGCCAATGAGAAGATCAAAAGGTCAACGTAGGTAAAAGCATCTTCTCCAAGTGCTTCCTTGGTCATCTTGTGCTGTCGTCTTTCTCCCTTTTTCACCATTGTCTAGTAGACTAGTTCTTTTCTAATTTGTACAATAAGCCCAATTAATTCCATAGAGATGGGTCATAATTCATGTCAGTCTATTTGCATCAGGTCAAAGGACTGTTTGAAAAGTATGTTGACCAAGCTCCTAGTGTCGACGAAGACTCCCGCCATATTGTAATTAGCTATTACAGCCCTACCACCAGCACATCCTCATGAGGAATAGTTACCTCTTCTAAATATCGGGGACCGAAACAAATCAGGGGACCTATATCTGCCTGAGATTTGGAGCCGATACCGTAACTCTTGAATCTTCGACCATTAGTCCTTTTGGCCCAGTTTAAGTCTCCATCGGTTAAGCTTCCCAAGATCATGTTGATGTCACCTCGATGCGAGGGATCTTCCCCAGCATTTTTAGGATGGGTTGCTTGCCAACGCTGAGCTGGATCCTGAGACTGATACCTCCTTCTTGGGGATGTGTCCCTTTGATGATCCAACAATTCTCTACGATGGTTGGCTCGACACTCCGAATTCTCTTCTCAGGCATGCCTAACTACCGATCGTTGAGAAGACACAAGAGATGATCCTTGGGTAGGCAAATACTCCTCAATTACACGATGGAGTTCTCTAACATACTGCTGACATTCATGGGTGTAATGCCCATGAGAGAGATGATAGATGGAATAACTCTCTGAATTCTCATTATTTGATCTTCCCAACTCGAAGTCGAAAGTCGGGGCCACTTCTACTATTTGCATGGTTCCCCCCCTTGTCTTGAACTGAGTATGCTGGTGGTTGGGGAATGACTCTTTATGCCAAAGAGGTGGAGAGGAGCCTTGTGCTCCAGTCGAGTCGGTGCTGATGTTAGTGTCACGACCTTCTTCTTCCTTGCAGCTTGAACTTCATATACATTAATATACTTCTTTGTCTGACCCAAGAGATGATCGAAAGTTGTCGAAGGCTTCTTCATCAGAGATCGAAATAGGTCTCCTTCTTGTAAGCCTTGGGAGAAAGCATTGTTGGTGCAATCTACCTCCAAAGTTTTGATATTTGTTTGATAATATGTTTAATGAAGTCTAGTAAGGTTTTACCAAGGGTTGTCCAAATACGACTTGATGTTTGAAAGTTTAGTTAGGTCAAAGTTGATCATATGACTAGCAAGGGTAAGAAGTCTACTAAATGATTGACACATCTAGGAATGTTAAGGTGATAGGATGTTTGGCAATGGTGAGAAATCAACCGAGTGACTAGTAAATCTCGGCAGGTCAAGGTGATCGAATGGCTGGCAAGGGTGAGTAGTCTACCGAGTAATTAGAATGTCCAAGCAGGTCAAGGGTGACCATATGCTGGGCAAGAGAAAAATTCTAAGAGAGTGAACCTTCAGTAGTGAGATGTTTTAGAGGAGTGAATTACAAGTAAAGGGAAAATCGTAGGGGAGTGAACCCTAGGTAGTGAGAAGTCTTGAAAGAGTGAAATTCAAGCAAAAGGAAAACTCTAGGAGAGTGAACCCTAGGAAGTCAGAAGTCTTAAAGAAATGAACTCAAGTATGTGTGATCAAAAAGTTTTCGATCGATCGTGCACGGTCGACTAGACTAGCATATTTGGTAAACCAAAATACAATGCTGCCATTATGCTTTTCATTGTACTAATTTAGTTTTGCAAGAAAGTATTAGTAGATTAGGTCGATTAAATACCGAGTAAAGAAAGGTCAAACATGTATGGAGATAAGATATTTGATGAATAAGTTGATGTAAGCTCTTAGAGTGGAGTGGTTCTTTTGAGAAGAAGAACAGTGAGGTCATGTCCTAGTCGGGACAAACCTTAGACGTTGATCTGACTCACGAAATAAATGCATATTTCTAAGTTGAGATCAAGACGGTCCTATTTGTCTATCTTATTCATGCATTATTATATGTTTCTAACTTTGTTTTGCAGGATCATTATTTCAATATTACCGTGTCGACTTTATTTTGCAAAAAGTAAAGTTCTTGTTGATTGAGGGGTTCAGTCGATTGAACAGGGAGGTTCAGTTGACTGATCCATGTGGATAGCCACAGAGAGATTTGAATCAATGCAAAGAAAGAAAGATTGGTTTAGTTGGGGGATTAGTTGACCGATCTCATTTGGAAAGACATTATGGATATGATCAAATCGTCGCAGGAAAGGAAACCTCTGGAGATTGCTAACAGGAACAGGAGCCAGTTGATTGAATACTCAGATTTTGTGGTATTGATCAGATCGTATCTCAGCAAACAAGGAAGGGAACAGAAACCAATTGCCTGTGTAAAATACCGGAAAAATGACGAATATTAATAAGGGAATTTTCCGGAATTTTTGGATATTTTTCGGGAATTTTTCGGAGCTCGTACGTACGCTGATCGAAGACGCAGACCACTAGAGTTCTCTGTTGGCGACCATGTATTTCTGCGAGTTTCACCTACGAAAGGGGTGAAGAGATTTGGCCTCAGAGGTAAGCTAGCTCCGCGGTACATTGGTCCTTTCGAGATCTTGGAGAGGATCGGAGCAGTAGCTTACCGACTGGCACTACCACCGTCCCTGTCAGGCGTGCACGATGTATTTCATGTATCCATGCTGAGGAGATATGTACCCGATCCGACACATGTGCTGGCAGATATTCCAGTTCCAGTTCAGCCTGACATTACATATGAGGAGGTTCCGGTACGGATTCTCGACCGGAAAGAGCGTCAGTTGCGGAACAAGACTATCCGACTGGTTAAAGTCGGATGACAGCATCATTCGGACGAGGAGGCTACTTGGGAGCTCGAGGACACTATCCGAGCTCGATATCCCCATCTTTTCACTTGAGGTATGTTATTCAGTTTACCGTTCAGCATTTATACTTTCTATATATGTTATTAGTACTTGCTGATGGTAGATACTGAAATTTGGGGACCAAATTTTTATTAGTGGGGGAGAATGTAAAATACCGGAAAAATGACGAATATTAATAAGGGAATTTTCCGGAATTTTTGGATATTTTTCGGGAATTTTTCGGAGCTCGTACGGACGAGTTGGCGGGGATAAAAACAGGGTCCGGAAAAGCCTGTTTAGGCTACCCATTTAAGTGAGGAAAAGATTTATTTAATTATTTCTTTTTTTTTTCCTTTTTCTTATTTGTTTTCTTTCCCTCGCCGTTTCCCTCTTCCCCGAGCCCCTTCTCTCGCGCCGACGCCTACCCTAACTGCCCACGGCGGTTTTCCTCCCCTCTCGCGACAAATCCCTCGGCAACTTCTTCTCCTCCTCTTCATTTCTTCTTCCCGAGCTTTTCCCTAACCTCCCTGGAGTCCGCCGCACGGATTAGCGCCGACACTTCTTCCTCGCGCCAAGCAGCGTCGACCCGAGCCCTAGGTGCCGCCGTCGCCTCCCGAATTCCTTTCCCTCTTCTCTGGTCCGACGAGCCACCGCCGACCGAAGTCTTCTTCCTCTTCCTCCCTGTTCAAGCATTGCCGACGCAGGGAGCACTGCCGACACCGTGCTCTAGCCGAGCCTATCGACACTGTGCCCTAGCCGAGCCCTGCCGAAGCCGTGCCCTTGCACTGTCGCCGGCCACAGGTTCGATTCATCACAGATTTTAGGCTATGTACCCTAACTTTGATTGGAATTAGGTTGTGGTTCTGTTCTCAGATTTTGTTGTGGAGGAATTGATAAGTGTTTGGATTTGGTTTATATGGCAGAATAGGGTTTTCAATCTGCTGTGGCTAAATTGGTTTTCTGATCAGTTGAGCGTCAACAGGAGCTTGGGATTTAGGTATGAAATGTTGGGCTTTAATTTGATTCATCTTGCAATCTTGAGATGTTGATGCAGTGTATTAGCATAACATGTGTTGTTTGGGCAGTAACTTTGTGATCCCCAACAGCGGCTCTGATCTTGTTTCAGCAGCCAACATCTTTGATTTTGGATCAACAATGATACATACGATTTGAGGTAAGGCATAAGGATTTGATATGTGGGTTGAATTAGGTCTAAATTGGGTAAAATGCTATGATTGATTATCCTTATTGCAAGTCCTAATTCGAATGGAATTAAGTTTGGATTCTTGATCCATTGGTGGATTGTGGATAGGTTTATGGGTCGATATTGGAATTAAGGATGAACTTATTATTTAATTGGATTAGCATTTAATTTGGCTAATTTTGTGGTATGATAGAATTAGCTAAACTAGACCTTATGTTTAATATACAGGATTTTGACGCGAGACGAGTATCTCGGAGTCAGATTGGACTTTCTATTTTCGGAGGCGGGTACTTTTGACTTATTGTCTTTGATATGCTTAGTAATTAAATTAACAAGATGCATTAATTGTGTTTCTTACTTGTTTCGGTTAATCACTGCCCAATACATGCTACCTATTGATTGATTGTTTGTTTACATCTTGTATGGATATGTACCTGATTCCACATGCTCATGGGTAGTGATATAACCATATTTTACCATGTCAGGACCTAGGTTTGATACCTTATATGATCAGATACCTTGATATAATTCATTCGCTTTGGTGCACATTATGATATGTCCAGAGATTGGTTTAGTATATTACCATGTTGAGTGACATGCACCATTCGCATGATTGCATGCTGAGTGATTGATTGCTCCTTTATTGTCGAGCACTTTGCCAGTTTCATCACTGTTCGGTGCTTCGTTGTGACGCTCATGGGTAGCGGGACACAGCGTGGTAGCACGTCAGTTTGACTCTTCCGGTGCTCCGTTGATCCGCTCATGGGTAGTGTGACGCAGCGTGTAGCATGTTAGAGATTCCTCCCCGTCATAGTGTACCGGGAGATGAGAGCATTGCGCTCCCCCATTTATGATTTGGGGTAGGAGTACGTATGTACTCCGACAGCATCCCGTCCACTCGATCACTCATCAGGAGTAGTGTTGCAGAGTGCACGGTTGTCACAGCCCTACCCACTCGGTCCCACTGTTGTTGTGAGTCGGTGACTGGCGTCAGGTGACCATGACATTAGCATCATATGATGCATTTACTGTTTGTGTTTGTGTTTGTTGCACTTATATGCTGCACATTGCTTGGATACCTTGATTGACATGCATACAGGTCTTCTATACCTTTCGGACTGTTTGTCCTTTTACCGGGTCCTGGTTAGTACAGATTCTCTCCTGTTTTCTTCGGTTTGTAGTTACCTTTATCTTTATCAGGAGACTGTACGCATGATTAGTGCTAGGTGTTATTTCTTTACTTTGCATATCAATTGTACCTGCTGAGTGTTGGACTCACCCCGCCTCCATTGTTGATATTTTCAGGTTGATGCTGTCAGGAGAGAGTTCCAGTTGCTGGTCCCTGCAGACCTCGAGGATGTGATTGGTTTTTCGTTTGGTTTCCTTTTCTGTTCTAGACTGTTTGCACTTGTTTTGATCTGGATTTATTTGCTTATGGACATGATATAGATTTTATTATATTGATGGATTTGGATTTGGTTTTTATTCTACTACATGCCTGCCTGGAGGGCAGAAGAGGTGAGTTCGTCGGTTTTGAGCTTTACGAGTGTAGTTGAGTAGGGTGGTTTTTGAGTCAGAGTATTATTACTGTGTGGTTGTGTCAGCCATAGGCTGAATATATATATAAACTGCGTGGTGATTGATTTTTATTATTGTTATGATTCCAGCCGCCTGTGGCTGAGTATTTAGTGCTTGTAGAAAATTTTTGATTGTCCGTCGTACAGGGGAGATGCTGCCGAAATTTTCTAGGACAGGGACTCTTCTGGGGGCGTGACAGCCTGATAGTTGTTCAGTTGACTGATAGTTTCCAATCGATTGATAGAAGCCTATAAAAGAAGCCTAGAGGTCTGAGGCTCAGTAATCAATTCTCTCAATGTTTCATCTCACTCTTGTGCTCTTGTTCATGCAAGTTCTATGACTATGACACCCTAAGGCTCTCTGACAACCTATGCTTGATTTGTAATCTCCACGTTATCAGTATATTCTTATTTACTTGCATTCATGTAAGGTGATAGTAGTTTCTACTATCTATCTCCATTCTTATAGGAGTTTACTTCTTCTCTAAAAGTTTTAAGAGAGAAGAATTTTAGTGGATTGTCCATCGTAAAGTGATCAAGGATTGCATGCCTTGGAGTAGTAGTTTTTGGACTACGAACTAAGTAATTAAAAAAGAACTTGTATTTTTGTGTGTTTGTATTTACTTATTCCACTACTACTTTGAGTTACAAAATGAAATGAAAAGAAGTTTTTAAACAAATGAGATTTACCTCCTCCCCTCGTCTCTTTCGATTCAACAAGCGCTTACGAGTACTTTAGAAGTAGTCGAGGGCACGCCCAAAGCAACTTTGTTAAACCTTTGTATGTATTCTCTTAGGCTCTCTTCAGTCGTCAACTTTAGGGCAAACAAATTCAGAGGCATCTTATGGTAGCTATTATCGTTGGCAAAGTGATGCAAGAATGCGACCTTGAAGCCGATAAAAGTTTGGCTGGATGAGGCTGATAATCGGTTAAACCATCGTTGAGTTAAGGCAAAGAGAGTCGTTAGAAAGACTTAGTATTTGATGCCATCAGTGTACTGGTGAAGTAGGGAGGTGTTCTTGAATTAGCTTAGATGGTCCTCGAGGCTGACTGAACTGATGTATTCCCCGAGTTGTGGCATCCAAAAATTACGTGGTCACACATCATCCAGGACTCGGCTTGAGAAAGACGTGCCCCTGGGAACTTCTTTCTTTGGCATGCCGGGGCTCTTTGCTTTTATTTTGGTTTGGAAGAGGTGTCTCTCCCATCAAAGATCAATTGGACGCTCTTCAGGTAGGACCATGGTCTTGCTCCATGGCTTGGCGAAGGCAATAGGAGGAGGGCTTGTTGGGTCCATTGACACTCGACTGGGGATGGGTGACACCTTAGTTGAGGCATTGGGTACTTCTTCAAGAGTCAAATTTGTAGGAAGGAAGCCTTTGCAGAACCCGCTTCATCGCTTGATCAATTAACATCTTGAAATCTCCTTGATCCATGGTGATAGTCTCACCCTAAGCCATGTCGCTTGTGGAACTAGGACCATCGATAGTTCTCCATGGTTCCACCATCTCAACGTCTCAGTTCAGACGAATTCCCATAGACGATGCCAATTTGTTGCTATTTGAGATTGCGATCTAGTGAGTCAACTAAGGGTAACTGCCATGGAATAAGTTATACATGACAAGATGGTTAAGAAGGCTCACGGCGATCATACAATCACTCAGCAGGAGGTTAGGAGTGGTGCCGAGGTTAGACTCAGCGTGGCCATTCCGATGCTCAAGTTAGCACAGAAGCTAGCCACAAGTGAAAGCTATGAAGTAGTAAAGTTTAGATAATTGTGTTTTCATACTTGTGCTAGCAAGAGTGGGCAACCTTTTATAAAGATGTAGATGTGCATTCACGTTCTCCTCGTGTTTTGAGATAAACACTTACATTGCCCACGTCCTCTAGGAGCGACTGACTACGTTGTCCACGTCTTCTTGGAGAAATAGCTTAATGAACCACGTATGATGCAAGTCCCGCTCGAGGGAGTTGGGTGATTGGGCTAAGGGAGTCAAGAGTTGAGGGAGTCGGGTTGCAAAGTTGAGGGGGTTGGACAACCAGATTGAAGGACTCGGGAGTTGAGGGAGTTGGGTTGCCAAGTGAGGTAGTTGGACGACTGGACTGAGGGAGTTGAGAGTTGAGGGAGTTGGGTTGCCGAGTTGAAGGAATTGGACGACCGAATTGAGGGAGTTGGGAGTTGGGAGTTGAGAGAGTTGGGTTGCTGAGTTGAGGGAGTTAGGTGAGACCGAGGGAGTCAAGAATTGAGGGAGTCAGGTTGCTGAGTTGATGGAGTTGAGCGATCGGACTGAGGAGTCGAGAGTTGAGGGAGTTGGGTTACCTAGTTGAAGGAGTCAGACAACTAGACTAAAGGAGTGGGAAGTTGAGGGAGTCGGGTTGCCGAGTTGAGGGAGTCAATCAACCAAACTAAGGAAGTTGGGAGTTGAGGGAGTCGGATTACCGAGTTGAGGGAGTCGGGTGACTGAATTGACGGAGTCGAGAATTGAGGGAGTCAGGTGTATCGCCTCGACCAGGAGCTTACCACTCTATTTGACTTTTGACCAAAAGCTGGACTTCCACAACAAACTAGAGTTAGGCCTAATAAATAAGCTTGAATAAGTTCAATAAGTAAATAAATAAGTTCGAATACAGTCAAACTTGGTTTTGACTCACTTACATTCCTAATCATTAGACATTGTTGTGAGTGTTAATTTGATATTTTCTATCTATGAGTTTTTGTTCAAGGTAGTTATAAGTCATCCATAAAACAATGAGTGTTAATTTGATATTTTCTATCTATGAGTTTTTGTTCAAGGTAGTTATAAGTCATCCATAAACTTGAGATTATCATGTGGCAAAAAAAAACGATTCGCTTGCCCCTAGTGCCCCCGTCAACCCGTCTCTAGGTCAACACGGAGGAGATAAATCACGGGTAGCTACTAGTCATTAGTGCAAATGGTCAAGACATGGAAGAAGTCATGCTCGGTCGCGCCGAGTTTCAACCCCTAAGACCTCATGTGGTAATATCCCATGTCTTAATCATCGCATCGCCCCGAGAAGACATAATGATGTCTTGCAAGGGATACAAACACTAGGAATATTGTTAACCTTATGAATACGTATGTACAAAAGGACAGTGTAACATTAGCCATTCGATGTTTGAGCACTTAAAAAAATATTTGTTAGATCATTTGAAAAATCAATGGCAATTACACGTGGTTAATGAGATAGATACTTTATGAAGATCTATCTTGACCTATCTAAACCAATAAAAGTAAATCTGCAAGAGTAATTAAAGAGTCTAATTAATTAAATATAGGTAATCATTTAATGAGATTTAATTAAAAACCAATTGAGTGCTTGAAATAAGTATTTTTGTTTAAAAAAAAATCCTCACAAATTTAAGAGCTTCGGTGGGGTGGCATTTGTGGGCCTGCTGTAAGTGTAATGTGTCCTCCGCGAGCCTCGGGCCAGGGCAGTCTCGTTTCGAGCTCGTGTAGCGTGGCACAGAAATACTGTGGTCCATGCGATGCGTTGTTGACCCTTGCGTTGTTGCGACGTGCCATTGCCAGTAAAATAAAGAGGTCATTCACCCGATCGGCACCATTATTCGATGCCCTGGCAACGTGGACGTGGACGTGGACGTGGACGTGGACGTGGACGTGGACGTGGATCCGTATGAGGCTCGTGCCCACCTCAGGAGCCGAGTCTTTTGCATCTGTTTTTGTAAACAACTTACGAATTAGCGGAAGGAGCAGCAATTACCACGCACCTGTTCAGTTACAAGTTACAAGCGTCAGGTCAGTGAAGCCGTTAGACAGACAGTACAAGGAAGGAAAGCTTCTTTGGTCTATTAATTTGATTGCTTACCACTACAGCAGCAATGGGGGTGGGGAAGGGAGCGGGGCTACTGGCTAGCAGCAGAATCCGAGGAGGTGTTGTTGCACGGTGACATTTCGACGCCGCTAGCTGTCCACTTCCTTTGTAATTGATATAATACCCACTTCAATCGCCCTCTCCCTCCCTCTCTTCTTCACTTCCGAGCTACCAACCGGGCTGCCAAAACCTCGTTGGAAGACCATGCCCTCGTGCTTTCGAGGCGTCGTCGCTGCTGGGCCGTCGGCCTCCTCCTCCGAAGGGCCGACCCTGACGACCTCGGTCTACGAGACACCCCTCGGCCTCGCTTCGCTCACGTGGTCACGCACTCTCCTCGGCCTCTCCCTTCGCGCCGTCCTCCGCCTCGATGAGGTAGACGACGACGGCGAGGACGAGGAGGAAGAGGGAGGGGAGCCCCTCAGTTTCCGTGTCCGGCCGTGGCTTCTCTGGAAGCGGCGCGGCGCCAGGCGGTTCCACTTCAAGGATCGAGTCGGTCGCCGCCGCTCCGTGGACATCACGTGGGACCTCACTCGCGCGACCTTCCCTAGCGGCCCCGAGCCCGCCGTGGGGTTCTTCGTCGCCGTCTCCGTCGATGCAGATCTAATCCTCGTCGCGGGGGATCTCATCGACGAGGCGCACAAGAAGACCAAAGCCCAGCACCCTCTCGCGCCCTCGGCACTGATATCCAGGCTCGAGCATGTGGTTCTGGTGGAGAACGGAGGCAGCCGGAGGTCATACAGGTCTCGGGCCCGACTCGGAGGCCGGGACCGCGAGATCTTCATCGAGATCGGGGGAAAGGAGAAGGGGAAAGAATTTGCGATGTCGGTGCAGGTCGACGGCAAGCGGGTCGTGCACGTGCGGCGCCTACGTTGGAAGTTCCGCGGCAGCGAAAGAGTGGAACTCGACGGGGGTCGGATCCAGTTCTCCTGGGACCTCCACAACTGGTTCTTCCACCC
Source organism: Zingiber officinale (assembly GCF_018446385.1). Classification (NCBI taxonomy): domain Eukaryota; kingdom Viridiplantae; phylum Streptophyta; class Magnoliopsida; order Zingiberales; family Zingiberaceae; genus Zingiber; species Zingiber officinale. The sequence continues at coordinate 106,662,477 of NC_055995.1, read as the reverse complement.
CAAGAACAACCCCTCTGTTCCCAAAACTTCCGGCGGCGATGTCTCCGCCTCCGTTGCGGCGGAACTAGGGCACGCCGTCTTCGTTCTTCGGTTCGAGGACGAGGAGAATCCTAGCCAGGGGCGTTCCGGCGATCCGCTGTACAAAAACTTGGCCACCGACCGGTACAATGGTAAGACCAAGCACATCAACAGGAGCTGTAGCAGTAGCGGAGGAAGTGGCGGAGAGAGGAGGAAATCCGGGAGGAAGAGAAGCATGCAGAAGACAAGTTGCTCCGCTTCTTCAACTTCATCGGCGTCATCAGCGAGCACGTGGTCGGTGATGGATTGGGCAAGCGAAGAGGAAATGGAACTGCGACGATCGCAAGGCTTTTCACTGCTTGTCTACGCCTAGAATAACTAAACACTAGGTAAACATTTCCCCCTTCTTTTGTGTGTAATTTATTGTTTTCATATTTTTTTAATTTATTAAAATCTTAATTCTGTATTGACTCAATCTTTTTTCTTTAGAAATTATATTATGCCTGAATAAATTGCAATATGTTCTATATATATATATACACTGAAATCTGTTAAATTTTTGTCTTGATCTCTTGTAATTTTATTTGCTGTGGGTGTCCATTTGATTAGAGAAAGACGGGAGCATTGTCTTTGAAAAAAATTTCTCCCACTTGTAATCATTGGTGATCTTATAAATTTAATTCATGATTTATCATCTTTCATATAATATAGGAATGGATTAGGGAGGTAGAAAGGATGCCTGTAATCACCTTACTACAATAGTTATTGTGCTTTGTCCTTACTGACTAAAACATAGCTATTTTAGAATGAATTACTGACTAAAACATGCGTTTTTTTAGTGCTACAATTGGCAAAGCACTGTCTAAGTAAAATAGATACAAATAATATAAGTTTCTTCCAACTTGTATCCAATGAGTCCTCTTCTATCCTTTTGTTTATCTTGTCCATCTTTTATAGGTAATTGCCTTAAAAGTCAAAAAAAAAAAAATCTCTAAAATTTATTGTGACTCTCTTAAGATCTTTCAGAAAGGTACTTTAGGAATAAAGGAGTGATAAAAAGATACTTTAAACTAAAGTGGGCAAAACCTTTTTTTTTTTCTTTGATAATTGCCTGTCTTTTTTGCCGTTGGTTACTTCTCATTTTGCTTTCCCTTGATTCGAGAATAAGTTTATGCATTTGATTTTGTCGGGATGTGATGGGATAAGAGGTAGGGAATCGGCAAAGCATGTGAAGGGAAGGAGGTCCACTTTGGTCCTTTGCCTTGAGATTGGCAGTTTTTGTGAGGCTTTGCTGTATTCTCATCTCAACTTTGACTCTTCTGATTGATAGATAACCAAAGCCCTACCACTGTAGGGCCTCAGAGATTCCCCTAACATATAAATTTTTTAGTTTTTTATAAAAATATATCTTTTCCCCTTACCCTGGGGCAACTTTGCTTTGTATTTAGTTATCCTGCACATGCATTGCCTGATGGCCTGTCATTCACTGTAGAGCACAGTCATCAGAATTGGAATGGGTAGTTTATAGCCCTTCGGTGTCATGCCAAAGCAGTGGGCGACCAAAGACTAGTATGACCGGGCTACCAGTGTTTCCACGCGCCTAGAATATTCATGAAAAAGTACGTTTCAGTGCAGTTGTAAATATTCAATGAATTTTATGCTAGTTAAATAAAAAAAAAAAGCTCTCTAGGTAAATTATTCAACACAATTGAACTGGGTCACTTGAAAATACATAAGAGAAGTTTAGCACAAGATAAAGGGAGAAAGAGGCAGGATAGTGGTTTAACTAATCCCAGAAGCTTAAGATGACCAACCTAGATTGATGTTGAATTGTCATCAGGGACCATTGTCCTGTAGAAAAAGCAGGAAAAGGGTTCAATGTAAGCAACCAATCATCAGAAGAGAAGAAACGTTATTAGATCTAAGACTAAGAAAAATTGATTCACCAGAAGCAGCAACAAAAAAAAAGGAGGAATTAACAAGGAAAACTAGATCATATAGATTCAGATTCCACAACCGAGATGACTTGGCCTTCCTAAAGCAAACACTTCCACTTCCACAACTGGCCACTGGAGATCAATTATCAAGTGGCAAACCTGCTGAGATGACCAATTCTCCATTCACCACTGGAGTTGTTGCATATGAGAACGAGCTGGCTAACCTACCAATGGTCACTTCTAAAGTTTATTGGCATAGTTTTGAGTGTCATTGAACTTGCAAGATCATTTAAATTGAATGTGATGGAAAGAACTAGACGATCTCAAGCCAGTAAAACTGTAATAGACGATCTAGATCTCTTACTGTGGTTAAATTTCCATGAAAGTCTCTAATTGTTTAATGAAGACCGAGCACTGAAAAACCTCTCGACGTCTTTAGATACTTTTTGGCACAACAAAAGTCCAACCAAATCATTTTACTTGGCTGGTCGGCTACTGAGCTTATCAATCACTCGAACTAACGATCGGTTCATACTCAAATAGTGTTCATTAAGATTTCTTTTATGCCCACGTTTTTGAAGTAGTTGGGATTGCTCTGTTTATTTCTTTGTTGTGAGTTAGTTCCTTTGCAATTCCCATACTATTTTCTTTTTCGTCTGCAGAAGTTTTCTCTGACTTATTTTATACTTTCCCTTATTGGATAAATGTGAATGAAAAAGTGATGGAGAGGAAAGAGGTACCATTATGAATTAGACTTTAGTTTGAGATGGGGAGTTTCAAGGTATATTGATTAATTTATATTGTTTCACAAGCATTGTAGTTGTGAATAAATTCATGAGGAAAGACTCTCTCACGCGTGGATGCTCAGGAGGTGCAAATTCAAGGTTCGAATTGCATTGAACCAAGTTAATTTGTATACAAGCACAATTTACGCGTATCGAATGCTAGACCGGTCGCGGCAAAATTTGCCCAAACAAATGAACAGACGTTTTGTTATTTGAATGTTTTTGCATGCTGTTCAAATGTAACAGATACATTAATCGATGATTAATGAAGAATCTAGCTAGACATTTGAGTTGGACGGGTTAATGGACAGTAAATGACTTTAATTTAGCCATTGAATGCTGCAATGGTCTAAGCTCCTATATAAAGAGGTTGTGACCAAGAGTAGAAGGAAGCTAATAGCATCTACCGATGAATATATGGTAAGTCAGGTAAGTAAACTTCCTCTAGAGCAATTATTTAAAATTGTGCAAATGCTAAGTAAATCATTATATAAAAAGAGAACAAAGTATGTAAAATCAAAGAAAGAATATGTATGCTTAAAAGAAGAATTTCATAAATTAATAGATGAAAATGTAAAATTAAAAGATAAAATAGAAATGTTAGAAAAGGAAAACTAACATTCAAATTTTTTACATGCTCTAGAAAGAAATTATAAACATCGTCGAAGGTTTAACTGGTATTTTAAGAGAAAAATTAAGAAAATATCATAGAAATACATTCCTATTAAATTTTTGATTAATAATCATGTATGAAGGAACTTATTTTGGGTTCCAAAATCATATTTAGATAATTATTTTCTTTAGCTTTCAGACAGAAAGTTAAATATTTAATTTTTTAAAAGGCTTTGTCTAGAAAGTGGTTTATTTCTCCAATATCCAAAAAGGTCTGGTACCTCGCCACAAGTTGAATTTCAATTATTGAAATAAGTATTAAATTGATTAACTGTTAAGCAATTAGTTGTTATAAAAATACTTTAAATTGTTTGCCAAAAATTTGGTTAGAAATTAATTAGAAGTTAATTTTTTCGAGAAAGATAACTTTATCACTTATCTAAAAAAATTAATGCGGAAAAGACCTTATTTTTTGCTTAACAATAATTTCAACTTTATATAAAATTTTTTATCTGCCTTATATAGGTTAATATTTTTTTAAAACTTCATTGATAAATCTAGATTTTTCAAACCTTAAACTTTAATATTTTTTTTTGAAATTTTCCCTTAGACTTTTGTTTTAGACTTTCCAAGTAACATTTTTAATGTATCCCATTTTTAATGTGATAAAAAAGGAGAGTAGTAAAGATTAAGTCTAAGGGGAGGGTAGTATAAATTTTAAATTTTTGTACTTGTAAAAATTTTATAACTGTTATTTTTATGGTTTACCCTAACTTAATTTGGATTTACTCACATTAAAAAGGGGGAGATTATAAGTACCCCATGGTAGTTTTGATGTGATCAACCAAGTTAAGTTAGGTCCTGTTGGTATTTAACCCCTATGTCTAAGTGTGCAGAAACTTAGGAGCACAAAAAGTCGAGCGAAAGACGCAACTAGTGAGAAGGACGGCGCGGGAGAGAGATAATGAGCTCGGTGCGTCCGAGGGACGAGGTGCCGCGGAAGAGTATGTAAGAGGGCGAGAAGGAGGTGCGCGACATTTCTGAGGGATGAGAAGTCGGATCGGAAGATTGCTTGAAGGCAGAAAAATAACTTCGGGTGAACCCTATTTTGGATGGCCGAAATCACCTAAGCAAGCGGAACCAAAGCCGGAGCAGAAAACTCGGGCCCAAGTGAGTGGAGCTAGAGCAAGAACCCAGACCAACTAGTTAACATAATGTTAAGTTAGGTTCGGATGCTTGGATCAAGAATTTTATTCGAATCACGTCAAACGCAATCCGTTACGACAGGGATAAAGTTTTATCCCCTAGAGGTGTCTGGAACCCTTCTAGGCGCCCCGATCAGGTCTATAAATACAACCCTAGTCCAAATAGTTCACAACAACACTTGTAAACACTTCTACTTTATTCTACTACTTGTTTGTGAGCCATCAACGTTGTAAGAGGCTTCTCCGCCTGAAGGAGACTTTGATAGTGAGCTTCAACTTTCTTGAATTAACAACTTCCCCGGTTGTAACCAACTAAATCTCGTTGTGCCTCTTCTTTCTAGTTTCATATTTATTTTATGCAAGTGTTAATTTAATTAAGCTATAACATTTGAGGAATGTTTGTGTTATTTTTGCAGGATTATTCACCCCCTCTAGCCGGCCGCTAAGGGTCCAACAGAGATGTGGAATTTGATGAAGAACAAGCATGGAATTGGAACAATAACAATAATGATGACATGAAGAAAATCTCATTTAAAGAAGATTATAAAGGGTAGAAAGACAAGCAAGGAGAGAGTGAAGAAGTATCATCACACAAACAAGTTGATACTTAGTCAGAAAGTGATGATCCAAATAGTCCAATTGTGAAAAAGATGAAGAGCATTCAAAATATATATGACTCCAGCCAAGTGATTGATGTTGACTTTGCTCTTAATAATTTGTGCCTATTTATAGAATATGATCTTATAACTTATGAAGAAGCCTTCAAGGATGCAAAGTAAAGAAAAGCAATGGAAGAAGAGATTCATACTATAAAGAAAAATAATACATGGGAGTTCACTTCACTTTTACAATGACACAAAGCTATTCGAGTCAAATGGGTGTTCAAAATAAAGATAAATGCAAAAGAAGTTGAAAGGTACAAAGCAAAGTTCGTTGCTAAAGGATACAAGAAAAAGTACGAGATTGACTATGAAGAAGTCTTCGCACTAGTAGCCTGACTTGAAACAGTAAGAGTACTCATCTCTCTTACAATTCAAAGAAGATGGAAGATATATCATATGGACATAATATTTGCTTTCTTAAATAGAAATATTGAAAAAGAGATCTATATTAAGCAACCACCCGATTTTATCATTAAAGGGCAAAAAGAAAAGGTATAAAATTAAAGAAAGCTCTTTAAGGACTCAAGCAAGCCCCTAGATCTTGGAATTTAAGAATTGATGAACACTTTATAAAGGAATGTTTCACAAAGTGTCCCTATGAGCATTCTTTATACTTGATGTGGATGATTTAATTTTTACAAGTAATAATATCTCCATGATTAGAGAATTCAAGCAATCAATAGAGAAGGAGTTTGAGAGGACAGATCTAGAATTGATGAGATACTTCCTCGATATTGAAGTATAACAAAGAGAAGAGGGAATCTTTGTATTACAAGAAAAATATGCTAATGAGATTCTGAAAAAATTCTCAATGGAAGATTGTTATGCTATAGATATGCCCATTGAATACGATATTAGAATGACTAAAGATGGAGAAGAAAAACTTGTGAATCTAACTTATTACAAGAGTCTTGTGGGTTGTGTTGGATCGAAAAGCCCTAGAGGGGGGAGGGTGAATAGCGCTCGTGGCTAATTTGTTCGTTTTAAAAGAATCAATCAAAGATACGCAGCGGAATAACAACAATTAAAGAAAAATAAACACAAGTTAGTTTTACTTGGTTCGGAGCCTATGACGACTCCTACTCCAAGACTCACACTCATTGAGTGTTTACTTTGGACAATTCACTATCAATCTGAAATATTACAAACGAGTACAATAATTAAAGTGCTATCAAATATTATACCGACAACAATGATGTTTGAAATTGAGAGCTTATGGTTGTCGGAGAGTGTTATGACTTCACAAGATCGTCTTGTTAGCAGCACACGGAAGAAAGATTACCAAAATCAAGTGTGTTGCAGCCTCTGCTCGAGATTATCTTAAGTAGCACATTGAGGGTACCTCTAGCATCCATAGGAGGCACCTTCAACAAGGATACTTATCCCGAAATCATAGCATCGATAACCTCTGCGGTGTCAGCTGCTTATCAACTTGAAGGCGCCTCCAAGCTCCATGGAGGGCACCCTCCATCTAGCGTTCAAGGCACGTTCCATCTCCTTGGAAGGCGCCTTTATGCCTTACTTTGCGAGGCTTTCGACCAAGGAACCCGAGGTGCCTCCAACAGCCCAGAGGCGCCTTGGACACTGTTCATCTGAGCATTCCCTTGGGCAACTTCATTCCTGCAAGGCATATTAGTCGACAAATAAAGTATACCCTGCAAAACTAAGTTAGCACAATAATATAAGATAAATACAAGTATTTGACAGTCACCGGATTGTCCGGTTCTGACTTCAAGTTTCTCAGAAATCCTAGGTCAAACCGACGCCTATTGTTCCCTCTTCGGGGAACGCGACCTCACCTACTCCTCTCGGGAGAAGTTACCTGTTGCCAGATTGATCCTCCAGACCAACTAGATTTTGCTCAGCGTCTAAAGCTTCCAGTCTTCATGCTAGACGTTCTCTCCACGACCCGTCCAAACTTCCACCCGGTTCGCGACACCAGGATTTCAACCTAGAGTCCCCGACTTTAGGATTTTGCCCGAAACGTTCGACCCACCAAGACTTTCTGCCTAGGATTACCACCCTCTAGGACCTTGGGTTTTCCTAAGAACACTTAGGAATTTTACCTAAGAACACTTAGGACTTTCCTGCAATCTCATTCAAATTTATCAAACAACAAATAACCTTAACTTTGAACCTTTTGACATAATCAAAACACAGATTCGATCGTCTGGTGCTTCCCGCATCAATAGGTTGCCTCAGGTATCTTACATATACAAGACCTGATATATTATTTAGAGTTGGTTTGGTAAGCAGGTATATGGAAACTCTAAATCCTTTTCACTTATATGCATCTAAGAGAATTCTTAGATATATCAAAGGAAAATTTGATTATGAGCTTCTCTATTTATCAACGAAAGATATGGAGTTTATTGGTTTCAATGATTGCGATTGGGCTAGAAGTGATGATGATCGCAAGAGTATTATTGGATATGTGCTATATCTTGGTAATGTTACATCACTTAGTCTTCAAAGAAACACTCAATTGTTGCTCTATCAACTTATGAAGCTAAGTATATTGCTGCAACCTCTTATATTTGTCATGCTAGTTGGCTAAAGAGATTACTCCAGGATATTAGATTGCAACAAGAAGCTACAACCAAGATCTATGTGAATAACAAATCAGTAATTGCTTTAGCCAAAACCCCAGTTCATCATGAAAGATCCAAGCTTATCAATACTCGCTTTCATTTCATAAGCTGGAGTATATTATGTTAAAAGAAATAGAATTGCTCCATGTGAAGTCAAATGATCAAGTAACTGATGTATTTACAAAGCCTCTAAAAATGAAAGTTTTTCAATACCTAAGGAATTTGCTGGGAGTTCAAGGAAGAACAAGTTTAGGGGGATAGATGTTGACATGTAAACTTATTCCAAAGATAAATTGACTTCTTCATCTATGCAAGAGCAATGCCAAGAACAACTTGACTTCGTCAACCATACAAGGAAGTTGTCAAAATTAATTTGACTTCATGCGACTCTTCATGAACTAAGCAAAGTTCAATTATCTTACTAAGTTCAATAAAACTCTTTATGACAAGAGTCATTAGTATAGAAAAAAATAAATATAATTGTTTTATATTGAATGATGTGATGTATTAATTGTAGAAGAATGTGGAAGCATGAATCTAAGTGTATAAATAGGGATCTTGTATGATGAAAATTGTATGCAGTAAACATTTCTCTTCATAGAGTCTTTCTCCCATCCTCATACTTGTTACAAAGTCTCACCTACATTATTGTTTCCTTATCCAAGTTCCACCAAAAATTCCAACAATATTAGAGATCAATGTGATTCGGTTGCAATTTTATTCAGGGCAGTTGACTAATGACAATATTAGTCCATGTGTATTTCTTATTCTACTTTATTTGTAAGCTTTACTTTGGATTTTACACTTTACATTTTTGATCATTTTCAATCATAATTACTTCAATTGTACATAATTTTTTTAAAAGGTTTTATTTCCGACCGGAGATGACTTATATGAGGTTATGTTAGGCATAACCGTGCCATCGAACATGACCTAGTTGTGTCTGGGTCTAAAGAGAATAGGATGGTCGAGTCTGAGTCTGAGGAGAATAGTACAACTATGTCATCAGACATGGTCTAGTCATGTTAAGGTCTGACTGGAAGAGCACAACCGTGCCACTGGACATGGTCTAGCCATGCCTCGTTCTGGAGGAGCCGAGAGTTGCAGGATTTTAAATTTACTTTGTATTTTTGGTCTAAAATATCATGTCTGACTTGGGATGTATAAATATTATCATTATACTCTAATCTTAATTCTTATAGAGTTTCATGACCATTTTATAGAGTAGGTACATTGCCTAACCACGATAATTCTTTGTCATATTCTCTCCTCTTTCGATTTTTCTTCCTCTTTGGTTTCTCTTCTGTGATTCTTCATGTTTGTTGCGATGCGATCTCAACAATTTATATCAAATTCACGACATCATTTCTAGGATCTCTTCTGTGAAATTCAATATGGTGAAGTTCGATGGAACTAAAAATTTTGATTTGTAGCAGAGGAGGGTTAAAGATTTGTTCGTGCAATAAGGCATGGTGAAGGCACTAGGCCAAATGAAATCGAAAGCAATGGAAAGGTCAGATTAGGAGGAACTACAAGCCAAGGCAGTGACAACGATCATGCTTTGTCTAACAGATGATGTGGCGTATCATGTTATGCACGTGGAAACATCGATGGTAGTTTGGCAGAAATTGCAAAGTCATTACATGCCCAAGTCATTGACGAACAAGCTCTATCTTAAGTATAAATTGTTCAGGCTTAAGATGTCAGAAGGCGTAGATATGAGCCAACATATCAACATCTTCAATCAGATTGTAAGTGATCTAAAAACAGTTGATGTGAAGATCGAAGATGAAGACAAGGCACTGATGTTATTGAATTCTCTACCATTATCTCCATGTACGAGAATTTAGTTATGACTCTGGTGTGGAGAAAGGAAACCCTCAAGCTAGAGGAAGTTATAAGTGATCTGTTGGGATTTCATCAGTTGAAGAAAGCCAGTGATGAGACATTTCAAGGTGAAAAATTTAGGGTAAGAGATAATTAAGAATGTGATAGGAGTAAGACTTGATATGGGTCGGGATACGATAATATGGCCCGATCTAAATTGAGAAAGAAGAAAGAGATCACATGCTACAAGTGTGGGATAAAAGATCACATCAAGAGAGATTGTCAAGAGAGAAAAAAAGAAAATGCAAAGAGTAAAGATAACTCATCGAAGTTTGCAAATATAGTGGAAGAAGAAAATTCATAGAGTGGCAATAGTGATATGTTTTTTGTTTTATCTAGTTCAGAGTCATTCACAGATTCTTGGATCTTGGATTCAGCATGTTCTTGGATCTTGAATTTAGCATGTCACAAATATGCATGAAGAGTAATGAAAATCAATAAAGATACTCTAACAGTGATGAAAAGATAGAAACTACACTACAACAAAATCGCTCATAGACATCAGTGGAACAACAACGGTTTTAGGCTAAAACCGATGTCTTTGAGTATTTTACACCGGTTTTTCTAAAATCCGGTGTCTATGAGCGCAGATTTTAGCTCATAAACATCGGTTTTTTAGGCGATGTCTATGAGCGCCCTTTTTTTCGTTAATAGACACCGATTTTAACATCGGTTTTTAAAATCCGATGTTAATGAACCCAAATAAAATATTTTAATTTTCCACACAAGCCAAAATCTGCACACTATGAATTCCCTCCAAACCTAAATCTTTATCCCGCCCCTTCCTCCGCGCGACCATCTCTCTCGCGATAACCTAAACCGAGACATCTCTCTCAGCCTAAACCTAAACCTCCGACCATCCGACCATCCGACCATCTCTCTCAGCCTAAACCTAAACCTCCGACCATCTCTCTCAACCTCATCTCCCTCTTCCCCCCTTCCTAGATCCTCTCCCGATTAGGATCAAGACACGACGAACTTGCTTCTCCGTCCAACCACACCGCATCTCCTCCAACTCCTCCATTTGGTTGAGAAGAGGAGGCCTTCTTCGCATTCCGATAGTTTTTCCTTCATCCATCTCCGGTCCAACATTCACTGTGATCGTTGGAGTCCTTCTTTACATTCCGAAATTTTTTTTCTTTATCCATTGTCGCTACTGAAATTCTTCCTCATCTTCAATAGTTTAGCAGGTGGGTTAAGTCAAAATGGGTCGGCGCCACAATTATCAAGGCTATAGATAATACGCTACCTTCGTCCTCGAGCGAAGTGGCAGTGAGCGACGCCTCGCCATCGACGAGACCAACCTCTTCGAAACCCTAGGCGGAATCCAGCCCTTCATCGATCTCTCAACCAATTTCTACAACAGGTGAGCCGATCTACCTACCTCTTCCTCCGCGACCCTCTCCGTCCGTTGTAGATGCTCGATTGATTATAACCATCTCTGATTTTGTTAACACAGATGGTTGGTAGGGTTTTCGCTGATGAGGAAGAGTGGGGTTCTGATCTATCTTTTCGAATTCGAAGAAGGAGGACGCGATTTGGAACCAGTACGAGTTCTTCGTTCAGAGGATGGGAGGCCCTAATCTGTATTCCCAGAGGAAAGGTGAAGGGAACTTGTTCTTTTGATGTCTGATAGCTTCTTTCTGAAACTTGCACTATTTGTTTCGCCTTTTAAAGTAGCAAAATCATTTAGCATCTGCCAAATTTATCATTTTATATTTGTTTTATATGATCAGAATCTTACACAAATTGATTATTGTGATGATATTCGTATCATTGTAATTTCATATGACCTCTTAAATATTCTATTCTCTTTTGTAATCACCTTGTGTTCAGGATTTGTTCATTGAGCCTTTAGGAGAATGGTGGTTAGGAAGTACAAGAATGGTTGGTGTCCTACTTTGATGCATACTGAGATATTGTTATACTGATCATATCTCTGGTGTTTCGGTTATGTGATTATATCAAAAATAGTCACATAACTGAAACACCTGAGTTCGTGCATTTGAATTTATTATGAATAATTAATTTTAGTTTGTGGATATGCTGCTAAATTTAGACCAGTATTATGGAGTTTGATGCAACAAAAGGCATGTTTTATTCATTTGGTAAGGAAATCATAAGAATAATTTAGTATCTGGACTCAGCTGATACAGAAGAAAAAATCTGAAAAATGTACAAGAAATTGATACATCCATCTCTCTCTATAGATTCTAGTTCTAAGTTTGCTTCTGTAATGAAGGGAAACCTTTGGCTGAATTGTTGCAACACGGTTTCGTTTGAATCAATCATTATTGCAAGTCATCCAGCTCTGATCGGACGACATGCACCATTCCCTGTTACACACCAAGCTGCTGAGAGGTGGTTGCACCACATGCAACAAGCACTCGATAGCACCATGAGCATCGATCCTAATTCAAAAGTCAAAATGATGAATTTTTTCAGGCACATATCAACCCACACTGTGTCTTCCTTTGTTGATGATATGAATACTATTATTATTTTTATTATTTAGGCTGGCTTTCAGGCACACTGCTTACTTTCTCGTGGGTGGGAATGAGATGACAAGGCAAAGACAACAAGTTCTCAATGTAAGCATGCAGCAAATGGACCATCAACATCTACTTGAGATTCAACTTGCTCTTTAATTGACACAGTTACTTGATATCATAATTCCCTTTTGTGTTTGGCATGGAGCGCACAGTCTATGTTAACTGCAATGACATAATTCCCTTTTGTGAATTGAAGCCAATCACAGACACTTGCATAGTTGTGTATATGTGGTAAGCTTTCGATCGAATTGGACTTTATTTATGTGTTTTATTAATTTAGATTTTATCATTTTTTGTTCTTTGCTGTAGTGAACAAAGTATTTTTTGTTCTAATCTGTCAACAGATGCTTGTGGAGTCCTGAAGGTTCTATTCTTGGTATGCCGAAGCAAAAAAACAAAGTTGGATTATTTTAATCAAGTTCATCAAACTAAAATTCTTGTTATTCTTATGTGATACTAATAGGTGTTGCATTTTCAAAGCATCTAGTGCAGATCTATGCTTTTAATTTAAATGAAGAATTACGACAACATTTGGAGGTCAGTTAATAGTTATGGTGTTTGGCAACCATATATATGATGATGATGATAGCATCTTGTTCTGCAGATTGATGCTCATATAGGCAGTGTTAATGACATTGCCTTTTCCTATCCCAAGAAGACTCTCTCGATCATCACTTGCGGCAATGACAAGGCAATTAAAGTGAGTAAAACCATGTGGTTGATCAGTCAGAAGATTGTACAAGAAGAATTGTATGTTCTTAACAGGTTCCGTTGCATGATGAATAGGTGTGGGATGCTTCAACTGGACAGAAACAGTATACTGGACAGAAACAGAATTATATATTTCTAGTGTTTCATTATTTCTATCTGTGAAGTTTTTCTTCTCAACTTCAACTGATGGTAAAATCAAAGCACTTGGTTCCAATGTAGTTTTTCTTCTGGATGCAGTTTACTAGCACTTGGTTCCAATGCAGTGCATAAACTCTGGCAGTGGTCGTGCGATGAACGAAATCCATCGGGAAAGGTCAGAAAGAAACAGTTGTAAGAAATTATCTATTTGCTATAAGCCTAGTGCTGATTGTTTGCTTTGCTTGTTCAGTCAACTGCATCTGTTGCTCCTCAGCTCCGTCAGCCACCAAATGGTATTCTTATGACCAATGAAAGGAGTGATAACAATCCAGAAGAAGCAACTGCTTGTATTGCTTTATCTAAGAATGACTCTTATGCAACGTCTGCATCAGGTGGAAAAGTTTCTCTGTTAAATATGAGGACTTTTAAGGTGCGTAGCCATATTTTATCAACACACACTCAGAAGAATTTTTTTTTGTATTATTTGTGTGCCTTTACCTTCATTAGATTCGTCTAGCAGGAAGATGTTGTTGATGAATATATAGATTCGTGCATATATAAGTGAAACCCTTCCCATTGTTTGACAAAAGATGACATATTCTCAGAGTGAAGCAACACAATGGCATATTAAAAGGTGGAGCAAAAGCATGCTCTGGTGGAAGGCCTTGGAGTCTTGCATGTATTATTCGAGGATTCAAGGATCGAAGTGAAGGTAAATGTCTTTGCTTGACTTTATCAAGTAGATAGCGTCAAGTTAAAACAGGTGTTAATGCCTCGTGTGTCAAAATCAAAATTGTTGTTATGCATCGAATAAGAGTTGCAAATCTTTTACTACTTTTTACAACTTTGTTTTGCAACTTTTGGATAATCTATTGTAGGATGCCCAAGATTGTTCAGCAAGTTTATGATTCTGATTCTGCTTAGGCTCAGTTTCAGTCTATAGCTAGTTGATTCTAATTTTGACAAAATATGACAAAATTTTTTAATGAACCCATATCAGGTGGTTATTAGTAAATAGGACAGAGAAATATGTTATCAACATCAATGAACCCATATTTTTGCTAACTATTTGGTCAGCTATATGGTTCTTAGTTCTTACTCCTCAATTGAACTCTATGCAATATGCATGACTAAACCATTGGAGTCTTAATTTTGTCAAGGTCTTCACTTTGTTTAACTATATTATATATTTTATTGAATGTCATTGAATATGTATATTTTTCTCGTGTTCTGGTTATTTGAATTTACAAACTAATTGCACAGATGACAGGGAAGAGGGATGACTGGGAAAAGGGAGGAGTGAACAAGAAAAGGAGAATGGGGTCGGACTTCTACCACTGAGGACTTCAGAGACGACCACTGAACTATGCTATGGGACCTAGGGAAAGGATTGAATGTTGGATCTGGACAGGAAGTGAGGCCTACTGCTCCGTGGGGTACCCATTAATGGTTAGGGATAGTATATCTATTAGCTAGCTTTTGATGTAAAAAGAATGTTTGGGTATTTTATGGATATTGTTCTAAGAAGATTATTTATATAATTTGTTAATATTTGTGTATTTTATGGATATTATTGAATGAAGAATATTTGTATAATTTGTGAATATTTGTGTATTTTTTTTGTTATTGTCGGTTTTTCATGGTTTCGGAAATCAAATTTGTGAAAAAATATACATATTACATCGGTTTTCCACCGCTGTAAAACCGGTGTTATTAACTAATATTACATCGGTTTTCCACCGCTGTAAAACCGGTGTCGTTAAGTGATACTACACCGGTTTTAACCCGATGTCTAAAATGGCAGACTTTTAACATCAGCTTCATAGACATCGGTCGAAAATGAAATAGACACCAGTGGAAAACCAATGTCTATGAGGGTTTTTGTTGTAGTGCTAACACGAAACATCTATAGATTGTTAGGTACTACAGTTGTAGGTGGAGCTGCCACTGTAGAACTAGAATTAGATAATATAGTCTTGTGGCATATGCAACTAGTCACATCAGTGACTGTGAGATGTTGGAGCTTTATAAAAGAGGTCTATTGAAGGGCATTAAGGCATACAAACTCGACTTCTACAAGTATTATGTTATCAAGAAACAAAGCACTGTTTTATATGCATATAGATCTTAGAGGATAGGCCAATATAGCATCACGTGGTGGATACTTATATTTTGAGCTTCATCGACAATTACTCATGGAAAGTTTGGGTGTACCTCATGTGTCACAAGTCATAAACTTTCTGAAAGTTTAAGATGTGAAATTTGAAGTAGAGAATTAGACTAAAAAACTGAAATGTCTGAGATCAATAATGGGATTGAGTACACATATTTGAATTTCTAGGAATTTTGTGAGCAACATGGTATCAAGAGATGACACTTCATGGTTCGTAGAACACCGTAGCCAAATGGCATAGCAAAAAGGATGAACAAGACAATAATCAAAAGAGTTCGATGTCTCAGGTTGAATGCCGAGCTTGCAGAGAACTTTTGGGTAGAGGCAGCAAATATGGCATGTTTCTTGATCAATTAATCACCAATAGCAACACTAGATGACAAAGTATCAGAGAAGGTATGAATGGAAATTCTAGTTGATTACTCTAGTCCGAGAGTGTTTGAATGTCCAACCTATATGCACATTTCTAGTGAGGACAAATCAAAGTTGAATGTGAAGTTTAGACAAGGTATTTTTCTAGATTATCAGAAAGGGATACAAGGTTTCAAGCTTTGTGATCCTAAGGCAAGAAATGTGATGATTAGTAGAGATGTAGTATTTGATGAAAGCGCCATGTTACAATGTACTCAGGGGAAAGATAATCAAACATCAAAAAACTACAGTAAAGAGAAGGATGTTGTACAAGTGGAACTAGAAACTCATGATTTTAATGGTGGTAACTCAAAACACATGGAGTATCATACTATAACTAGAGACAAGACCCAACATACAATCAAACTACCTACCCAGTATGGTTTTGAAGACATGGTTTCTTATGCATATATCACTTTTACCGAAGATCCTACTACTTTTTAGGAGGTAATACACAACTCAAAGAAGGATAAGTGGATGTGTGCTATGGTAGAGGAGATAGAGTATTTACATAAGAAACAAACTTGGGATTTGGTGGAACTTCCTAAAGGTAAGAGGGTTATATGATGCAAATGAGTATGCAAGAAGAAGGGAGTCATCTCTGAAAAGGAGGAGGAGAAATTCAAGGCTCGACTAGTAGCAAAGGGATACTCACAGAGAAAGAGGATTGACTATGATGACATATTTTCTTCGGTGATTAGATATACATCTATCAGAGAAATTTTGGATTGGTATCACATCATGATTTATAGTTAGAGAAAATGGATGTAAAAATAACATTTCTTCTCGGTGATTTAGAGGAGCAGATTTACATATCATAACCAAAAGGTTTTAGGTTGCCTGGGCAAAAGCACTTAGTATGTAAATTGAAGAAGTTAGTTTATGACCAAAAGTAATCTCCAAGATAGTGGTACAAGTATTTTGATTCATACATGATTCAAAATGTATACACAAGAAGTGAGTATGACTGATGTATTTATGTGAGGAGCCTTAATGATGATTCACTTATCTTCTTGCTACTATATGTTAATGACATGTTGATTGCTGTGAAGAGTATGAAGGAGGTCAATAAGTTAAATAATCTACTGAGCAATGAATTTAACATGAAGGGTTTGGGTGCAGCCAAGAAGATTTTTGGGATGGAGATATATAAAGATATAGTCTCTAGGAAATTGTAACTATCTCAGCATAGTTACATTGAGAAGGTGTTGGACAGATTCAACATGAGTAATGCAAAGTCTATAAGTCCACCTCTGGTGCATTAATTATCTCTTGTACAATGCCCAAGGATGGATGAAGAGATCCAAGACATGTCAAAAGTTCTCTATGCTAGTACAGTTGGTTGTCTAATATATGTTATGGTTTACACAAGACATGATTTGACACAAGATGTTAGTATAGTTAGTTTCTTTCAAATCCTGATCAACAACATTGGGATGCAGTTAAGTGAATTTTCATATACTTAAGGTCGTGCCACCGGACACGACCTGGCCGTGCCCGAGTATGAGGAGAATAACATGACCATGCCACTGGACATGGCCTAGCCGTGTCCGAGTCGACAGGAATGGGCACGCTTGTGATAGGAGCATGCCCGGAGGCATGCTCTGTTGGTGCAGGTTGCACTGATAATCAAGTTTTGATATATGACAAATAGGTTAAAATTAGATGTGTTGTTTGTCTAAGTTTTCTACCAAGTGTGCAGGAGTTGACTGGTCTGAAGGACATGACACTAGACTGAAATTCAGCTAGGTCTGAGGGATCTGATAATTGGTACGAAGTCTAGATAGGTCTGTGGGACCCGATATTTGGCAGAAAGTCCGGTTGAATTCACGGGACCTAACAACCGGCCAAAATCTAGTTGGGTCCTTGAGACTTGACAACTGACGAGAAGACCTGGTGGGTCAAAGACAAAGTCAAACGACTGCTATTAGTAAGTGGAAGTAAGCAACTAGAGAAGAGATCCAGTGACGATGCGTTCCTAGTTGAGGGAGCTGTAGGTGTCGGCCCAGCTTAGGTCCACTTGAGAAACCTAAACTTAGACCTTTACTAGATGCTGGTCCTAAGGAGGCATGATCTGATTACTACTACTATCATATTTTTAATGTGCTAACTCTATTTTGCAAGATAATTTTTATACTTGGACTAACTCTATTTTGCAGGGAAGAATGCTGAAAAAAAAAGAGTACGAGCGCTCATACCAGCCTCGCCTAGGCAAGTGTCAGGCACCTAGGTGGTCCAAGCGCTTGGACTAGAAATTCCATCCCGAAGTTGAGTTGGAGTGTATCGACTAGTCGAGCCCACGTCAATGGTCCAAGCGCCCGGAGGGGGTTCAAGCGCCCGAAGGTGGATAAAACTTCGTGGATGAAGTTTCGATGAGAGCTCGCCACATCAGCATGGTCCAAGCACCTGGAGAGGTTCTAGGCACCCGAAATGAGCCTATATAAGAGCCTTCAATCAGCAACTTCAAGAGAACATCTGCTACGACTTTTCATGAGGCACTGAGAGTTACGGGATTTTATATTTACTTGGTATTCTTGATAAAAATACTATATATAAGCATCATTGTAACTCTAACTTAATTCTTATAGAGTTTTCTTGGATGTTTTGTGAAGTAAATTTTTTTTTTTTAAGTCTTCTCTCCTCTTTTGATGTTTTTTCCTCTTCGATTTCTCTTATGTGATTCTTCACATTTGTTACGGCGCGATCTCAACACTTCTTCTGGAAAATTTTCATGAGGAAAAATTAGCAAATTTTCAGTGTTTATTTTGTGAAAAAGAATGAATTACATCCTTTCTGTTGTAAATTTATTATAAAATAATGAATAGAAGAATTTAAGAATCCACCCGGATTATTTTTGGAAATTTTTTTATCCGTCCAAACGGACGAAATGAAATTTTCCTTTCTCACGTGTTTTGTTTTTCCTCTCGCGCGGGCTCACAACCACGGAGGGCCCTGTGTTCATTTCTTTATTAGAAATTTCGTATGCAAGATACTTTGATGACTAATTTTGAAAATTGTATTTTTATGAAAAATTTTGAATGTCTATTAATGAATTTAGTTATTATATTGATGTTGATAATTGGTCTAGTGTTATGAAACAAGGCAAGCAAATAAAAAATCCACATGGATTTTGCAAGACGTACTTTCTCTTGATTAGAAACAAAGTCAAATTAAAAACTACTGGTGCAATCGACTTTTAATCAAGGTTGATAAGATTTAGATTAGATTTTGATATTTAATTAATATATTTAATACTTTAATGAAATGTTTAGTATGCCAAGATTTATTAGATATTAGATATTAGATAGTAAAAAGTTCAAATGAGTCAATATTGATAAATCCAAAAGAAATTCAGTATCTTTTGATTATGCTTTCTATTTGGAGAAATTTTTTTGTAAATTCGTCATAGATGGGATTGAATCGTGAGTGTCTAAATGATAACCTCAAACGAGTCAATGTTGATCAAGTATTTAATGGTTGAAAGTCCAATAAAATTTTGATAATGAAGAACTCTAAGTGAGTTAAAGATGACTAAATAGTTAGTAGTTGAAGTTAAAAATTTAGATATGAAAATCCTAATAGTTCATGAAGAATTGAATATTAGATATATAATAGAATTGAATGTCAAACACTTGATAGGAAGTCTTAACTGATCATGGGAGATTGAATGTCAAGTAGTTTAGTGAAAGTAGAAGCAAGTCAAGGGTAATTATATGGGATGGTTGAATATTGGATATTAGGTAAGGTTAGAAGTCAAATCATACCAACTCCTATTGATTTTCTCTGTTTGTCAAGATCCTTTTGGAATTCTCTATTTGACAACACCTGCCAAACTTCTTCACCCTAATAACTTTGTTCACTTGGACTTCTTCCTCTATCAATTTAAAATTGACTTGCTTATATACTAATGCTTTTTGCACTTGTTCATCTACTATCTAGTCAGTATTGACTACTTGCATTTCTCAACCATTGCACCTATAAAAACCTATCAAGATTTTTACACATGTATACTTGACAAAAGTCTTCAATTAACATAACATAAACCTAATTTAAATCTATTGCAAAATATATCAAAATAATTTGATCAAACTCATCACTTGGCCTGATTGCGCTAACATAATTTACTATCATTAAAGTAGTTTGCAAAGTCACTAGAGATTCAACAAGTGCCTCCCAACTCCCTAACAAAGAATCAATTTGACATAAAAGCATGTCAGCTAATTTCATTTCCATAGAAACCAACTAATTAAGTATACTTGGAAAGACAGTCTAGTGCTTAGAAAGAGACATTCTATCTTGGTCTCTCAAATGCATTGCTTCCTAAAATGAAAGATTTTGTTTTGAAAATTTCTTCTCATGCAACTTCTACAAGATTAATAGTGTCGTTTGTGCTTCATTGGCAATATGTTAGGTACATGTTATTATCGACCTGTTGCTAATCTTTCTAAATGTTTTTCTATTTTTTTTCCAGTCGCTATCAGACATATTCTTGGGTTTGCTTTCATTGTCCAAAAGAGTATCTTTATAATAAAAACAAGAGTAAATCATCCATTCGCTATCTACAAATTGAATGATTTGAAGTCGTTATCTTGATTATAGTATTGTTATTGTTCCTTGAGCCCTCCATTTGATCAACACAAGAAAAGTAATCTTATAATTTGGCTCCATTATCAGTTGTTGGAGAAGATAATAATTTATATAAGAAATCTAGATTTTAAAAAATAATTTAGATGAGAAAAAAATTCTTAGGTAAAAAATTAAAACAACAATGCAAATTATATAAATCGTCAAAGAATTTAAAAAGTGAAAAGATATTTAAAAATAAAATAAAATCAAATCAAATCACTTTACAGAAGTTGTAAAAGCTACTAAATTATTATGTAGTTACTATATAAGTTGTAATAGCTACATAGATAGTTGAATCTTAAATTTTAAAATTTTAAATTTTAAAACCTAAAATTTTCAATCTTAAGTTTTAAATCCAGAATATTATTATATTAAAATAATTTTTAAAATAAAATAATTCTAAATCATTCTAAATCAAAATTATTTTAAAATAATTATAAAAATTATTAAATAACTACAATAAAATTATAACAACTATTATTTTAGTAGCGGCTAAGTAATAGCTACTATAATACTACAATAATGTTATATTAATTGTTACGTGTATCTAGGGATGACAATTTCCTCATAGATCCGGGCCCCGTGAGGAAAATTTGAAACGGGACGGGTTTGGGGTATCTTTTCAAAAGTGGGTTCAAGTTCAAGGATTTTTCAAATTTGCACAATTGACAGTGTGAGTATGGGATGCTATCCCTATTTCTAAACTCATATCGATGATGATGATGATGATGGTAATAATAATAATGAAATTTAATCATTTCTGTTTATTAAATTAGATATTATTAATGTTATTATTATTATTATTATTATTATATATATATAATATATTGAAATCACATTGACCTTTTATAATGAAATTATATTAATTAAAGCAAAATACTAAAGTAGAGTCATTAGGGTAAAGTACCTGACTTTTGAAAATCTGAATTATTTGGGTCTTTGAAAATCCAAATTGTTTGAATTTTTGAGTGTCACCCTTACGACTTCCCTATGAAAAAAAATTAATTTAATTTAATATTATACTTATCTTAGTAAAAAAAATTAAGAAAAGTATATTTTTTAATATTGTCGGCCTAAAATATTTATAGAAACTTCTTTGATCATAGTGTTGTCAATTCTAAGATGTGGGACTAAAGAGAACTATATTTTTTTATATAAAACAACCAGAGAAAATTAATGATGAGAAAAAAATTTATAATAATATGTCGCAGCCGAGTCTTGAGCTCTAGATCACTGATTGTTTCACTTGTGGAATTACTAATAAACTTTGGAATTATTTTTAGTGTGAATAGAAAAAATGATATTAACGTAAATTTATTTTAGACTTCATCAAAGTTAGTTAGTAAAGATTTTTAATAAGATAGTAAGATATATATATATATTTGTTTAATTAATATTAACATTTATATACCGATTCTTGTATTAATATTTTTATTAAAAGCATTAAAAATTGGAAAAAAAAAATTACCAAGTCAACGGAGAATGGACATTTGAAGCGAAAATGAAGATTCCATGATTAGATACAATCAAGGATGAGAACAGAAATATAATTCAAAAATAAGGATAGAAATGACAAATCTACTTCCGCTCCACTTCATTATCCTCCTTCCTTGCATATAGCAGCTACGGAGTATTACTCTACAGTTTAGTAATTAGTACAATATTACTAAAAGTAAAGGTATTTTCCGAATAAAACATCTGGTAGGGCATCTTTTTTAACTTTCTTTTGTTTTTTTATTAACATAGCATTTTTTTAATGATTTATATAATTTGAGGTGCCCTTTGAATTTTCACCCTCAAGATGAATATGCAAGCCAATCAATATAATTAATAAAAAAATTAATACACAAGTTTTTATGTGTAAATTTTTCTTTAAAAGAAGAGACAATAAGTCTCCTTCAATAACAACCGTACAGATAAAGACAAAAACATCAACTACTCTCTAAAAGAAATTTAAATATGTTTTAAAAAAATTGAAAAACTAATTAAGTCTAATGATTTAAGCAGGTAGAAATGTAGCTTACGCACGTTGGGAATAACATACTAAAATTTGATAAAGAAATAAGAGAAAAAACAAAAGATTTACCATGAAATCTAAAGTTTGTCACTTTAAAAAAAAAATTCAAAAAATTCATATATTTTTTTTCTTTGAAGGGTAGCAGGGAAACTCAGTGGGTGCTGTTGAACCTCAACTGAGTTTTCAACTAACACTAAAATTTCAAGGAACATTAGCTGTAGCCATTGCTGTTCCATTCCCTTCCACAAAAACTTCCTTGGAATCTTTTGCCTACGCAATCTCCCTTTCTGATAACGACAACGACCGATGAAGCAAATGCGGTTTGTGGCAAAAGGTATTTGAATTTGAACACCAGACAACATGCTAGAAAAGTAGCCAAATCACACTCCCTGCTAACCACTTCACCATCCACACTTACATTGGTTCCTCAAGACCGGCTTCCAGTGGATGCGATTGAAGATTTCATACTCAAAGCTACTGCTCTTCCATTTATACTTGTCAATGATGGCCAATTCTATTCTGACAAGAAGAGTGAATGGTAATGGATGAGCAAAATCCAATTCGTTCTTGGATGCATCCCTTCCAAACAAAAACAGAAGTTACGAAATTGTATCTACATACAAATTCTTGGCATCATAATGGTATCATTTATGTTCTGAAGTTTTAAATCTTATGAATATTGAAACTAGAGTGTTTTATTTTGATTAGTTTGTAGCAAATTAGGCAATTCTTTTGGAAAAAATAGGGTAGTCGGTTCCAAGTTTGATCAAAGTATTTTAGGAATATGTTAATTTGTTGCTATCTTTTAAATAAAATGGGGCATGCATGTTAATAAATTTGAGTTCTCTTCAAGAGTTTAGATTTTCATCTTCGTGAGTTTTGCTTGTTGCATCAAGTGGTACTATGTTTGAGTCCTTAGTTGAGTGTTTGATAAGTGTTAGAGTTCTCTCACGCATCCTTCTAACACGCAGCTAAGGGAAAGTTTGTCTAGATTAAATGCCATAAGAGCCTTCACCGTCCCATCAAGACTTACTAATGCCAGGGTAGAAAATTCTCACGGCAAGAAAAATAACAATCAGGGATCGGAATTTCAGCAATGGAAGAACAGCAAGACACCTTCTCAATTTTTTTAAATATCTAAGGATGGAATTCTAATTTCAACGAATTAATGAATAAATTTCTTTTAACGAGCGTTTGATCTAAGAATGCTGAACTAATGGACCGCTCACTACAAACGTTTTTCAATTTATTTTGATAGTCGATAGAAAACTTTCGTTAGACCGGCCGATCACCCCTAGAATTAGTCAGCGTAAGCTAGATAGTTAGGACTAAAAAAATTCACATATTTTCACAATTATATGATATTCTCTACTTTGGGCCAAATTTTCATGAATTTATTTTATGGTTATTCTCAAAAGACTTCAAACCAATTGAGATATCTTTTATTTTTTAAACTCATGATCTTTTCTATGTATTTTCAATTTGGAACTTTGATTGTATTCTCAACCCTTAAACGAAATACTACTATTACTCTCATGGTTCGGGTATCCCTCAAGCATTTGATTACTCTTGACCTACTCCAACCTCCCCTCAAACATCCAGTTACTCTTGACATGTTCCGAGACTCCTCGCAAGCATCCAGTTATTCTTGACCTACTTTGGGTCTCCCCTCAAGCATCCGGTCATTATTGACCTGTTTCGAGTCTCCCCTCAAGCATTTAGTCACTCTTGACCTACTCTAGGCCTGCCCTCAACTTCATTCAAGGCCACCCCATATAGCATCCGGTCTAAACCATGGCTCTGATACCATTTGCTAGGACCATGAGAGTTAAAGGAGGGTGAATAGTTCACTTCACTTCTTCAATTTTGATTTGCAGCGGAAACTTGAAGCAAAGCAAACCAAAATGCTAATACATTTGATTTACTTGGTATCTGCCTCCTTGAGATGACAAATCCAAGGGTCAACTCCTAACTCTCTTCTTCCACTAAAACTTCTCCTTCACGAATAAAAATTGAAAGTGGAGAAACCTTTTACAACAGTATTACAAGGAGTCTACAACTCTCACTCAAAGAAAGGTAACACAAAGAAGATGTAGAAAACATTACAAGTTAAGCATGATTCTCCTTCTTTTGGTTACTTGAGAGTGTTGCAAATGAGAGCTTGAGAACAATCTTGAGTTGAAAGAGTACAATGGAACAATAGTATCTTCTTGTGTCCTAATCCCCTTATAAACACTTCAAAATCATATCATTTCTCTATTTTTTAGTCACCGCCAATAAATTGGTAAATCCTAACAAAGGGTGTTTGAATTCCTTAAACCTCAAGCACATGTCTTCCTTTAATATACCAATTAAAATCAATTACATCATGCTAGATGAACCTCGTATTTCCTAGACTTTGTGTCTGGAGCTTTCTCATCTTTAGGTCTTCATTTACCCTAGCATCCGACTAAAAATTTTTTTAAAAAAAATAAATTTTTTTAAAAAAATGGATAAATCTTGATTAGCTTTTAATAAGATATAATGATAATCCATTATTCTAGAAGTGGTGTGTTCCAAAAAAAAAAAACTCTTATGCAACAATCTTATCATGCAATTTAGTCTTCTTATGATGCAACAATACTTATCATGCAATTTAACTCCTCCCCCTCCCCTGCCTCACAAAGGGCCTAGAGTGGGCCTTCCTCCACATCCCCATGAGCAAAGGTCCCACGTTGTACAATACATAGAGGTAGAGCGGATGAGATTCCCTGAGCCCCCTAGATGGACTCCAAAGTTCTGCATTTACTATCGATCAAAGATGCACAATACTCAAGATTGCTACCACTACAATCAAAAGAAGCGTCGGGAGGCTAACTAGGGATTCTACCAGTGCTCTCCGTCTCCTAACTGTTGACGCTATCATTGGTCGAATGGGCCACCTAGAAGGGACCATCGAGATGCTAGAGGCACCAGCAAACGCCCCAACAACAATAAAGTTGGGCTCAAGCCTGTGCCCTGGACAAACAGGAGCATCTCCCAATACGGTAAGAAGAAAACTCAATCAAGAGGCCTAACCGACGGAGACTCCAATCCTGTGAGAATTCGCACGCCTGCCGATTGGAAATCTATGTAGTCAGTTGTAGCTAAGAGCAGGATAAGTGCCCGAGATTAGTTTTAGGTCTAAGGATTTAAAAGGGGTGGAAGTACCCCATGATGATGCTTTAATTATTAAGGTTGTTATAGCTAATTATAACATACACCATACGTTTGTTGATACAAGCAACTCGGTCAACATTATCTTCAAGAAGGCGATCAAGCAACTCCAAATAGAAAAGAGCAGCTCTAGTCTAATAACAATGCACTTGCACTTTTCATTTCGTAATTCTAGTTTAGATGTTCTGCGCTTTAAACGTTTGTAAGAAGAGGCTACTCTGCCCACTGCATTGAAGGAGAATTTTAGTTGAGCTTTTTTCATTGCCTTAGATTAACAACCACATAAGTTGTAATCAAATAATTCCTACCGCTTCATTATATTGTTTATGTTTTTATTTGTTTAAATTAATGTGTGTTCCTTGATAAGTTTGGTAGCAAGATATTTGAATTTGACTTGCAAGCTCCTACAAGTGACATTAGAGCCAAACCGGTCTAAAAGGACTAATTGCTAGCTAAAGCAAGAAGATGATGGTCAAATCGAGCATTCATCCACCAAAGTTTGAGGCGAATTTCATGATTTAGAAATTAAAAAGGAAATGGAGATATTTTTAAAACTGATTTTAAGAATCTTTTAACAATAAAGTATGATTTTGTAATACCCAAAGATTAACATGGAGAAGAAAAGGAAAAACATCTATGGAATAAGAAGGAGCAGAATGACTTCATAGCCAATAATAAAGCAGAATTTCATCTGTTAAGCACACTGTCGCCTCAAGAAATCAATAGAGTTGGTGCCTATGAATCCCCAAAAGAATTTTGGGAGAAATTCCTAAAGTTACACGAAGGAACCTCGGGGGCTAAACTCCTAAGACAGGATCTCCTCCGAAACCAACTCAGTAACCTCTGGACGGATGGAAAAGGAAGAAACAGTAGCTTATCTACAAGCAAGGATTAATTAAGGAGCTGATCACCGAACTTATGAACCTTGGAGAAATAGTAATGAATCAGGATTTGCAAAGGTATGCATTAATTGTGTTCCTGAGAACACCACAATGGATGTCTATAGTAGACTCCTATTATATTTCCAAGAACCTTGAGGTAAGTAGTTTAGAAAATTTATTCTCTATATTTGAATTACACGATTCTCGATGTACATGACAAAGAAAGGAGCTAAATAAGGGTTTAGCAATACAAGCCGATAAGATCGAGTTGGACTCCGAATCATGACTTGACAAACATGAAGAAACTTTTATGGTAAGAAAGTTTTTAAAGTTCTTTAAATCTAATAACTTTGATAAGAAATAAGCAATCAAGCTACTTTGAAGCAAAAGAAAGATTCTATGCTACAACTGTCAAGAAAAAGGGCATATCAAAGACAACTGCCTGAAATTGAAAAGCAAGGCAAAAGAAAAAAAAGTATAGGACCAAGATAGTTAAAACATAAGAATCTCAAAGCTATATGAGATGAGTCGTCATTGGAAGAGTCTGAGCTCAAAGAATACGCCGGACTAGCACTAATAGCTAGTCACCGAGAAGAAGACGACAAAGCCATTTCCAAGGAGAGCATCAATGAAGGGGAAGCGTTTACGGATAAGTCCGAGACTGTAAGTGAAGTACGTCTCTTATCTTCTGATAAATTATATGAAGCCATCAAAATGTTAAGCAGATCTCTATGTAAAACAAGCTATGGTCAAAATATCTAGAGTCAAAGAAAAATTATGCTTTATTAGTAGAAAATTTTGACAAAATTCAAACAAAAAATCCAAAACTTAAAGAAGAAATAGAATTATTGAAAAGGAATTATGCATCCTCAAATTTGAATGTTTCACCAATTTCAAATTTTAGAAATACAAAGAGCTAAATTGGTATATTAAAAAATCATAGAGACCAAATTACTAAAAGTGTGAAAAATTACATTCCACAAAAGTATTTAATAAATCTAAAGGTAGGAATTCATTTTGAGTTTCTAAATCATACTTAGGTTAAATTAATTTTGTATGCAAGCTTAAATTTAATTTGGTTTGAATTTTACATTTTTAACAAAATTAATTATTTCATAGACCTTTCGTTTATATTTTCTATTTATTTTTTTTGTAAAAAATAAAGGTATTATCTGTTAAGATAAAACAAAATTAGATTTAACCATTATATTATTTTTTTAAAAAATTTATTTCAAAAAATAAATTTTAAAATACAAATGTTTCAAATTGATTTTTGAAAATCTTTGTTTTTATAATAAATTATGTTTTCTGTTAGCTTAAGAATATTTAAGATTTTTTTTTTGGCTATTATATAATTTTTATGAATTTTTGATAAAAAATATAATTTTAAAATTTAAAGTATTTAGGAAATTAATTTTTAAAATCTTAATTTTTTAACTGAAGACCGTTATATTTTAGATTTTTTAAAAAATAATTTTAAATGATAAATTTTATTTTTAATTATTTAAATTAAAAAATAATTATTTTTGCTCAAAATAATTTATTCTGGTCAAAATAAAATATGGTTGTCATAAAATATTTTATCCTTATCCAACTCCAACTTAGTTCTATTTGACCATTACAAAAAATTTTAATATTTTTTCAAAATTTAAAAATTATTTTTTACAAATAGAGAATTAATTGGTAAAAAATTACTATCTTTGAAAAATAATTTTGGTAAAAAGATATGTTCTTTTTTACTCTGTTTACAACCCTTAAAATTTTTTTGAATATTTTTCGAATTTTTTTTATATGATCAAAGGAGAAGAAATTAGGGATTAAGTTAAGGGGGAGGTATAACATTTTTCTTAGATTTATTGCAAACTTATTATTTGTACTAAATGCAAATATATTTGTTTTAGAATAAATTATTTTATTATTTATTTTACCTTAATTTAACTTGAGTTGATGCACATAAAAAAAGAAAAACTGTAAGTACCCCAGATTGATTTTGATGTGATCAACCGAGTTATGTTAGACTCTATAATTTTGATCTCTTTTGTCTAAGTGTGTAAGGACTTAGAAACACAAGAAGTCGAGTGGAAGATGCAATAAGCGAAAATGATGACATGGGAAGTGAATCGACGGGCTTGGTGCATTTGAGAAACAAGGAGCTATGGAATCATACACCAACGGATGAGAATGATACGTGTGGCGCTTCCGAGGAAGGAGAAGCCAACTTTGGGTTTGGATGAGCTCAACTTTGGATGGTTGGAGTATCGCCCAAGCGATTGGACGAGAAAATGGTCAACTTCTAAGTTGACCGTGTCCAAGTGCCCAGACTCTAGGTGTCCGGACCGAGTCTAAGTGTTCGAATTGTTTTGGGCATGTTAGCGAGCCATTGGTCGAAGAGGATCAACATGGAGTCCATGTCAACCAACTCCAGGCGCCCAGACTGGGTCTAGGCACCCAGGAAGTGAATATCCATTTAGAGAGAAGACGATGAGGAGTGGATTGATTCGACCGAGTTCAAGAGCCTGGGAGGTGTCAAGTCAGCAAACTGTTAACTTTAACTAGTGAGCTATAAATAGAACCCTGTTGCTCAAAGTCTAATAACAACACACTTGTACTTTTCATTTCATAATTCTTGCTTAATTGTTCTGCACTATAAATATTTGTAAAAGGTTACTCCGTCCTCTGTATTGAAGGAGAATTTTAGTGGAGTTTTTTCATTGCCTTAGATTAACAACTATCTAGATTGTAACTAAGTAATTCTTATTTCTTCTTTATTTTTTATATTTTTATTTGTTTGAATTAATGTGTGTTCCTTGCTATGTTTGGTAGCAAGAGATTTGAATTTGACTTGTAGGATATTCACCCCTAACCCTCTAGCCAGCCAACCCGGACCTACAAAATTGTGATGGCTCAAACAATTACCTTAGTTGGGCAATTGATTGCCAAGCCAAAATTAGCGAACTGAATCAATTTTGATCGATTGGCTGAATCGACTATAGCTACCAATTGATTCACCATTTTCACCAATCAATCGAGAGCCTTGAAGTCTAACAGAAATGATTTTTAGCGATCAGTTTGATCGATTGAAGTTACCAATTTATTGATGATTTACATCAATCGATTGATAATTTTGAAATCAGGTACAGAATCGATTTAAATCAATTAGGATAATCAATTGAAGCCACCAATACACCAATTGATTGTCAATATTGAAATCAAGCACAAAAGGCTCTGGGATCGACTGCGTGAATCGATTGGTGGCAACCAATTGATTGTCATGATTCAACAATAGATTGATACTTGTGTTGTTGAATACAGAATGTTTTTTAATCAACTAGTGGGATCAATTGGTGATACTTATTGATTGGCACACACCATCAATCGATTGATGGTATTGAAGTCACATATAGCAAACTTTCAAATAGATTGATGGTACTAAAGTCGCACATAGTAAGCTTTCAAATAGATTGAGGTAATCGATTAGTTGTTGTCAATCAATTGTTGTAAGATATTAATCGATTAAAAAGTTTAATTATGAGCAATTAAGGGTAATTAAGTACTTGTATGTTCCATTAAGGTTCTTAGGGAAGTCTTCGGTCTATCTACACATGTTCTTCTAAATTGAATTATTGTGAAAGTGAAAAGAAAGACACCTTAGGTAGGTTTAGTGTATTTTGTGTAAATAGATGCATATCTATACGAAAAGTAATTGACCCAAAGGAAAATTATTTTTATGTCAAATATATGTTCAATGTAGCTTACAACTAAAGAATAAATTTTAATTTTTTGTTCAAATCATGCACAAAATATGTCGGCCCAAAAGAAGACATATTGTGTGTCTAATTAAGGTTATTGTGAGCTATGGACCATTTTATAATTCATATAAAGTGTCCAAGTATGCGTATAATATGATAACCCAAAGGAAGACACATTATGTTGCTACCTAAGATTTGAGTTATATTAGAAAGTACCGCTAACAAATTACATTTTTAATCCACAGATAATGTGTAATGTTGTATTTAGTATCTCATAAAGAGCTCATTCATATGTTTTTTTTTTATATTATTGTATACTTTATATGATATTTACTATCTTGCTTATATCTATTCTTGGTTTTAATTAAATCATAAGTTTACATTGTTTTCACCCTTATAATTCTAGTGCAATTAATAATTGTGAGTATTAATAACATCCCTATATTGACTAGTTCTAACTTTGCATAATGGAAAAAGTACGTGATCATAGTCTTGAGATGTATAAACTTAGACTATGCATTGAGACATAATTGTTGGTGCAGGAAACATCAATGATCGAACCTATGTTTTGATTATGTCAAAGGGTTCAAAGTTAAGGTGTTTTGTTATCTGATATCTTGAATGAGCATTGTAGGAAAGTCCTAAGTTTACTTAGACAAAAGTCCTAGCTGCGGTTAGGTAAAGGGAAAATCCTAGGAGGTGGTAACCCTAGGAGGTGGTAACCTTATGCGGAAAGGCTTGGCGGGTCGGAGCTTCGGGCAAACACTACAAGAAAAAAGACAAACAACAACGGTTTTAAACCGTTATCGTAGGCTATTTTGAACTGTTGTTAAAGACTGTGTTGTTAAAAGGGGTGGCCAACGACAACAGTTTTTAACCGTTGTCTTTGAAGGCAAAGACAACATTTTTACAACGGTGAAAAACTGTTGTCTTTTCCTACAAAGACAACAGTTTTTCACCGTTGTCTTTGAGCGTATGCCTAGGCTTTTCAACAACAGTTTTGAATTGTCTACGACAACGGCTAAAAAGCGTTGTCTTTTTTGCCAATGACATCGGTTTGACAACGGTTAAAAACCGTTGTCTTTTTAGGCAACGATGTTAAATAACATCAGTTTGTCACTATTGTCTTTTAACGCCATTGACAACAGTTTGACATATTTAAACTGATGTCTTTGGGTACAATATACAATATTTTGACAATAAATAAAAAACTTATTAATCTTTTCCTACTCAATGGTTTATAAAAAACATCCAGTGCAAATTTCATTGATAAAAAACCTACATAATCAATATTTACAATGTAAATTTCATTAAAGTACCAAACATCATCATCCAAACATCATTAAAGTTCCAAACATCAACATTCAAACATCACAAAAGTTTACACAGCCAAAAGTTTATATATATCACACATATAGTCCAAAATATCATGTTTTGTTGGAGCACGTCTTCTCTACCTGTGCATCTTCTAAACTGCAGCCTTTTCTGGTTTCTCCTCCCTCCTAGCTTCTCTTTTCTTCTCCTTTCACAGAAACGGGTCATTATCTTTTCCCTGAGGTAAATAGCATATGATTGCAAGTTAATTCATTTCCCAGGAGTAAATGACATAAAAAATGGATCTCTTGGAAATTTCACACCTGACCTTATTACAGCTTTACAAAAACTCAGAGTAGTATGTCTTAAAAGACCAGCTATATGGCTTTACAAGTAACTCTTAAGTATGGTAAACCAAACCTATCAACTTTACATATACCAAAAAAAATTCTATCCAATTTGAAGTCTAGCGAAACTCCATCTACTATAGGTTCAACTGCTTTGTTAGCGAGATAATCCGCCAGCAATTTCTTTAGTAAATCAGCATAATTATTTAAATTAATCTAAAAATCGAAGACTTGCAGATCTACATATAGCATTTGCTTAATTAATAGCAAATTCAGGAAAATCTACTTGCAGAAATGGCTTAGAGCAACAACCAGATTCTGGTTCTATCATCGAGCATCAAAAAAGCATTATAGAATCTAGCTAAATTAGACATGAAAAATCAAGTTCCAACTTATTTCCAGAGCATACAAAATCACAAATACAAACAAGGGCTGAAGCAACAAAGCAGCACACAGAGAATCAAGCAAACAAGCTTTACTAATTTAAATTCACAGAGCAAGCAAATTGATCAACCCACAATTATCATAAGGATCTACTCTCTTGATACTCAAATAGACTCAGTAAACGGCCTAACTTCTAGCAGGAATCAAAATTCCTAACTATATTAGCATTTTCCCCAATTCATATTCGAATAAAATTCTCCGACAATCATGCAAAAGCATAGAGATGGTTTATTTAGTTTTTACACGGAATAGAGAGTAGAAAAGAGCAATCCAAACTTCCAACAACATCATAGAGGATACCGCTAATTAGATCATGGAAATCACACAGATAAAACTAGTAAAGAACATAAAAGCCCAAGATTTAACGATGAGACTGAGGGATTTAACAAAGGACCTGCATCTAACCATGTATCAAACCAGAAATTAATATGATCTTCACCTAAACGCCATCTAATCTGCTCTTCTGCTACGTTTCTCATCTGTAACGTCCTTTTCCAACAATGTGAAGATTGTTTTTGAGTAAAACCACCACAGGAGAGACTGACCCACAGTACATGCTAGACAGAAATTTCGACAAGTGTGTTCTCTACTCCCAATCCTCCTTCTAGCTTAGGTTTACAAATATCTTTCCAAGAGATCCAGTGAATCTTCCTATTGGAACTGATAGAACCCCAGAAAAAATTGGCCATAATCATCTCAATTTGATGTAAAATACCCCCTTCGTCACTATTAATAATGGAGTCATCTAAAAAATGAAGATGCTGCAGTAACAAGATTATTACCCTTCTAAACAAAGACATCTACATTATAAAATTGAGAACCCCAGAAAGTTTGTTATGTAAACCAAAATACAGTATACATATTTGACAAAGGATTAAGGTTAATCAATTTTTATATTTGACAAAGGATTAAGTTATCGGTTTGTATTTGATGTTGGTGCATCAAGTATGCAGTTTAGTCATGCCGATTGGATTTGGTAAATGGACTCAGAGACAGATATCTCCAAATCAAGTGCAATCAAGTATAAGCAGCATGTATTCAATTTAACTGAATATTATTATTGTCAAATGCAATAAGATGAACTCATGTATATACCTATTCATAAATATGATCTTGTATGCATTCTGCTATCTCAGAGCGCACTTCATCAATTTCTTCTTGAGAGTACTCCGCTTTTGTGAACTGTGAACACACATAAATTATATGATCTTAAAGAACAAAATATAATTAATTGGAAAAAAATAATAACTAAATAACAATTCGTGAAGTGATACCAAAGATCATTTTGAGAAATTCGTCCTAGTTGATCTACTAAGATTACCCCAAAGAAGTCATTTGATATGATTCCCATGCTGTGAGCATAAGGTATTTTAGAATTGGTATCGACTTTTCCACCCGTGGATGGATTGCCAATCAAGTAACCCTGAAAGCCAAGGCTTTTTCTTTCATATAAACTATGACATAATTTAAAGATCAAAATTAGATTCTTTCCCTTTATTGCCAGTGGCCCATCAATTCAAGCAATTTACCTGAAGGTTAAGTAATGGTTCTTTCCCTTCATCAATACCTGAATTACAGTAAATGAAAATGGCATGTAAATTAACACCCTCATCAATAGTTTACATTAAAAGTAGAGTTACCATCCAATATTCTTTTGGCCACCATAGGTACAATTTTTCCAGCATATGAATCCCCAGCAATGTAGAGGGGATTGGAGATGAACTGTGGGTGCTCAACAAGCCACTGCAAAAGTGAAAGATTACATATTTAAGGCACTTACAGTAATTACATCAGGAATATATATGATCTTTCCCACCTGTAAAAGAAACTTAGAAGCCTGTTCGGACCAAATAGTATCGTTGGCATCATACCCTTCATATTTTCTTGAGTATGAGAATCCATAACCCAACGGGGAATCTACAAAGATAATGTTGGCTACCTGCACGAATGTTTTCACACAGACAGGACAAAAGCATGTATCATATTGCTTCCTCAATTATTGATCAAGAAGAAGAAGTTACCTTGGTCCAGGAATAAGGATGGTAGACCAAGCTTCCCTTATATGGTCCAGGAAACTTAAAGATATGGTCCAGGACTATTACATCTCATCATCTCAAGCAAACTTAGCATAGTCAGATATGAACCAGACTGAGTTAGGAGAACATCTTTCAAACTTGTATGACAGCAAGCTAACCAAGGAAACTTCAAAAAGACCGATATGCATCTTGCAATCTTCTACAATTTCCGCCCTACAAAGGTGGACTAAGACATGAGTCACAATCTTTATTAGTCTACATGATGAAATCTAATTGCTTGTAACTTCACCCAGATAGTTTTTGTAACCAAGTCCAACTGGATATAACTTGCAAATTCAAATTCTCAGTCCTCATCCAGTTCTAAGCGCATTTCTTCATCAAGATGAATAACTAAGTTGTAGGTTTGCATACTCACTTTGCCTTTTGAGATCACTTGCCTACTAGAAAAGTCTGCACGGGTCAAGATCATCCCATCAGGATCAATGATAGTGCCAGAACCTATACCCATTATAGGCATAGGACCATATACATCTAAAAAGAAGTATTGGAAAAAGCTCATCGTTCAAACGAATACACCTAAAAAAAATCCACATATTGAGGAAATCTGAAGACACAATAAAGTCCTTTCACCTTCAGTAAGACATATATTCACCACGGCAGGACCAGCTATCACGGCCGCTTTGACAATAGAGTTCCTTTTGAGGCATCCACTGCAGCATGCCACGTCCTTACTTGAATCCGGAGGTGGAAGAGGGCACGCGGTTGGAAAATGCCGTGCAAAAAACTCTACGAATCAGATTAAAAGATTATGCAACTCCAAATCGATGAAAGAAAACTTTAAGGACGATAGGTTAGGTTTAAACCTGGAGAAAAGACTGAGAATGGAAGCGTGAAATCTTGTGAGAAAATCGACGAAGTCGAAGACAGAAATTGCCGAAACGGATCGTATATCGAAATGGCGACATCTTTTACGAAGGGGAGCACATGCGTGAGAAAGAAGAGAAAATATTGAGAAAGGAGGTGAAGGGAAAAGGAAGAAAGGAGGGTTACTTGTGGGGAGGGAGGGGCCGTCGGAGGAACCGAGAGTGAAGGCGGTGAGAGCGAGGAAGCCAGTGGCGACACCACGGCGGGGATGCTGCAACAGGAGACGCCGAAACATGATTCACCGTCGCCGATCGTAGACCAAGCTTCCCTTGGTCATGTAGGGAAGGGGGCCTTGGAATCCAGGTAAATAGGTGACCACAGAAGATGAGAGAGCAGAGGAAAAGAAGCAGAGAAAGATCAGTGAGACAATCAGGAGAGGGATTTCCATCTTCCTCCTCCTCCTTCCTTCTTCTTCCTTCTTGTGTTGGAACTGGCTGAAAGTCGAGGCGACGAGGAGGAGGCGGTGAAGATGGCTGAAAGTAGAGGCCGCGAGGAGGAGGTGGCGAGGCCGAAAGTTGAGGCGACGAAGAGGGCGGCGAGGAAGGAGGCAGCGAAGAGGGTGGTGAGGAGGGAGGCGGCGAAGAGGGAGGCAGCGAAGAGGGCGGTGAGGAGGGAGGCGGTGAAGAAGGCGGTGAAGAGGTTGGTGAGGAGGGAGGCGACGAAGAGGGCGGTGAGGAGGAGGCGGCGAAGAGTAGGGTTTTGGGAAAGAGACAGAAAAAAATAAAGCGTAAAACAGACAAATGACGAAGGAGAAAAAGTGGCGAAAGAAAATATAATCGCATTCAACAACACTTAATAGACAACAGTTTTTAAACACTGTTGTCGTAATCCCAAAAAAGTGCACATAGACAATAGTTTTAAAAAACTGTTGTCGTTCCCTTTAAAAACCGTTGTCGTATCCTCAAAAAAACATAAATTGACAACAGTTTTTAAAAACCGTTGTCATAGGCCAAAAAAATTACTAAAAGACAACAGTTTTGATTAAAACCGTTGTTAAAAGATAAAAAGACAACGGTTTGGTATAAAACCGTTGTCGTTTGAGTGTTGTTGAATGACATTTTTCTTGTAGTGAAAATTCCTTGGGGGCGGTAACCCTAGGTTGAAATCCTGGTGTCGCGAACCGAGTAGAAGTCTGGATGTGTCGTGCACCGGAAGCATCGGACGTTAGCAAAAGTCCAGTCGGACTGGAGGACCAAACTGGCATCAGGTAATCTCTCCTGAGGGGAGTAAGTGATGACGCGTTCCCTGGAAGAGGGAACAGTAGGCGTCGGTTCGACCTAGGGTTTCTAGTGGGAAATCCGAAGTCAGAACCGGACAGTCCGGTGACTATCGTCTACAGCTTTTACTATATTTTATGTGTGCTAACTGTTGGTGCAACATCCCTCAGGTCAAGGTTGACCTGGTTGACCAAGCTGAGTCTTGGTTTGGGTTTAGATGTTTGACAATAAGATGTTAATTGAAGAAGAGTCAAGTAGGTCAAGGTTGACCGAATACTTGACTGGGAAGTCCTAACTGGGATGTTAGGCAGAAGGAAAATCCTGGTGAGTGAAGCCAGGTGAAAGACCTAGTGAGTGAAGCTAGGCAGATGGAAAACCCTAGTGAGTGAAGCTAGGTGAAAGTCCTGGTGAGTGAAGCCAGGCAAGGGAAAATCCAGATGGATCAAGGATGATCGGACATCTGGTGTTGGGAAGTCCAAGTAGGTCAAAGGATTGACTGGATACTTGGCACGAGGAAATACAGATAGGTCAAAGGGATTGACCAGACATCTGAATAGGAAAGTCCAAGTAGGTCAAGGGAGTGACCAGATACTTGGCATGACGAGAAAAGTCCAAGTGGGTCAAAGGAATTGACCGGACACTTGGTGAGAAGTCCTGGCAGGTCAAGGGAGTGACCAGATGCTAGGCATGATGTACCAACAGGTCAAGAATGACCGGATGTTGGTTTGGGAGTCTTGGAACTTGGTTTTGGGCAAAAACCAAGTGCTGGATCGATCAGGGGATCGATCCAGGAGCTGGATCGATCAGTGGATCGATCCAGGCTTTTCCCTGCGAACAGAAAGCCTCTAGATCGATCCGTGGATCGATCCAGATGTCCCAATCGATCAGTGGATCGATTGGGACGCGGCTGTTTTGCGCGATAAGCGCTGGATCGATCCGTGGATCGATCCAGGCGTTTTTCCTAGAGCACAGAGGCGCTCTGGATCGATCCGTGGATCGATCCAAAGCCTCCCCGATCGATTGGGAACATTTGAATCGATCGGGTTCCGACCGTTGGCGTCGATTTAAGCTGCAGGCGTGCGATGGCTGCGGTATCGCTTCACCGAATCACTCCAGATCTCTCGCCAACTTCTCCACAGCGCTCTCAAAGATCAGATCGCCAGTTCTTGAAGGATCTTGGAAGCTTTCCAAGTCAAGAGGCGGATCAAAGGCAAGAAGAGAAGCTAGGGTTAGGGTTTTCTGTACTCATTGTAAGCTTTGCGCTTGTATTTTGTTTCCCTTTCCTTTCTTCTTGTACTGAGAGTTTTGTAAGGCTTCTCCGCCTTTGGTAGTTACCATAAAGGAGTGTTATTCATAGTGGAGGGTGTGTGCGTGGTGTGGATCCTTGGATTAGTCACCTCCTTTGGAGGTGGATACCAAGTAAAATCCTAGTGTTAGCATTGAGTGTTTGTTTCTGTATTTTTCGCTGCATATTCTTGAAGAAACAAGCAACGCCAAGCAACGTCGAGAACGAGCGAGTGACGAGCTATTCACCCCCCCCTCTAGCTACTTTTGGTCCTAACACTAACTTTGTCTTGTAGGGTATGTGTGTGTTTGGTGAACTAACATGCTTTGCAGAGACAAATGAGCAAGGCAAGTCTCGAATGAATAGTATCCGAGGCGCCTCCATGGAGCTTGGAGGCACCTCGGGTGCAGAGTGTGAGCTGGCTGCGAAGAGGAGCTGGAGGCACCTCGGATGGAGTTGGAGGCACCTTGGACCAGAGCTTGGAGGCTCCTTGGAGTGGCCATGGAGGCGCCACAAGCAGGATAAGCGATGAAGGTTTCTCCGCTGATCCACGCGGTCGACTCGAGAGGCTTGGAGGCGCCTCGGACTGGTTTGGAGGCGCCTCGGACTGGTTTGGAGGCGCTTCCAGCAGTGTATAAAAGGAGCTCTCGAGGCAACAGTCAAAAAATCACCTTCCAAGCAACCCTTACGCAACCAGCTGCTAACGAGAAGTTCCGAAGAAGCTACAACTTGACACCGACGACCCGGAGCTCAGAAACGGCCATCTCTATTGTCGTTGGTATATTTAATGATTGTGAATTGTACTTGAAATTTGTAATCCTTTTCGAAATTATAGTTGTTGTCCAACGTAAATGCTCAACGAGCGTGGACCTTGGAGTAGGAGTCGCGATAGGCTCCGAACCAAGTAAATACCTTGTGTTTGCGTTGTGTTCTTTTATATATCCGCTGTTTTACTCGATTAGTATTTTCGAATCGAACGAATAAGTCACGAGCGCTATTCACCCCCCCTCTCTAGCGCGTTCTCGATCCAACAATTGGTATCAGAGCGAGGTCGCTTTGATTTGGTGCAACCACCAGTCAAGCAAATTTTTTCGTGGTCTTTTCAATTTTTCGGAGTCGATCGGAACTAGTATAATTGCCATATTTCGATCTATTTTCTCGTTCGAATCAATTTTTTTGCTCGAAGTTGGTGCAACACCACTTGAGTTCGTTTACTTTTATCATACATCCCGCACTGCTAATCCAGGATCAAGTCCTGGGATTTGTTTTTCGTTTTATTGTGTGCTAGATTCTTTAATGGCTCTCCAAGAAGGTTTCAGCACAGTCCACCTGCCACTCTTTTCCAGCGAGGACTTTGGACATTGGAAGAACCGGATGGAATATCACCTCAAGACGCAAGTCGAGATGTGAATTATTATCCAGACCGGTCTCGGACTTCCACGTGACGGCGCTGGAGAACTAGTTTCATGCATTAACTGGGATACCAGCATAAGGAAGAAGGTTGAAGCCGACGCCAAAGCAACTTGCATGCTACAATGCGGGTTAACAAAAGAAGAACTGACAGAGTCGGATCATTCTCAAACGGAAAAGAGCTATGGGAAAAGCTAATTAAGTTGCACGAGGGCACTCCTGACGCTAAGGTAAATAAACAAGACTTTATTTTAAATAAATTATATAACATCAAAATGCAGGAAAGTGAGATGGCGAGCCAGTTGCATGAGCTCATCCAGGACCTCCTTAACGCCCTTCACGCGATCGGCCAGAGAATAGAAAATTGCGATGTAATAAGGTACGCGCTTAATACCTTTCCCAGGAATACATTATGGGCATCAATGGTAGATGCCTACAAAATTTCTAAGAATTAATCTTTAATTAAACTTGATGAATTTTTCTCTGATTTCGAATTGCATGAGCAGACTAATGCACGCCCGGTCGAGAAAGGTGTTGCTTTGGTTGCAGGTACAAGCAGAACTCGGGAAACTAAAGCAAAGCACAAAACCAAACCCGAAATCAAAGATGAATCGGAAGATAACGACGAGATTGTTTTCGAGCTATTAAGGCTTGTACGAAGGATCTGCAGAAATAAGAAGGCGACTCAAACGCACACGAAGGACAAGTCCGGAGTCACCTGCTACGGCTGCAACGAGAAGGGGCACTACAAGCCGGATTGCCCAAACAAAAAGCAACGGAGAAAGAAGGCATTGAAAGCAACTTGGTCTGAGTCATCAGACGAATCCAAGACTGATGAAGAAGAACCGTCGAGCTTCCTCACGTTACCAGTGTAAGCAAACATCATTGAAACCGAGTTCGAGTCTGAAACCGAGAGCAAGTCAAAAAGCGAGTCCGAGTGAAGCCACGGATCCGCATTCGTTTCCGAAGGACCGAACCCCACTGTAAGTTTGCTACTTGCCGAAACTCAATTAGATGAATTAAAGAATTTAGTGCCTTATTTATTAAAGAAGTTGGCTAAATCCAACGTCCGAGTCAAGTCACTTCTAAAGGAGGTAACAACCTTTAAGGAAGCGACTGACTCGAGCTCCTTAACTGAGTCAGTTCAAATTGGAAACTCAACTCAAGTCCAACAACTTGAGGAAGAGAATTCTAGTTTGAAAACTCAAATTAAAGAACTCAAGGACACGTTGGAACGGTTCACCCTGGGTTCCAAGAATCTTGATCTGATTCTTGGAAAACAACGAGCTGTTTTCAACAAATCCGGACTTGGGTTTAAAACCAAAAGAAAGAACAAAGCATATCTATCCTTAGTTAATAGAAATAAAAGAAAAATTGTCCAAGCATGGGTGCCAAAGTCCAACTTGGTTAATCAAGTTGGACCTAGTCACTATTAGGTCCCCAAGGAGCAGATCCATTTCCTTGATAGACCATATCGAGGCTATGATCTAGAGGAGCCAATAGAAAAACTATCTTAATAAATACATAAACTTTATTGATGCTTGTTTATTTATTTTCCTTGCAATATACATGCTTAGACTAGAATAGCTTAAGGATCTAGGCGTAATTTATACTTGCTAGTTAAATCTAGGAGTTTCAAAAAAAAAATATATATATACTCTTTGAACGGTTCTGTCTAGGAAGGGGTGGATGATCTCATACCCAAGAAGGCCTAGAGTCTCGCCCTGACCTAGGAACCAATCATGGAAAGACATATTTAATTGACTAATTGGAAAACCTAAGTTTAACTCAAATGTAAATTAATCCTTAGAAATAACCAAAAATAATCATCTCACAAAATTACTTAAGATTACCTGATTGATAACTTAGAATCGAATGAGATGGACCTAGGGTTAACTTAGTTGAACAATTTCAATTTATTCAATGTTTAATTAGACAATTTAATTTTAACTTAAACAAAAATCAATTTAAAAAATTCTTTGGAAAATCTTTTAAAAATTCCTTAAAAATCCTTTAAAAATTATTTTAAAAATTCCTTGAAAAATCCTTTAAAACTTATTTTCAAAATTCCTTGAAAAATCTTTTTAAAATTATTTTAAAAATTCCTTGAAAAATCTTTTATTACTTAAAAAAAAACTTTAAAAATCTTTGAAAATTATTTCAAAATCATTTGAAAAATTACTTAAAAAATACTTTGAAAATTATTCAAAACCACTTGAAAAATAATTTAAAAAATACTTTGAAAATTATTTCAAAATCATTTGAAAAATTACTTAAAAAATACTTTGAAAATTATTTCAAAACCACTTGAAAAATTATTTAAAAAATACTTTGAAAATTATTTCAAAATCATTTGAAAAATTACTTAAAATACTTTGAAAATTATTTCAAAATAATTTGAAAAATTATTTAAAAAATACATTGAAAATTATTTCAAAATCATTTGAAAAATTACTTAAAAAATACTTTGAAAATTATTTCAAAATCACTTGAAAAATTATTTACAAAATACTTTGAAAATTATTTCAAAATCACTTGAAAAATTACTTAAAAAATACTTTGAAAATTATTTCAAAATCACTTGAAAAATTATTTACAAAATACTTTGAAAATTATTTCAAAATCATTTGAAAAATTACTTAAAAAATACTTTGAAAATTATTTCAAAATCACTTGAAAAATTATTTACAAAATACTTTGAAAATTATTTCAAAATCACTTGAAAAATTACTTAAAATACTTTGAAAATTATTTCAAAATCATTTGAAAAATTACTTAAAAAATACTTTGAAAATTATTTCAAAATCACTTGAAAAATTATTTAAAAAATATTTTGAAAATTATTTCAAAATCATTGAAAAATTACATAAAATACTTTGAAAATTATTTCAAAATCATTTGAAAAATTATTTTAAAAAATACTTTGAAAATTATTTCAAAATCATTTGAAAAATTACTTAAAAAATACTTTGAAAATTATTTCAAAATCATTTGAAGAATTATTTTAAAAAGCTTTCAAAAGAATTTAGCATAGTGTCTCTCAAAATAATTATTTAAAGAAGCTAAGGGTTCGTTTGGTATGCGCGTTTTCCATTTTCATTTTCTGGAAAACGTGCGTTTTCTAGAAAACAGAAAATGACTTTTTTTCATTTTCTGTTTTTCTAGAAAACGCTAGCTATTTTTATAGAAAACAATTACAAAAAACGCAAACCAAACACCATTTTTCAAAAAAACGTGCATTTTCCAGAAAATGAAAATGAAAAACGTGCGTACCAAACGCACCCTAAGTTTTTGTTAACAGTACTAAGTTTTAGCTACTCTTCAGGGGGAGCTAAAAAGTACATGAAAAAAAAAGAATCCTTCTCCCTAAGTAATTTCTTTTTGATTTATGTCAAAGGGGAGAGAGATCAAAGTTAAGTAAGGAGGGAATATAAGAAATTTTTCTTTTCTTATCTCATTTATTCCTTTGCTTTAAATTCCTCATATTGCTGCTATATTTTCTTAACTTTGAACTATATTGTCGTAATAAAAAAGGGAGAGATTGTTGGTGCAGGAAGCATCAATGATCGAACCTATGTTTTGATTATGTCAAAGGGTTTGAAGTTAAGGTGTTTTGTTATCTGATATCTTGAATGAGCATTGCAGGAAAGTCCTAAGTTTACTTAGGCAAAAGTCCTAGCTGCGGTTAGGCAAAGGGAAAACCCTAGGAGGTGGTAACCCTAGGCCATAGGGGGTGGTAACCCTATGCGGAAAGACTTGGCGGGTCGGAGCTTCGAGCAAAAATCCTAGGGGGCAGTAACCCTAGGTTGAAATCCTGGTGTCGCGAACTGGGTAGAAGTCTGGATAGGTCATGGACCGGAAGTCCAGCATGAAGACCGGAAGCATCAGACGCTAAGCAAAAGTCCAATCAGTCTGGAGGACCGAACTGGCATCAGGTAATCTCTCCTGAGGGGAGTAAGTGAGGGCGCATTCCCTGGAAGAGGGAACAGTAGGCGTCGGTTCGACCTAGGGTTTCCGGGGGGAAATTCGAAGTCAAAACCGGACAGTCCGGTGACTGTCGTCTACTGCTTTTACTATATTTTATGTGTGTTAACTTTGTCTTGCAGGGTATGTGTGTATTTGGTGAACTAACATGCTTTGCAGGGACAAATGAGCAAGGCAAGCCTCGGATGAACAGTATCTGAGGCGCCTTCATGTGTGTTTGGTGAACTAACATGTGTGTTTTTGACTGCTGCCTCGAGGAGCTCTCGAGGCAGCAGTCAAAAAATCACCTTCGAAGCAACCCTTATGCAACCAGCTGCTAACGAGAAGTTCCGACGAAGACACAACTTGACGCCGACGACCTGGAGCTCAGAAACGACCATCTCTATTGTCATTGGTATATTTAATGATTGTGAATTGTACTTGAAATTTGTAATCCTTTTCAAAATTATAGTTTTTGCCAAACGTAAACGCTCAACGAGCGTGGGCCTTGGAGTAGGAGTCGTCATAGGCTCCGAACCAAGTAAATACCTTGTGTTTGCCTTGTGTTCTTTTATATTTCTGTTGCTTTACTCGATTATTATTTTCGAATCGAACAAATAAGCCACGAGCACTATTCACCCCCCCTCTAGCGCCTTCTCGATCCAACAATAATCACCTCACACCCTTGACTAGTGCCAGCATTATAGAGCAGAAGGCTAAATTTAAAAAATGAGAGCGAACAAACTACATGAGTCTAAGTAGCATGAGGCTTTCTATTCCGACATCAATTAAAGGCTCAATAATTGTAGGAGAGGATGCTACGAGTTTCCTAAGCCAACTAACAGACGATTTTGTTGCAAACAAAAAGGTCGAGACTATTAAACTTCTTTCGAAGTTGCTATCTATGTGATATAATGGAAAAGGAAATATCAAGGAGTACATTATGAAAATGTTCAATATCGCCAGAATTCTGAAAGCACTAAAACTTAAAATGTTTGAGAATATGTTAGTACATTTCGTATTGATGTCTCTACCTGCACGATTCACTACTTTTAAGATTTCTTATAATACTTAAAAGGAAAAATGGACATTGAATAAGCTTATAGCTCAATGCATGTAAGAGGAGGAGAGACTAAGGGCTGAGACATCTGAGAGTGCTCACTTAACATATGGTTTTCAAGGTTGAATAAGAAGCGAAAGATGATCAACAATAAAGGAAAGGATAATCAAATTGTAGATTCTGGGGACTATAGCTATAAGGAGCACAAGAAATCGGATAAGGAGTCCACTTGTTTCTTCTATAAGAAGAAAAGTCATATGAAGAAAAACTACCCCAAATATATTAACTAACACCTGATGGATAGATATCGGTGCTACTATTTACATAAATATCACTATGTAAGGTTATCTCAGGAGTTGTCTTCCGCTTAATGGTGAATGATACATCTATATGGGGAATGGAAAGAAGGCTAAAGTTGAGTCCATAGGTGTTTTTAGGCTTTATTTAAGAACTGATGTCTACATGGATTTAAAAAATACACTTATTGTATCGTCTTTTAGACAGAATTTGATTTCAATTTCTTGTGACAAATCAGGTTATTCTTGTTCATTTGAAAATAGAATGTTTAATATTTTCTTAAATTCAGTGTTGATTGATAATATATAGTTCCTTAGTTAAAAAGTTGTATAAATTAAACACCTTAACTTCAATGGTTGGTAACGTAATTATGCATGGTATAGGTACAAAACGCAAATTAACCGATGAGAATTCTTCCATTTTCAGGCATGAGTGTTTGAAACATATATCCAAATAAAGCCTAGAAATGTTAATATCACATGAAATTCTCGATTCCTTGGCATGTCAGACTTTAATATTTGCATAGA
The DNA here is from genome assembly GCF_018446385.1 of Zingiber officinale. NCBI lineage: Eukaryota > Viridiplantae > Streptophyta > Magnoliopsida > Zingiberales > Zingiberaceae > Zingiber > Zingiber officinale. The sequence continues at coordinate 106,617,503 of NC_055995.1, read as the reverse complement.
GTGTGTTAAGGGAAAAATCACTAACAAAAGAAATAAGGGGGCAGGTTGTCAGTGATATTATAGCATTGATACATACAAACATTTGTAGACTATTATCTAAGGCATCTTGGAATGGGTATACATATTTTATTAGCTTTATAGACATCTATTCTCGATTCAGCTATCTGTACCATATTAATGAGAAGTCACAATCTTTAGACATGTTAAAATTTTTAAAGTTGAAGTTGAAAATCAACAAGGTAAGAAAATTAAGGTAGTCAGATCCAATCATAAAGGTGAATATTAAGGTCGATATGATGGATTAGGTGAACAACATCCTAGGCATTTTGTAAAATACCTTGTTGAGTGTGAGAGTATGTCTCAGTATATCATATCTGGTACTCCTAGTGTGAATGATGAAGCTGAGCAATGCAATCATACCTAAAAGATATGGTAACAAGTATGATGGTGTTTACTTCTTTACTCGAATCTTTATAGGGTGAAACACTCAAGATTATAGTTTACCTACTTGATAGAGTATCAGTAAGGTAGTAACTAAAATCTTATTTGAAATATGGATGGGTAGGAAGCCTAACATTAGGAATTTACATGTCTGAGGTTGTCTAGATAAGGCTAGGCTTATAGGCCTCGTGCTAAGGATAGGGAAGTATCCTTTGAGGAAGACATTAGTGATCCTCCTGTGGTCACTGCTAGTGCAATAAGTAGTTGTATGGTTACCATACCTTACATTATGGATATTGCACATCCAATGGGAATAGTGAATCAAGATATTCTCGTATCATCTCCAATGCAATTGGAGGGACCTTTCACTCAAAGTGAAATATTGCCTTATATTGATGAACAAGTATGTCAACTACCTCAAGCATAAGTGTCTTTAAGGTGATCCATGAGGGAATGGAGATCCATGATTACCCGTGATTATGTTTATCTCCAAGAGTATGAGTTTGGCATAGGGTTGAAAAGTGATCCAGTATTTTTCTAAGAGGTCAAACAATGCTTTAACCCTGAAAGATATATTAACGTCATTTAAGAAGAGTTGAAGTCTATGATAGACAATGATGTTTGAGAACTTATCAAATTACCTGAAGGTACAAAACCTGTTGGTTGTAAATAGATATTTAAAACTAAATGAGATTCAAGGAATAATATTGAAAAGTATAAGGTTTGTCTTGTTGCCAAGGGATTCACTCTGAAGGAAGACATTGATTACAAAAAGACATTCTCATCTGTGTTGATGAAACACTCCCTTAGAATAATCATGACACTAATATCTCATTTTGATTTGGAGTTACATCAAATGGATGTAAAGACTACATTTCTCAATACTGACATTGAGGAATCTATATATATGGTGCAATCTGAGAACTTTGAGTCTGAGTATTTAAAGCACCTTATATGTAGATTAAAGAAATCCATTTATAGTTTGAAACAGACATCCTGTCAATGGTATGAAAATTTTGATCAAATGATTATCTCATTTAGATTTAAAGAGAATTCTGTTGATCAGTGCATATATGTCAAATTCAGTATGAGTAAGTTTGTTATACTTGTCATGTATGTAAATGATATATTGCTTGAAAGTAATAATAAGGGTCTGTTGCATCTAAGTCATTTCTATCTAGTATTTTTTAATGGAATATCTTAGTGAAGCATCATTTATTTTAGGCATACAGATTTATCATGATCGTTCAAGAGGTATTCTTGGACTTTCATAGAAGCCCTATATTGAAAAGGTACTTGTAAGATATAACATGTTAAACTATACACCTGGTGATACACCTGTGTATAAAGGTGAGAGATTCAGTTTGCAGCAGTGTCCATGGCTTGAACTTAAAATAAAGGAGATGAACCAATTCCCTTATGCATCAATTGTGGGAAGTCTCATATAAGCATAAGTTTGCATTCATCCAAATATAGTGTTTATAGCGGGGATGTTAAGTAGATATATAAGTAACCCAAGACCGTCGCACTAGAAAGCGGTGAAGAGAGTGATGCAGTATTTGTAAAAGATTAAATGACACATGCTCATGTATCGAAGGTCAGATCACCTGGAGGTGATTGAATATTCAGACTCTGATTTTGTTGGATGCTTGGATAACATGAGATCTACTTCAGGCTATATTTTCATATTTACTAGAGGGGTTGTATCTTGGAAGAGCATTAAGCAGATGCTAGTAGCTACTTCTACTATGAAGGCAGAGGTAATTGCATGCTACAAAGCATCCAATTATAGGATTTGACTATTGAACTTCATCATAATGCTACAGATCATTGATGGTATTGACAAACCATTAAGGATCAACTTTGATAATAAAGTCGCAGAACTTTATTCCAAGAACAACCGTAGTTCATCGGAGTCCAAACACATCAAGATCAAATTTCTAGTGGTTAAAGAAAGAGTTTAGAGTCATTGGGTGATGATAGAGTATGTCATTATAGATTCCATATTGGCAAATCCACTAACCAAAGACTTGGCGCCTAAGGTGTTTTATGCTTATGTTGTGAATATGAGAGTTCTTCTTATGGAAGTAGTACTCATCTAGTGGGAGTTTGTATTTATTTTATTACTCTATACTTGTTAATAAAGACAAATATATTTTATGTCATTGTATGTACTTAAAACTCAAAATATTAATGAGAATTTTATTTATTTGTTTGGCACTCTGAAATAAAATATCATGATTTACTACTATTATATAGCATTTGGTATTTATAAATATGGTATAGATTCCTTTTGGAATTATAAGATTTTAATCATAATTTGCTAGTACAGTTTAGCATAAAGTCTTAGTAAATATGATCAAACTCTTTTGGATCACTTTAGTACTAGTTGGAAATTGGTATGTGTTGATCATATTTCGTGTAATTTCCATACTATACATTCACATTTTGATTTATATCATTAATAATATTAATATTGTAATTACTGTTAGATTTGTTACAGTCATATATAGTAACTATGACCTCTACACATCACATGTAGCCCAATTAGAAGATTATTAGATTTTATCTCCTTTTGGGCGGGCTTACTTGTAATTTGTATATGTTAATACGAAACGAACTCATTAAGTGATTTAACTCCGATTTATTGGATTTTGAGTTATTGAATGTGGATTAAATGTATAGAACATTTTAGTCCGATCTGTTAACATTGATGGGTTGATAACTGATGTGGATCCGCAATATATAGGATTGGTCCCTGTTGGATTAGGACATCTGACATAACTTTTTGTTCCCCCATTTACGAGAGTTTTCAGCGTCATCTCCCTAACTTCTTCGAAAGACCCTTCTTGCTCCTTTCCATAGGGGCTTCTGATTCTTGAACGTCACTCAACGACGATGTCTCTTCCACTGCATCCATTCAGATTCTATTATCATAATTGTAGTTTCTATATGTATTATTATTTTATCATATTTTCGATGGAACTAGATGTATATATAAGATTGTATTTCCTGTTTAGAATTCTTTTTGGTTTATAGAATTCATGAGATTTAGGAAATTAAAAATGCTAACATAGATTGACCAAGCAGTTTCAAAGGTTAACTCGATGGAGACTTCAAGATTGAAAACATAGAGTCGGTCAAACCTATTAGAAGATTTATTCTTGGTGTTTAAATCCTTCTTGTGGTCTCCTTGTAATTCTTGATTTCGCTAGTCGGCTAAGAAGGAGAAAGATATTAATTTTCAAAGTGTGATCCACTAGTAATGGATTATATAGGTCATAGAGTAAGAGTTCAATAGATTGTCAAACCACATAAATACACGCGTTAAATTGAAAATTTCTTGTATTTGTTCATTTTCATTGTGTTCAATTTGTAATATAACCTTGCAACAAGAGAAGATATTCGCCCCCTACCTTCCGGCCATCTGAACCTCACAGTACCAATAATTTTGACCTCTCTAAGTGGGTCAGCTAGAGTCTATATTTGGTTGACATATACGAAGTTCATTTTAAACTTTATGACTTTAAATTATTTCTCAAAATTGATATCACTTATTGATTCTTTGTAAGTTCATTATCCTCCAAAAGAATTCTTCGAATTAGCCTAGAGATAGATTGGTAGGGATGCTAGAGACGAGTGAATCGTCTTTTGTCATATTTGTTAGATTATATATATTTATTTGTTTATATCTTTTAGGACAATTTGATCTTTTTCCTTTTTACATTTAGAGCTTAGGGTTTTTTTAATTAAACTATATAAAGGCCTTATACTCTATATTTTTAATTATCAATTTCGAATTCAATAATATGGCTAGTTTTTTCTTTTTCTTAATCTCTACATGGTATCATAGCAAGGTTCTCTTTCTCTGACCTAATTTTTTCTGTTGCCTCCTGTTATTGTTTCCTGTTGCTACTGCCGTCTCCTACTGCTATTGCCGATTTCGGCACCGACGCGACTACGATGACCTGTCCTGTCGATTTCAGTGTTGACGCTCTTTTCTATCGATTTCAGCGCCGATGCTCTTTTCTGTCGATTTTAGCGCCGATGTTCTATGTTGCTAATTTAAGCACCAACACTCTTTTCTGTTGATTTCAATGCCAACGCCTTGTGTTACCGATTTTGGTATTGACATTCTTTTCTACTGATTTCAACACCGACACCTTGTGCTGTCGATTTCTACGTTTGATATCCTTTTCTACCTCGAATCCTCTGTGTGACTACAGGTCATCCTTACACCAGTTTTTACGGATCGTATAGATGTGTATCCTTACAATTTGGTTATTCTGAGCAATATTTGTTCTGTCATCATGCATGGTCGTGCAGATGCTTCATGAAAATCTGATATGTATATATTGGAGCAGTTTCAACAGTTACTTGCTTCACAACCCTCTGTCATGTCAGCTTCCTCTCATATAGGTTTGTCATCGTCTGGTATTTCAGGTATATCTTCATCCTTATAGATTTTGGACTCTGGTGTCTCCCATCATATGTCATCTAATTTATCATCTTTTGTTTCTTTTTCTCCCCGTTCATCTAAATCTATTGTGACTGTTTATAGTACTCCTATGTCATTAATAGGTGTCGGTTCAATTGTTACATCTTGTTTATCTCTTATTGATATTTATTATATTCTGAGTCTTACTTTAAATCTTGTTTCTATTAGTCAATTATGTGATTTTGGATACCTAATCTCTTTTTCTTCATCTAATTGTTATATTCAAGACTTGCAATCTCAGAGGCTGATTGGGATAGGTCGTAGGTAAGGAGGACTCTATGTTTTAGATCAACTCAAAGTACTAGAAGTTGTAGCTTCAAGTGTGGATTTATTATCTTTTCATCTGAATCGTTCATCTTCTGATTTTTTATTTGTGGCACTCTCGTTTAGGTCATGTTTCAGCATCTTGTTTGTAGTTTTTAGCTTCTACAGGAGTATTAGGACCTTTAAAAAGTTTTGATATTTATAATTGTAGTGGTTGTAAACTGACCAAATTTTCTGTCTTACCATTTTCTAAAAGTCTTTCTTTTTCTTCTGCTTCATTTGATCTTATCCATTCTGATGTGTGGGGACCCTCTCCTATTCCTACAAAAGGGGAATCAAGGTATTATGTTTCATTTATTGATTATTGCACTCGTTACACTTGGGTTTATCTTATGAAACACAGGTCTGATTATCTTATCATTTTCAACAACTTCAGAGCTCTTGTGAAAACTCAACATTCTAGTATCATAAAGTATTTTCATTGTGATTTGGGGGGTGAATATATTTCGAATTATTTTTCACAATTACTTGCTTCTGATGGTACTATTCATCAAACCTCTTGTATAGATACTCCTAAACAGAATGGTGTGGCTGAACAAAAATATAGGTATCTTGTTGAAATAGCCCGTTTATTTTTATTGCCTGCTAGTATTCCTAATACCTTTTGGGGGGAAGCAATCTTTACCAATTCTCACGTGATTAATAGAATTCCAACCTCATACAATTTAAGCTTGCCCCCTTTTGAAAAATTGTATGGGTATGCTCATCTCTATTCCTCTTTGCGTGTTTTTGATTGTACTTATTTTATCTTTTGTCCACATGTTAAGCATAATAAATTAACATCTCGATCTGCACTTTGTGTCAAAATTATGGTTATGGTGTTACTCAAAAAGGATATCGTTGCTTTGATCCCGTTAGTCAAAAATTATATGTTCTCTCGTCATGTTGAGTTTTTTGAGCATATTCCATTCTTTTCTATTCCAGCTAGTTTACATAATATGACAAAATTAGATCTACTTTGTATTGATCCTTTCAATATTGACACTGAGGAAGTTTTACCTACAGTTCCTACTAGTAGCTCAACCGAATTTGGTACTTTAGTTCCTGAGATATCCGCTGCACATGCTCCTCCTTCTACCACTACCCAATCATCTACTAAGGTTGCGGATGATCCCTCTCTCCATCGTCGTCAATCCACTCATGTTCGTAAGTCTACTAAACTACCAAATTTTACTTACTCTTGTTATTCTCATTATTTTGCTTCATTTGTTGCATCTATTCATTATCTTTCTGAGCATGTATCCTATAGAGAAGCTGTTTGTAACTCACTTTAGCAGAGTGCTATGGCTGAAAAACTAACTGCTTTACATCAAACTCAATATTGACACTGAGGAAGTTTTACCTATAGTTCTACTAGTAGCTCAACCAAATTTGGTACTTTAGTTCCTGAGATATCCGCTGCACATGCTCCTCCTTCTACCACTACCCAATCATCTACTGAGGTTGCGGATGATCCCTCTCTCCATCGTCGTCAATCCACTCATGTTCGTAAGTCTACTAAACTGCCAAATTTTACTTACTCTTGTTATTCTCATTCTTGTGCTTCATTTGTTGCATCTATTCATTATCTTTCTGAGCATGTATCCTATAGAGAAGCTGTTTGTAACTCACTTTAGCAGAGTGCTATGGCTGAAAAACTAACTGCTTTACATCAAACTCATACATGAGATTTGGTTTTGTTGCCACCAAAAAAATACACTATTAGTTTTCGTTGGGTATATAATATCAAGACTAAATCTGATGGATCTATCGAACAATACAAAGCTCGTCTTGTTGCTAAAGGTTATTCTCAGGAGTATGGCATGGATTATGAGGAAACATTTGCTCATGTTGCAAAAATGATGACTGTTCGTACTTTGATTATTGTTGCTTCTGTTCGTCGATGGAGAATATTTCAGATAGATGTCAAGAATGCATTTCTAAATGATGATCTTCATGAAAAAGTTTATATGACACCTCCTCCTAGTATTTCACACCAACCTGGTGAAGTTTGTATGCTTCATAAAGCGCTTTATTTTCTCAAACAAGCACCTCATGCTTGGTTTGAGAAGTTCTCTACAGTGATTACTTCACTTAGTTTTCATCCTAGTAATCATAATTCAGCATTGTTTGTTAGATGTATGAGTATAGGTTGTATTCTGTTATCATTATATATTGATGACATGATTATTACTGGTGATGATTCTGATGGAATTGCTTCATTGAAGTTTGAGTTGTCACATCGTTTTACTATGAAAGACTTAGGTATACTACGCTACTTTCTGGGCATTGAGGTTACTTATTCCCTGAAAAGTTATCTTTAATCCTAGTCAAAGTATATATCTGATCTATTTGAGCGTGCTCGTCTTGCTAATAATAGAGTCGTTGATACTCCTATTGAGACTAATGCTCGATATTCTCCATCTGATGGCTCACATTTGTCAGATCCTAGTTTGTACAGAACTATTGTTGGAAGCTTAGTTTATCTCACTGTGACTCGTTCAGATATTGTATATGTTGTTCATGTGGTTAGCCAATTTGTCGCTGCACCAACTACAGTTCATTGGACAACTGTTCTTCGTATTCTCAGGTATCTTCGGAACACTCAATTTCAAAGTCTTTTATTTCCTTCTACTTCATCTCTTGAACTATGTGCATACTCTGATGGCGATTGGGCTGGTGATCCTACGAATCGTAAATCTACCACCGACTTCTGTGTTTTTCTTAGTAATTTTCTCATTTCTTGGAAGAGTAAGAAGCAATATGTTATTTCTATATCTTCCATAAAAGCTGAGTATCGTGTCATGTCCTCAACTACTTGTGAGATAGTTTGGTTGCATTGGTTGCTTGCGGATATGGGTATTTCTCTTCATCAACATACTCCGTTATATTATGATAATCAGAGTCAATTCAGTTTTTCATAAGTAGACGAAACATATTGAAATTGATTGTCACGTTACTCGTCATCATCTTCAGATTGACACCATCACATTATCTTTTGTTTCTTCAAAGGTACAGATTGCTAATATGTTTACCAAGTCACATTCTGCTTCACGCTTTCATTTCTTATCTGATAAACTCTCAATGCTTCTAACTGTAGCATCATGAGTTTGAGGAGGGATGTTAGATTATATATATTTATTTGTTTATAGCTTTTAGTGCAATTTGATTTTTTTTCCCTTTTTATATTTAGAGTTTAGGATTTCTTAACTAAACTATATAAAGATTTTATATTCTGTATTTCTAATTATCAATTTTGGATTTAATAATATGGCTAATTTTTTCTTTTTCTTAATTTCTGCAACATTATCTTCCAAAAGAAGTGCATCAGGAGTTTTGAGATTCATATCTTTCTAGCTCCATATGAATATATTTCTTTTTCTCAAGTAAAAGAGTCATCACAATATCAATTGGTTTCTCAATTTTCACTTTCATTTGTGCTTTGGTTTGAACCTCTTTGTTCTATCTTCCTCCAACAATCCTTCGCATTTATGATTTGTCTTTAACCTCTTGAAGTGTTATCTTTCTCCTACTAACCCTTTCATTTATGTATTCCTTAACTATTGTATGACAAGAAACAATCAATTTCTTCTCTTATGGAAAACAAAAAATAATGCTAACTTATTTTCTATTGGTACTTTTCAATGCTTAACTTGGGTCGGAGCTTGTCATAATCTATATATTTGACACACTTCACAACCCCATACCTAAGGTAAATAAAATTTTAAGTTTTTTACCTTACGATATATGGGTTTGTTCTATAAATCTTTTGTCTTTTACATATCGAGAGAAAGGTTACTAAAACTCATATTCATGTCTAATAAATTTTGGTCTCTTCGGGATAGTTTAGTGGTTAGTACATAAAGTGTTATTAACATGAGGTCTAAGGTTCGAATATCAGTAAAGTCGAAATAAATATCTCCCCTTATGTGTTAATCAATATTCTAAAAATTAGTAATCGTTCATTATTTACCTCCTTCATATTAAAAATAAACGTATTCATTTTTTACCAACTATGTCTAACAAATTTTGACTTCTATTCGGCTACATCATTCATTCATGATGTTCGAAATGAGTCCACAAACAAAGAATCTCATCATTAAAGTGCTTTAATGCTTTTACCCATTTGTTAATCTATTTAAAATATAAACTCTTTGATTTTTCAAATACTTTAAATTTATATCTCAATAAGTACATATAACCATAATTGATCTATATCTAAAAAGGTTATGAAGTAACTAAAATCATCAACAGAAAAAAAAGGATTCCATCTTTTTTAAAAAAGGGAGACTTAGACATCTTGTTAATTAAATAAGATTCACGAATGTAATAATGTCAAAGATAAGTTTTCTTTTAGATTACCTGATTTTTTTTATTTTGTGGCATTATCCATCAAATGCATCTTATCCTTTAATTTATTGTGAATCTCAGGCATTAGTATAGACCATATCTCTATAAGCATTTTATCTACCCTAATCATGTTATAATTTATTATTAATGGTGCAAAGCTAGCAGGAAAGTATTATATTGTAGCACAAAATTAATATATATATATATATATATATACGAACAAAACATTATCACATCGTGATGAGATCCTCCGTTCCATTTTTCCTATATTTTCGTGTCCTATTCATTATCAGACGGATCATATCAAATCATGCATCCTTGAGATCTAACATGATATGATGTGTTTCGTTCGATCAGTAAATAAAATATGAGGACACAAAGAAAATGGAAAAGAGGATCTCATCTCAATTACATCATATCATTTTGGACTTATTATTTGCATATAAGACTTAAAGCTTACAGAATATATCATAGGCATCACATGTCTTATGTCTAACCTCGGGCATTATGGCTATCAGTATAGTAGATTTAAGGCAATGTATTCTATTAACACCAAATTAAATTTTTCAAAATTGAACAAATTATTTTTTTATCAACCGAATTTTATGGAACAAATTTAATGTATATAAAATAGGTTAATTCGGATAGTTACCGAATTAGATAATTTTTTGAAAATTTTAAAAAATATTAATACTTTTTAATAAAAATTTAATTAGTTTAATAAAAAATTAAAAAAACTTAATATTTTATTTTATTTTATTTATTATTTAATAAAAATTAATTTAACCGATTTCATAGATTTTCAAATTTTAAAATAAAAAATTAAACTTATTTAATCAAAATACTGATATTTAAAAATAAATAAATTTCTGAATTAATTAAATTGAATTTTTGAATTAATTCAATTCGATTGATTATTTAGATTCAATACCCGTAAGTACACTTGCCTTATTGCATCATCAGGCATGAGAAGAAGTCAACATTAGTCAAACTCATCACCAAGGGTCATATAACTATTGATGGGCGAGTCTACCTAAGTTTTTTTCTGAGGGATTTCTAGCACACATATGTATCGTGTACATTTATTATTTATTATTTATTATTGACACCATGAATCTATCTTATACCGATTAATATTGAAATCATCCGTCTAATTCTATAAAAAAAAATGTTGCTAACCATCCGGATAAAAAGATGGTTAAGGACGACTTACCATCATGCTTTGAAAATCGCTTCACAATTGAAACGGAATTTCATGGATCAAACTCTTTAATGAAGAATCTTATGACTGGGCATCTCTTTGTTAATGTATGAAAACCATGACCAATTATTCTAAGCTATCACGTGACAAACACAGATATTTCAAAACCAATCATGGGCTACCTAAAATGTGTTAAGTGTAATACTGCTCCAATGAAGCCAAATGAAACAACTCTATCACATCCTAGTACCAAATCGACTGTAGTGTAATAATGCTCCAAAAAATATGGCATTGCTATATCAACTGTCCTCTTAAAGTTGATACTGCAATCACGAGTTTTAATATTTAGAAGAAGAGTTTAATTAAGTCTTATGTTGTATTTAATTCGTGAGTCAAAGTAAGTAGGAACTTAAGAGTATGAAATGAAAACTCCGGTCTCCGAGTCTAAAGAAGAGTACGAGTCCGAGATTGATACTAAGTCAGAGAGAAGCTAAGGATCTATATCCATTTCCAAAAGTCTCGATATGATAATTTTTTATTCTAAGTCAAATTTACTTAAAGTAGTAAAATGTTTATTTAAAAAATTAGCAAAGTCCGAGGAAAAAAATAACTTACTACTTAAGGAAATTGACCACCTTAAGGAGTAAGTTATCTTGAGTAACTCGACTAACTAAGTTCAAGTCGGAACTTCAACTCAAGTTGCAAAACTTAAAGAAGAAAATTCCAACTTAAAAAGTCAAGTGGAGATATTCAAGAAAATGTTGAAAAGTTTGAATTGGAATCCAGTTGTCTAAATATGGTACTTGGATCACAACGAGCCATATGCAATAAATCTGGACTTCGCTATAATCCAAACAAAACCAACAAATTATATCTGACATTAATTAATCAAAATGTTAGAAATTAAGTCTAAGCATGAGTTCCTAAATCATGCTTAACCAAACCAATTAAACCGAACCAATATTTGATCCCTAAGAGTCAAATTCATTTCTTAGATAGATCATATCTAAGTTATGACTCAGGAAGCAAATAGAAAGATTATTCAACCTACTTGATTGATTAAATATGTATGTTTAGATTTAGATTTATTTTTCTTCTTAATTTAGAACGGTTAGAAATAAAAAGTTTACCAAACCCTAATAACATAGCAACAGAATAGATTAGGATAATAGTATCTCAAGAAAACTCTATCGAAGACATGTCTATTGAATAAGTGAATGGAGAAGAAATAGAAAAAGAAAGAGACTCCATTGTGAATGAGACTTTATTTAGTCCCACATTGGAAGTTTCAAGGAATTTTTATTGGTTTATATTGATTCACATACATTAAGGGTGTGAACAAGTGCATGGGAAGAGGCTCTCTCTCACTCCTATATAAAGAGGCTCCGATCATAGGCAGAGAAGAAACAGCAAGCAAAGACTCTCCATTTTTCTTCGTCCTCCTTTGTCGTGCATCTCCTGCTTGGTGGAGTGCCCGTGGGTAGCATTTGGGTACCACTTAGCTTGCTTTCAGTGCTTGGTTGGATTCACGGTCGGTCGTTGTATCTTGGGAAACAGACGACCCTTGTAAGCCTCTCCGGGGAGAATATGTTTCAAGGAAACTGCGACTCGCAGACCTCGGTCAACTCGTCCGGTCGGTCTCTTTGTCCGACCGACAGACTTCTCTGCCCGCTCGGGATCTTCGCCCGGTCGGCCAGTCTATCTGATTCGCTCGACCCGGGCCTCTCTGACAGCCCAACCTGTCTGCATCGCTCGGTCAGTCTACTCGACCGCTCGACTTTTCAGCCGCTCTACCCACTCGGCTGATCTTCCTGCACAAACTGTCTGGCCTGAGATTATCAGCTTATCTCAGCTGTAAGTTGAATTTAATTCGAGTATTTAAATTTGGCTAATACCCTACATATCTCCGGCAGTTTATGTCCAACAATGTCTAGGCTCAATCATATGTGTTCTATCTAGTGCACCAGACTTAATGGATGTGACCGAAGTTACCCCAGTCAAACATGAACTAGTTAGACAAAAAAAAACTAGTATTAAGTTTTTTGGAAGATCATTTTTAGAAAGTTATCTTAGATATAGATACTCTAATAATATCCGATGTGACTCAGCATAGTCTAGAGACTTACCCTATAAACTTCTTTTTGATGAACCAAAAATTAAGTCTAAATCTAACATGAGTCAAACTATCTTTTTAAAAATCTTAATAATTCAAACCAAATTAATATAAACTTAAAAAGTAACCCCAATAAAACTCAATAATAATTAACTAATAATAATAAATCAAATCTAAATAAATTAATAAGTAATTAACTACTCTAATAAATTAATCTACTAATTAATTAATTACTTTAAATTTTAACTCATTAATTAATCAACAATTTTAATTAAACTAATAAACTACTTTAATTAATCTTAATTCAATTCAAAATTAATCATAATTAATTTTTAAACAAACCAATTAAAAATAATAATAATAAAAATAACAATTAATCAAATCTAAATAAATTAATAAGTTAATAAGTTAATAAATTAAGATTAATTTGCAAAAATTTAGTCATTAAATACTAATCAATAAATTCGTAGTTAATTTCACAAATCTAATTGATTAATAACTTTAATTAATTACTTTAATCTTAAATCAAAATTCATTTACTTAAATAATTCATAATTAATTATTAACTTAACTCAATTAATTTCAATTAATCCTAAATTAATAAAATTAACAATTAAAGTTCATTAACTTAATCAATTCAACTCAACAATAGTTTAAAAATCAATTTAATATCAACTTAATAATCCTTAATTCCAAACCTAATAAAATCAAACTTGGTCAATAATCTTAATTCAAAAAGTTAATTTGATCAATAATAAAACATATAACTCTAATAAGTAAAAAAAATAAGTTAACTAAATTAACTTAACTCAAATTTTTATTTAACTAATCCTTAATCAATCAAAAGTCAACCTAAGGTAACCATAGAAACATGAGATGAGTTCTTAATTTTTTTAGAAAAAAAAAGGAACATTCAAAATAAGGTTGAACATTTTAAAATAAGGATATTTTTTAATTTTTCAAAACATGCATAAACTTTAATAAAATATCAATTTAAAGGGGAGCATTCTATCAAAGACTTTAAAATTATTTTTTTTAAAAAAAACAAAGGCTTTCAAGATGTTTTTCTTTTGAAATTTCAAATTTTTAATATTCTTTATAAAATTAACATTCTTAAATTCTTTTAAATACTTAAAAATTTTCAATGCATTCCTTTGAAAAATTATTTAACTTGTAAATTTTCAAAACTTTATAACATATAAAATTATCAACTTGTTTTCAAAAAAAAAATCCTTTAAAATTTTTTCAAGACTTAGAAAATTTTTAATACTTAGAATTTTTTTTGTAAATTTCAAAAATATTTTTTTAAAAAAAATTATTCACTATATAACTAACCACTTAAGTGTTTTTTTAAACACTTAAAAAATTTTCAAACTTAAATTCTTACTTTGAAAATTTCTATTTAATCTTAGAAAATTTTTAAAATAATTTTTTCTTAAATTTTTCAATAACTTTTTGTCTTTCTAATTTGTTTTTGTTAACCCTTAAAATTTTTACTATAAAAAATTTGATAGAACTTTCAATACAATATTTTAATATTAAACCCCTAGAATATTTTAAGTTGTTTAAAATTTTTTGAAAAAAAATTTAATTCTTCAAACCACTTAGGCTAGTTTCTACCTTTAACCTTTTGAGAATGGTGGTTTTGTCCCTAATTTTGATATATGTCATGTTGACAATTCTAAATGCAAGAATTAAAACGGTAAACAATAAACACTTACAGCGATTGTCCGTAGATCTGCAATCGATAACGGCGAGACTTGTTACCAAAAGAACGATCATAGAATCGGAAAGCTCTCCACAATTCTATGAACCAAATCTCGCAGTCTCGAATGTTCTTCTTCCTCATGTTCTTTCTCACACTCTCGATGAAAGTCTTGGACGCTTTATATAATGGGAATACTAAGGGGTATATTTATAAATTCACTCATGGAAATACGGACAACGTGGGTATCATGGGTAGCCCACATCCCCACGTTCCCATTACTACCGTCTCCCACTCATCCAAGTCAAGCCACAAAGACCAGTTCATCTAGTTAAGTCACTAAAACCAGTTAGTCATAAAAACTAAATAAGTCACATAAACTATATAAGAGTTTAGTCACAAAGACCATATAAGAACATCCAATCTATATTTAGATAAAATGGCTCATGCGACAACAAGCATTACGTAGCCACTCTTCTAATTAAATTATAGACATATTCATAATGGCACATAGCCTCTCTCTCCTGGTGGAATATAGCATTTATCTAGAATTCATCTAATCTCCCAATGACACACAGCCATTATCTTGGAGATACCCTGTTGAAACCCCGTGGTAGTTTTGATGTGATCAACCAAGTTAAAGTTAGGTCTTGTGTATTTAATCCTTGTGTCTAAGTGCGCAGGAGCTTAGGAACACAAGAAGTCGAGCGTAAGACACAACTAGTGAAAAGGATGGCACGGGAAGAGAGTTGATAGGATTGGTGCATCTGAAGGACGAGGTGCTGCAGAAGAGTACACCGATGGACGAGAAGAACGTACACAACGTTCAAGGGATGAGAAGCAAGGGAGGAAGCCTGCTCGAGGAGAAGGCCAGAAATTGGGTTCGGGTGATCCCTATTCCGGATGGACTAAATCATCCAAGCGATCAGGGCAGCGGAAGAGCTAAAAGGGAGCTGCGGAGCAGCTGGATGTGCCCTCAATAGGGATTAAAGCTGTCTCCGCACCTTTTAGTGGGAAGGCTCCTTCAATAGGGTTGAAGGCGCCTTCAACCTTAATTGAAGGAGCCTTAGACTTGGCGGAGGTGAACGTTGCTGAGGATAATGTTTTATCCTCGGCAGATAAAATTCCATCCTTTGAAGACACCTTGAACCTCTATTAGAGGTGCCTTCAAGTTGTGGATAAGATTCTATAGGGGCTATAAAAAGACCCCTAGACCTAGAAAATATGAATCAACTCCTGTATTCTTTTCCTAGCATATTTCTAAGCGTTCAACGACTATAATAGGCTTCTCCGCCTACATGAAGGAAATCTTTTCAGTTCTTTCTTCTATCTTGGATTAACAATCACCTAGGTTATAACCAAGTAACTCTTTTGTGTCTTTTATTTATTAGTTGCTTAATTTTCTGTTTATAAGTGTGCTACTAATTTGAGTTGAAAGATCGAGAAGAGTTTTGTTTTTACTTTTTCACGAGCAATTCACATCCTCTTATCAGCCTACCTGGTCCAACATATCCATGTCTTGCTATTTACTCAGATTAAATAATTTTCATTTACATCAATATGAACATTTCTAATCCCTTATAATCACTATTATGTCAAGAGCATGTTCTATATTTAATATTCACAATCATTTCTATATATAATAAAAATGGATTGGCCAGTGAATAACATCAAAAGATGTAAATTTATTTAATTTCCCTTTTTAGCTAGAATCTATTCATTTTAATCAGTCGCTTTCCTAATTATGCTTCATAAACTGAATCAAACATAGTCATAGGATACACGCTAAAGTAGCAGACACTGATTAAAACTTCAAGTAAATAGCTAAATAGTTACTAAGAGCAAAAATTGAGATTAACTTATAATCGCAAAGGTCTCACATAGTAGAGAAACAGGGATCCATTCTTCTACTACCTTTATTGTCGCAATAACACATGCGGTATGAATCACATGCTACGATGTTATTTTCTTTACTAAAAAGAGCACATGTTTTCCTCAAATTTAATATCGTATAGATTTTGATCTAGGTATACCTAATATCTAACCCTGAACTTAATATATGAATTCTAATCTGACTTTCAACAGGCTCAGTAAATGGTGGGTTCATTTACTTCGATCATTATTAACATATGAATGATCTCAAATTGACACAATTATCAAGGCAACCTTAACTTATGGATCTATCTCTGTTCACAACTACGTAAGTTGTCCCATAAGCAACGATTTTACCTCTATTTGTACTCAACAAATAGAGATAATTGTCCATGTGAGTGGACCAATCTCAACCTGCCAACATACTCACCGAGATCTTATATGAATGTAACGAAATCATATGCACTGAATAAATTATGGCAAATTATATAATCAAATCATAATATCTTATTGTAATTATAATGTTGTTACATTCTACGAAGTCCCAAAGACTTTACATGTTCTTTAAATAACTCTTTAGTCATTGGTTTAGTAAAAGGATTTGCAAGCATAGCATGTGTAGGGACATACTAAAGAATTACTTTTCTTTTAGCCATGATATCCCTCACAAAGTTATATTTTATCTCTATATGTTTGCCTTTGCTATGATATTTGGGGTCCTTGGAAAAAGATATTGTAACTTGACTGTCACAGTAGACAGTTACTGGACTCCCACTGTCTTCAACAATCTTCAAATGCTTTAGGAACCTTCCCAACCAGACTGTTTCTTGCACAGTCGCGGAACATGCTACATATTCAATTTTCATAGTTGATAAAGCTACACAAGCTTGTTTCTTACTATTCCATGAGATGGCGTCACCATTCAACAAGAATGCATAGTCTAATGTGGATTTTCTATCATCCAGGTCCCTAGCCCAATCTGCATCTGAATAAATTTTCAGACTCATATATGATCCTTGGAAACAGAGACAATAATCTGTTGTCACCTTCAAATATCTAAATATTCTTTTTACTGTCTTCTAGTATCTCAGTCCTAGGTTTGACTGGAAGCGACTAACTAAGCCAGTAGCATAGCTGATATCGGGACATGTACACAAGATAGTGTACATCAAACTACCAATAGCACTGGTATATGATTTTTTATTCATTTCAGTTATTTCTTCTGGAGTTTTAGGACACATATTCTTGCTTAAAACAGTACCTTTCACAATAGGTGTACGTTCTATGTTGCAATTAGATATGCCGAAATGATGTAACATCTTATTTATATAAGACTCTTGTGATAGACCCAAAAATCTTTTAGGACGATCTCTAATGATCTTCACCCCTAAGATGTACTCAACTTCTCTCACATCTGTTGTAACAAATTACGATGACAGCTACTTCTTGACTTCATTCACATACCTTATGTCATTTCCAACTATCAGCATATCATCAACTTATAATGATAAAATGATATACTTTCCTTTTTCCCTCTTCAGGAAAACTAAAAAATGATCTTCATTGATTATCTCAAAATCATAAGATAAAATGACTTCATTAAATCTTATTTCCATTATCTTGATGTTTACTTTAACCCATATATAGGCTTTTTAAGTCTACATACTTTCTCCTCTTAGCCTTCAACAATGAAACCTTTTGTCTAAACCATATAGATTTCCTCATCAAGCTCACCATTAAGGAAAGTGATTTTTATATCCATTTGATATAATTCCAAGTCATAATGTGCTATAAAGGCCAAAATAACTTGTATTGATATAAATTTTACTACAGGAGAAAATGTCTCTTCAAAATCAATACCCTTCATTTGGGTATATCCTTTTGCAACCAGACGAGCTTTATATCTGTTAATTGATCCATCAGTTTTCCTCTTTATTCTAAAAATCCACTTATTCCCAATGACCTTTCGACCCGGAGGAAGATCGACTAAGTGTCAAACATGATTTTGAATCATAGACTCCATCTCTTCATCCATTACAGCTATCCACTTTTCTTTGATTATGTATTCCAATGCTTCTTCAATGGATTGAGGTTCGTCATCATCAACTGGGAGTGTCATCAATGCCTTATTCTCAATATCAAACCTCTTCTTAGGTTTGATTTGTAGGACCCTTGGCGGCCGACTAGAGGGGGGTGAATAGTCCTGCGAAGGAAAATGAACCTTCGTCGAACTTTATAGCTTTATAAGAATCAACACTTGCATAAAAGAAATAAGAGACTAAATAAAGAAAGGAAGAGGTACAAAAAGTTTACTTGGTTATGACATAGGAAGTTGTTAATTCAAGGAAGATGAAAAGCTCACTAATGTCTTCTTCAGGCGGAGAAGCCTCTTACAATAGTTAAAGCACTCAAAATGCAAAGCTAAACTCAAATAGATTCAATTATAAGTGTTGTTTTAAACCATTGGGGTCTGGACTGTATTTATAACTCTAGTCGAAGCACCTCTAGGGGGATAAAACTTTATCCCCGTCATAATACAACTCGCAACATCACTTTTGGCTAATTTTTTGGGTCTGAGCGCCCGGAGTCCGAAGTGCCCAGACTAAGTCCTAGCGCCCTAGACCAAAAAGTCAACATTTTGTTAACTTCCAATCCCGGTCTTCCGCTTCGATTCCGCTCACATTGGTCTGGGTCTTCCGCTCGCTTGGGTGATCTCGATCATCCAGAATAAGGCTCACCCGAACCCATATTCCGGCCTTCGAGCAGTCTTTCGCTCTGGCTTCTCGTCCCTCGGAAACACCGCGCGCTGTTGGTGCAATCAACTTCTAGGGTTTTGATATTTGATAATATACCTAAGTCTGGTCAGTTCGACCAAGGGTTTATCCAAATAGAACTTACTGTTTAGAAGAGAGAAGTCTAGTCAAGACTATATGGCTAGCAAAAGTCCTAACTTAGGCAAAGGTAAGTCTTAGTGAGTGAAACTAGGTAATGAAAATCCTAAGGGGAGGTAACCTTAGGTGGTGGAAGTCCTAGTGAGTGAAACTAGGCCCTAGTGAGTGAAGCTAGATGGTGAAAATTCTAGGGGAGGTAACCTTAGGTGGTGGAAGTCCTAGTTAGTGAAGCTAGACCCTAGTGAGAACCAACATTTGATAGACCAACTAGGCTTGGTCCAAAATTGCTGAGTTGTAAAATATTGATATGGAAGATGATGTGGTAAAAGATTTGGTTTATCTTTATGATTTGGATGAGGATAAGGATAAGTCAGATGATTTGAATAGAGATAAGGCTTGATCCATATATTGCTTGATCCAGATATGCTTCATCTAGATATAACTTCATCTAGAAAAGACTTGATCCAGATAAGGATCTGATCCAACTCTATAAAAGGAGATGAAGGCTCTATGTTCAAGACATCGCTTCTGCTACTACTCATATTCCATGTGCTCAAAAACAAGGCTACAATGCGAAGCTTTGCTACTGGGGAAGCTCTAGGAAGAGTGTGCTGTGCTCAGGACTTCCGGATCGGCTCAGGAAAGTTTTTATTTATATTTATTTTATTATAAGTTGTATTTACTGTCATTCTTTTATGCTTGTATTTGATAAATTGTAAGACGGCTTTCTCCTCCTCCGGAAGTTTCAGGAAAGAAGACCACTAGTGGACTCATGCTTGAGTGTGTAGGCCTTGGACGTATTGACCTTGGGGGGTTGGGAACCAAGTAAATCCCGCGAGTATTATTTTTCCCGTACTTTATTTTATATACCATTGCTACTAACGACTTTGATAGAAAGACCGGATAAATTGAAAAGAAAGTGACAAGTCGAGATTCACCCCCCCTCTCTCTCGACTACACCGATCTTATAATTGGTATCAGATCAGGAGGCTCTGATTGGACTAATCGCTGACAGAGCAAGCAGACCACAATTTGAGAGGGAGAAGGGTAAAAAGATAATTTTATTTAATGTCAATTTTAAATTACATATTATATGCTTCAAGTATAGGGAGAGAGAGTACTATAAAAATAAGTGCCCTACTCGTAAGAATCGAATGACACCACCGGTGGCAAAAGAAGAATCAATGCCCGGAGTTCGGAGGAGCAAAGATCACATCAAATGTTTCAAGTGCCAGGAGTTCAGACACTACAAGAACCGCTGCCCGACAAGGGAAATTATAAAAAAGGTTAGCAATTTTATATTTCATGTAAACCTAATTTTTTTCAATCGTAGAACATTCGAAAATAGGTTAATAAATTTGCATGAAGATATTATTCCTAAAACTACCCATATGCATGATAATTTAGAGAATAATTTTTGTAATAAATTAGATAATATTGTGCATGATAAATTAGATTTAAAATTTTGAATAATTCAAAATTTAATTTAATTAATAAAAATATTAAAATTCAAAATTCAAATCTAATTAATCAAGATAATTTTAGAAATAATTTGACTAATTCAAATATATATAATGATCAAGATAAACTTAATAACTTAAATTCCAATTCTAAAAATTTTAATCCTAAAAATTTAAAATTAAATATTAAAAACTCAGAAATAAATAAAATTATTAAAAACTCAACTAAAGAAAATGACAAAGTCAATATGAATGAAATTGATAAAATACTTAATAAAATATTTCATTCAACAAATCTAAAGAAACATTTAAAAAATGTTAATCTAAAAAATTCAAATCTAAGTAATAAAATTAATTCAAATTTAATTAAAAATTCAACTAAGAATGATGAAGATAATTCTAATTTGAAAAATTCAAATAGATTAATTAATAATAAGGATAAATCTAACCTAGTAAATATTAATAATTAAACCAACCAAGATAAAATTTTAATTAATTCAAATTCTGATCTTAAAAATTTTAATAAATTGGAATTGCATAATGAATTAATTAATCAAGATAATCCTAAAAATAATTTGACAACTCTAATCCTAAAAATTTAAAATTAAATATCAAAATTTTAGAAGATAAAACCTCAAATCTTAACAACATGAATTCTGATCTTGATCATAATTTTTTAAATAATAATTCTGAAAATTTAATTATTAATTCTAAAATTTTAAATACTAATTCTAAAAATTCAATTAATAATTCTATAAATTCAAATAATTATTTTTGAAATTTAATTATTAATTCTAAAAATTTAAATACTAATTCTAAAAATTCAATTAATAATTCTAGAAATTCAAATAATTATTTTGAAAATTTAATTATTAATTCTAAAAATTCAAATAATAAATCTAAAAATTCAAATAATAATTTTGAAATTTTAAATAATAAATTTGAAAAATTAAATAATAAATCTAAAAATTCAATTATTAATTCTAAGGAATTTAATTAATAAATATAAAAATTCAGATTTAATTAATTTAACAAATTCAAATTAATTAATTAATAAAAATATTAAAAAATCATAAATATTTAATCAAGAAAATGACCAAGTTAATATTGAACTAGATAAGATTACACAAAATCTTAATAAAATTTTTAATCTACTTGGTGAAGATAATTCAACCTCTAACTTAATTAACATCCCAACTAAACAAGATAAACATACAACAACAATAATCAAACATTTTCTCATTAGGTGGGGTCGGCTGAATCCTTTTACGCCATTGAACTCTATCTCCTATTATATTATCATCTATATTTAAATAAATTTTATCTTGTTTTATTATTACTAAGTAAATCTTTTTTGGTCTTCTTCTTCCTCATTTGATATGCATGTTTATCATAGTTTCACATCGCCTAACTGGAGCATTTATTGGTCGTCTAAATACATGTCCGTACCATTTTAAACATGTCTTTCGACGTTTTTCCTCAATATATACAACTCCGACTTTCTCTCTAATGCTCTTATTTCTTATTTTGTCCATCCTCATATGTCCACACATCTACCTTAACATTCTCATCTCTGCAACTCTCATCTTCTGCTCATGTGCTCGAATCATAGCTCAACAATCAGCTCTATATAACATAGTAGGTCTAACTGCGATTTTATAGAAATTATCCTTAAGTTTAAGAGGTATTTACGGTCACATAAAACACTCGACGCTCCCCTCCATTTCACCCATCCTGTTGTATTCTATGTAAAACATCTATCTCAATCTCTCCATCATTTTGTAAAAATGATTCTAAATATTTAAATCTCTCAGTTCCGGGTAACTCGTCCTCTCCTATTTTAACAATTATTTCATTACTTCAAATATTGCTAAACTTAAATTTCCTATATTCTGTCTTTAATCTACTAAACTTAAAACATTCCCCTTCTAGTATTTCTCTCCAAGATTCTAGTTTAACATTTACTCCTTCACGTGTTTCATCTACCAAAATAATATCATTTGTAAACAATATGCACCACGGTATTATGTCTTGAATGTGCGCAGTGAGTTCATCCATAATTAGTGTAAAAAGATAGGGACTTAGAGCTGATCTTTGATGTAACCCTATCTTTATTGGAAATGTTTCAGTTACTCTGCCTGAAATCTTTACTCTGGTCAATGCATCCTCATGCATATCCTTAATTAGTTTAATATATGTTACGCTAACACCTCTCTTTTCTAAAATTCTCCAAATAATTTCTCTTGAGACTCTATCATAAGCTTTTTCTAAGTCAATGAATACCATGTGTAGATCTTGTTTTTGCTCCTGATATTTTTCAATTAATTATCTAAGAAGATGTATAGCTTCTATTGTCGACCTTCCGGGCATGAACCCAAATTGATTTTCTGTCACTGTGGTCTTCTTAATCTTTTTTCTATTACTTTTTCTCAAAGTTTCATAGTATGACTTATTAGTTTAATACCCCTATAGTTTACACAATTTTGTACGTCTCCCTTATTCTTATATAAGGGAACTAGAGTACTTATCATCCAATAATCAGGCATTTTTTCCATTTTCAATATCATTTTAAATAATTTTGTAAGTCATTCAATACTTTGTTTCCTTAAGCACTTTCATACCTCTATCGGAATATCATCTGGTCCAACGGCTTTTCCATTGTGTATCTCATTTAAAGTTTATTTTACTTCTAAAGTTTGAATTATACGATAAAAATTAAAATTTCTATGCTCATTTGACCTACTTAAATTACCTAAGTTAAGTTGGTCACCTAAACCTTCATTAAAAAGTTGATGAAAATACCTCTTCCGCCGCTCTTTTATTTCTCCATCATTTACTAATACCCTATTACATTCATCTTTAATACATTTTATTTGGCAAAGATCTCTTGTTTTCCTTTCTCTCACTTTAGCTATTCTATAAATGTCTCTTTCCCCTTCTTTTGTATCCAATTTTTGATATAATCATTTAAAAGTTTTATTTTTTGCTTCACTCTCTACTTTCTTAGCTTATTTCTTGACTATTGTATATTTTTTTAAGTTTTCCTCGTTCTTATAAATATATAATTCTTTATAAGTTATTCATTTTTCTTTCACTTTCTCTTGTACTTTCTTATTCCACCACCAAGATTCTTTGCTTTGTGGTGCATGTCCCTTTGACTCACCGAGTGCACTCTTAGCTACTATTTTCAACTTTGATATCATCTTATCCCATTTTGTATTAGAGTAATCATATATTTCACCTAATGCTTGTACTTCTACCTTCTCCTTAAATATATTTTGCTTCCCATCTTTTAACTTCCACCACTTAATTCTAGGAATCGTATATATTTTCTTTCTATTAATACTATGTTTGAGGCGTATATCTAATACTACTACCCTATGTTGGGTAGTTAAGCTTTCTCCAGGGATGATTTTGTAACCTTTATAAATCTTTCTATCCTTCTTCCTAACCATAAAAAAGTCAATTTGTGATTTATTATTCCCACTTTTGAATGTGACTAAATGTTCTTCTGTTTTCTTAAAAAACGTATTAGCTAATATAAGGTCATATGTTATCGCAAAATCAAATATAGTTTTCCCTTCCTCATTCCTCGTTCCAAACCCATAACTCCCATGTACTCTCTCATATTCCTCATTTTTCACTCCGACATGCCCATTTAGATCACCTCCTATTAAAATCATTTCATTTGGTGGAATATTTTGTAATATTTCATCTAAGTCCTCCCAAAATCTTGATTTGGTAGTTTCATCTAATCTTACCTATGGTGCATATACGCTAATTATGTTCATAGTTTCTTTCGCCACTATTATCTTAAGGGCTATAATTCTATCTCCTTTTCTAACTATTCCTACAACTTCATCCTTTAACAAACTATCTACAATAATACCCACTCTATTCTTACTTTACTCTTTCTATTATACCATAACTTAAAACCTGAGTTCTCTATCATCTTTCCCTTCTCGCCTATCCATTTTGTCTCTTGTACACACAAAATACTAATTCTTCTCCTAATCATCATATATACTACCTCCATTGATTTACCGGTGAGAGTTCCTATGTTCCATGCTCCAAATCTTAGATTATTAGTTTTGCTATCATATTTGTTCTTATCCAACCTATGGTGTGAGAACTCTTACCTATTTAACACTACACCCAAATTCTTATGGAGATGTAGCGGTCCTTGCTGAGACGTTACAGTTAGACCCTGTAACGCAAACTCTTGCATATTTAGCACTATACTTGAGTTCTAGAGATGTAGCAATCCTTGTCGAGATATTACAGTCAGACTCTGCAACGTGTTCCTTCCGGGGAACAACCTAACATTAGCACAATAGTTTAATGGATCCATTCATTGAATATGTGTCATAGTTTTGACGTTGGCTGGCAACCTAACGCAACCCTCCTCCTTTATCCGTACTTGAGACCGGTCATGATCGGCCAAGATAAACAAAAGTTGAATAAATCAAACTTAGTTAATAATTCAGAATTAAATATTAAATTAATTAATAATCAAGATAATCTTGGAGATACCAATTCAAAAGATAAGACAAATTCAAAAAATATTTGTAAAACATATTTTTCGCAACCCTCATTTAATTTTGAATTTGTAAATTAATAATCAAGATTTGATGTAATTATTTTAAATATTTGATATAATATATTTATTTTTAGTTTATTTATGTATTTAGTATATATGTTATTTGTAAACTGAACTTTATTATTATTTATCATAGCAAAAGGTCACTTTTTAGTATGCGCTTCAGGCCCCGTTGAACATGGATACGGCTCTATTGTTAGATCACACTTAACCATAACTTTAAATTTGTTTTCCAACATCAAAACATAGGTTCAATTATCTATTTATTCCTGCACCAACACTTCCATGCTTAGAAACCTTGTCTATCAAGTATCCTGATTTCCAACTATTAAGCCTTTGACCATCCTTAACCTGCATGAGCTTCCACTTGTCAAATATTCAATCTTCAACCTACTTGAAGTTATCTAATTGCCAAGTGTTATTTGACCTCAACCTACTTGCATTTCATCCATGGCACCTAAAATCTCAATGTCAAATAATTTGCACTTGCACACTTGACAAACAACATCAGCAATCACAATATATGTCTAACTTAAACTTTATCCAAATATCAAAACTACATATTTAAGGGAACACAAAATCAACAATCATAGTATAGGCCTAACTTAATCCTTTGCTCACATACCAAAGCTATATGCTTAAGGACATAATTGTACCAATAAGTTTTAACACTAGATCTCACACAAAATTTTCTTTAAGAACTCCTATGCTTACATTAAGTGCCAAAGGAAACGGATCATATACATTTATGTGTATCAAGTCCAATTTTTCTATGGTCCACTTAGTAATCTTGTCGATTGAACAAGATTCACAGGCATCATGATGTAGGAGGATGATTATAAAAAACTCCTTCCACCCCCTACCCACTTGGTGGTCAACTATAAGTTGATCCTGTGATTTATCTCTATTCATATAACCTAGGGACGGACTATCAGGGGCATCACCTTTTGCTATAATGATGTAGGAGGATTAGTTAGGTCTTTTTTATTAATTTTAGTAAATTAGTCCCTTTTTGTAATTTTGGTTTTTTTTATATTTACAGTATTTTTGATAATTTTTTTTATATATTTTTAGATTTTGAGTTCATTTAGAATTTTTAGGATTGTGAGTCTGTTAAGAAATTAATTTTTACTTTCTATTATAATCTATTTCCTTTTTTTATAAGTTCTTTAGGTTAAGATTTTTTTTCCTTTCTTTATGTCTTAGGATTTGAGTTTATATAAGCATCTACTTAGCTGTTTGAGGAATTATCCTCAATTTTTTTAAAAAAAAAATCCTTTTTTTAGAAAAAGATGATGATTATCCCTTCTTGCCTTCTCCTCAAACTCCTCATTCTCGTCAGCCCGTAGGATAATCACTCATGTTCAATGTCAGTTAATATCAGAGCTGACACGTTCCAATTAAGGAAGTTGAGTATCAGATTCAATGGAAGATCATCATGGTCGTGATTGTGGTCATGCCAGGTAAGATACGGTTGAAGAAGCCTTGCGCTATGGTCATAACACCCAGGACAAGATTGAGGATTTATACAGATTAGTCGTACATTTAACCCAACATTTAGTGAAATGAAATCTTAAAGATCATGAGATCTTATATCGTCGATTTGAGTCTACATTCGTGAACTCTTATCACTAGCAGACTGCACACTAGGAACGCCATGATCGAAAAGAGTCTTATGGAGGCCTCAGTTTTTGTATTAATCTGCCCATATTTTCTAGTATGTTACCAATAGAAGGCTTTATTGATTGGATCAATGAAGTAGAAAAGATTTTATTATTATTATTATGAAGAAGTTCCCAATTAGGTGAAAGTAAAATTGGTTGTCTTTAAACTTGGAAGTCTAGCATCAACATGGTGGGAGCACTTGCGATGCTCATGAGACCGACAAAGTAAGGCCAAGATTAGAGATTGGGAGAAGATGGAGATAAAGATTAAAGTCTTTAGTTACACTCAAGCTTTGTTTCAGGGATGATTATGATTCGTCATGGAGAACGATAGCTTCGATACCCAAGATGACCTAAACAAATTTGAAGATGATTTAGAGGAAAAATTTGACCCAGAAGAAATTGAAAAGGAATCTCAATCTCAAATTGAAAATGAGACGAAGACGATTAGTGAGCTGGTGTATGACGATGATGAAATTGACAAGGATATGGACTTTGAAAGGAGGAATCAAATGTTGAAGTAAATAAAGATAGCGTGCTCTTGTTACAGAAATTCACAAACAAGCTAATTTGGAATTATTATTTTATGGAGACCAAAATCAGTAATGTGAGAGCATAGTTATTGAGACACAAGCGGAATCCAAACGCAGACAAAAGCTAGAGGTACATAGCCCAAGCTACTGCAGTCATCCTGCTGCATCATTCCCCATGATTGCAGCTCGTCTCTCTCTTCTCGCGTCAGAATCACCCGTATCTCTTCTCCTCTGCATTTGCCCTCAGACCTCTCGTTTCACAAGTAACTGACAATGATAAATGGGGCGAGAAGGATCCGCCAATGGTCAAGAAGAGATAGAATGAGCTCAAGCGGGAGGCCAACCAAGCAATCCACTAGGGTATGGAACTCGCCAAGTTATCCACCCTACAGATCAAGTAAGTGCTTAGAATTGCTTTAGCGGAGCATGAGGTCTTCGAATCCTTAACGGTAGTAAAGATATTGGGTCCTGATGTCCGAGAAGGGAGGAGTAGGTCGTTGAACTACATTGTGTTAGATTAAATTATTATTATTATTATTAGGCTTTTCTATTTATTAGCTATTAAGGATATATTAGTCTTTTTCTTAGTATTTAATCTAACTATATAAACATCTAATTGTGTAACTTTTCATTAAGTTTTATGATAATAATAAAGCAAGCATTAGTTTTCTCTCTTTTGATTTATACATCATATCAAAGTCTTTATCTTCTGGTTTTAATAGTTTGATTAAAGAATTATTAATCATATCCACAGCTTTCTTGGATCAAACTATTCGTACAATTTAGTTATTCTGAGTACTATTCATTCTGTCACCATACCTGGTCGTACAGATGCTTCATGGAAACCTGATTCGTATATGCTTAAGTAGTTTTAATAGTTCCTTGCTTCATAATCCTCTGTCATATCACCTTTCTCTCATATAGGTTTGACATTGTCTGGTATTGTAGGTATATCTTCATCCTTGTAGGTTTTGGACTCTTGTACCTCCCATCATATGTCATCTAATTTATTATCTTTTATTTCTTTTTCTCTCAGTTCATCTATATATATTATGACTGTTGATGGTACTCGTAGGTCATTAGTAGATATTGGTTCAATTGTTACGTCTTATTTATCTCTTACTTATGTTTATTATATTCTAAGTCTTACTTTAAATATTATTTCTATTAGTCAATTATGTGAGTCTGGATACCAGTCTCTTTTTTTTATTCAATTGTTATGTTCAGGATCCGCGATCTTAGAGGTTGATTAGGATAGACCGTAAGTAAGGAGGACTCTATATTTTAGATCAACTCAAAATACCAAATGTTGTAGCTTCGAGTGTGGATTTATCATCTTTTCGTTTGAGTCATTCATCTTTTGATTTTTATTTATGGCACTCTCATTTAGGTCATGTTTTAGCATCTCGTTTGCAGTTTTTAGCTTCTATATGAGTATTAGAATCTTTAAAAAGTTCTAATATTTCTGATTATAGTAGTTGTAAACTGACTAAATTTTCTACCTTATCATTTTCTAAAAGTCTTTCTTTTTATTCTGCTCCATTTGATTTTATCCATTCTTGGGTCTATCTTGTAAAACACAGGTCTCATTATCTTACCATTTTCAATAACTTTAGAGATCTTGTAAAACTCAACATTTTAATGTCATGAAGTGCTTTCGTTATGATTTGGGGGTAAATACATTTTGAATCATTTTTCATATTTACTTGCTTCTAATGATACTATTCATTAAACCTTATGTATAGATTCTCTTGAATAGAATGGTGTGGCTGAACAAAACATCCCTATCCTAATTACTATCTATCAGTGCTCCTAATTGTCTTTTGGAGGGAAGTAATCCTTAACGCTACTCACGTGATTAATAAAATTCCAATCTCACATAATTTAAGCTTACCATATTTTGAAAAATTGTATGGGCATGCTCCTGCTCATTCCTCTTTGCATGTTTTTGGTTGTCCTTACTTCTTCCTTCAACCACATATCAAGTGTAATAAATTAGACACTTGATCTACTCTATGTGTCTTTTGGGTTATGGTGTTAGCCAAAAGGATATCGTTGCTTTGATCCCGTTAGTCAAAAATTATGTCTCTTGTCACGTTGTGTTTCTTGAGCATATTTCATTCTTTTTCTTTTCTGGCTAGTTCGCATAATATGACAAAGTCAAATATGTTTTGCATTGATCCTTTCATTACCTATACTAAGCAAGATTCGCCCACAACCCCTACTGATAGCTCAACTGAACCTATTACTTTGGTTCCAGAGATGGTCACTTCACATGCTCCTTCTTCTGCCACTATCCAATCATTTCTTGAGATTGCAAATGATCTTTCTCTCCACCATTGTCAGTCCACTCATGTTCGTAAATCTACTAAACTATCAGATTTTGCTTACTCTTGTTATTCTTGTTCTTTTACTTTATTTGTTGCATTTGTTCATTGTCTTTCTGAGCATGTATTCTATAGAGAAGTTGTTCATAACCCACTTTGGTAGAATGCTATGGCTGAGGAATTAACTGCTCTGCATTAAACTCATACATGAGATTTGATATCGTTGCCACCAGGGAAACACACTGTTGGTTCTCATTGGACATATAAGATCAAAACTATATCTGATGAATTTGTCAAACGATATAAAACTCATCTTATTGCTAAAAGTTATTCTCAGAAATATGACATAGATTATAAGGAAACATGTACTCTTGTTGTAAAAATGATGACTGTTCATATTCTAATTGTTGTTACTTTTCTTTATCGATGAAGAATATCTCATATGAATGCCAAATAATGCATTTTTAAATGTTGATTTTTATGAAGTTTATATGATAGCTCCTCTTGGTGTTTCACACCAACCTAGTGAAGTTTACATGCTTCATAAAGTACTTTACGGTCTCAAATAAATATCTCGTGCTTGGTTTGAAAAGTTCTCTACAATGATTACTTTACTTGGTTTTCATCCTAATAATCATGATTCAGCATTGTTTGTCAAATGCACGAGTACAGGTCATATTCTTTTATTGTTATATGTTGATGACATGATTATTATTGGTGATTATTCTAATCGAATTGCTTCCTTGAAGTCTGAGTTGACCCGTTATTTTGCTATTAAAGACTTGAGTATCTTTTAACTAAGTCAAAGTGTCACGCCCCAGAGGAGTCCCTGTCCGAGAAAATTTCGGCAGCATCTCCCCTGTACGGTGGACAATCTGAAACTTTTCTACATCTCACAAATACCTCAGCCACAGGCGGCTGGAATAACAACAGTAAATAAAATCAATCACCACGCAGTTTATATATGTATTCAGCCTCTGGCTGTCACAACCACGCAGTTAATAAAAATAAACAACATAGTAATACTCTGACTCGAAATCAACCCTACTCCACTACACTCGTAAAGCTCAAATCCGACGAACTCACCTCTTCTGCCGTCCAGGCAGGCATGTAGTAGAATAAAAACCAAATCCAAATCCATCGATATAATAAAATCTATACCATGTCCATAAGTAAATAAATCCAGAACATAACAAGTTCAAATAGTCTAGAACAGAAAAGGAAACCAAACGAAAAACCAATCACATCCTCGAGGTCTGCAGGGACCAGCAACTGGAACTCTCTCCTGACAGCATCAACCTGAAAATATCAACAATGGAGGCGGGGTGAGTCCAACACTCAGCAGGTACAATTGATATGCAAAGTAAAGAAATAACACTTAACACTAATCATGCATACAGTCTCCTGATATAAGAAAGATATAAATATGCATCTGAAGTAAACAGGAGAATGCTGTACTAACCAGGTCCTGAGTATAAGGTCAAACAGTCCGAGTGGTATAGGAATCCTGTATGCATGTCAAACATAGGTATCCAAACAATATGCAGCATATAAATGCAGCAACCACAAACACAAGCAATAAATGCATCATGCATATGATGCCAATGATGCGTCCTGGTCACCCCTGACGCCAGTCGATCATCTCATACAAAAGTGAGGCCGAGTGGGTAGGGCTGTGACAACCGTGCACTCTGTCGTCACTACTCCTGATGAGTGACCGAGTGGACGGGATGCTGTCGGAGTACACCTATCCTCCTACCCCAAATCATAGATGGGGGAGCGCAATGCTCTCAACTCCCGGTACTCAAAGACGGGGAGGAATCCCTGCCGGATAACACGTTGTGTCACACTACCCATGAGCGGACCAACGGTGCCTAACAGAGTCCCTGCTGCAACACACTCAGCCTGAATCGACCACTAACCCATGAGTGGTGGTGTGTGCAGATCCATGTAACTGGCGATGTGCTCAACAATAATGGAGCGGACTATCGCACAGCATGCAATCATGCAAATGATGCATGGCAATAACCATATAAACATCCTGACCTAATCCATATATATAGAAAAGTGCACCCTAAGTCAACGAATCATATCGAATCAAAGGTACACAGAAGGTATAAAAACCTAGGTCCTGAACATGGTCAAGCATGGTATATCACTACCCCTATAAGCATGTATAAACAGGCAAAGTATACATGAGATGCAAAACCAATCAATCAATCAAGCATATACCAAGATTTGGGTAGTGATTAACCGAAACAGATAAGAAACACAATTAATGCAACATGTTAATTTCATTACTAAGCATATCAAAGACAAAAAGTCAAAAGTACCCGCCTCCAATAGAAATGTCCAATTCTGACTCCGAGATACTCGTCTCGCGTCAAGATCCTGTATTACCAATTGCATATATTTTTATTTAGCTACATTCTCATAAATAGCTAAATAACTCTCTAACTCTAAATTAGGGCAAATCCCTAACCAACACATAAACCCAATTCATTCATACATCATGAATCAAAATTACTACACCTTACCTCAATCAACTGTTGTAGATGTCGACATAAAACCAGCTACTGGAAACAAGGATGAGTTGCTTGATCAAGAACACCACAAACAACAACCTTTCTGCCACTGCCCAACAACTCAATTGATCCAAGGTAGGATAAAAATTAAAGATTACAAATCCAAACAACAATCTAACCTTACCTCTTCCTCACAGCCCCTCTTCTGATGATCCTCAGCCAAGATCGTTGCTACTGGCAACCAAGTGAATCGCTGGACCAAAGCACACCACAAGCAAACCAGATCAAAAATAAAAAAAAATAAAAATCCTTGCACCTACTAAATTTCCAACCAAACAAAAACCTCACCGTGGACTTGATCAATGGCAAAGAGCACTAGGGCACAAGGTGGCCGTCGGCTCTAGGGCTCGGGTGCCAGCACAGAGGAGTCGGGATCACCGTACGCAGCGGGGAGGAGCGGCTGTCGCTGCACTGTTTCGTGCGGGAAAGAAAGAACTCGGTCGGCGACAGCGTCGGGTACGCACGGCTAGGGCACTGGTGGCCGGTGCTAGGGCTGTGGAAGAGGGGGAAACGAATGGTGCTCGGCTTCAGCGCCGGTGGGCAGAGAGCAGGCGGTCGGGCGGCGCCGGGTGAGAGAAGAAGAGAAAAATGGCGCCGGCGGCGGAGAAGAA
Organism: Zingiber officinale; assembly: GCF_018446385.1. Lineage (NCBI taxonomy): Eukaryota > Viridiplantae > Streptophyta > Magnoliopsida > Zingiberales > Zingiberaceae > Zingiber > Zingiber officinale. The sequence goes on along the minus strand of NC_055995.1, from coordinate 106,584,349 downwards.
TCGGCGGTTAGGGCAGTGGTGGCGACGGGGAAGAGAAAAGGTTTGCGGCTGTGAAGGCAAAATCGCAAGCGAAGGGAAAGAATAGGGTTTCGGCAGAAAAAGAATTAATTAAAAAGAAAAAGAAAAGGAATTATAAAAGAAGAAATTCCTCTCTTAAACGGGTAACCTAAACAGACTTTTCCGGACCCTGTTCCGATCCCCGTTAACTCGTCCATACGAGCTCCGAAAAATTCTCGGAAAATTTCCAAAAATTCCGAAAAATTCCCTTATTAATATTCGCATATTTTCCGATATTTTACACAAAGTATATATCTGATCTGTTTGAGCGTGCATGTCTTACTGATAATAGAGTAGTTGATACTCCTATTAAAACTAATACTCGATATTCTCCATCTGATGACCCAACTTTGTCGAATCGTAATTTGTACCGAATTATTGTTGGAGCTTGATTTATCTCACTGCGACTTGTTTAGATATTGTGTATGTTGTTCATGTAGTTAGTTAATTTGTTATTGCACGAACTACAGTTCATTAAGGTGTTGTTCTTTGTATTCTCAGATATCTTTAGGGCACTCAATTTCAAATTATATTCCTTCTACTTCATCTCTAGAACTGTGTGAATACTCTAATGTTAATTGGGTTAGTGATTCGACAGATCGTAAATCTACCATTGATTTCTATATTTTTCTTAATCATTCCCTCATTTCTTGGAAGAGTAAAAAATAAGATATTATTTATAGATCTTCCATAAATGTCAAGTATCGTGTCATGACCTCAACTACTTATGAGATAACTTGGTTGCATTAGTTACTAATAGATATATATCTCTCTTCATCAATATACTCCGTTATATTGTGATAATCATAGTGCTATTTAAATTCTATATGCAATTCAGTTTTTCATGAACGGACAAAACATATTAAAATTGATTGTCACATTACTCGTCATCATCTTCAGATTGATACTATCACATTACTATTAGTTCCTTTTAATCTACAGATTACTTATATATTTATCACAAGACACATTCCGCTTTACACTTTCATTTATTGTCTGACAAACTCTTAATATTTTTAATTGTAGTATTATGAGTTTGAGAGAAGATGTTAGATTATATTATTATTATTAAAATTTTCTATTTATTAGCTATTAAGGACAGATTAACTTTTTTTTATTTTATTTAATCTAACTATATAAATATTTTATTATGTATTTTTAAATTAAATTTAATAATAATAATAATAATAATAAGCAAAGTCCAAGTTATGTCTCTCTTTTAATTTCTACACATTGGACGACGCTTGCGCAAAGCAGAGCCTAAGGTGGATCTCGTCTATACGACGTCAAGGCGTGAGAGAAGAGAAGAAGCGATGGCGAGCTTCGCGAGGCGAAGGGCCGGGGATCTCTTCCAGATAGAGGTGGTGCAGTGGACCTCCGTGCTCTTCAGGGGCTTCAGGGCGGCATCGAGCGACGAGAACGGCATAGTGGTGAACAGCGGCAGCCCTGGTGTGTACGCGGCGGCGCCGATCAAGGCCGTGCACCTTTAAATAAAAAAAAAAATCTCTAGCGGCTGCATTCCTTCTCTTACATAGCCTATCTACTCCCAATTTCTGCACTCTCGCCTCCTCTCGCATCGAGCTGTCTTCGATCTCGAGCTTCCACACTGAGGAAAGATGCATGGGAATTGGCAGGCGCAGGGTTGGACGGCGGAAGCTTCCACCCACAGGATCAGTTCTGCCGATGAATTACTCGATAGCAACAAAAGAGATTGCAGTGCGTGAAGCACTTAACTCTGCCCTGGACGAAGAGATGTCAGCAGACGCCAAAATTTCTTCGATGGATGAAGATGGATCTGTTAAAGATAGTGCAAGTTCCGTGCTTGGAAGATCCCATGATCAAGTTCGATCGTTTGAGAGAAAGATATATCAGCTTGGGGACAAGTAATTAGACAGGGTAAAAGTAACTCCCACGTTGCAAAATGTGCATTGTTAATGGCCGATGCTGCATGAGGGCAATGGGTGACACATCTGCGATACTTGGTGGACTACTCTTGTCTAGTGATTCAAGTTCTGGAAGTTTGTTGGAGCCGATTGCTGCTATCCCATTGAATGATGAGTTGCAACAAGCTTGAGTTTTGGTGGTCAAGATGTTTTGTCAAGGCTAACTGAGAAGATGCTAGAAGAAAATAGGCCAATACCTGTTGATTTTACGATCTCAGGAAATACTAGTGTGCTGGTTATATATGACTGGTCCAAATACAGGGGCCGGGTAAAACCATTAGCTTGAAGACGGTTGGTTTATCATCATTGATGGCTAAAACAGGTGTTTATGTTATTGCATCTGAGCCTGTTAAAATTCCCTCTTTTGATGGAATATTTGCTAATATTGGAGACGAGCAATCTTTAACTCACTCACTTTCAATTCTTTTCTGGCAAAAAGGTGAAATCGTTCGCCCCAACGTTTTCGTCGCACCCGACCTAAGGCCATTATGAGGGAGGTAAATCATAACATCCTAAGCAAGCATGTGGTAGGTGGGGTGAGTTGCACAGGGATCGGGGATTTACGCCTCGACTACCCTGAGTTTCGACCCCGCGATCTCATGTGACAAGCATCCCATCACATACCAACTCGGATGATCTGTGGGGTGAGTTGCACTTTCAATTCTTCTCTAGGTATCTTAGGCAGGTTGGTGCTATTCGTTACCGATCAACAATTAAGTCGTTGGTTCTCTTGGATGAAGTTGGTGAAGGAACTAATTCACTTGAAGGATCAGCTCTAGGAATGTCAATTGTAGAATCTTTTGTTGAAGCTGATTCTTTTCTAACTATAGCTGTGACTCATCATGGAGAGCATAAAACACTGAAGTACAGTAGTGCTATAGTGCTGTATTTGAAAATGCATGTGTGGATTTGATGAACTCAGCTTAAAATCAATGTACAAGATCCTCTGGGGAGTGCCAGGCCATTCAAATGCAATTAATATTGCTGAGGGCATCCAAATTGGTAGGTGATATAATATTCATCATCTCATAAAAAAAATCGTGGTACACATGCTACATATATATTATATTAACACTTTCATTTTATCACATTTATTTTAACATTAACCCTCATTACGATGGAGTTCACATGCCACATATATATTATATTAATAGCCGTTTAATGCCAAAGTGTGCATCGCGTGTATAATATAATACATTGAAATCACATTAACCCTTTATAATAAAATTATATTAATTAAAATATTTTAACATTAAAATACTAAAGTAGAATCATTAGTAGAGTCATTAGGGTCTTTGAAAATTCGATCCTAATTGTTTGGATTTTCGAGTGTCACTCTTACGACTTCTCTATGAAAAAATTAATTTAATTTAATATTATACTTATCTTAGTAAAAAAAAACTAAGAAAAGTATATTTTTTAATATTGTTGGCCTAAAATATTTATAGAAGCTTCTTTGATCATAGTGTTGTCAATTCTAAGATGTGGGACTAAAGAGAACTATATTTTTTTATATAAAACAATCAGAGAAAATTAGTGATGAGAAAATTCATAATAATATACCGCAGCTAAGTCTCGAACTCTAGATCATTGATTGTTTCGCTTGTCGAATTACTAATAAATCTTGGAATTATTTTTAGTGTGAATAGAAAAAATGATATTAACGTAAATTCATTTTAGGCTTCACCAAAATTAATTTGTAAAGGATGAGATTTTTAATAAAATAGTAAAATAAAGTGTTTGCTGACGTTCAATGTCACGGACTTAATGCTATTTCACATTGGTTTTAACATAACTTAAATGTTATAACACTAGTGTTGAACACCAATGTGGAAGCCCTGAAAGGCCAGGTCTAGCAAATTTTAATCTTGGCATGCATATGGTGTCCCCTCATCAGGTGATGAATATCACTTATTGCAATAGAATCAGTCAACAAAAGCACCTAATAGGAATATCCTTTCTTTAATCGATTTGGTATCAGATGATCTTCCTCTTAGGTTACCATATGATATTACTCTAAACTCAAAGATGAGTTTTTATGCATGAGGATTTGTTAGATTTTTTATTAATTTTAATAAATTATTCTTTTTTATAATTTTTTATTTTTTAATATTTATACTATTTTTTACAATTTTTATTTTTTATATTTTTATATTTGGAGTTCATTTAAAATTTTTATAATTATGAGTCTGTTAAGAAAATTTTCTTTTCTATTAGGATCTCGTTCCCTTCTTTATAAGTTACGAATTGGGGTCTATAAATTAGAATTTTTTTAATTTCTTTGTATCTTAGGGTTTGGAGTATATAAAAACATTTGTTTAACTGTTTGAAGAATTATACAATAGTTATCTCTTTTTATCTTCTCCTCAAATCCCTTTTTCATCAACCCATAAAATAATCACTATCCTATTCAACATCACATCATAAAATTCTTAACCAAACTATTCTAGCTATCCTCCCTTAATCAATGGTGCCATAAACCATTTTATTTATAAGTAAAAGTGAGAGAACAAATTTATCACTACAAGCTACTGAATAATATTTCAAGTCATACAAGGAATATAGTAATACTTTTCTACTTCTATAATAAACTCTAAAGTAATGACAAATGGTATGTTTCTATAACGCTTGCATCATTTCCATGCATATCCATCTATCCAAATGCAAGTCTCCTTGTCACCTCAAACCCATGAACAAAAGTAACAAATATTAAATATAATCATCAAATTAGTATTTAATACTCACAATGTTGTTTTAGAGGTAGAAAGGTTTTGCTCGATCGCATGGAAACGTAAAGTAGAAGCTTTCTTGTCTTCACCTTCGTAAGAAACTCTGCGTATAGTAGCATTGCTAGTGACCCAACTTGCCTTTACACAATGAAGAGTACTTTTCCTTTTTCGTGGGCTTCTTTTAAGCTTTTCTTTTAGAGACATTATCCTCCAAATGCACCTTGCCTTTAGATTTCGTTCCAATCTTCGGCTTGGGTTCCTTCGACATTTACAATAACTCTTCGAATGTTTTGTCCACCTTCACCATATTGTAATTTATGATGGTGACTGTGCAAACCGGTCGAACAAGAAATACCAACTTGAGAATCTTTTTTAATTAATTTCTTTACTATAAGGTTTAATATGAGGTGACCACTAATTGAATTAATTGTGTGATATATTAGAAGCACTATTTCTCTCTTTTTAAAAAATTAATATATTTTTAAATGAGTTAAATATGAAGGGGAATCAAGATTGGAGAATATGATTATACTCAGAGAGTACTAAGAATATAGTAATCTTGATTTAGATTCAACCTGATAAGTCTAAAGTATCAATGAGTTTTGATCAAAATTTACTATTAACTTTATCTACATCAAAATCAATCCAAACCAGACAAATGTACTCCTAGGAGCCTCCTAAGTTTCACCATGTCCTCCAACTTTGTTTCACACCCTAAATAGACTATTGTGAGTTTTTAAAATGTATACAACTTTGAATAAACTTAACATAAATTCATTATTGAAATTAGACATATCATATTCGCTCAACCACAACATCAATGTATTCTTCGAACTCTTCGAACTCTTACCATTCTTAAAATTTAAAAATCTAGATATTGTATGACCATTAGTAAGTTTTGATCAAAACTCACTGATGATCTTAACCATATCTAAATTAATCCAAATTAGGACCAATGCACTTCTAATAGCCTCTTGCGTCTCACCATGCCCTCCCATTTTGGTTTCACATTCTAAATAGGTTGTTGTAAATTTTTAAAATTTATATAACTTTAAATAAATTTGGTATAAACTCACTATTAGATTTAGGCATATCATATTCACTAAACAATAGTACCAATGCATTCCTAAGACTCTCCTAACATACCTAGAAATTAAAAATGGATATTGTACTATCATTAGTGAGTTTTGATCAAAATTCACTTATAGCCTTTGTCAAATCCAAATCAACACAAACTAAGATCAATGCACACTCTTAGTAACCTCCTAAGTCTTACTTTGTCCTCTAACCTTAGTTTCACACTCTAAATAGGTTATTATGAGTTTCTAAAAGTTATACGACTTCGAATAAATTTGACACAAACCTATTATTGGATTTAGATATATCATATTCACTTAACTATGTCTAAAATTTTAAATGTGTTCTTGGGATTCTCTTGACTCTGTATAAAATTTAAAATTTAGACATTATGTGATCATTAGTTAATTTTAGCCACATCAGAATCAATACAAACTAGGACTGATGCACTTCTCCATGCCTAAAATTTTAGATTTTGGAATATATACAACCATTAGCGAGTTTTAACCAAAACTTATTAATGACTATACTCTATTTAGAATTTAAAGTTTTGGTCATGGTCGTAGTACACATTCATCATCTTGTTGAATGAATATGATAGATCTAAGTCTAATATTGAGTTTGTACTAAAATTATACTAATCTATCTAAATTCTAAAAAACCACAACATCTAGGTTATTAAATTAAGTTTTGAGAACATGGTGAAACACAAGAGGCTCATAGGAGTGCACCATTGGTCCTAATTTGGGTTGATTATGATGTTCCAATGGTCATTAGTAAATTTTAGTCAAAAATCACTAATGGTTATATAATGTTCAAATTTTGAAATTTTAAGTATGGTCAGAGTCAAAGGGATCCCAAGAACACAATCATACTATTATTTAGTGAATATGATAGACACACATCCAATAATGAATTTGTGCTAAAATTACTTACTATCTAAATTTCATAAACGCATGCCATACTATCTAGGTCATGGAATTAAAGTTTGAAGGCATGATGAAACTTAGGAAGCTACTAGGAATGTATTGACCCTTATTTGGATTTATTTTTTGATATGACTTAGGTCATTAGTTAATTTTAACTAAAACTCATTTATAATCATATAATGTCCGGATTTTAAAATTTTGGGCATGATAAAAATCAAGAGAATTTCAAGAATATATTGATGTTATTATTGAGTGAATATGATATGTCTAAGTCAATAGTGAACTTGTGTCAAATGAACTTGTGTCAAAGTTCGAATAAGTTCGTGAGCCATGAATATATTCTTTAAATAAAACTTGAGCTCGACTCGATTATAAACAAGACAAACTCAAACATTCAAGAGTTCGGCTTGGCTCGGTTCGATTACACCCCTAGTCAAATCCAAATCAACACAAACTAGGATCAATGCACTTTTAGTAACCTCCTAAGTCTTACTATGTCATCTAACCTTAGTTTCACACTCTAAATAGGTTATTGTGAGTTTCTAAAAGTTATACGACTTCGAATAAATTTGACACAAACCTATTATTAGATTTAGACATATCATATTCACTTAACTATTTCTGAAATTTCAAATGTGTTCTTGGGACTCTCTTGACTCTATGTATAAAATTTAAAAATTTAGACATTATGTGATCATTAGTCAATTTTAGCCACATCAAAATCAATACAAACTAGGACTGATGCACTTCTCCATGCCTAAAATTTTAGATTTTGGAATATGTACAACTATTAGTGAGTTTTGACCAAAACTTATGAATGACTATTCTCTATCTAGAATATAAAATTTTGATCATGGTCATAGTACATATTCATCCTCTTGTTGAATGAATATGATAGATCTAAGTCTAATATTAAGTTTGTATTAAAATCCAAATTCTAAAAAATCACAGCATCTAGGTTATCGAATTAAGTTTTAAGAACATGGTGAGACACAAGAGACTCATAGGAGTGCACCATTGGTACTAGTTTGGGTTGATTATGATGTTCCAATGGTCATTAGTAAGTTTTAGCTAAAAATCACTAATGGTTATATAATGTTCAAATTTTGAAATTTTAAGTATGATCAGAGTCAAGGAGATCCCAAGAACACATTCGTACTATTATTTAGTGCATATGATAGACATATGTCCAATAATGAGTTTGTGTTAAAATTACTTACTATCTAAATTTCATAAACTCATGTTATACTGTCTAGGTCATGGAATTAAAGTTTGAAGGCATGATGAAACTTAGGAGGTTGCTAGGAATGCATTGGCCCTTATTTGAATTGATTTTTTGATATGACTAAGGTCATTAGTTAATTTTAACTAAAACCCATTTATAATCATATAATGTCTAGATTTTAAAATTTTGGGCATGATAAAAATCAAGAGAGTTTTAAGAATATATTAATGTTATTAATGAGTGAATATGATATGTCTAAGTTAATAGTGCACTTGTGTCAAATGAACTTAAAGTTATATAAATTTTAAAAACTCACAACAACAACAACAACAACAACAACAACAACAATCTAGAGTGTAAAACCAAAGTTGAAAGGAATAATAAGACTCAAGAGGCTCTTAAAAATGTATTAGTCCAACTTTGAGTTGATTTGGATGTGGTTAAAGTCTCACAAATAACCTTAGACTTAGTAGAATCAATCTAAGGAGACTCTCTTAATTATATTCATACTTTCCATTTGAATTTCATTCAATATTTAATCTGTCTACGTTTTTTTAAGAAAATATTTTTGTTAAGAGAGAAAAATAATACTTTTAAATTTATAGAGTATGATATATTTTTTTAAAATTTTAAATATACTTTAGTACTCGGGTGAATTAGATAAGCACTAGAAGAAAATTTTAAAAAAGAGGGCTGTTTTGATAAATATAAAACATGATGTGTGATTTAGAAATTAATAAAAGTTAGATATAAAATTTAATAAATAATCATTTATAATTCCTGTAGATTTCTCCCTCTTCTTCAACGATAATTATTAGTGAAGCACTAAAAATGTGTCTAACCTTCTTTTTACCTCTAAACCATTATTAGACAAGGAGCATATAACAAGGAATGAAAATCTCTTTCCACCACACTTATAATGTATAATATATACCCTTCTCCTAGTTCCCTCGGATAGGTCCAGTGGTTAACGTATGAAGTGTTATCATAATAAAATCTGAGATTCGAATCTCGACAAAATCGAGATAAATACCTCCCTTATATGTTAGTCATTATTCCAAAAATTAATAACCACCCGTAATTTGAACGAATTAACGAAAGCGCCGGAGACGAACATATTCGATTAGGACAGACTAACAAAGACACTGGACAAGTGAATCACCTTTGCCACCAATATATAAGAATAATATACTTACTAAATTAAAAGACACTCAACTAAATTAAATAAAAACACTTGTGAAATTGTAAATTAAATAAAAAACAATTGAAACAGGTATACATAAATAAAGATACTCATTTGAATTAAATAAAAATACCAACTGTAAAAAATTAGATAGCAAAATGGCAACACAGCCAACACTTACTCAAAATAAATAAAAATATTTAATTGAACTAAATGAATGCAAATTAAATGACAGCATCTATAACTTTTAATAATTTATATGTGAATATCATTTTGATTAAATTATTTTAAGATAACAGCAGAAAGAGACGTTCATCTAGCATAAAGAAGATCTCACACTAATTTTGTCCCGTATAGCATTTCTGTTTCTTAAAGTGATCCCTTATCCGACTTTATCAGTAGTGCTATAATTCTTTGCTTAGTTTAATCAACCTAGACTGACCACACTATAAGCTGTAGATTAAAGCAAACTATAATTAAGAGTAAAGTTTGATACAGATACAGGTCAAGAAGCAAAAGAGGAGGATCAAACAGTCGTAAGTAAAAGGCTGATGAAAGAAAACAACGGAGAGCGTTCTGTTTGACGCACTGCTGAGGAGACTACAAAGGAAAGACAAGGACGGGAAAGTCAAATGCATTTTCTAAAGTTGACTCTCTTTTTTTTTTTTAGTTGAGTCACCGTGTTCTTTAGTTTTGATGGAGATGGCGGTCAGCCTTTGGAAACGACAATGGTGTCCTTAGCAGCGTCAGCGGCGCCATTGGCCATGGCGGAGTGGGCGGAGAGGGCGGAGGCAGCGGGGGAAGAAGGGGGGTCGCAGGAGCCGGCGTTAGGTAGGGGGTGGAGATGGCCGAGCGTGGCGGAGGACGAGGAGTGGGGGCGGTGGAAGGAAGAAGTAGCGGAGGAGATGGCAGAGGCGAGGGAGATGGGCATGAGGCAGAGGCCCTTCCCTTGGAGGTACTGCATGGCTGAGCCCATATCTTCCTCCATCAGCTTCGCCACTTGGTGCTCCGTCACCGTCAAGCTGTCGCTGCTACCGCCGGCGGCGCAGACTGCTCTCCCCGCGCTACTCTGCCCCTGTCCATTCAAATTGTTTTCCCATCAAATCACAGCATACAAATGAAGCAAAAGAAATTCTTGACGCAGCCAGAGAAAGAGAGAGAGGCGAGCCAATGGGGTAATTTGGAGAATTCAGAGGACAGCATGCGTGCCAAAGCTAGTGCTTGCTTTTTCTCTATTCCACGGTTGTCGCCATCACAAGGATAATAGTTTTGACGTAACAAATCGATCAAGGAAGCAATGAAGCTCGAAGAAATAAGGGGAAAAAAAATAGAACCAGGGAGGACACAAGGACAGTAACATTAAGTAGAATGCTCACCTCAGAAGACATATCAGCCACGAGTGGTGCAACAGCCGCCGCCCCACCTAACCTGCTCATGCTCAGAACCTGTTCAATTTGCAAGCTAATGAATTTCAACATCATTTTACTTTATATCCGATCATTTATCGTAAAAAAAGTATTCAAGAGTAAATAATCAACACAATACTTTCTAACTTGTTGCGAATGCCATGCGTTTAATAAACATGGTTTGATTTGCTCGGTTTCTTTACTTTTATATCAGGAAATTACAGATGTTAAAAGAATTTACGATAAGTAGGATGAGAAATTACCTTGACTTGGAGTTGGAGGAACTTAACGTAGTCAATGATCTCATCCAGCATCGACGCCTTATCCGTCTGCAATGCAAAGTCAAGCAAACAGGATTTGATTACCATCAAAAAAAAAAAAAAAAAAAATTATTGCACCTAAAAATAGCAGTAATGACATAAAAGAAACAGTTTAATATAGTGGGTGTTCTTCGTGGGAGTGCGTGGCCGACATGACAGCCGACCAGGGATGTCTCGAGCGAGACAATACAACATGCAATCATAATCATGATGAAGAGATCTCATATAAAATGACACGGTAGATCCTTGCAGTTGACAATCATGTCCTCTTCATTAAATTCTTCCAGCTTTCTATTTGATTTCTTAATCAACTAAAACTTATCTAGATCTTGTATGTTCTCCGCACGATGAACAAAAATAATTATACTATTCATTTTTTTATGGTCGAACTTCTTCTGTTTAGGTAGGTTTCTACCTCATTAATGATTACCTGCAAATGGTGAATGGCACGAGCAAATGACTGCGCAAATCTCGAAGCAGCCTCGGATGTTTTATAAGAGAAACCAGTTGACAGAGCTTCCAGCAAGTAAGTATTCATGCCCATCTCTTATTAATTACACAAGATGACTAATTTATCTATCTAAGTATCTTATGAATGCATATATAAAATCAACAACTGGAAATTAAGATTGCAGATGACAAGGAAGAGGTTTTGATACCTTGTTGGCGTTGGGGACCAGCTCCTGCAGAGCTTTCATCCTCTCTGCTATTCTCTCCCTGCGCAGCTGTGAATACGAACAAGGAATAACACACAAGAGAAAAGGACTCAGGACAAACAAACAAATGCAAGCACAGCAGTTGGTGCGGACTGTGTGGCGTGGCACAAAAAGTTGGGAAAGGAAAACTGCAACGAGAAAGAAATAGTAAACGGGGGAAAGCATTTATTTTAGCTGCCTGCTCTCATTTCCAACCACTCGCTTTCGAAATTTAATTGAAAGCAACGATTTTCTATTGTGTTTTTGATGTACTTTCATACCCTCTCGGCTATACTGTGGGGATCTGTGGCCTGGCCCCGTCGAGCTCGCACCTTCTGCCTCGGCGGCCCCGTGCCGCCACCGCCAGCGGAGGCCGAGGCTGAGACTGCCGCAGCAGGGGCTTGGGTTAGTCCAGGCGCCAGTGGCGCTGCTCCGAAGTTCTGGCCAAGCATAGGCGCACCCTGCTTTTGGTTTGGACTTTGATAAGTACAAATGCTCAGAAAAGGGGGGAAAATAAGTGGGTTTGTTTAGAACTTTGATTTTTTTTTTTTTGTAAAACCTGGGGATGAGGAAAAGTGTGTTGATTAGCCGACTCAGTGTGTTGAAGAGCTCCGCTGAATCCATTGTACAGCCCATCGCCCACCTTTCATTCCGATCGAGTATTCACAGCAAAGTTAGGTTTTCCTTTTTCTAAAAATGGATTGCTAAAACCAAAGAAGAAGAAGAAAAGAAGAAACCGGGAGTTAGAACGACTAACAGTGGAATTAGGGGAATCAACAGAGCCGCAGCTCCCAAGCGTCAGAGGCAAAGGGAGGAATCCAGAATCGCCGGAGGTGGCTAGCATCTGCTGCTGACCATGATGACTGAGCGGGAGCATCATTGCTTTCCCCACTGGCGAGCTCCCGCCGCTGATCTGGTACTGGCGGAGCCTGTTAGCAAGGAGAGCGGACTCATCAAATGGAGCGTACGGCAAGCCATCCTCCGCCTCTTTCCCGACTCCGAAGATCCTCTGCGCGGCGGTGGGGCCTTCCGAGTCCGGTGCGTCCCAGGGAGACTTAGTAGCTCCGAGCTCGGCCCAAGGGGAGCGAAGGCCGGAGAGCATCTGGTCAAGGAAGTCATCGTGTCCGACGGAGCCTCCGTGATCGAATGGAGTTTGCGAACCATGGCCGTTCTGCAGTTCCGGAAGCGCGATCTGGTCGGAGGAGGCGGCGATCCCATTGAGCGACGCCGCGGTTTTGCCATGCACTTGCATATCTCTCGCGCTTGGCTGCATCGATCCCCAAATCCACGCCGAGGTTGAGGATTCTGGAGCAAAAAGAAAAACGAAGAGAAGAAGACGAAGAGCAGAGGAGTTGGGTGAGACGAGCTCTCGTAGCATGCCTCGTAACTTATAATGCAGTTTTTGGAATTGACATTAATTATTAGAAGATTAATTCTTGAGTTTGCTATTAATACTTTACCTGATACCTTCCCCGATTACGATACTCCAGATTTTACCGCTGCTACTATTTGATCCCAAATGGGTCCCGTTTCTCTCAGAGGATAATTGTGTTAGAAATTGATCGGTAGTAGGAATTGGGATGGGACGACCTCTACTTTAACTGCCCGAGCTATTTTGACGCATCAGATGAGCTGAAGCTCCATTCCCAACGTACGTGTCGAAGAATGAGTTGCTAGGTGTATTCTGCGTACATGATTCAAGTGGTAAAAGCTTCAAGGAAGCGTCGCAGTCCGAAAGGAGGGAATTGGGTCCCAGCCTGGAAACAGATCACATCCGTTGGATTACATGATGATTCGACTTTTGACCTCAGATTTTGCTTTTCCATTATTTGTGTAATAATTTTAAAATCAGAAAATTATTATTATTATTATTATTTTTTGCTTCAAACCACTTAAAGGTAAAATATAAAATATACATTTAAAATTAATTATTTTAATACATATTTATTTTTTAAAATTTATTTAAATCGTAAAAGAATAAAAGTTCCTGTGCTTAGGATTTAACTGTGAAGTTTGCTAGATTATTTTCTTACATCAAATTACGAGGATTAAAACTTAAGTAATTTATTTATCTTTTTATCCTTATTATCTAAGAAAATAGTGTCGTTTACTAATTGCTATCATTTTTAATTTTTGGAGTGCTAACTTCTTCAATATCAAAATAATATACTTTGTCTCAAAGTCATATTCTTTGTATTTTTTTTTCCTTTTGTTTTGTTGTTATTGTCTACTTCATCAATTAATATTTGAGCATCCAAAGAGTTAACAGATAAAATAGATCGTTTGTCATTAAAAAAATAATATTTTTGAAATAAAATATTTGTTATATAACAAATGTGACACTTAAATAAAACAAATCTTATAAGAGAAGTCCAACACATTTTAGTTATGCCTCCCATTTAGAAAAAAATTATTTACAAATATACTGTAATTGAGGTTTTAATCGTGAATATCTAAATGATAATCTAAATATCTTATCACGATATCAGACCTCTAGGGACGGATTTAAATCTTCTGATGGTCATTTCGTTCATTCACATAATAAAAGTTATGCTTTCAGATTTTTTAAACCGCGCTATCACTACTACTAGTACTTTATATTTCAACCATACTAACTTTTAATCCATATTTTAAACTATAATAAATATGATATAAATTATTATTACTATTACGTACAATAAAAGCAAAATCAAGATTGGAAGAGTCTTTAAATACTATTAAAGCATTATAATATATAATTAACATTCATATAAAATACATAATTTAAATCTAATCTAAAATTAATGGAATTAAATAAATACTAGGAATAAAATAGGAATATTTCTCTCATTTTGTCTTCATTGCTAATACATATGGAGATAAAAATTCATTTTATATTCATTTAAAAGTGAAATTATTTTATAAGAATTTATTATAACTAAATGAGAAATAAAATAATAAATATCTAATAATTGTTTAGTTGTATCATTAAATAATTTTAAAATTTTGCAAATATTATATATAGTTTATTAGTGTGAAAATAAATATACATTGATATTATTAGTATTTTATGTAAAAAATAAACACAATAATTCTAAATGAATATCATAATAATTTAAATATTTTGAATTCTAATATATTGACACATTATGTGAAAAAAAATTTAGATATTATTTTATTAATTTTATCAAATTTATTTCATTATTCCATTATACTATGATATGATTACAAATAAGAAATAATTATTTTTATTGGTCAAATTTTATTTTTCAAAAGTTTTTAATTCATTGCATATATTCCAAATATAACATAAGTTGAAATATAAATCATTAATAACTTATTGATATACAATTTTAAGTTCTTCTCTACTTGTAATATTAGAACTAGTATTATATTGGTAAAAAAAAACTAGCTAGTATTATCAAATAATATTAAAATTATTTTAAATATTAATTCATATTTTTCTAAAATTAAGCATATCAAGTGAGATATGTTATAAGTAATATATGTCTTATCAAAATTTGATATCGTTTCTGAATTAACTAAAAGTTGTCAACCCAATGACAAGTTGCATTGATATATGAATGAGTTTCTCAAGTCATTCCAAATATTAAAACATACAGATATCTTATTATTTAATTTACTAAATTCTTCAATTAAATTTAATCTATCTTACTAATATTTTAATTATATGTGTATGGTTCGAGAATATGTTTAGTAAATAGATTGAGTGATTCTTGATAAAAATCCTCAAATTTACATTCAACCTAAAACTAAAAAATATATTCAATAGAAATAAATGTATCTAATTATTGTCTTAATTTAATTTCCAAATATTTAAGTAAATTAAAATATGCACCTCCACTAATCAATGCAAATCTAAATAATTATATTTAAGAATCATCGTCTACTAAGCGCTTAGTTTCAACATGTTACTTCAGTGACCTATAACCGCCACCATTTGAAATTTATTGGATGTGGCATAATATTTATATTTTGCACGTACTCCTCTAAACCAGTAATTTTCTCAAAAATTTTATAAAAAAAGATGATTTTAGTGATGAAGTATCTCAAACTCTGAAATTTTCAATACTTTCTTTTATCTCGGAAATGACTCGAGCTCATTATCATTAAATTCAAAATCATTGAGATCTAAATATTTGGAATTGTTATTTTTCATCCTTTTGAGATCTAACTTTTTCCTTGTATTCAAAATTGAAGACTTGAAGTTGAAAATAATTGAAATTTGAGAATTAAGAGACAAGATTAGAGAAGTTAATACAAAAATAATGAAATGAAGTAGTTTTATTTATAGAGTTTGGGGAATAATCAGTCATTGATAGAAAAATGATCAAATAACCCAAAGCATTAAAAAAACTTAACAAACAATTGGAATCACTAGTGGACCTATAGTTCTAACAAATACTTCAAAAAAATGTATGTGAGCTGACACTTCAAACCGTTGGTCCATAGTTAATTTTGGCACAAAATCATAATCGATCCATCAAACTGAGTAAACAAGTGTTTGACCTAGTTCTAAATCTAGATCATGTTCGATACAGAACTTGTAGGATCAAGATATGCAGGGGGGGTGAATAACACTGGTGACTATTTCGCTTTTCGGAAAACACAAAATTGATGTAGAGGAAATAAAGAAACATAAACAATGCAATTGTTAACACGTCAAAGATTTACTTGGTTCAAAATTTGTGACGACTCCTACTCCAAAGCCCGCGATCATTGATCACTTTCGTTAAGCAACCACTATAGTATCAAAAAATCTTTACAAGTATTGATTAAAAGATGAAGCATACAAGTATTGCATAAAATGAAACTACTTACCAACAACTTGGAGAAATTAATCTTCTGACTTGATCGTCATTGGAGCATTGTTTAGACGTTTCTGGAGTGTGCGCAAGAGCTAAGTTGTTCTGAAAAAATGTTATTGAAGTGTTTGGTCGAGGCCTCCTTTTATAGTTGAGTTGAGTCAGATCCAGATCCACTAATCTCAGGATCAAGTTTGACTCGACGCTGATCGACCTTGATCGGTCGATTGATCCTATCTGAATCTGCCCAGCTTTTCGTCTAGATGCCGCTGCTCGGATAAGACCTTCGTTCGGTCGACAGATCCCGTCGTTCGATCGATCAAACCCTCGATGCTCCTCAGCTTATCTAATCTGATCAACCCAATCTGAAGTTTATCCACCATTCGATCGACTGAATCTCCTTGTTCGATCAATCGATTCCTCAGTCTATACTTCATCACAAGTTGGAATCTGATCTTCTAGCTTAGGGGTTCGGTCAATCGATTCAGACGTTTGGTCGACTGAACAATGCCAAATTTGAACTTGCAAAATTGTTAGTTTCCTGCAAAACAGAATTAGAATAAAAGACAAATAACATGTAAAGATAAGTTTTAATAACTTTCGGACTGTTCGGTCTTGACTTTGAGTTTCGCTGAAATTATAAGTTGGACCGATGTCTACTACTCCCTCTTCGGGGAACACGTTCTCACATACTCCTCTTAGGAGAGTTTACCTTTTGTCAGATCGATCCTCTAGATTGTTTGAACTTTTGCTTAGCGTATGAGACTCCAGGACTTCATACTGATCGTCCGCTCCACGACCTGTCCAGACTTCCACCTGGTATCCGCGACTCCCGGGATTTTCACCTAGAGTCCTCGACTCTAGGATTTTGCCTAAAGTATTAACTCGTCAAAACTTCACCCAGTCCCTCAGACCAGGACTTCGTTGTCTAACCGCAGCTAAGACTTTTCATAACCTAGGATTACCTCCCTCTAGAATTTTCTATCTTCCTATAATCCACTAGGACTTCTATCTAAAAACACTTAGAACTTTCCTGTAAACTCAATCATACTGATTAGATTATAAGATATCTTAATTTTTGAATCCTTTATCATTATTAAAATCCAAGTTGAATTATCTGGATGTCCTCTGTACCAACAGAATCAATCCATGGGCTGATCTAATTTTAATATTTAAATATTAGTAAAAATGTTCACTGCTATATTGGTTATATATATATATAAAATAGCGTCTATACTAGAGAGTATATACAAAATTAATCAATTTAATAGATTACTTTCTAAATCAATAAGTATGCAATGAAAATAAGACAAGTAAATAATCTAAATTAAATACTAACTTGACTAAGCTGAAACAATTAACTGAATCAAAATTAGCATGCAAGATCTAACTTTAAGCAAAAGAGTACTTGACCTAGTATGATAAGATTTATATTTTTGGAAAAAAAAAACAAGAATCTTATTAAATATATCTTCTTTCCAGAAAACTTATAGAGGTGGAGAAATGTTTGAATAAGAACCTTAACAATTAAGCATAAATATAATAGAAGTGTACGACAACTTTAAAGAGCAAAGAAAATATTGCAAGCCTTAGGTTGTTTTCTTGCAAGCCTTAGGTTGTCGCCGATCTTTGAGCACAAGCACAGCGCGTCAGCATGAGTAGAGAAGAATACTTTAGAAGAATAAGGAAGTGTTTGATTTAGGGGAATAGGAGTGGGGAATGAGAATGAGAATCAATGATTGTCATTGTTAATGTTTGGATTATAGGAATAGGAATACAAATAAGGGAATGAATCTTTGAAATTGGGTAATAACCCATTCCCATGTATCTCCCCTTCAATGAGCCATTACCATATTTTCATCAATCAAAATATTCTCTTATTCCAAAAATGTCCTTGACCTAAAACTAAAATTTTCTCCCTTAATATCAAATATCAAAATATATTTATTTATTTTTTCTTTCATATAACTTCTCTCTCCTTGTTCTCTCTCATCATATTTTCTCTCTCATCATTTTATCACACACTTTCTCTCTCCTATCACACTCTCTTTCCTTTTTTCTCATTACACTTTCTCTCTCATCATACTTTCTCTCTTCTCAATCTCTTCCATCGCACTCTCTTCCTTCTTTTTTTCTCATCATACTTTCTCTCTCCTCAATCTCTCTCATCACACTCCCTTTTCTTTTTTTTTTTCTCATTACACTTTCGCTCTCATCACACTTTCTCTCTCCTCAATCTCTCTTGTCACACTCCCTCCTTTTTTTCCTCAACACACTTTCTCTCTCATCATACTTTCTCCCTCATCATACTTTCTTTCTCCTCAATCTCTCCCATCACACTCAATGTTCTCTTTTTTTCATCACACTTTCTCTCTCATCATACTTTATCTCTCACCATATTTTCTCTCTCCTCAATTTCTCTCATCACACTCTCTCTCCTTATTTTTCTCATTACATTTTCTCTCTCTTCATCCTCTCCCATCATACTTTCTCTCACATCATATTTTCTCTCTCATCTTCTCTCATCATGCTCTCTCCTATCACACTCTCTTTGCTCATTTTCTCTAATCACACTTTCTCTCTCTTCATTCTTTCACATCACACTTTCTCTCTCTTCATTCTCTCTCATCATACTTTCTCTCTATCATTCTCTCTCATCATACTTTCTCTCACATTCATCTTTCTCTCACATCTAATTTTTTCTTTTATTTTTCTTTAAGGGTAAAAAAGGAAATTTTGATTTATTCCGATAGAAAATATGCAACTAACCAAACATTGCTTTTAAGAGTGATATCCATGCTCATACCCATTCTCATTCCACAATACAATGATTCTCATTCCGATTCCTATTCCTAGGAAAGAACCAAACACCCCCTAAATGAATGAATTGATTGATGAAAACCAGTTGAATGTTGACCTGTCACTCTTCCAGTCAATTAGAATTTTTCTGGTCGCTTAGAGCGTGGTAATTTGGCTACAAATTTTATCTGCATCGATAATAATTCATCAGATTCCGATCGTCAAGACTCCCTCTGGATGGCTAGACTATGGTTAAACAATGATCTTGATCATCTCCCCCACATCACTGAATCATGTTTATGCTAGTCACTTGGAAGTTGTTTTGGTCATTCAGACACCGAGATTGCCCGCACCTCATTCTGGTCTCCTAGAATATTTTGACTTTGTCTGTCAGAACTTATCCCTAATCGGTCGCTCAAATCTCATCTGATCACCTAGAACCATAATTACTGCGATAAAAAGTGAGTGCAAAATAGTAGTAATACACACACTAAGTTCCGAACAATACCCATTGCTTGAAACTTAACTTACTGTAGCCTAGCTGATCCATCTGCACTTCCATGCCAATACTGTTAGATCGAGTCACACCAATATGCAGCAGAAAATTACGAGAAAAGACATAAATAGAAATGTAAGTAAAAGAACACGCGTTTGATTTTACTTGGTTCAGAGTTTTTGGCGACTTCTATTCTAAGACTCAGGTCCCGCGGATCTATCGATAGGTAATCCACTAAAATATTTTTTTCGGTACCTCCAGAAAAGGGAATCGAGTACACAGAAAGAAAGAACAAATGCAACACCTTGCACTTGTCTTATTGCAAGCAATTAAGTACACAAATTACAGTTTGTTACCCAACACCTTCAAAAATTGTCAGCTTATGCTTAGTGTCGGTTGGTTCCTCGATAGTAGTCAGGTGCAACTGTGTCGTAGCAGAGTCACAACAGTAGGCCGGAGCAGTCAAAACCTCAATCGAACGCGTAGAAGTTTATATATGTGTTCTTGTTAAAGCTCTGGGCGAGCAGGCTTATAAAGAACATAGAAGGTGTCTTCCATAGGCATTGAAAACGCCTCCAATGGGATAAAGTTTATCCCACAAATGTTGTGCCTTATCTGCTTCGATCGCCAAACTTCATCCTTTGAAATGGAATGCGCCTTCAATGAACAGTACGAAGACATCTTCATCTGCTTGAAGGCACATTCAGACACTGCTCATCCGAAGACAAATTTGCTTCATTTGTCCTGCAAAATAACGTTAGTCCAATAAACCAAATAATGACCTAAAAGATAAGTGTTAGCACAATAATAGGCAGTAGTAATTAGTTCCTGTCCACCCAAGACCCGGAACTAGTTAAGGTCTCATATTAGGGATCCGAAATAGACTTAAATTGGACCGACACCTACTGTCCCTTAAACCAGAACGCGTCCTCACTTAGTCGCTTTCCTCTAGTGACTTACCTCTACTTACCAGTTTGCCAGTTGTCCGATCCGCATACCCAACTGGACTTCCTACCAGATATTCGGTCGGTCCGTCGACCTATCTGGACTTTGCACCAGTTATCCGATCGGCCCGTTGACCTAGATGGACTTCACACCAGCTATCCGATCGGCCCATTGACCTAGCCGGACTTCCTGCCAGATATCCGGTCGGCCCGTCGACCTATCTGGACTTCTTACTAGATATCCAGTTGGCCTATCGTCCTATCTGTTTAACTCCTGCACACTTGGTAAAGTGGTTAGATCACAACAATACCTAATTTAACTTACTTTGTCATTCATTAAAACCTTAGTAAGACTGTTAGTGCAAACTGCACCAACAAATACCTCAGCTCCCAGCTAACCTTCTTGGACTTCCATTACCTAGTTCCCAAATGGATCTTCTATTGTCTGATTTCCAACCAAGTCTTCCATTTTTTGGTTCCCAACCGGGTCTTCCGCTGCCTAGTTCCCAATTACAATTTGTCTCTACCTGGTTTCAAACCAGAACTTGTTATTGCCTAATTACCAACTAAGACTTTTCGTTGTATAGTTCCTAACTAAGACTTGCATCCTATCAAGTTATCTGTACCTACAAACTTGATAACGTCGTTGATCACAAATAAATCTAACTTTAAACTTAACAATACATTAAAATATAAGTTCACTGTGGTGTTATAACATTAACAATCTTCCCCTTTTTAATGCATTGAAATTAAGTTTAAAATTACTAAAAATAATAATTTTAAGAAAAAAAAGTTATGCACTTATGCATGATAAAAAATAAAAAAGAATAGATTATGCATTAGTGCATTAAAATAAAATTTTTTTCCTTCCTGAATAAAATAAAAATATTTCCATATAATTTTTAACTTAAAATCCTTTCTCTCCCAATTTTTCATACATCAACATTTCTATCCTTGATCTTACCATTAAACAATTTACTAAAATTTCTCTTTCCAAAGTCCTCAGAAAAGAGGTAATTCATATAATGAAGTTTACAAAAATTTATGCAAGCTTAAAATAAATATACCAACAATTAAGATATAAGATGAATATCGTTAGAGCTTTTAGGCATTGTAGCTTGCATGTGGAATTGAAGCGTAGAGCATTAGCAACATAAGCAGAGAGGAACAAAAAGTTGCACAAGAGTTGTTTTGGATCGAACCTCGAGCTGTTCTTTTATAAAACATGTTCGGTCAACTGATCCTTTCAGTCGACCGATC
This sequence comes from Zingiber officinale, assembly GCF_018446385.1. Taxonomy (NCBI): domain Eukaryota; kingdom Viridiplantae; phylum Streptophyta; class Magnoliopsida; order Zingiberales; family Zingiberaceae; genus Zingiber; species Zingiber officinale. The sequence continues at coordinate 106,562,481 of NC_055995.1, read as the reverse complement.
ACCCTATTAGCCAACTGATCAACCATTTTTCCTTCTTCACTGAGATTCGATCTTCGTGTCATTAATGTCATTTAATGTTGGGTCAATTGATCACCTTAATTAATCAGTCGACTGATCATGCTGTGATACCATATTTGTGAACTTGATCTATTTTTTCATTCTTGCCTGTTTGATCGACTGAACCTCCATTCGGTCGATTGATAAAATATCTTGATCGATTGACTGAACTCCTATTCAGTCGACTAAACCCTTGGTCAAATGAAGATCTCTGAATTGTGCAGGTGTGTCCATCGACAGAGCCTAATTTTAAGTTCTGAGTCAAAGTTATAATCCTTTGAAGTTCAAGGGATCATATGATCCTACAATACAGAGTTAGATAATAGATATTGATCCTGTAAAATATGGTTAGATAATAGATATTAAATATGCATGAGTATGGTAGTTAGAAGTACCTTGATCTCAACTTAGAAACCTCCATTGGTTTCTTTAGTTGAATCAGCGACCCAGGGTTTGTCCCTTCCCGGGACACAACCTCCCCGTCGCTCCACTCCAGTTGCTTATCTCAATCTATCTGCCAAACATCGGGTCCTCTAAATATATTTGGACTTTACTACCTAGTCGTGACTAGGGCTTTTTTGGTTGAGTAAACATTCATCACACTTAGTCAATTCATCAGATAATAATATGACTTAACTTGAACCTTTGACAATATCAAAACTCAGGTTTGATTCTGATGTGTCCTACACCAACAATATTGACATAATAATTTGAATTTGCACAAATTGGGTTGACATAATAAACATGTTGTTTTGGAATCGAAAAGGAATTCTTTTCTACTTGATTGACTAAGTATGACTTGGGAACCCAAGCCAATTTATGTTTAGCATGATCATATCCATTTCCACTTAACAAACATAAGTATGAAACATGATTTTGAATTGAGCTAAACCCAAATCAAGTCTTGTTGCACACAACTTGTTGAGACCCAAGCACCATGTCTAAAAACTTGGATCCTGATGTGGACTTATTCAACTTGAATTTTAACTCATCAACTTGGTTTTTCAAGCTAGAGTTCTCTTCCTCAAATTTTGACACTTGAGTTAAGTTTCTATCTTGAATTTCCTTCATTGATAAGTCAAAGTTAGTTTTCTCCTTAAGATCTTTGACCTCCTTAAATAGAGACTTGATGTTAGGCTTGTACTTAGCTAAAAACTTAGTTAAGTAATTGTAAGATATAACTTTTTAGTTAAGGGGTTTGTTACCTCATTAGTGGACTCATCTGAGTCACTAATTTGATTGGACTCTAATGTTGACTCGAACTCAGATTTGGACTTGAGTCTGGATCCTTCTTCTGTTGCTACCAAGGCCAACAAGTTGACTTGATCTAAGTCTAACTTTGATTTCGAGGAAGACTCATCCAAATTTACTTTTAGCGCCTTCTTTTTAAACTTGTCTGATTCTTTTGATTCTTTTAGAAGAGGGCAATCTGATTTGAAATGTCCCTTCTTGTTACACTCAAAACATCAGGAATTGACTTAGTCCTTTTGGATTTCTTTCCTCATGAACCTTTTGGAGAACTTCCTTCATATCATCCTTTTTACTATGTTGGCAACTTTTAAAGATCGGTAATCTTTGTTAAATGAGGGAACAAACTCTAATTTCAATTCGGTCACCTATTTGGATTTGGGTCCTGACTTGACCTTTGATTGAGCTTTGGCTATATCAGTTTTACCTTTCCCTTTTTGATTAAGGTAGTTGTTCATGCAATTAAAAATTATAGAATAATTTATCTAATTTAATTAAGGATAAATTCTTTGACACTTTATTAGCATCCACCATAGATGCCATTAATGACTGGATTCTATTTAATCAACTTGTTCTTTATATCCCATAGGATGTGGGCAATGACCAAAAGATAAACACAACTCTCTCACCCATAAAGATCGAGATGTGAGGGGTTGTTCATGAAATTAGTCTAAAACCTCATAAGGGCACCATTGGATATCCACTACAAAAAAAATGGGGGTTTCAACACCGATTGTTCAACCTAATGGGTTTATCCTGATTTGACATCACGAAGTAGAGGATAACAATTAGAGGAGTGTGGGGCCACATGCCAAGCGCATTCTTCAGAAAGTAGTCACTTTAGTAAGGTTATCTTGAAAGTAGGCGTCGTGCTTGGGTAAACAAGCCGGTATAATTCTAAAAGTCTATACCGGTTACCTTGGGATTGACCACTTTCATCTATATAAACATTGAGGTAACAGAATGAATGATATTTAGGGTGTCAACAATCATCACAGCGAAACCTAAATCCTTGGATTGCTTTGTAAAATAGATTTTCTCTTTAGACTCCTCATGTTTTCTTAACTTGTTTTCTTTCTTTCACAATTCTTGCTGTTTCGATTGTTCTAGATAGCTTGCTTCGCATTTTGAACTGGTACTCAATTTAAAATTCCTATGAGATTGATATTTTATTACTTGACAACAGTTGTACGCTTGTGGTTTTCACCCATCAGAAAGCATAGTGCCAATTTTGGGAGTGATCCACCCAAATCATAGATCGTGGATTATGAATTAGGGTTAAGAACCACAAATGTTTGTGTGATTTGTATTTCTTCTCTTTGTATTTGATTTGAGTTTATTTCTATTATTTTGATTGTGTACTAATTCATTGTAGATGAGAAAAAAACTATAAAATTAATGAATGACTATTTGCCCCATCTAACCTCTCTATTGATCCACATCAAAAATCATAGATCTCAAAAGAGCTCATGGGGCACTCACTAGAGCCCCCATCTCTAGCCACCCTTTAGGTCCCAATATCATCCCTCAAATTTGTTCTCCCATACCCTATTGCAAACAATAAAATGTCAACCCTTAGTGATGAAGATTGGTATGCTAAATTGGATCTATCATTCTTAATCCTTTGTCTACCTATCTTAGACCCATTAGTTATTTCTTTAGGATTTTCTCCAAATTCTCAAGTTTTACCCTCAAAGATTGATTCTTTAATTCTAGTTTTCTAATCCTAGAATTTTCATTTTCCCTTAGATATTTCTAGACCTAGACATATGTCTACTCTTCTTAGGTTGCTTGCCTAGGTAACCTTTTATTTTCCCATGCCTAAACAAAGTAGTCCTATCATGAAACTTACTTCTAGAGTTATCATGAATTTCAACCTTAGTCCTATTTTTAAAACCAAAGTTAGGTAACTGAACATAAAAATTATCCCTATGCATGGAATAATTGACATTTGAATTTACATTCAAGTTAGGAAATGATACCCTTCGTTGTACTTTTAGAGTTCCACCTTGATTTGAGCTTCCAACTTTACACCACTCTTTCCTGAGCTTCTTTTATTTTACCACCTTTCTCTTCCAACATTCAGTATGATAATGGACTGCTTTGTGGCATGAAAGCAAATAATATGATTTTTCTTCTTCTATACTTTCACTTTCCTACAACTTGGGTTATTAGAAACATTCAATTCTCCAAATTTTGGAGTTACCACTTTACCTCTCTTTTGATGATCGAGCACTTGTTCTTATAGTGCTCTCATTGTTTGTACCTAAAGCACATGATATACTCATTATTCTTGATTTTGGTTAAGGAACTTGAAGGACCTTCCAAGCTTACATGTCAACTTTCCCTTAAAGAGGTGGACAGTTTCCAACTTGACTCATCCAACAAAGAGGACCTAATATCTTCATTAACTTCTTCAATGAGTGGACATTGAGTTTTTTATTTTTCATCTTGTGGAACTTTAGACTTTTCTTCAAATTCCTCTACTTTCTCTTCAATTGTCTCATGGACTCAAGCTTCTTGTTCTTGGACTTCTTCCTCTTTCTTGACATTCTCATGAATATGCATTTTCTTCCTCCAAAGATCTCTTTCATCTCCACATTTCTAAATTTCATTCAAGATGCTCTTGGACACAACTAAATTAATAATCTCTTGTTTCCTTCATAAATTTTGGTTTGTAGTTTCGTCCAATCCTTTTTCTTGATTTTTCTTCCTTCTCCATCTCTAGGCCTTTCATACCCCCAAGATGGTGAAATTCCTTTGAAGATTGATTTTTCACTAATACTCCACCTTGCTCTCCAAAATCCAAAATCGTCATTGTAAGGTGAATTTCATAATCTATCCTATCCATCATTTTGTTGGTTCATTGACAATTAAGCCTTTCAAAGCTCACTGATAACCATGATTTGGGTTATACTATTTTGATTCCTAATGCATATTTTTCAATGATCTTTTTATAGCTTAATCTCACATTTACATCATATTTTATAATTGCATTTGAATTTGGACTTAATCGCAAATTGGCTTATAATTATGGTATTTGATGCTAATATTTGATTCTTATTTTGTAGGCATCAAAAGGGGCATGGACCCGATTAAATCAGACCACATTTGAGCTCGAATCAAGGGCTAAACGAGGCGATCAAACATTGGAATATTATGGACCGTTCGTTGAAGATTTGAGAGATCTGGGCCATCCGTCAAGGATCTGATCCATCCGACCTAATGAGGAGCAGATCTCATCCATTGATGAAGATCCAAGGGTTTTGATCCAGATCTGAGTTGATCCAGCCGTTGATCAAGCTTCAAATTAGTCTCAACCGTCCGATCAGATTGAAGATGATTTAAAACGCGGAAGCTACAGTGTTTTCCAGTGGGCTCGGCTTCGCGATTCTTGCTACAGTATCGGCGTCTTCTTCTTCTCCGCGGCCGAGTTCCCATTCCATAATCCAGATCGAGGTCTTCTTCTTCTCCATCAACGACAAGTCCCAGCTGCCAGCGTTCATATTCCGATGACCAGAGAGCATTGAAGGAGGTTTCCCGATGGCGACTTGAATTCTGTCCGCCACCGCGTTCCTGAGGGGAGGTTTCCCGTTCAGCGAATTTCGCATCCACCAGAGCTTCGAGGGAGGTCTCCTGAGAGCTTCTGATCTTGTTCCGATCTCCATTCCGAAGCGAAGCTAAGTAGATCTGATCAATCGACTTAGTTTTGCAATCCACAGAATTCGTGCTCTGATTCTCGGTTGATGAGATTACCAGGCGGGTGTGAGCTGAGAGGAGGTTTCCCGGAGCTATGAACATTCCCTGGTAATAGAAGGAAGCTTGTTTGATTGTTGTTGAATGCTTATAGGGGTCCCGAGAGCATTTCTGTCGTTTCACAGCAGATTGGAGAAGTTGAGTTCGGGATTTTGGTTTGTGGAATGCTAGGGTTTAGATTTCCTTGTTCTTGTCTTTAATTGTTCTCAAACTAGCTCAGATCTTCAGATCTGATTTGCTTCTTTTCCATTTCATTTTGTTTGAATTTCTTATGCAAAAATCCATTTCTGATTTTCATTTACAATTCTGATTCTCTTAGGTTTCTGCAATTTCATCACATTTAGATACTAACTTAGTTTGTAATCTGACTCTTATTTAGTTAATTAATTGTAGCTAACTAATTAGGTTGCAATCTAGTGTTTGATTTAGTGTTAGTTTTAATTCATGGAATTAGCAAATCCCTTATTCTGTGCAACTGAATTGCTGTGACTGAGATTAAGTTTGAATATGAATGGAACCTTGAGTTTTTAATTGTTTACCTCCAATATGTCTTGTTAAATGAGGGTGAGAGTTGAAGACTTGTTATTTAAGCTTGATTGTTTAGGTTAATTGATTGTGAACTAGATGGAGTCCGATTTCTACAAGTGTGTTTGAGTTTTGGAGTTTACTTGTTACTGTAATTGTTAATTAAAAGAATTGATTCCATAATGCTTGATTGAGGAAAAAGCCTAATGAACTTTGTTGATATGAGAAATCGATTTGAATTGATTCTAGAATTAACGCACACTAACTAGTTAACCTTGGAAAAATACGACTCGGGACTCGTTACTACAATACTTGTTTTAATTTTTAATTGAGTTCCAATCTTTATTAATTTGGGGTGCCTTGTGACATGCAAAAAGGACGATACCAAATTTTGGCGCCGTTGCTGGGGAGCAACTAACTAGTAGTGTGTGTTTATTTTAGATTGATGCATTGATTGATTTTATTTGTTAGCATGTTGATTGATTTGATTGCTTATTTCTCTTTTGTATTTTCATGTTGGGTTGTTCTTGAATTATTAATTGCTTTTACTGTTCATGTTTTCATGAGATTGAAACTTTATGCTCTAGAATCTTCTAACATTGATTTGTAGTGTTGTTTTGAAAGAACAGGAGATTTCTTTAGCATGGATCCATATTTTCAGAATTTTGAAGGTGGAATGGAGAGTTATCAGTGTTTTCAACCTGAGTATCAGTTTTACCCAAATTTGGATCAACAAAATAGGTATGAGTCATTTTCAAATGGCTTTAATGCTAATTGGGTGGATAATTTGTATTTTCAATTGATTTGGTGCTAAATGATACCTTTGGAAGAACTAAGTCAGCAGTTGGCTGTACAGAATGTAGTTCAAGGCGATTAGTTCATAAGAAGTTTGATACTCATATGCTAATTGTTCAGATTTGTGCCAATGGATTTTGAAATGCTGTTCTAAAACTTAAGATTCGAATTCTGGACTTATGAAGTGCTAGCTGGTTCTGCAATTTTCCAAGCATCAAGATTTGGATAAAAAAAACAGGTTTGTGATACAAATGGAGTTTGTATTCTGATTTCAAAGAGGTGCAGTGCAGTTCCAGAGAATCTGCACGTTTTGTGAAGAACTTTGTAACTATAGAAACCTCAGTAATAACTGGAAAATGGATGAGGGAAGAGGAAATGCTGTAAACTGCAGCAATGAGAAGATGTGCCAATTCATGCCAATCTACAAGCTATTTTCTGATCAGCATTGTTTTGAATTGAAGCTCCATTCACTTTAATGCTATTTGAGTTCTAGTTCTGATTTCTTGAAAGACATTCTCAATTCTGAAGATTTCTGCTATGAAGGAATGAGAAGTTGGAATTTAATTGGATTGGATTACTAATCTGAATTCTTGACTGATACAATTGAAAGTTATATTGAAGTTTCATTTCTGAAACTTAAAATCAAAGTTGCAGAATCTGCATGTGCTGAAACTGTTTTCTGATTACTGAAATTGCAGCTAGAAGAATTTAAAATTTTGAGTTGAAACTTTGTTGCTGTCGTCAGCTTTGAGGAATACTTAAATGATACTAGTCATGAACAAAGACTATAGAAGCAAGACAGAGTTTGCTGATTGCCAGATTCCAGAATCCATACTGAGAGTTTCTGCAATATCTGATTCGGCAGAGATGAAACTGATGTATCAGTAATTACATGTTTGGTGACAAAATCTGATGAAGTTTAACCTAATCATTGAAGGGAAACTGAACAATTTGTGTATCAAATGAGTATCAAAATTTTGGAGTAGCATTAAGTCATTGAAAAGCTCAAGTGGAACTCTTGTACTTTCAATAACAAATGGAGTTCTGGTCTTTAAATCTGTTGCTGAATTCTGAGCAGAAGTAACAGAACAGAGACACTGGATTCAATTGTTAGTTGATGTCGCTGATGATGAGAAGATCTTAGTGTTACATTTCAGTGGTAAGAGTAAATTTTGGAGAAAACCTGAAATGATACATTGAATTTAATTGTTGAAACTCAGGAGCTGGAACGTTACAGATTTGGTATTGATGTTGTAATATGGGGACTTAATGGAAATTGAAATTCCTGAAGTAAATCCGGAACAAAGATGAAAACTGCAGAGAAGATTTTAAGTTTAGAGTATCGAATCCTGTTCTGTGCAGCAACAAATGTTGTTCATGCCTTCCATGACCTCTAGAAATTCTGGATAGCAGAAATGCAGAATTTGCAACTACTGATGGCTGAAAATTCAGAAATGTTTCTTACAATGCTCAGAATCCTTTTGTTGATATCAATTTCAGCATTTCAACACCCAAGTTTCTGAAAGGTTGTCTCAAAAGCTTAATTGCAGGATGCAAAAATCTATGAGACTAAGTTGCAGAGACTTGAAGTTTAACTCGCAGGAAATTGAGGCTGCAGTAATATGTAAATGAAGTGCTTAGTGTCAATGTTGTGCTAAAGATACATGCTCTTTTCAACCAGCAGCAACATGAAGTTTAACCTCTATCATGTCAGTGACAAAGTGTGATTTTCTTTTAAAGGAAGCTTTGCCCTCTCGTTAACAATTAGAAGTGATGAAGTGCAGGTACGTAATGGTGAAAAATTTTCTCTGATCTGGAGCAAGGAATTGAATCTGTAACACAAAAGAAAGGCTGTGGGAATTGGACTGCACATTGCTACTGTGTGGAATCAGAAGCTGATCACATTGTATCACAGTAGGATTGCAATTCAAGAGTTAAATTCAGATCAAAACTAGAAGTATCAAGAACTGTTTCTGAATTTCTGAATTTTGAATCTTTATTCAGAAAGCTACACAAAGAATTGGGCATTCTACAAATTGAAATTGGCACAAGCAGTGCCTAAATCCAATTCACAGAATTTGTTATTGTTGTGGCCTTTAAATCAGTTATGAGTTCATTCAAGCTCTCAATCTTTTCAAATCTGCCAGAATTTAGAGCAATCTGAACCTAAATTCCTTAAATGTGATGAACAAATTGTAAAGTGCTGAAGGATTGCAGATTTACAGAACAAGAACCTGTTTGTGTGATGTTTGCTTCCAAGATTAATTTCATGATCCGGCTAAGTATTCAAGAGTTGTTAGTTGCATAAGTGGTTGGGAGCTCAGTATAAAAATTGTTGTTGGAGTATTAAACCTTGTTTGGGACTCTTTACTGGTAAATGAAGGAAGCAGGAAGCTGTAGAAGTGAGGAAATATTCCGGAAATGAACAAGTTCGTGCCAGATTTTCAAGCTAATTGCTGATCAGAAATGAACTAAACTCAAGTTTAAGATTAAGCTGTAGTTTTCAAATTCAGATATTTCAGAATTGTAACTAAGCTCTTTTAACATTGTGCAGTTCTGAAAATTAAAAGCTGATACTTAATCTGATTTCTGATTTTTGAAGTTGCTGAAGAAGGAAACAAGTGCAAGAATTGGATTCTGAATTTTGCAATGCAGAAATGAAGAAATGGTGTAAGCCGCAGCAGTGAGGACCATTGACATTAAAAGAAGGCAGTGAAGGCTCTCTAGTTGTGAAGTGATACTCATTCAATGATTGTAGTGTAAGCTTTAGAAGGAAACAAATGGAAACAAAAGAAGTTGATTGCTGGAATAACAGAATTTAGAGTGCAGAATTGAATCTGCATTGCTGATATTTAAACAAATTAAGATCATTTCCATGCTAACCATTTCCAGTTCTTCACAAACCTGCTGGACTGAATATGCAAGTATCAGTAGCACAAATCAGTGAGGACAAATGCAGTCTGAAATATGGGAATTTCAGAAACTCTGAAGTCTGACCAAGCTATTGGAAGTTGCTGACATTAGAGAATTTGGTTTTTTCTGTTCATTTAATCTTTGAAAACAGATTTTGCTGCTAAAAGTTGTGGATTTGTGCAGCAGAGAGAAAAAAATTGCAGAAATTGCTATGTGCAGAATAGATGTTGAAGCTGTTTTGCAGAATTCAGAAATGGAGTTAAAAACCATTTGTTCATGGAAAATTTGAAATCCATCTGATACTTTCTGCTCCAAAGTTTACAAGACTTTTAAATTGAGAATTTGATAGAAAAACAGAGATACAAACTGGGAACTTAAAGCAGAAAACAAAATCAGACTGGAGGTATGCCTAAATGGTGTATGTCCTGGCATTTGCACTTCCTTTCACTTAAGATTAGAAGCTGAAAACAGGGAACTTAATCTGCCCAATTTGTTAAAATGCTGGAATTGTAACTGAATTCTGCTAGGATAATGGAATCTGGAATTCTGGAGAACCCCTGCTGGAATTGGACTGCTGAAGATGAATGCTAGATGTAAGGGCAGGATTGATGGCTAACAATGATGCTGAAAATTCTGCATTTAAAGATCAGATACAAGGGATATATCAGGGTTACAAGTGTGCCATTTTGTGAGTTATTTGTGCCATGTTTCCTTTTGTGCTGCTGTGAAGAACAATGATATGCATAAATTGTGTTCATTTCTGAAAACTAAGTGTCAAAATTGCCCATTTCTGCAAATTCCGGAATTTTGGGAATTAGTTCTGATATTGAGCAGTGAGAGCAGGCATGCATACAACTACTAAGACCTTTTCCAGCAGTATAAGAAAGAAGAACAAATGAATGCTGAAACTGTATAGCTTCATTGCATTACTGGAATTTTATACAATCTGCAGAATTTTCAAGCTCAAAGTGATTTCAGAGGTGATATAAACAAAGTGAATGCTTGAATTTGAATTCTTAAAGCTGCTATTTGTGATTGATTGATGCTGAATTTCTCCAATGCATTAGAGATGCACATCCTTATTGTATCTGCCATTTACAGAAATAGACACTGAAAAAAAAAATCTGCAGAATGAAAGAAAAAAAAACAGTGGATAATAGAATAGCAAATCATTGGATTCATGATGTATTTAATTGTCCGAGACGGCCAAGTTTAAGTGTGGGGGAGGGAACTCTTCTCCATAAGTTGATTTGAAATTATTTGAGCTTTCAAAGTTATGGAATGAAGGGGAAAAACAGTAAAAACAGTAAAGAAGAAAAAAAAAATGGCACATTCAAGAGAGTATCAAAGTTGGAGGTAGAGTATCAAGATTCTTTGTTTGCCATCAAATTGAAGGAGAGGTTAGCTTGATATTTTGAATTGGTAATGACAAATGGTATACAACTCTTTTCACATCAAATTGGTCAACTCATCAAGTATATTCCTCCAATACTCTTATCTTCTCATTTTCTTCATTAAATACTTTTCTTTTGCCATTTTCATTCACTTTCATTGTTCTTTTTGCTTCAATTTCAATTCTTCATGATAAAATCCTTTTGATTCATGTATGCTATGTTCATAGTGGTGGAGAATTAGAAAATAAGCAAGCTTATGGTAGTGAAATGTTGTGAGTGACATTGAGTGAGCTCCACTTATATACATGTTTGAGTGTGAGAGCTAGAATAGGTAAATTCCTTGTGAGATGCAACTTGCTTAAATTTTTCGATTGGATTGAAACTACCATACCTACTGATTATTGTTTGGATTGTATTCATGATTGTTTGTGATCTTTAAGATGATCTTAGTTAAACTCTTTTTACTATCTTCTAGGTATTGTTAAGGGAATTTGTGTGGAGATGATTTTAGGTTTTCTTGACTTGAACGGGACGTCCAAGATTAAGTGTGGGGGATTTGATAACCATGATTTGGGTTATATTATTTTGATTCATAATGCATATTTTTCAATGGTCTTTTTATAGCTTAATCTCACATTTACATCATATTTTATAATTGCATTTGAATTTGGACTTAATCGCAAATTGGCTTATAATTATGGTATTTGATGCTAATATTTGATTCTTATTTTGTAGGCATCAAAAGGGTCATGGACCCGATCAAATCAGACCACATTTGGGCTCGAATCAAGGGCTAAACGAGGCGATCAAACCTTGGAATATTATGGACCGTTCGTTGAAGATTTGAGAGATCTGGGCCATCCGTCAAGGATCTGATCCATCCGACCTAATGAGGAGCAGATCTCATCCATTGATGAAGATCCAAGGGTTTTGATCCAGATCTGAGTTGATCCAGCCGTTGATCAAGCTTCAAATTAGTCTCAACCGTCCGATCAGATTGAAGATGATTTAAAACGCAGAAGCTACAGTGTTTTCCAGTGGGCTCGGCTTCGCGATTCTTGCTACAGTATCGACGTCTTCTTCTTCTCCGCGGCCGAGTTCCCATTCCATAATCCAGATCGAGGTCTTCTTCTTCTCCATCAACGACAAGTCCCAGCTGCCAGCGTTCATATTCCGATGACCAGAGAGCATTGAAGGAGGTTTCCCGATGGCGACTTGAATTCTGTCCGCCGCCGCGTTCCTGAGGGGAGGTTTCCCGTTCAGCGAATTTCGCATCCACCAGAGCTTCGAGGGAGGTCTCCTGAGAGCTTCTGATCTTGTTCCGATCTCCATTCCGAAGCGAAGCTAAGTAGATCTGATCAATCGACTTAGTTTTGCAATCCACAGAATTCGTGCTCTGATTCTCGGTTGATGAGATTACCAGGCGGGTGTGAGCTGAGAGGAGGTTTCCCGGAGCTATGAACATTCCCTGGTAATAGAAGGAAGCTTGTTTGATTGTTGTTGAATGCTTATAGGGGTCCCGAGAGCATTTCTGTCGTTTCACAGCAGATTGGAGAAGTTGAGTTCGGGATTTTGGTTTGTGGAATGCTAGGGTTTAGATTTCCTTGTTCTTGTCTTTAATTGTTCTCAAACTAGCTCAGATCTTCAGATCTGATTTGCTTCTTTTCCATTTCATTTTGTTTGAATTTCTTATGCAAAAATCCATTTCTGATTTTCATTTACGATTCTGATTCTCTTAGGTTTCTGCAATTTCATCACATTTAGATACTAACTTAGTTTGTAATCTGACTCTTATTTAGTTAATTAATTGTAGCTAACTAATTAGGTTGCAATCTAGTGTTTGATTTAGTGTTAGTTTTAATTCATGGAATTAGCAAATCCCTTATTCTGTGCAACTGAATTGCTGTGACTGAGATTAAGTTTGAATATGAATGGAACCTTGAGTTTTTAATTGCTTACCTCCAATATGTCTTGTTAAATGAGGGTGAGAGTTGAAGACTTGTTATTTAAGCTTGATTGTTTAGGTTAATTGATTGTGAACTAGATGGAGTCCGATTTCTACAAGTGTGTTTGAGTTTTGGAGTTTACTTGTTACTGTAATTGTTAATTAAAAGAATTGATTCCATAATGCTTGATTGAGGAAAAAGCCTAATGAACTTTGTTGATATGAGAAATCGATTTGAATTGATTCTAGAATTAACGCACACTAACTAGTTAACCTTGGAAAAATACGACTCGGGACTCGTTACTACAATACTTGTTTTAATTTTTAATTGAGTTCTAATCTTTATTAATTTGGGGTGCCTTGTGACATGCAAAAAGGACGATACCACCCACTGACTCTAATACCTCTTGTTGGAATTGGTTTGTGAGATGATCAAATGTTATAGAAGTGAATGAATAGTTATCCTCGAGTTCTAAACTATTGTTGATAATGCCTAGCAAAGTCACACAAACCAATTAGCAATAGAAAAATAAGAAACATAAATACAATCACATACCAATAGCTAATGATGACATTATGTGATTCAAAATCCTTATTTCTACTCCACGACCTAGTCACTCATGGAAAGTAAGTATCATTTGTTAGCTAGAGCCCTAGAGCCAATCATTTGATGATTGTATTTTGGACTTGTTGTATCATATTCTATATAAATAAATGCATTTAGTTTTTGGTTATTATACTTACTTGTATTGGTGCCAAATAAACTAAGTGTAATAACGTCCTTGAGTAGAACGTTCTTACCTATATCAATCGATTGGTTGAATCGATAGTGAGATGATATAGGGAACACTACTCTTAATCATTCCTAGTCGAGTATTAACATTCAGGGACAATGTTAATGCAATAAGACTAGCATGTAGGTCAACTCGATGACTTGATCTCACAAGTCATGGATATAGAGATTTCAAGTTGACACATGGGTATGCATTAGAGAATGTATACTGAATGACCCGCCATGAGAAAGTATCATGGATCGTTATATGAGTGTCATATACTTTCTCATGTGGCTATTAGTATGACTACTAGTCCTTAGACCTGAAGTCACCATGGTTCCCTACATAAGGAGTTATGTACTTTGGTTTCGTCAAACATCACCCGTAACTGGGTGGACTATAAAGGCGATTACTGGGTATATAACGAATTATGCAGAGGGATGTGAGTGATGTAGATGGGATCTATCCCTCCTATATGACGGGAGAGACATCGATATTCTTGATAGAGTGAGACCACGAAGTGCATGGCCATGCCCAAGTGAGTCAATATAAGATATTGAGCTCATTTGATCGAGTGAGTCTACTTGGAGTTCAAGATTTAGATTGATTAGAGGATGACACGGTCTATGCCTCGTATTGATCAATCTAGATGTCTAGGATAGAAGGACAATGCCATATATTGTGAGGAGTCACAATTAGTAGTCACAAGGTGATGTTGGATCTCAACATTCTTGTAACTTGGGTAGTAATGATGTGTTGCTAGATACCGCTCATTACTTATGATTCTAAATGGGTTCAGGAGCATTGCCAACGTTACAAGAACCTATAGGGTCACACACAAAGGGCAATTATATGGAGATTAGGTTCATTTGATGAACCTAAAGGATTAGGTTCATATGATGAACCAAATTGGATTAAGAGTAATTCAAGGTAGGCTAATTGAGTTGGACTCAATTTGGTTCATGTGTTAAGTGAGTCTAATTTAGACTTAGACTCATTTAATTAATTTAATTAAATGAATAGAGATTCATTAAATTAAAATTGACTTGAACCAATGGTTAGATTAGATCAACCAAGGGAGAGAAGTGGTCAAGTTTGACTTGACATAAGTAGGAAGATGAAGAGTCAAGTTTTGACTTGACTTTGACTTGACCAATGCCACATCATCAAGGCTTCTTCATTTGGTCAAGTTTGACTTGACCAAATGCCACCTCATGGGAGTTACCAAGAGTGGTGACTCTTGATATTCCATGGGAGTTACAAGCCAAAAATTGTGGCCGGCCAATTTTATTCAAGGGATGAGTTTCATTTTGCATGTGTAACTCCCTTCTTCTTCCTCAAGCTTTCTTCTTGCTCTCCCTCTCTTCCATTACTGATCTTTAAGGTTGCTAGCACATCCTTAGAGATTTTTCTCCATCTCTTGCTTGTGTGGATACACATAGAGAAGTGTCTACTTTCACTACAACAAAAACTGCAAACGACAACACCCCTACGACAACGGTTTTAAGAGAAAGCATTGCGTATTTGCTCAAAGACAACGGTTTTTGCCAAAATCGTTGTCTTTGAACTCCCCATTAAATATAAAAGACAACGGTTTTGGCAAAACTGTTGTCATTGAGCAATTTTTTTTTAAAACGACAATACTTTTTACAACGGTTTTATAAACCGTTGTCTTTTTTCGCGTTTTTAGCGACTACGACAACAGTTTTAAAAAAACCGTTGTCTTTGACTTTATTCGTTTCGTCATTTCCCCCTCGCAGTTTTGCTTTCCCTCTCTCCGCAAATCTTTTCGGCGCCTTCTTTTCCCCTTTGCGCTCTCAAACCTAAGTCATTTTTCTTTCCTCTCCTCATACAATCTCTTCACGCCATCCTGTCGATCGCTAGATCTTCCTCCACGACGAAGCGAGCACCTCCCATGGCTCGCTTTCTTCTTCCTGTCAGAATCGAATAGTTGCATCCGACCAAACAAACCACATCCATCGTAAGGTCAAGGTACAAGGTGAATCGGAAGTGATGAGGCGGAAGAAGATGGTGGTGTTGCTCCTTTTGTTCCTATTTTTCTCGGTGTTTTGCTGCGTATCTGCTGCATCCCTAGCTAGTGAGCGCGGATTTTGATGTTTGTGTGTGTGTGCGCGAGTGTGAGGGAGGGGAGAGGTTGTGGGTTTCACGAGTTCCCTGTTGAGCTTTGATCGTTCTGTTTTACTTTTTTTTTTAGGGCTGGTAAGCGTGTTGTTCTTCAACCTCTTTTCTGCCCTTCTGCGGCGGCTTTGGTCGGCGACGTTGGATTCGAGGATTGGTAAGACTCGAAGATTGATTTCTCTCTCTCTCTCTCTCTCTCTCTTATTTTTGTTTAGTTGATTTGGTGTTTTGGATTAATCAGCGATCTTGAGCCCCTCGATTGTGAGGATTGAGAGTGGATACGACATCGAGACTGTTTTCGATGGGAGTAAGCATGGAATCGAGCTGTTCTAGGTCGAAGTCACGCCGGGAGGGGAGCTTCTGGTACTAGATTCCAAGAACAGTAACATCTACAAGGTTTCTTTGCCCTTGTCTAAATGTGAGTGTGTTTATCCTCTCATAAAGATCGAAGTGTCCATTTGCATGACACAAATATAACCAATGATACCATATGAAATGCCATGAATGAGGCCTATAATGTGCAATTTCATAAGGATTTTAATGCTTAGACTCTTCGTCTATCTCCTCAATATCCATGTTCAATGCTCTAAGTAGGCATTCAAACTTTCTATTGATGTGAATATAAATTAAAGATGTTAAATGGTTTCTGTAAAATACTTACTGAATCTATTAGTCCCAGGGACTTATGACTGATACTTGTTTGATTTTGTCCGATATGAGATTGATATCTTGACAGTGGAATATTTGAGTGTTCTTAAAGTTACTGGATGTGAAGCCAAGTGATGGTCTAGAGGAGCAGCCTAAGTTGTTCTGAAAAATATCAGCAATAGTTGCTGGTTGGTGATGATGGTTTCACTGTTCTGATACCATGACAATCCAATTTTGTGATTGTCTTCCATTAGAAAGGGGCAAAAGAAGATAACTACTAATAAGTAACACGATGTGTTTGATTCCAGAATTTCTATGCTGATGTTGGCACTTTGAATATGACATTGTATTTTTAATCTTTTAATTTAGTTAATCTTTTAAGCATTTGTTCCAGATACATTCTTGAATATGATTGTTCTAAATGCGCTCTTATTGTGGTTTGTTGAATAACTAAATCTCTTTGATATTATCACTGACTTCCACTGTGAATTTTTTGGATAGACAACAGGCCTAAGCTTGTTGCTGGTTCAGCTAAAGGTTGGAGCGGTCATGTTGATGGCAAACCACGTGAAGCAAGGATGAACCATCCAACAGGGCTCACAATCGATAGCAAGGGTAACATTTATGTTGCTGACACAAAGAACAAAGCAATTAGGAAAATCGTTGATGGCCTAAGCATGTCATTTTGTAACTACAAATCTTGTAACTTTGTGAGCTCAAGTTCATCGAATTTGTTATTGTTCTATTCTGTGCAATCAAAACAGTCCTTATTTATCAATCATGTTTTAATCACTTTCTACATGCCAGGTAGCGTGTATTCTAATGTTCAAGCTTCAGCAAGATGATTTCCCAGTGGATACTCATGTGTGCTCTTTTAACTAATCTCAAATTCTAGCAAAGTATCAACTAATATATGCAGAACCATGGTACTTTTGCATGTTTTTAGGATAATGAGGGACATTGGTTGGATCCCCATTAAAGCAAACAGAGAGCAAGCATATATCCACCTCAATAATAGAATATCTAATCATTTGAAGTTTGACCTGAATTATCTTCTTGTAACTCATGGAAGATTTTTGTCACAGGTGTTCTGTTAGAAGAGGTAATTAGAACACGGGAGATGGTCCACAGGTTTCCTGCCCTCTCACTCAGTACTGTAAGAATACAACGAAATAAGCTAATCATTTCCAGCTTGCATCTCTATAAATCTACATCACCTGCTATCTTTCCCATAAATATTATGAGTGAAGCACTGAAGCTACTGTAGTTTATCCTTATGTTGGTTGCAACTTCTGCCTTCTTTAATTGCCTGAGCTGTAACACATTGAACTCTACCTAGTCTGTACATCTGCTTGTCATAGTTGGGCCTCATTGGTCATCTCTTAGGGTGCTTGAATACTCTTTGACCTAAATGAAAGTTACTGAAGATGAACTCATGAAACTGTACTATGATAATTAGCTATCTTGAAATATTGCTTTGAATATAGTGCTCCATGAATACATTTAACATACTGAAGTTGGTTGTCCCTTTGTGAGTTTAATATCCATGAATACATTTAACATACATTTAACAATCGAGTTTAATATTCTTGAAAATTTTATGTTCAACTCTTATTCATTGGCTTGTCTTTGTCTATCATAGAGCTTAGCAACTAACTCATAGGCAATCCTTTGCTTTTGGTTCTAAAGAAGATATTTTATGATATTATCAACATTGTTAATACTTGCTTAAATCACTACCCACTCATTATATTCTCTTTTTTTTCGACCAAAATTAGGTTGTGTACCTTTAAGTCACTCTCTTGTCATCTGCATTTATAATATTCATACTTCTTTTCCTCTTTGATTCACACTCATGTGTGTGATTATGCAAATAGCTGCATAAGTACTATTATTTCTCTAACTTTACTAGGTACGAGGCCAATCAACCTGCCGTAGTAGACCAGTGCTTCAAGATGTTAAGCATGGTAAGCAAAAAACAAGTTTCTTTCCCATTTTTGTTTTATATTGAATTGATAGGACAAAGTTGTGGAGCTACACAAATGCATCTCTAGCTTTCCACCTTTTAAGATTTCAAGTGATATGCTCTCTTATTCTCACGTTTATTTGCAAACAAAGTTGGATTTTCTATTAAGTGGTACTAATCTTGTCCTCCTTTTGTTATTAGTATTTTTCCACTTTGTTTATTGAAACACTGAAACTTCCAGAGCATGCTATCATGTAGAAGAAAAATATAAAACAAAAGTTGCAACCACTTGGTGATGCTCTTTGTATTTTGATTTTTTTTTTTCCTTTGATTGACTCTAGCAATGCATTTGTTGTGGAGAAACATTAATTTACTGATGAGAAAAGTCATGTCAGCTTAGTATAAGGATGAGTTTGATCCAACATTGACTCTTCATCCAATATCCCTACTGAAGAAATGGAAACTGGTGTGGCAGCACAAGGTTCTGGTTCCAGGGAGTTGAAAGCCAACTCTCTCTATCCAGACAAAGGAGAAGAGAAAAAGATTCGCTTGTGTGGCTTTGAGTTCGATCCAAATTGGGATGGGGAGAGTGGAAACAAGGAGGATGGTAATTTTTGAGTTCCAAGAATAGTTTAACAATTTTGTTACTGATTATACGTCTATTAAATGCTACTACATTTTGATATTTTCTTTCTCAAGTACTTAGAAAATGATATACTAATTTTGGATGAGAAGAGAAGAAACCTTCTTGTTTTCTCTGGTTACAGTTCATGCAGTTATTACAATTCTCTTTTCTGTTATATTTTATATTTTTCTTTGATAAGTTTTGTTTAATTTTTCTCTCCTTCTGACTTTGTTTGTATTAAATCAATGGTTTGAGTTTTAAGTATTGATTAATTGACTTTTCTCTTGTAGGTACGTAACACAGGGGCAATTCATGAGGATTGGGATTTTTGATGCAAGGAGTGAGCTTTCTTTAGTTTCTATATGGCCTTGCTTATGCGAAGAAGTCATTTGACGAACTGGAAAACATGTGATTTATGGTTTGATACTACTAAGGTTAATGAGTGTACAACTCTTTTTGTATAAGCTGGCATATTTTAGATTGAATATAGTAAATATTTAGTTTTGTATTGGTGGTCATGCTTATATTAAAAAAAGATTGGTTGTTTGTTATTATCATGTTACAACATGAACATTAAAGACAACGGTTAGAAATGTTGTAAAAAGTACGTAATTACAACGGAATTTTTTTGTGAAAAGTGATAAAAGACAACAATTTTATCGATTGTAAAATATATTAAAATTATATATCACAACGGTTTATAACTGTTGTAAAATTTAAAACCGCAATGTTTTAAATTATCTACCACAACGGTTTATATCTGTTGTAAAAAGAGTCTACCACAACGGTTTATTTTTGTTGTTGAAATTATCTACCACAACGGTTTTAAAACGTTGTCGTATCCTTCGCAAACAAATTTTGAGCATATAAACAACAACGGATAAAAACCGTTGTCAAATGTCTACAAAGACAGCGGATTCAAAATCGTTGTCGTAGGGCAATACATTCTACAACACCCTCAGTTACAACGGTTTTTTGACCCTACGACAACGGATAATATCCGTTGTTGTTTGCAGTTTTTATTGTAGTGTTTGACACTTTTGAGATCTGGCGAACCGAGGACAAGCGGGATTGCGAAGGGCACGCATCGAAGGTATAAAATCTTTTTATGTAGATCTAGGAGTAGATCTAAGTTGTAAACTCGTACTCGTAAATTTTGAAATCTATTCTTCGCACGAGATCCAGTGGCATGGGTGATTCGGGGTTTCCGCGACGCGAAAAAGTGATTTTCGCGGTCCGAAAAACCTAACAGTGGTATCAGAGCCACGTGCGAAGCTTGTACGAGTTTAGTTTTTGTTTTTATGACAAAAATTCAGTTATGTGATATTCTGTAATTTTATGGTTTTTAGAGTTTTTATGGGTATTTTCTCGTAGAAGCGAAGCACAAGTGTTTAGGCACTTGCAGGCTTCGACTACCGAGAAGAATTTTTCAAAACGGCAACGTTTCACCCCAAAAATTTTTGGGACAGCGGGCTAAGGCGCTCTTGGATCGCTTAGGAGCAACTCGCGATGGTTAGATCGCGGGTAGGGGTACTGCCCCTAACCCCGCAAGGGGATTTGCTCCGCGATTGCGCCCGAAATCGTTAATCGGGACTGCCGGGAAAAATTTACTCATAAAATCTGTAAAATTATAAAAAAAAAAAAATTACAGAAAATTATAGAAATATATAATTTTGAATTATATATTAATTTTGTGATAGTCATGGCCCAAACTACCCAAATTGGATTTGGAAATGTGTTGTAATTCATAATACGGCCTGCGTGCCGTTATGTGATGTGCGTGCTGTATTTATTTTATTTTTTTCTCACCTGCGCGTCGTGCCTTTCTCTTATATTCTGGTTGTAAATTAGATTTAGACTCGAATGTAACTCGAGTTTCAAAATTGTAATGTAATTTTGAAGCGGTGGAAGGTCCACACGAGACGGAGTTACGAGGAGGGCGCGAGCAACACAAGGTGGTCAAAGGAAGAAACTTGAGAAGCTGTTGACCTTAGGTTGACCATCCGATCTTCTCATTGGCTTGAGAAGATCGTAGTAGGGCCATGACACAATCACAAAATAATTTAATTAATTGTTTATATGTATGTGATGCATGTTTAATTAAATAGTTAATTAGTGCCTAGCGATTAGATTAGATCTAAATCGTGCACATGATGCACCCTTCGATTAGATTAGATCTATCGAGTATATGATACGCATCATCGTTTAGATTAGATCTAAATCACGTCAACTCGTAATGCCTACCATGTCGTGATACCTACCACTACCTCGATCGCATGTTGTTGTTGAATCTGCCAAAGCAGAGCAACACATACTATCTTAGTAGGGTACGGAGGGACAATCTTGGTCCCGCCTATCAACGCATGGGTGAGTACAACTCAATTAGATTGAGTATTCCTAGTTAACTCGGTTGGATCGAGTATAACTATAGACATTCTTCCAACGGTTGGAAAGATAGGTCAAAATCACATATATATTAACTCTCGGGCGTATTAGCCAAAGCTAACTCGAGTTTTAATATAAATGCGGATTTTTGATCCTATAAACAAGAGTTGCATAGAGATGTAATTGGTAATCATTACCTACCGATCATACTAAGTCTTGGGCGTATTAGCCAAAGCTAACTTAAGGGTTAGTATGATGTGGATCTTGTCCCACATGAATTATAGAATTCAGTGGGAGCATCATTTAGTTAAAGGCTTAATTAAATGATTAAGAATATGATACTTATTTATGCATTTATTTCTGTTGTAGAATTGCCATAACGTCGAACACGAACATCTTCTCTCTGGGTTCTGTCCTTAAGAAGGACAAGCTCAACGGAACGAATTTCCTGGACTGGTACAGGAATCTGAGAATAGTTCTCACCCAAGAACGTAAACTGTACGTTCTGGAGCAGCCCATTCTGGAGGCTCCTCCTGCCACTGCCACACGAACAGACCGAGATACTTATAAGAAGCATCAAGATGACGCATTAGATGTGTCCTATCTTATGCTCGCAACCATGAACTCTGAGCTTCAGAAGCAACATGAGTTGATGGGCGCTTACGATATGGTTGAACATCTTTGTCACCTATATCAAGGACAAGCAAGGCACTGGAAGAGGAACTCCAAAGAATACCTAGAAGATCTTAAGAAGAAGAGAAATAAGATTTCTACTTCAGGTATACATGTTATAGAAGTCAACCTCTCTATTTCTTCATTGTGGGTATTAGATACCGGATGTGCTTCGCACATTTGTACTAATGTACAAGCGCTGAGGAATAGCAGGGCATTGACGAAGGGTGAGATAGACCTACGAGTAGGCAATGGAGCACGGGTTGCTGCTATTGCTGTAGGAACTTACCATCTATCTCTTCCCTCTGGGCTTGTACTAGAATTAGATGATTGTTGTTATGTGCCTGCCTTGACTAAGAACATAATTTCAGTTTCTTGTTTGGACAAGAAAGGATTTTCGTTTATAATAAAGAACAAATGTTGTTCCGTCTATTTAAACGATATGTTCTATTATAGTGCACCTCTGATAAACGGACTCTATATTCTAGATCTTGAGAGCCCTATCTATAACATAAATACCAAGAGGTTCAAGTCAAATGACATAAACCAAACCTACCTCTGGCACTGTCGCTTAGGTCATATAAATGACAAGCGCTTATCCCAGCTCCATAAGGATGGTTTGCTGGACTCATTTGATTTAGAATCATATAAGATATGCGAGTCATGCCTACGAGGCAAGATGACCAAGACTCCCTTCAGTGGACACAGCGAAAGAGCGACTGATTTGTTAGGACTTATACATAGTGATGTATGTGACCCTTTCAATGTCACTGCTAGAGGCGGTTATAGGTACTTCATTACATTTACTGATGACTTCAGTAGATATGGTTATGTGTACTTGATGACACATAAATCTGAATCCTTTGAAAAGTTCAAAGAATTCAAGAATGAAGTACAGAACCAGCTTGGTAAGAGTATTAAGATACTTCGATCCGATCGAGGTGGAGAATACCTTAGCCATGAGTTCCGTGACTATCTAGCTGAGTGTGGGATTCTATCCCAACTCACTCCTCCTGGAACACCACAGTGGAATGGTGTGTCCGAAAGGAGGAATCGTACCCTATTAGATATGGTACGATCTATGATGAGTCACACAGATCTTCCGACATACCTTTGGGGCTATGCTCTAGACACGGTAGCTTTTATACTCAACCGAGTTCCATCCAAGGCCGTGATAAAGACACCATATAGGATATGGACTGGGAGAGATGCCCAGGTGTCTTTCATGAGGATTTGGGGTTGTGAGGCTTACGTTCGACGTCAAGTCTCAGATAAATTAGGACCCAAATCTGACAAGTGCTACTTTATTGGAAATCCCAAGGAAACTAAGGGATATTATTTCTATATTCCCAGTCAGCACAAGGTAGTTGTGGCAGGGACTTTGTTTCTAGAAAGACTAGTGAGAGCGCGTTCGATCTTGAAGAAGTTCAAGATACGAACAATAGCACTGATGCCTCGATGGAAATTGAACTGGAACTACAAAGTGTTGTGGATGATGTTGTTCCACAAAGAGTTGAGAAACAATAACCAGTTCAAGTAGACATACCTCTTCGCAGGTCTGATAGGGTACGTCGTCGGCCTGAGAGATACTCATTTCTCTTGTCTGACCATGATGACGTTGTGCTCATAGAGGATGAGCCTACCACCTATCAGGAAGCTGTGATGAGACCAGATTCTGAGAAATGGCTAGAGGCTATGAGATCCGAAATGGAATCCATGTACACCAACCAAGTATGGACTTTGGTTGATCCACCTGAAGGGGTAAAACCCATTGGGTGTAAGTGGGTCTTTAAGAGAAAGACTGACATGGATGGACTTATCTATAAGGGTAGCTTGGTAGCTAAAGGTTTCAAGCAGATTCATGGTATTGACTATGATGAAACCTTTTCTCCAGTAGCGATGTTTAAGTCCATTCGGATCATGCTTGCTATTGCAGCTTACCACGATTACGAGATTTGGCAGATGGACGTCAAAACCGCGTTTCTGAATGGAAACCTACTCGAGGATGTGTACATGACACAACCTGAGGGTTTTGTAGATCCACAGCATACTAGCAGAGTATGCAAGCTGCATAGGACTAAAGCAAGCTTCTCGGAGCTGGAATATTCGATTCGATGATGCAATCAAACAGTTTGGTTTCATCAAGAACGAAGATGAGCCTTGTGTCTACAAGAAGGTTATAGGGGATATAGCTGTCTTCCTCATATTGTATGTGGATGGCATACTACTCAATGGGAAGGGCATCCCTATGCTTCAGTCTGTCAAGACCTGGCTAGGGAGTTGCTTCTCAATGAAGGACTTAGGTGAGGCATCCCGTATTCTAGGGATACAGATCTATAGAGATAGATCTAAGAGATTGCTTGGCCTAAGTCAGAGTACATACATTGACAAGGTACTCCTACGGTTTGCCATGCAGAACTCCAAGAAGGGATTTCTGCCGATGTCACATGGCGTGAGTCTTTCGAAGACTCAAGGTCCCTCTTCTAGAGAGGAGAGAGACCGCATGGATCAGATCCCTTATGCCTCAGTCATAGGATCGATCATGTACGCCATGCTATGTACTCGACCTGATGTCTCGTATGCTTTGAGCATGACAAGCAGATACCAGTCAGATCCAGGTGAAAGTCACTGGATAGCGGTCAAGAATATTCTTAAGTACTTAAGAAGGACTAAAGAATATTTCTTGATATATGGAGGCGATGATGAGCTAGCTGTAAAGGGTTACAGTGATGCTAGCTTCCAGACCGACCAGGATGACTATAGATCGCAGTCGGGGTTCGTATTTTGCATTAATGGTGGTGCTGCCAGCTGGAAGAGTTCGCTGATTCTACAACAGAAGCCGAGTACATTGTTGCATCAGAGGCAACAAAGGAGGCAGTATGGATCCGCAAGTTCATCACTGAACTTGGGGTGGTTCCTAGCATTGCTGACCCCATTGAGCTCTATTGTGACAACAATGAAGCTATAGCATAGGCGAAGGAACCTCGCTCACACCAGCGGACCAAACACATACTACGGCGCTTCCATCTCATTCGAGAGATCATCGAGAGAGGAGATGTGAAGATTTGCAGAGTACCTGCAGAGGCTAACATCGCAGATCCCTTGACCAAGGCTTTGGCACAGAGGAAGCATGATGGTCACACTAGGTCATTGGGGCTTAGAGCCTACACTGATTGGCACTAGTGCCAGTGGGAGATTGTTAGCTAGAGCCCTAGAGCCAATCATTTGATGATTGTATTTTGGACTTGTTGTATCATATTCTATATAAATAAAGGCATTTGGTTTTTGGTTATTATACTTACTTGTATTGGTGCCAAATAAACTAAGTGTAATAACGTCCTTGAGTAGAACGTTCTTACCTATATCAATCGATTGGTTGAATCGATAGTGAGATGATATAGGGAACACTACTCTTAATCATTCCTAGTCGAGTATTAACATTCAGGGACAATGTTAATACAATAAGACTAGCATGTAGGTCAACTCGATGACTTGATCTCACAAGTCATGGATATAGAGATATCAAGTTGATACATGGGTATTCATTAGAGAATGTATACTGAATGACCCGCCATGAGAAAGTATCATGGATCGTTATATGAGTGTCATATACTTTCTCATGTGGCTATTAGTATGACTACTAGTCCTTAGACCTGAAGTCACCATGGTTCCCTACATAAGGAGTTATGTACTTTGGTTTCGTCAAACGTCACCCGTAACTGGGTGGATTATAAAGGCGATTACTGGGTATGTAACGAATTATGCAGAGGGATGTGAGTGATGTAGATGGGATCTATCCCTCCTATATGACGGGAGAGACATCGATATTATTGATAGAGTGAGACCACGAAGTGCATGTCCATGCCCAAGTGAGTCAATATAAGATATTGAGCTCATTTGATCGAGTGGGTCTACTTGGAGTTCAAGATTTAGATTGATTAGAGGATGACACGGTCTATGCCTCATATTGATCAATCTAGATGTCTAGGATAGAAGGTCAATGTCATATATTGTGAGGAGTCACAATTAGTAGTCACAAGGTGATGTTGGATCTCAACATTCTTGTAACTTGGGTAGTAATGATGTGTTGCTAGATACCGCTCATTACTTATGATTCTAAATGGGTTTAGGAGCATTGCCAACGTTACAAGAACCTATAGGGTCACACACAAAGGGCAATTAGATGGAGATTAGGTTCATTTGATGAACCTAAAGGATTAGGTTCATATGATGAACCAAATTGGATTAAGAGTAATCCAAGGTAGGCTAATTGAGTTGGACTCAATTTGGTTTATGTGTTAAGTGAGTCTAATTTGGACTTAGACACATTTAATTAATTTAATTAAATGAATAGAGATTCATTAAATTAAAATTGACTTGAACCAATGGTTAGATTAGATCAACCAAGGGAGAGAAGTGGTCAAGTTTGACTTGACATAAGTAGGAAGATGAAGAGTCAAGTTTTGACTTGACTTTGACTTGATCAATGCCACATCATCAAGGCTTCTTCATTTGGTCAAGTTTGACTTGACCAAATGCCACCTCATGGGAGTTACCAAGAGTGGTGACTCTTGATATTCCATGGGAGTTACAAGCCAAAAATTGTGGCCGGCCAATTTTATTCAAGGGATGAGTTTCATTTTGCATGTGTAACTGCCTTCTTCTTCCTCAAGCTTTCTTCTTGCTCTCCCTCTCCTCCATTACTGATCTCTAAGGTTGCTAGCACATCCTTAGAGATTTTTCTCCATCTCTTGCTTGTGTGGATACACATAGAGAAGTGTCTACTTTGACACTTTTGAGATCCGGCGAACTGAGGACAAGCGGGATTGCGAAGGGCACGCATCGAAGGTATAAAATTTTTTTATGTAGATCTAGGAGTAGATCTAAGTTGTAAACTCGTACTCGTAAATTTTGAAATCTATTCTTCGCACGAGATCCAGTGGCATGGGTGATTCGGGGTTTCCGTGACGCGAAAAAGCGGTTTTCGCGGCCCGAAAAACCCAACATCATTCTCTTTCACATTTAACTTCCAAAGGTAGAGAAACCTTTTACTATTAGTACAATTAACATCTAGTCAAACTAACCAAACTCAAGTTGGCGATATTATTATGTTTCGATATTTGATCAATATATTTGATGGTTGAGAGTAAGATGTCAAATAAAAGGGGAGCTTATTGATATAATCGACTTAGGTCAAGATTAACTTGCCTTTGCACTTTGGATTTTTATCTATTTCATATTTCCAAATATAAAAAAAGTCAAATCAAATAAGGGGTGTTAAGCTTTTTATCATTATGGCGTCGAGCTATTTTTCCGCAAGACCTCCCCTACAGTATCATTACCGCAGTAGAGTTTAACCACCAAGTTCGAGATGACAAATCCAGGGCTTGGATTGCACTGAACCATGTTGACTAGTGTGCCGACCGATTGGGGCAAAATTTGCCCAAGTGAAACAACCAATATTTTTGCTGCTGTGTAACGAATGCATTAAATTCGAGATTAATGCAGAATCAAAATGGTTGAGTGATAATGAGTGAAATGGTGGACGTTTCACTACTCGACGAATAAAGATCATTAAACGTTGCCATTGGTCTGTTGCGATCACAAGCAGCGACACAAGAAGAAGCTCTCCACCTTAGTTCCCCTCCTCCTCTGTCGTGCAACTCCTGCTCAGCAGAGTGCCCATGATAGGGTGCCATTTAGTTCGTCGTGACCACCAGTACTTGGTGGGAATCACAGTCAATCGTTGTATCTTGGGAAACAGATGACCTGAGTAAGCCTCAAAGCACACAGCCGAAGGTGGGCGAATCTATTTAAAGGAAACTACGTTAATCGCAAGCCTCGATTCACTGCTAAAAGCCCGACCGACCACTTGCATAGTCAGCCTCTCCGCTCGGCACCATCTCGGCCTGCCTATCTGTTTGCCCGCCCAGTCGCTCGGAAGCATGCTCGTCCGGTCGCTTTCTAGTTTTCGCCCGGCCGGCCTCCAGCTTGCGCGACCGACCTCCAGTTCGCTCGGCCGCTCGCCCTTTCGCTCGGTTGGTCGCTATGCTGCTCAGCCCGACCGATCACTTGGCTACTTCGCTCAGTCTATCTGCCCGACCGACCTTAATCTTGCTCGGCACTCGATCTCCAAGCTCGCTCGGCTAAGCTACTCGGTCGACGTTCAACTCGCTCGATCTCTCTGCTCACCCAACCGACTATAAGCTCGCTCGGTCTGCTCTGAAAGCTGCTGCTCGACCGATCTTCCTACTCGGTGACTCAGTCCACTCTGTCGTTCTTTGGCTCGTAGCAAAAACCAGCCCTGGTGGCAGCTTGAGATTATCAGTTCAGGTCATCTCAACTGTAAGTTGAATTTAATTCGAATATTTAAATTCATCTAATACCCCGTATATCTTCGGAAACAGATTGTTTGTCCAACAATCTTGAAACAGACTCGATTCTGTTGAGATGGTCACAAACGAAATGTTGAGGTGCAACAGACTCAACACGTGCAGACCCCCTCCGCCCCGATTTGAACTGTGTCAATCAATCATGGGGAAAAGCCAAAGAAGTTCAGTGGATTAAACTTCAAGAGGTGGGAGCAGAAGATGCTCTTCTACTTGACCACACTCAACCTGGCTCGATTTTTGACCGAGGACCCTCCCAAGTGTGCTGATGATGTTGATGCGCAAACCATCAGTGTAGTGGAGGTATGGACTCTTTCTGAGTTCCTCTGCCGAAACTACATCCTTAACTTCCTTGCCGACTCGTTGTACGTTGTATATAGCATGAAGAGAACGACTAAGGAGCTGTGGGAGTCTCTGGACAAGAAGTACAAGATGGAGGATGCAGGGGCCAAGAAGTTCATCGCAGGCCGATTTTTTGACTACAAGATGGTTGACTCCAAGATGGTGATTAGCCGAGTCTAGGAGCTTCAGGTGATCTTACACAAGATCCACTCAGAATGGATGATTTTGAGTGAAACCTTCTAGGTGGCTGCTATTATTGAGAAGCTACCCCCCGGCTGGAAGGACTTCAAGAACTACCTGAAGCATAAGTGGAAGGAGATGAATATGGAGGAACTCATTGTTCGACTTCACATCGAAGAAGACAACAAGAGTTCAGAGAGAAAGCTGTTCTCTCAAACTACTATGAAAGCCAACGTGATCGAGCACGGTCAAAGCTCGAAATGGAAGAACCCCAAGTCTTCCAAGATAGGATCCAAAGGAGGCATCAACAAGAAGAAGTTCTATTGGAAGTACTTCAACTGTGACAGAGTGGGTCACAAATCTTCAGAGTGCAGGAAGCCAAAGAAAAAGCAGGAGGCCAACCTGAATGAGGGACCAGAAATGGACGACCTCTGTGCAGTGGTCTCAGAACTGAACCTGGTCGGTTCAAACTTACGACAATGGTGGATTGATACTGGAGGCACCAGACATGTATGCTGCAATAAGGAGCTGCTCCACAACTTTGAAGAAGTCACTAGAGACAAATTGTTCATGGGAAACTCAGCAACCTCGGACATCATGGGCCAAGGAAAGGTGATACTGAAGATGACCTCGGGCAAGGACCTTACTCTGAACAATGTGCTGTATGTTCCAGAGATTTAGAAGAATCTAGTGTCTGGATCACTGTTAAGAAAAAATGGCTTTTTGATTATTTTTGAGTCAGATAGAGTTGTATTGTTCAAGAATATAATGTTTGTAGGAAGGGGCTATGTATATGATGGGCTATTCAAGCTCAATGTAATGGCCATTAGACCCAAGAAAAATAAAAATGAAAGCTCTTCCACTTATATGCTTGAGTCTTCATGTTTGTGGCATGGTAAATTAGGACATGTTAACTACGATGTGTTGCATAGATTAATAAAGATGCAAAGCATACCTACATTCCACCTTGACCCAAAACACAAGTGTGAGATTTGTGTTGAAGTAAAAATGAAAAGGTCATCCTTTTAACATATTAAAAGAAGTAACGAACCACTTGACCTAATCCACACTGATGTGTGTGACTTAAAAGGTACGCCAATACGTTGTGGTAATAAATACTTCATCACTTTTGTAGATGATAACACAAAATATTGTTATGTGTATCTTTTCAAAAGTAAGGATGAAGCTATAGAGAAATTTGCTCTCTATAAGAATGAGGTTAAAAACCAGCTTAATAGAAAGATTAAGGTGATTCAAAGTGACCGAGACCGTGAATATGTATCACCGTTTGTTCAGTTGTGTGCTGAACATGGGATCAGACACAAAACAACAGCTCCTTTTACTCCTCAGCAAAATGGAGTTGCTGAGCGAAAGCATCAAACTCTAAAGGAGATGATGAATGCTCTTCTATTGACCTCTGGATTGCCAGAGTTCATGTTGGGGGAAGCTGTGTTAACAGCTAATTACTTTTTAAATAAGGTACCCCGAAAGAAAATAGATAAGAGCCCTTACGAGTTGTGGAATAGAAGACAATCATCCTACAAATACTTACGAATATGGAGGTGTCTTGCTAAAGTGTTGATGCCTGATCTGAAAAGGATTAAGTTAGGATCTAAGACTGTTGATTGCATATTTATTGGATATGCACAAAATAGCAGTGCGTATCAATTTTTTATGTATGAGTCACAAATACCAGATATACACAAGAACTTGATAATAGAATCGAGAAATGTCTCATTCTTCGAGCATGTGTTTCCATATAAGACCTGAGAGGATACTAGCTCCTCAAAACGGGCATATGAAACGTAAGGCGAAGAAGATGATAATGAACCAATCGAGGTTGAGCTTAGACAGAGCAAAAGAGCTCGGGTAGAAAAATCCTACGGATCGGATTTTATCATTTTTATGTTGGAAAGTGAACCCCAAAGTTACTCAAAAGCAGTAAGCTCTTTTGATGGACCTCACTGGAGAGAGGTAATTACATCTGAGATAGAGTCTATCTTACAAAATCACACTTGGAAACTTGTGGATCTTCCTCCGGGAAGTAAACCACTAGGGTTCAAGTGGATTTTCAAAAAGAAAATGAAGTCAGATGACACAATCGATAAGTACAAGGTCAGATTGGTAATCAAAGGATACCAACAACTATAAGGTCTTGATTACTTCAATTCATATTCTCTGATGTCGAGAATAATTTTCATTAGAGTGTTATTGGCTATTGCAATTCTATGGAAGTTGTAGATACATTAGATGGATGTAAAGACAACCTTTCTAAAGGGGGATCTGAGCTCCTATATAAGGAGGCTGCGATCATAGGCAAAAAGAACACAACGACACAAGCAGAAGCTCTCCACCTTCGTTTCCCTCCACCTCTGTCGTGCAACTCTTGCTTGGTAGAGTGTCTGTGATAGCAATTGAGTGTCACTTAGTTCGTTGTGACCACCAGTGCTTGGTGGGAATTATGGTAAGTCGTTGTATCCTAGGAAACAGACGACCCGAGTAAACCTTGAAGCACAGCTAGAGGTGGGCGAATCTATTTCAAGGAAACTGCGTCAATTGCAGGCCTTGGCCCGCTGCTAAAAGCTCTACCGGCCACTTGCCCGGTTAGCCTCTCCACTCGGCATTTTTGCCTAGCCTGCTCTGTTCGCCCGACCGATACCATCTTAACTTGCCTGTTCGTTTGCCCGCTCGGTCGCTCGGAAGCGTACTCATCCGGTCGCTTTCTAGTTTTCGCCCGGTCGACCTCCAGCTCGCTCGACCTCTTCGCCTGGCCGACCTCCAGTTCATTCGGTCGCTCGCCCTTTCGCTCGGTTGGTCACTTTGCCGCTCAGCCCGACTGACCACTTTGCTTCTTTGCTCGGTCTATCTGCCCGACCGACCTTGATCTCGCTCGACACTCGATCTCAAAGCTCACTCATCTAAGCTGCCCAACAGACCTTTAACTCGCTCGGTCTCTCTGTTCACCCGAATGGCTATAAGCTCTCTCGGTCTACTCTGAAAACTGCTGCTCTGCCGATTTTCCCGCTCGGCGACTCAATCCGCTCTACCACTCTTTGGCTTGTAGCAGAAATCAGCCCCTGCTAGCAACCTGAGATTATCCACTCAGGTCATCTCGACTATAAGTTGAATTTAATTTAGTGCAGTTTAAATTTAGCTAATACCTCATAAATCTCCAGTAACAGATTGTTTCTTCCAACACTATGATCATCGTAATGATCGAATCTTACCTAAGTTGAGATTTCGCCTTGCCCAAGCATGCAAGTCTCAACTCTCATAACTTACCGAAGCTTATGTTTGCAAGTTGATTTCGCCCCATGGTTACTCATCCCTCAAATGCATTGATCCTTCATGTTTCACCCATGTAGTGCCCCCTCCACTAACTTTCATCAATGCTACCCTCAAGCCGCCAAGTTGCCAATTTAGTCATGCTAAGTCATACTTCATGAACTACTCAAAGAATACCTTAATGCTTTCATCTTATGGTCCATCACTTGTTATTATGCCACCTTCTTTGATCTCTATGAACTTCCAAGCCACTAAATCTGTTGCCTTGGCCACACAAAGTCATCCTCATCAACACTTAATCTCATTGAATCTCAAACTATAATCAAGGCCTAACTTAAACTTTTTTGCATAAACATTAAAAATTCAAGGTCAAACCCAATTACTTGGGGCATAATTGCACCAACAAAATGATGAACACCTAGATAGCAGTAACTTAGCTAAAGAGTCTATATGTTGAAGTCTTGTCACATTTGATAAGTGAGTTGGTGTTAAGTCCTAATGTTTAAGTGTCAAGGACCTATGGTCGGTTCAGAAGTTCTAAATCAATGAGTTGGGCTTAACAAAAAACAATGTTGATTGTCATATAATGTGGAAAAGATTTGGGGCACTAAATCTAAGGTCAATTTAAAATCAATTAAGTTGACCAAGAGATTGTAATCCTCTAAGATCAATCTAATTGATAAAGATGGTTGAACTCGAGATTGTAATCCTCTAAGACTAATCAAGAGGAAATTTTACATACACACACACTTGAATTTAATTAATTGATTTGCATTTGCGCATGTCAAATTTTTGTGAACCATCTGTTCATCTTCCCCCACTGGCCAATCTTTGATGACCCTACTACTATAGTAAGATGTTCGGATTTTAAAGGAAGTGGTTGGAGATGCCAAGTTGTGTTGGTGGTACATCTTCACTAGGAATTTTATGATCGATTGAAAAATGTTGCTTATTGACCAGTTAAAGACCTTAGAATGGTCATATTGGCTTTGAAATATTGATAAAAGAAACTAGACTTTTTGATATTTTAGTTGATTCTGAAATACTAAACTAAAAGAAGAGCTCTACTAGCTAGGCTTGATTTAGTGTCAAGAGTTACAACAACAATCAACAACCAACCACAATAATCAAATTTTATCCCACTATATAAGGTCGGCTATATAGATCTTTATACGTCATTGAGTTCTTCCCCTATTATATCATTATTTATATTTAAATAAATTTTATTTTATTTGTTATTAGTATTTTTTTGATCGTTTTGTTCCTCGTTTGATGTGCACATTTATCATAGTTTCACATCGTCTAATTAGAGCATTTATTGATCA
Source organism: Zingiber officinale (assembly GCF_018446385.1). Taxonomy (NCBI): domain Eukaryota; kingdom Viridiplantae; phylum Streptophyta; class Magnoliopsida; order Zingiberales; family Zingiberaceae; genus Zingiber; species Zingiber officinale. Next base: position 106,529,119 of record NC_055995.1, on the reverse strand, counting down.
TCCAAATATATATTCGTACATTTTGAAATGTGTCTCCTAGAGTTTTCCTTATTAGGTGTAATTATTACTTTTCTTTAATAATTTTTTTTTTTTTTATCATGTCTATGTTTGTATGTTCATACATCCATCTTAACATCCTCATCTTTGTAACTCTTGTATTTTGTTTATGTGTTCGAGTCATAGTCCAACATTCAACTTTATATAACAAAACAAATCTAACCCTCATTTTGTAAAATTTTTCTTTAAATTTTAGAAGTACTTCATGATTATAAAGAGCGCTTAGCATTTTTTTTTCCATTTTAACCATCTTACTTATATTCTATATAAGATATCACTCTCAATTCTTCTATCATTTTAAAAAATAATTCTAAATATTTAAAACTTTTAATTACAGATAACTCATCTTCTATCTTCTATCTTCTATCTTCTATCTTAAGATAAAAAAATTGATTGTAGAGTGCCAAACTTGAATTGATAACAACTCTAGAGCCCATACTTCTTATCTAAGTCTAGTAATACAGCGAAAAATGATCACAACATGATACTAATTGAATTCACTAACCATTCATTGATATTCTTGGAGTTCAGTAGAAAGTCTTTAGCTTCTTCCAATGCATCTCAATTGTATACAGAGAATGAAAGTGGCACTGGTTAACTAAGGTCTCGTCATGGCTAATAATCAAAGACATTCTCAATTCTATGATGACACAATCCAACTTTGTAAGCAAATTTATCCTTTTTTAGCTTTGAAACCTAAGGTGAAGATGTTACTTTGGCTAAAGACTTTAGGTTATTGGTGCAATCATACTTTGGATGAGAAATTTCAATGATTAATAATTATTTATGTTTCACTCGCCCTTAAAACTTAAAAGGAACTTCCACTCGCCCTTGTTCTTCTTTATATTAATATGGTAGATTAGGAAAGTAGACGTCATTATTTTCCTTAAGTGTGTCTATAAATCTACTTAGGGATCGATCCAAGACATATGATAGGCATTCTAGGAGTCTCGTGCACTAATAATATTAAAAAAACATATATATGAATATTGTATTTTTGTAGTAGAAGTAATCTTTTATTCAACTTACACAAAGCAAGGCACATGCATAGCATGTGACCATTAACATCAAATCAGCTATAATAATGAGCTCATAAATGCGAGGGAAACTTTGGTTTAAATAGATGAATAAACATTTTTTCAAGTCAAATGGTTTATTTTAGTTCTAACTCAATTAGTTATATATATATATGCATGACATGCTTCACCTCTTTCTCTTGATCATTAAACAAAGGCAAATTCATTGAATCATACCATGCATCTATTTTTAATTCTTAGTTTGCTCCTCTATTTTCTAGATTTATCGAATCACACTACATTTAGGTTTTTTTAGTTTAACCGTGAGTCAAATTAAAGATAAATCATATTTAAATTAACTTGTTCTGTCTTAAATTTATAGTGCATTTAATTTCATGATTTTTTTCTTCTATATGTCTTCGTCTCGACCAACTTTATTGAACTTATTTTCACTCAACTAGTAATCGGTTGAATGTTATTTTTGTTATTCAGTAGTTATTAAATATTTTTGGTCAAAAATATTTAACAACTAATAGTTAATTGGCCAGTCAATTGGTAGTCGTCGGATTTGTGTAGGAGTTACAAGTTGCATGCACAACAATTTACCATCAAATCTTTTTGTAATTATGTAATATTCTAAAGATGGGTTTGGTTGAAATTATTAGGTATAAGTTGTTGTAAATAAAGTAATAAAAATAGTATTATATTTGTACAAAAAAATAACATGTAATAAATAGATAAATAAAGAAGTCGGGTTTAAAATATAGTTATTCGGTTGAAGCGTTGGCACGCCGACTGTCCTTAGAGAATTTATTGCCGCCTCTCGGTGCAAAGGCTCCCCGGCAAAAACTCCCCCAAGATCCGACAACCGCTCGTCTCGTCCGTAGGTGCACTCCAAAACGGACGCGACACTCGGACCCAACCTCAGATCGCCGAAAGACCAAACCTCAGTACAAGAAAGCAGCGAAAAACTCGACGAGAAGAAAGGCAGAAAAACTGTGCAGAAATGTATCGCACAGAGAAGGGAGAAAGAAGGAGAGAGCTCGAGGCTTGAGTGAAGAATAGAGGCGCTGCTGCTCCCCTTTTATTCACTCTGAGAAGGTACGAAGCACTGCTTCGCTAGCGAGGAAACGCGTCTCAGTGTCGCGTCCGCGTCCCTTCCCCTCACGCACGGAACAAAAACCAAACTCTGGTTTGGTTCAGACCGAACCGGAACCGGAAACCAAACTGGTTTGGTTCAGACTGAACCAAACCAGCAAAAACAGACCGGGCCGCCCGTGAGCGCAAGGCCCACTGGCTGGGGATTTGCACCCCCCCCCTGCGCGCGATAATCGCGTACGTGACGCCCGATTTATGGATTTCCGGCTTGAACCCCCCAAATCCACTCGATTTGGGCTTGGCCCGCGCATGCATGTAGGTCCCCTTATCATTGCTAAGCAAGGATGAAAGGGCTTCCTATATAAGCCCTTCCAAGCTTTTCCAATTAGCAATGTGGAACTAAAAACACTACCAAAAAATACTTTGAATTTTAAAACAAAATTCAACAATCCCCCACAAATTCAAATCATTTAAGTTAAAAATAAAAAACAAAACAAAAAAAATATGTCCTGAGGCTAGGTTGCAATGAGCTTTTAGTGAAAATACCTTCCGGTTTGAATTTTCACCTAAGTACACCAATCTTATTCACATAGGTTTGAAGTGAACTAGGTCTTGAACTTAAACCTTTTTATATGTGAAGTCAATTGGTAACAACTCATCACGGGCGACGGTTGAGTCCTTCTGGGTTGGTGCATTACGGCCATGCCACCGAATCTTGTTTCATAAGTGCTAAGGAGAGTTGCCTAGACCCCCCACACTGCGGCCACACAGTTACACTTACATAGGTGAGTTCTCCAAGGATGTACTGCGAGCATCCTGTCAATAAGACCTTGAACTCATTAAGAGCCTCCAAGCTCATCCTTACTAGCAATCAAGCATCTATCCAGGGAAGAGACTATGAAATTACATCTCAATCAATTTGATGCTTACGGTTCACCCTTATAACTTGTTTATATCACATTGAACCTACTTCTTAGGATCTCCAATCAGATAGGTTGGGTTGCCGTTATAGATGAAACCAGGATATGCCTCAGTCCCATTCCCTTACTGGATCTCTTGATTTTCTCAGAATCAAGTCCTTTTGTGAGTGGATCAGCAATATTGTCTTTTGAACTTACGAAGTCCAATGATACCACTCCAAGAGACACTAGCTCACGAATAGACTTCAATCTTATTCGTACATGTCTCTTATGTTTCTGGTTATACTTGGAGCTTCTAATCTAAGCTATTGTTATTTGATTATCACAGTGTACTGAAATAGAAGGTATTGGCTTTACCATCAAGGGAATTTCTAAAAGAAGACCCTTAAGCCAATCAGCTTCAGTTACTGTGGTATCTAAAACACACAATTCTGCCTCAGATGTAGAACGAGATATAATCGTCTGTTTAACAGACCTCCAAGCAACTGCACCGCCTCCAAGTGTAAAGACATAACCAGTAACGTCTTTACACTCAGCAGTGTCTGCTATCCAACTAGCATCACTATATCCCTCCAAGACTGCAGGGAATCTCTCATACCACAAGCCCAAGGATATAGTACCTTTCAGGTATCTGAGAACTCTGTCTAATGCATCCCAATGCGTTCTGTCCGGACAGCTAGTAAACCTGTTCAATTTCGTTATAGCAAAAGAAATATCAGGTCTAGAATAATTAGCTAAATACATTAGACTACCTATTATTTGTGAGTATCTTAATTGAGACACTGCCACACCACTATTATTCTTGTGGAGAGTTTTTGAAGGGTCATATGGTGTGACAACAGATTTAACTTGGTTATAACCATATTTCTCTAATACTCTCTCAACATAGAGTGACTGAGAAATTGTTATTCCATCAGTTGAACGAGTCAACTTCAGCCCTAAAATCATATCAGCACAACCCATATCCTTCATATCAAACTTACCACTTAAGAGGGCCTTAGTCTCATTAATAATAGAAAGGTTAGTTCCAAATAGTAGAATATCATCTACATATAAACATAGGATAATACAATTATCACCTTTCATTTTAGCATACACACATTTATCAGAGTCATTTACTTCAAAGCCAAACGATAGCATAGCTCTATCAAATTTTTTGTACCACTGCTTTGGGGCTTGCTTCAAACCATAAAGAGATTTGACTAACCTACAGACTTTATTCTCATTTCCAGAGACTACATATCCCTCAGGCTGATCCACATATATCTCTTCTTCTAGATCTCCATTTAGGAATGCTGTTTTGACATCCATTTGATGGATCTCAAGATGATATATGGATGCTAATGCGATTAACACTCGGATTGTAGTAATTCTGGTAACAGGAGAATAAGTGTCAAAATAGTCAATCCCTTCTTTTTGTTTGAATCCCTTAGCAACTAGGCGGACTTTGAATTTATCTACTGACCCATCAGGCTTTAGTTTTCTCTTAAACACCCATTTACATCCTATAGTGGTACACCCAGGAGGTAAATCTACCAACTCCCAAGTGGCATTAGAGATAATAGAGTCCATTTCACTTTTAATAGCCTCTTTCCAGTGCTTAGCTTCAGGAGAAGTCATAGCATCTCTATATGTCATAGGGTCACCTTCTATATTATAGGTGATAAAGTCCTGGCATAAATCCGTAGACACACGTTGCCTCTTGCTCCTTCTCGGTTCTGTATACTCACTAGATTCATCTAGTCTAGAGTGACTTGAGGAAGGTGTACCCACTACGGATAATGGGACCTCCATGGAAGAAGGCTCATTTCTAGTAGAAATATTAGATTGAGGTGTTCTCGTCTTCATAGGAAATATATCCTCAAAAAATGTAGCATCGCGAAGTTCTACAATAGTATTTGCATCTATTCCAGGAATTTCTGATTTAATAATCAGGAACCTATATGCAACACTATTTTGAGCATAACCTAAGAAGATACCATTTACGATCTTTGGACCAAGTTTTTTCCTTCTGTGTTCAGGTACTAGTACCTTTACTAGGCACCCCCACACTTTAAGGTATTTCAAACTTGTCCTTCGGCCTTTCCAAAGCTCATATGGGGTTTTATCCCTTGACTTCATTGGGACTCTATTTAGCACATGGCATGCAGTGTATAGAGCCTCCCCCCACATAAAGTTGGGTAACCCAGAACTGCCTAACATGGAATTAATCATATCTTCAAGGGTTCGATTTTTTTGTTCTGCTATACCGTTGGATTGAGGACTATATGGAGCAGTTACCTCATGGATTATACATGTATCTTGACAAAATTTTTGAAACAGGTTCGAGGTAAATTCTCCACCCCTATCAGACCTTAACCTCTTAATAGTTTTATCGGTTTGATTCTCAGCTTCAGATTTAAAAATCATAAATTTATCTAAAGCTTCATCCTTGGTTTTTAGCAAATAAACATAACAATAACGAGAGTGGTCATCATTGAAAGTAATGAAATACCTTTTATGGTCTCTCGTTATTACACCGTTAAACTCACAACAGTCAGTATGAATCAATTCTAAAATATCAGAATTTCTATCAACTGATTTGAAGGGTTTACGGGGTTGTTTATATTGCACACAAATTTCACATTTTTTCTTATCATTTATAGCATTCTTAGGGATCATGTCAAGATTCATCATCCTTTTTACGGTATTAAAATTGACATGTCCTAATCTGTCATGCCACATATCATAAGACTCAATGTTATATGAACAACCAATATTAGAAGTTTTATTTAATGTAGCATTTTCTACATTGAGTTTAAATAAACCTTCATTAAGGTAACCTTTTCCAATAAAGGTTCTTAAATGTAATATTATAACTTTATTACATTTGAAGTTCAACTCATAACCAGCACGAACTAACTTTGATCCGCTAATCAAATTTCGACGGACCGCTGGAACATGATGCACCTCATGCAGTGACAGGACTTTTCCAGAGCCTCGAGCTCTCGAAAAGTGACATGATGCACCTCATGCACGGAACAAAAACCAAACTCTGGTTTGGTTCAGATCGAACCGGAACCGGAAACTAAACTGGTTTGGTTCAGACTGAACCAAACCAGCAAAAATAGACCGGGCCGCCCGTGAGCACAAGGCCCACGGGCTGGGAATTTGCACCCCCTTGCGCGCGATAATCGTGTACGTGACGCCCGGTTTATGGATTTCCGGCTTGAACCCCCCAAATCCACTCGATTTGGGCTTGGCCCGCGCATGCGTGTAGGTCCCCTTATCATTGCTAAGCAAGGATGAAAGGGCTTCCTATATAAGCCCTTCCAAGCTTTTCCAATTAGCAATGTGGGACTAAAAACACTACCAAAAAATACTTTGAATTTTAAAACAAAATTCAACATAAGTTTAGTTATATGATTATCAAATAATTATATAATTAGGGTTATACGAAATAAAATATAACCAAATATTATTTGATTCAACCTAAGTAATGTAGTAAAAATTTGTTTGTCTGAAAGTTTTAATCAATAATAGAGTTTAATATTTTACTGTATTACCCTTAGTTACAAAATCAACTATACTTATTATAATAATAATAATTATTATTATTATTATTATTATTATATAAACTCTACGTTTTTCTTTTTTAATGTTTTTTTTAAAAAAAAAATCATGTTTTTCTTTATTATTTTTTTTTTTACTTTTTCCTTTTTTTACATTTTTTTATTTTTATAACTTTTTACGTTTTTTATTTTTTAAAGTTTTTTAAATTTTTAATTTTTTTTACGTTTTTTTATTTTTTATGTTTTTAATATTTTTTACAGTTTTTAGTTTTTTTAATTTTTTTTTACATTTTTCTATTTTTTATGTTTTTTTTATTTTTTTTATATTTTTACATTTTTTAAATTATTTTTTTTACATTTTTTATTCTTTTTTACGTTCTTGTCTTATCGGAGAGTATTTTTAGTAAAAAAAATTCGTTAACCCAGAATCAAGAAAAACCTCAGTTTTTTAAGGTTTTCCGATTCCGGGTTGCATGCCCCTTTTGTTGACGTATCGGGTATGAAATATTACTCGGGAATCATCGATTACCTAAACCAAATAGAATTTTTGTTGATAATCTTAAATGGATAACTAAAATTATTAAAGATAACCTTCAATCAAATACACTCTAAGGGTGTGTTTGGTTCAAGTTATCATATATAACCTTCGTTATGTGATTACCAAGTAATCACATAACTAAGGTTATGGGGAATAAAACATAACCAAATATTATTTGGTTCAACCTAGGTAATGCAACAAAAACTTATTTATTTGAAGGTTTTAATAAATAACCTAATTTAATATTTTACTATATTACCCTTAGTTACAAAACTATTATTTTTTAAACTCTATATTATTTTTTATTTTTCACGTTTTTCTTTATTTTTATGTTTTTTTTATTTTTTTATTTTTTTATTTCATTTCATTTTTTTAAATTTTTTCCAATTTTTTTATTTTTTAAAATTTTTAACATTTTTTTATGTTTTTATTTTAAAATTATTTTCTATTTTTATTTTTTAATGTTTTTAAAATTTTTTATGTTTTTTCTATTTTTTATATAATTTTTAATTTTTTTAATGTTTTTTATTATTTTTTACGTTTTTAAAATTTTTTCTATTTTTTTTTTATGTTTTTTAAATTTTTTTCCCATTTATATTTTTTTTTATGTTTTTTTTCTCTTTTTCTCTTTTTCTATTTTTTTAATTTTTTTAATGTTTTTTTTTTTTTAAAGTTTTTTATTTTATTTTTTTCTTTACATTTTTCTTTTTTATCACATTTTTCTCTTATTCGAGGGTATTTTGGGTAATGAATAACCTAATTTAATATTTTACTATATTGTCCTTAGTTACAAAACTATTATTTTTTAAACTCTACAATTTTTTTATTTTTTATTTTTCACATTTTTCTTTATTTTTATGTATTTTTTTTTTTTTTTTTTTTACGTTTTTTTTATTTTATTTTTATTTTTTATTTCTAATGGGTTTTAAAATATTTTTATGTTTTTCCTTTTTTTTATATATTTTTTAATGTTTTTTATTTTTTAATGTTTTTTATTTTTTAATATTTTTTTATATTTTTTAACGTTTTTTTTTTATTTTTTATATTTTTTTCCCATTTTTAATATTTTTTAATGTTTTTTTTTCTATTTTTTTATTTTAAATTTTTTAAAATATTTTTAAAGTTTTTTATTTTATTTTTTATTTTTTCCTTTACATTTTTCTTTTTTATCACATTTTCTCTTATTCGAGGGTATTTTGGGTAAAAAAATTTCGTTAACCCCGAAATAAAAAAAACCTCAGTTTTCCGATTCCAGGTTGCATGCGCCTTTTGTTGACATGTCGTACATGGAACATTACTCGGGAATAATTGATTACCTAAATCAAACAGGATTTTTGTTGATAACCTTAGATGGATAACTAAGGTTATTAAGGATAACCACCAATCAAACGCACCCTTAACATAACTCGTCATTCCTAATCGCCCTCACAGCTGGACATCCTAAGTGTTCCATGTAGCTTGGTAGCCTAAGCACACTACCTCAGCCTCCCAAGTTGCCATTGCAACTCGACCCTCCGAGGTGCTCGACCCACTTAGCTTGCCTCTCCGAGCATTCTAGACTTCCAAAGTCTTTCATGTCGAGCTTGACCCCTCGAGAACTATAAGCTTTGATCATTACCGGGCATGATACTGGATATGACCCTGACTTTAGACCTAAAAGTGCAGGCCATAATTTAGTATGACCCCACTAGACCTAGACCACACTTGGTTAAGGTCCCTTCATAATCGATATTGTTAGAACTGTTGGGATTTTATGCATAAAACAATACATAATAGCAACGAAAAAGGATTCTTCCAGAAATCTTTGCGAATACGGTATGCTCGTTCTTGTTACTCTATCACATATAATAGTTATCTTTATTGTGTGAAGAAGACAAGAAGCCTTTTGGTATTCTTCCAAAAATGATACCAATTAATCTTCATTAATCTACATTATCCTCTTATGGGTTGAATTTTCATATATTGGACTAACCATTAACCTAATAAGTCATTAACCATATAAGCTAATGAGTTTAATCCATTAATTCAATTTGTATAATCTGACTCTGAATTCATTTGAGTCTAACTCAGTAAGTTAATTCGAATTAGACTTAACGCTATAATCTTATGGTCTATCATATTTTAGTCAAACTAAAATAAACTCATCTCCAAATCAACATGTTCTTTGTGTGTGACCCGATAGATATGGTAACGTTGACAATGTATCTAAAATTATTTTAGATACATAAGTAATGAGTGACATCTAACAATGCATCATTGTTACCCAAGTGACAAAAATGTTGAGATTCAACCTAACATTTCTGTGTCTATTATCTTGTATAACTTGGTCTTTTTATCCTCAATATCTAGATTGATTAATGAGATAAGACTGTGTCATCCTCTTATCAATCTTTATGTTTCTTGATATCTAAATAGACTCACTTAACCAAATGAGCTTAATATCTCATATTAACTTATTTGAGCATGACCATGCATTTTAGTAGTCCTACTTAATCAAGGGGGCCACATATATCACTTCTATCATATGGAAGGGATAAATCTCATCTACATCACTCACATCCCTCCGCATAACTTATTGTATACCAGTGATCGACTTTATAGTCCACCTTGTTACAGGTAACGTTTGTCGATATCAAAGTACATAACTCTTTATGTAAAGAACTGTAGTGATTTCACGTGTAAGGACTATTTATACTAATAGTCACTATGACCATGTTTATGACACACATATAACGATTCATAAAGCATTCTCACGGCAGGTTAATTCAGTACATATTCTCTAGAATATACTCACGTGTTAACTTGATATCTTATATACATGATTTATGAGATTAAGTCATCAATTTAACCTACATATATACTAGTCTCAACGTATTAATATTGTCCTTGTATATTAGTACTTGACTAGGAATAATTTATAGTAGTGTTCTATATATATCTATAGCCTCACATTATCAATTCGACCAATTGATATGTTGTAGACTATAACCTACTACCCTAGGATATTATTATACTTATTCATCTGACACAGATCTAAAATAAATATAATAATCATAATTTTTATCTTTTATTAATAAAATATGATATAATATGTCCTAAGTCAATCAATTTTTAATTGACTTCTAGATCTTACACTAACAGGACCCACAACTCCTAGGGTCCACTAGTCCTAAGGTTAAGAAGATTGATCATATAGTAGTTTTATCACCTCCATTATTACTTTCTCTTACTTTGCTCTTGCTTCCACCTCCATTACGATACACTAATTTAAGCATTACAGAATATATCCTGGATGTCTTTGTCACCCTTTGACATGTGTTGATCCACACAAGTTCATCCTCATCCTTGGAGGAAGTTTTTGCGTCCAATAAGGAGGCGAATTTTAGGACGCATTAACATACATTACATAATTCTAATGAATGTATAAACCCCTTAATGCAATGTGTTGAATTCACAATAACTTTAGTATATAAATCATATATCAAGCATAAAAAAGGATAATGACTTCCTAGACAGCAAAAGAGGAAAGTGTAGAGTCTATCTAAGCACATCATCAAGATTAAAATAGTCAGAGTAATGCAAATGATCGCCCTATTTTTAACCGGGGGAGATTATATATTTTAAATTACATCAATGAACATACTAACAACACATTAATTAATTTTAAATTTGTAGTTTGATACACAAAATTTTATCAGTTAGAGACGCACTTTTGCTTTCTATTGTGGACACACGTGTTTACATAGCCATGCTAAAGTTAACGCTGAATGCTTATTGCTTAGGCTATTCAGCAGAGCTATAGTTGTATTTTATTTTCACTCCCTGAAAAGGCAGTTTATTCGGTTAGTTCGTTAGAGCAGTTTTCAGTTATGGAGGTGCATTTGAAACATTTCATGGGCTGACTTGTATAATTGGGCCTTGTGCTAGTTTGACGGGCTTTTCCAGCCCACGTATCCTAACTATACTATATAGCCGCACACAGCAGACCAGAGGCCAGGCAATAGGCCGGTGGCGCTTTTGGAAGAGGAGTCCGATCCGCAAAAGGCCGAAACCACCGCCGCGGATGTCCACATCGCCGACGCAACTTGGCCAAGACGCCGTGATGACTGACGTGCTAGCTCAAGGCAGAGCCGCCTGCTACAAGGCAAGCCTCCTCCTCCTCCTCCTCCTCCTCCTCTACTAGGGGTCGTCTTTCTGTTAGTCCGTTTCATTGGGTCGATTCGACAAACAGGCGCGGGACGCCTTCTATGCCTGCTTGGAGGAGAAGGCGGCCGAGAAGCCCACTGAGATCGCCACTGTTGGCCTCCTCTACCCTGCCGACTGCAAAGCTGCCCGGGCAGAGTTCGCCGCCAAGTGCCGCCCCACCTGGGTATTTCGTAATTTCATTCCCTTAGATTCCTCCATTTGTTTTTTGTTTCTTTTCGGTTATGAGAAACGGCTGGGGGTCGAAATTGGGCAGGTGAAGCACTTCGATCGGCAGTATTGCGCTAAGAAGCGGGTGCGAAGGCTTCTTGATGATGAAAATGACCCTCGCCGTGGTCCCATCTCACTCCCTCAGACCTCCACATTCAAGCCCTAGTTCAATTTTATCAATTTTTCTGTTTCATACCCCAAAGAAAAACTTCAATTTCCTTTATTTGAAAATTATTTCAATCTAGTGATGATGTTGGGATGCCTATGAAAACTGTTTTTTGCAAATTTTCTTGAGCTTCATAAATGCATCATACATGCATGTAAAAGAAGCACTCAACGTTTACTGCATAAATGATTCTCTATTGATATGAAAAATTTTGATTAGTGACGAAATTTGATGTAAGATTCTACCTCTACTAGATTGTTGGTTTAACTAGATACCATATAGGCCAATAGATTTTTGATCTGGAAGGGGCCAACTTGACATTGAAATAAAATGCATACAACAACTATTAACTGACATGCCCAAACTATGCTAGATTCTGTTCTAGTATCAAATACTTACTGATAAAAAAAATAGCTATTTGATCTTGTAACAGGGAGTAGATGTAGCTAGTGTATTTATTGTGGATTATGGTTGGAAGAAATTATTTCAAGGTTAATTTATGCACGAGCATTTCAACAATCTAATTAAACAGTCATTGAGTTCATCTCTCTTTCTACGCAGGCAAATTCTATGGCTCCCAATTCATGACACCTAATCTCTCTATGATTTTGAGTGAATTTCCAGGACCATTCCTGAAATGTACAGTACAAAGTGAATTGCTAGATCTTGAATATGAATACTGAATCGCCACTATCCTGAAGCTAGATCATATTTGTACGATTGGAGTTGTATTTTAACATGATACATATGCCATCCTGATTTTAGTTGTGGTTGCATATTATGGCACCGTAAGCATAATTGAGAAACTGAATGGATAAGAGTGCAACACAATCACAAAATGAGTTAGTGTTAATGCACAATTTACTCAAGTGGCTTGACATAGTCCACTTTTACATATACTAAATGAAATTGTATTTGTTAGAGTAGATGAGAGTTACTTTACTGGTCATATATTACCTAGTCTAAGAATAATTGGTCTCTTTGAGATGTATATCGTAATTGTAAATATCCTTCGAGATATGAAATATGCAATTTCCTTAATTTGACATTAGAGCCTACCCAATCCTTCCCCCTTTCTCCTTCACATTTCCCTGTTCCTATACTATGGGCAATCATTCCTCGTGAACATGAGCGTAGGATCATCCTTTGTCCTTGATGTTGTGTTGTCCTATTGTGGATGAACTCCACCTTCACTAGATGAGAGGAGTTATGATGCTAGCGAATACTAGAAGCCTTGTTCTTTCATAATCCTTATCTGTTGTAGGCCTTGTCTACTTTGGTTTCCAAAAGTAGTAGGTATTAGCCCCTTTTCAAAGTGGTGCCTTTAAAAGAATAGAAAATTTAAAAAATAGAAAATTTTAAAAAAATGATGTCCTTTTAAAATATTTTCCATTTTTTTAGCTAATCTCATTGAGGATGACATCTTTCTTTACAATTAATCCCCGATCAAATAGTGCTACTAGAACGAATATTAAACTTAACGATTCCAACTAACTTTTATGGGCTTGAGCGTTCAAAGTTCTTGTTGGCTCTTGTGGAAAAGGATAGGAGTCTAACTTTACCACCTTCAGATGGAAAAGATGCAAGCTTTTCAGTGTGGCAAAGTGCAGATTTGATTGTTTGTACATGGCTCCTCAATAGTATAGAATCAATGATAGTCTTATTTGTAGTGTTTCTCTCTATGCCTAAGGAAATTTTGGATTCTCTTCATCAAATGTGCTTTTGTGAACAAAGTATCTTGTATATATTAGGTATATGAAGATATCTTTATTTAGTGCTGAAATATTTTGCTTCTCTTGACATTAGTTGAATTAACCATATATTATTGTATTTATATGAATTTTAAAATTTTAAAGTGTCAACATGAATAGTCGCAAGTGGTGAAATTTTTGTCTAATTATATGATTTCCATAGTCTACTCACAGTTACTTGCCAATGTCTTATCCTTATCAAACACTTTAGCGTGAGTCCTTAGTGCAACACTATCATCGACCACCACTAAGCCACTAAAAGTCACAGTTCATTTTGCTAGATGAGGACATAGAGGACAAGGACATGAACGTAGACATTCTACATATCCACTTTGTGTTCATTGTAGTTGCACTAATCATTCATCAAATCATTGCTAGAACAAGTGTACAACCACCCACTACAATTGCATCTATATCACCACACCTCTTCAACTTCAGAAATTACTCAAGTGGTCATAATAGGCCGCTGGTCTATTCCCAGCGGGTGTGGAATGCCCTGCTGGTTGCCTCAACCCCTCCTTGCATGCATTGCTATTGTTGGGCGAAGCCCCCCGTAATTTACGTCCCTTCCGATAGTGGGGGACCACCTTGGAGGGGCTGTCGAGAAGACAGTTTCACCTTTTTGATGCCAATCTATATCACCACACCTCTTCAACTTCAGAAATTACTCAAGTGGGCACAATATTAATCATCTATTTTGTTGAATATGGGCAATTTTAGAATCTACTCTTAAATTCCTTAAATTCATCTAATTTTACAATAATGACTTCAAGTTTTTGTTTTGCTTTTACATCAAGTTCATGACTCCATTACTTTCCTCTAGTACATCTTCACTTTTTTTTTTCAACCCTCTATCTCTCGAACTATTTTTATTGCTCATGGCTCTCACATATGAGTCAAAGCACGAGGTTCCATACAAAATCCTTTATGTTTAGATGTTTCTTATGGATTTGTTATCTATTAGTACTCTCAGCAAATCCTTAAAATCTTATGCAAACTTCTATCCTATCCATTGTGTTTTTAGGATGTGTGAATGAAGAAGATGATTAGTGGAAGTCATAAATTTGATGGAGTTTACTAAGACAAACATCTCTCAGCTAACACTATTGCTAATTCTACCACAAAGATAACTTCATCCTAGTGGTATTTTCAACTTGGTCACCCCTCTGTATCAAAGTTAAAGACTTTATTAATATTCTATGCTCTTAGTTTTAATGTGAAGCGTATGAGTTGAGTAAGCAACATTGTTTATCATTTTCTTCTAGTACTTATGAATGTGCCACCCCTACCTTTAGCTTTGTTTATATGGGGTTCGAGTCCAGAATCCAGTATTGGTGGATTATATCATTTCTTAGCTTTTATTAATGATTATATATGTATGGCAGAGGTTTACTTGCTTGAAACTTACTATTAGGTTCTTGATGTATTAAAAAAATATATAATAAAATACAAAATAAAGACAATTCTCCTCATCCATCAAACCTTTACATTGGTTTCTTAATCTTTTTTTTCATGCTAGAACTGCATCAGCTTTGCCAGCCTTTTCTAACACTAAATAATATAAATAATGAGAATCTAGTTCCATTAAGGCCTTTTTGCAGTTTAGTCAACTTTTTGCTGGAGTAATTTTAATCACTGAAGCTGAAGCAAGATGTTCAAATACCATTATTAGATTAAATTTGGGAATGTATGATAGTATTTTACAGCAGAGCTATTAAAAAATTATTCTAAGAAATAAAAGGGGGAGACTTTTCTGGACTGAAGTAGCTAAGAAGCATGATACTCTTTTTTATGAGGAATCTAAAAACATTATCTTCTTACTAATGGAAATTGGAACTGAGTCTGAGATTGTTGTAGGCTCTTCTATCTGCTTATGTTATAATGTGAAATTATTTCCTGATAATTCTCCTGTACCAGTCTTGATATTGGAACTACATTGTTGCCTAGCTACCTTAATCTTTGTAACCACCTCGCATTTTTCTAAACTTTTCTTTTTCCTTGTAAGCTATTGGTGGTCAAGTTTAATGAATGTAGATATTGTATTTTCTTCGAAGTAAATGAGTCAGCAATTTCAATGAATTCATTTGTAGATTAGTTGTTTTCTGGTTCATAAGCTTATGTTTGCTACCTTCTCAAATTTTTATTCTGGAAAAGGAAGATCAAATATCACACGAAAACTCTGATGCTATGATTCCTAAGAGGACTTTCGATACTAGAATGAACAAAAGCCATGCAAATATATTGAGCAAATAATTGTTTTTTTTTAAATATAAAATGAATCAAACAGTTTTCTCAAAAATTATTTATGCTCGTGCCTTTGTTCATGTCATTATCAACTTTAAAGTTCCCAGGCCTAAAATGAACTCAATAAGGTCCCATGAATCTAACCATACTCTTATTGATTCAAATGATGAGTTTGATGGACTGAAATTCTTGTTAGAAATTACATGAGTTGTGCATTATAGTTGGTGCTCGATTGTATGCTTTGAATGCCCAACTACATGAAACCATGATAAATCATATGCTAGGCACACTAAGCACTTAGATGATAGAAAGTTAGCATGATTAGGGCAAATCTGGCACTATCATTAGTATTTTTGAATCATCAAAATTGATCTATTTAAGAGTTTAATACACGTTTTTTTTTTTAAATAATGGGGTTAGACAAGTCATGCTTGAATGGTCATATGATACTTAGATTAGATTGGGAGGTAAAATACTAAACATTTTTCTATATTGAGGAAGATTTGTTAGATATGCGTAAAGATTCACAAATATTTAAATTTTAAAAAATTATTTATGAATTTTTAAATTGAAATAATGATCATTTAAACATCCAGGCGACTATGATAGAATTCAGTCAAATAGTTTTTGATTTAATTGATTAGAATGCTTAGTTCAATCAATTCAAAAAGTGGAACTGGTTTAATTTTTGATTTCAAATTGTATTTTGATACCTTTAAAATCCTTGATAATAAGCTTATTTTATGTCAATTATCACATTGTCATAATATGCATGAACTCATTCCCACCATTTTCAACATGATTAAAATTAAATTTTCACAGAAATGCCTCATATGATCGAATCAAGTAGTTTTTGTGTTAGTTCTTAGGTATAGTTGAGATGGTAATCATGTACTAGAATTGTCTAATCATGAATGATCGAATCCTGACAAAGTCGTGTGATCATACTATCCTCATGGGGATCATTTATAATTTTTTGATTTATTCACTTCTAACGGTATAAGATAGTCGTGGGTCGGGAGCCGGCATATGACGGATTTTACGTTACTCAAAATAATTATTAGAAATATCCTAGTATTTTTTTGAAATTTTAGGATATTTTTACAGAATTTTTAGAGTAGCGGAAGTAGCAAAAATAAATAGAAAACGGAAATAGTCTACGCGGGAATTGAAATCGAGACCTATTGGGTCCTACGACTTATAGGGGACTCTAGTAACCAAGTGAACCCAACAGGGCCGTGCTGAAAGGAAAGGGAATCAATTAAATTTATATTAGAGTTGGACGAAATTACCCACTTAATATAAAAAGGGAGGAATTAAGTGAAGAGTTATTTTTTTTAACGCAACTTCTCCTCCCCTCACCCTAACCTCACGCCGCCCCTCCCTCCTCTTCCTCTCTCGGCGCACCAAGCCCTAAGGGCTCTAGGAGCACTTTCCGGCGATGACTTCGACACGAGGACGCCCCCCTCCGCGAGAGGAAGGCATAGACGCGAGAAGATCGTCGAAAGACTCATCTCCTCCGGAAATCTAGCGATTAGAATCGTAAGAAAATCCGAACAGGAGGTAAGAAACCCCTCACCTGCAGTATAAGTAGCTCTCGTGTGAATTTCATGTATTAGTTTAGTAATATGTAGACTACCGACACAAAGGATGCGAATTAGCGCATACCAAGTGTTCGATTTAAATTGTTTAGCATAGAAAAATGCAACTTAGGCATTTTAGTGGCTTAGATAAATGCAATAGAAGCATTTCATAGCTTATTGAGTCTTGCTCCAGCTTTTACAGGACCAGATGTCCAATGGGTGGGCTCTCATAGTCGCCTCTAGGTTTAGATAACCTAGTTCTGAGTTTAGACAACCTAGTAAAAGCAAGACAAGAATTTATTAGTTTATGTTCAGTATTTTACTTTCTCAGTGGCACTGTACTGGATTAGATATCCATTGGGTTGGGCTCCCATAGTCGTCCCTAGGTTCAGCTAGCCTAGTAACCCTACTAGATTCGGAATTTGCAACCCCGGGTTTAGTTAGGGATGCGCGTATAGCAAGTACAGTTGTCGGGCCCAAACAACAGCTTGATTATTATTTTAATCTATTATGAATATAGTTTTCAAACATCACAAAATAGTTATGTGAACTCAGTACAGCCTCAGCATCAGATTAGTATTAGCTTAGCTCAGTTTTATATCGGTGTAGCTTTCTGTTGATACAACATGATAGTTTATGATTAGCTCGATTACTATGATCAGTTTTGCTTTCTATGTGTTGTATGTCATGCCATGCTTAGCATATTCAGTATGTATTTCAAGTAGCATGTTTTAAAAACATAATATTACATCGAATGCATGTTTTAGTGAGGTAGATGGTTTCTTACTAAGCTCTCAAGCTTACAGATACTATTTTCCTTATACTGCAGATAAAGGTAAAGGGAAGATGGACTAGCGGAGGCTGGAGGACAATGCTGCAAAGATGTGTGTGGATGGAACTTGGAATAAAGATCTTAGGGATCTAGCAAGTTTTGTTTAAATCATTGGAACTTTTTAGCATTTTACCAGGTTTCGCACTTTAGTATGTTTAAATGCCATGAACTAGTAAATTATGTACTCTACCATGCTTAGAACCTTAGTTATGTGATGTTAGAATGTTTCCCAGTCATTTTAGAACTTGTATGTGTGATTGAGGCACGAAACAGTGCTGAAATCAGACTTCTGGTACGAAATCAGAAACCCCAATCGATCGGCTGATCGATTGGAGGCTTCTCAATCGATCAGCCGATCGATTGAGAAGTTCGTACCGCGAACAGTAGGCCTCTGGATCGATCAGCCGATCGATCCAGCAAATTCTGTCGCGAACAGAAGGCTCTGGGATCGATCACTGGATCGATTGGCCAGTCTGGATTGATCAGCCAATCGATCCAGAATATTGCCCGAGCACAGTAGCGTGCTGGATCGATCACTGGATCGATCCAACCTAAGCCCCACATACAGTAGCCACCTGGATCGATCCGGTCATTCCAATCGATCCGTGGATCGATTAGGAGGCCTGATATCAGCAAGAAACTCTTAGTTAAGTTCCTTGACCATTGGGGGATGTAATATATGCCATAAATAGTTTAGATTACCCCCCTTAGCACATTTAGAACCAAGAAATGATAATAGTTTAGCAAAATTTTAATTAGTACAGCTTCTGCACTTAGATTTAATGATGTCATGGAATAGTTAGCACAGCATAATGTAACGATCGGCCTCACAGCCTAGTTAGTAGGAGGCGGGTCGTTACAGAGTGGTATCAGAGTAGTTTCCATACTTCCTACACACACATCAGCATTGAACCCACAGCTTCCAAGTAAGAACACCTCTCACCTTATTTATGTTTCCTGTTTTCATGTTAGAAGTAAATGAAGCCTGTTTACTTATGATAGTACCTAACATGATAACCATAGATATGTAGTTATGATTGTATTAGTTATGTATGTCCTCTATGTCTCTAGAATGACACGAGGACGCCCAGCTAGAAGGGCACCAGCTACTGAGCCCCAGCATGAGGCAAGCAGTTAAGTGCCTACCCCAGACCTTACAGCATTAGTGGCTCAGTTACAGCAGCAGCTAGCTGAACAGCAACAGGAGATAGCCACCTTAAAGGCTAATCAGCAGAATACTCTCACAGTCACCCCGGAACCAAACTTAGCAACGCCAGTAGTCTTAGAGGTTCCACCAGTCCAGCCTACAGCACCAGTAGAGGCAAAGAGAGATGTCTATCTGATCCAGTTGCAGAGAGTCAAGCCCGAGAACTTCTCAGGCACCAGTGAACCATGGGATGCTCAAGCCTGGTTCAAAACACTGGAGAGTACGATAGAGCTTCTGGACTGGCCAGAACATGAGAAGGTGAAGTGCGCCTCCTTCTGTCTGACAGGAGATGCACGCATGTGGTGGGAGAGAATTAGAGCGAAGCGCCCAGTAAATCAGATGACATGGGCTGACTTCGAGAAAGAATTCTTCGAGGAGTTCTTTCACATGCGGGTTACAAACCGCCACTACGACGAGTTCACTGAGTTTCGTCAGGGCAACCTATCAGTTGAGGAAGCCGTGAAGAAATTCAATAGACTGACTCGTCTATGCCTTGAACTAGTCAGCACAGAAAAAGAACGAGTCCGGTTGATGCTCAAGATGCTGAGGCCGGAAATAGCGATGAACGTGGCTGGCGGCGTTCATAGGCCGCAAACCACCGAAGAACTAGTCAGCAGTGCTCTGACCACCGAGCACTACCAGAATAATATCAAGCAGCAGAAGCAAGTCCTCTCAGAGCCCAAAGGGCAAGGAGGCTCAGGTACTCAGAAACAACCGGGCCACAGCTCTAACTGGAAAGGGAACTCCAGCAACAAGCGCAAACCAGGGAGTTACCCGAAAGGAGGACCAGCTAGCAAACAACCCAGTTATCCAAAGTGTGCTACTTGTGGGAAATTCCACCTTGGAGTTTGTCGTAAGGGCACACGAGGATGCTTTGAGTGTGGACAAGAAGGGCACATGTCCAAGTAGTGTCCGAACAAGATCAGCTTTCCTCCACCACAACCGATTCAGCATGAAGCCAAGCCAGCACAATTGCATCATATGCAGGCCGCTCTAGATGGTCCACACATCAGCCAGGGCAGACTAGAAGCCCCTCCAGCTACGACAAATGCACGGATCTACTCACTGACCAGAGAGGACGTAACGAATGCCTCGACAGTTGTTTCAGGTCAGATTAGTATATTACAGCAAGGTACAACTGTCTTATTCGATACTAGGGCAACCCATTCTTATATATCCAGGGCATTTGCTGAGAAGTTAGCAAGACCTCCAGAGGTACTCAGTAGTCAGTTTCTGACGACGTTACCTTCAGGAGAAATTATGGCATCCACGCACTGGCTCAGAGCAGTGCCAGTCATTATAGCAAACAGAGAACTCTTTTGTGATCTGATAGTGCTAAATATGACTGACTACGATGTCATCCTTGGAATGGACTTCTTGATCAGATACGGTGCCTCCATCGAGTGCCGTAAGCAGAAAGTTGTATTCCAACCTGAAGCAGAAGTACAGTTCGAGTTCGTCGGAGAACCAAAGAGAAAGCCCAAGAAATTTCTCTCAGCTATGAAGGCACAGATATTAATGGATTCAGGATGTACGAGATTTTTAGCACACGTAGTCAGTACCAGTCAGGACGAGGACCGACAGCTAGCAGAGGTCCGAGTCGTATGTGACTACCCAGCAGTCTTCCCTGAAGAGTTACCAGGCTTAGCACCAGACAGGAAGATTGAATTCGAGATAGAACTCATTCCCGGTACAAATCCTATCTCCAAAGCGCCTTACCGCATGGCTCCAGCAGAACTGAAGGAATTTCATGAGCAACTACAGGAGCTGCTTGACAAGGGCTTCATACGCCCTAGTCACTCACCATGGGGAGCGCCTGTATTGTTCGTGAAGAAGAAGGACGGGAGCATGCGCATGTGTATAGATTACCGGGCACTAAACCAAGTCACGATTAAGAACAGGTATCCTCTTCCCAGAATAGATGACCTGTTTGATCAGCTGAAGGGAGCAGCAGTGTTCTCTAAGATAGACCTCAGATCAGGTTATCATCAGGTGAAAGTTAAAGAAGGGGATATACCCAAGACAGCATTCAGGACCAGATACGGACATTACGAGTTCGTAGTCATGCCCTTTGATGTGACAAATGCCCCAGCTACTTTCATGTGTTGGTGCAACATCCCTCAGGTCAAGGTTGACCTGGTTGACCAAGCTGAGTCTTGGTCTGAGTTTAGATGTTTGACAATAAGAAATTGATTGAAAAAGAGTCAAGTAGGTCAAGGTTGACCGGATACTTGACTGGGAAGTCCTAACTGGGATGTTAGGTAGAATGGAAGTCCTGGTGAGTGAAGCCAGGCAGAAGGAAAACCCTAGTGAGTGAAGCTAGGTGAAAGTCCTGGTGAGTGAAGCCAGGCAGAAGGAAAGTCCTAGTGAGTGAAGCTAGGCAGATTGAAAACCCTAGTGAGTGAAGCTAGGTGAAAGTCCTGGTGAGTGAAGCCAGGCAAGGAAAATCCAGATGGATCAAGGATGATCGGACATCTGGTGTTGGGAAGTCCAAGTAGGTCAAAGGATTGACTGGATCTGGCACGAGGAAATACAGATAGGTCAAAGGGATTGACCAGACATCTGATGGAAGTCCAAGTAGGTCAAAGGGAGTGACCAGATACTTGGCATGAATAGAAAAGTCCAAGTGGGTCAAAGGGATTGACCAGACACTTGGTGGGAAGTCCTAGCAGGTCAAAGGAGTGACCAGATGCTAGGCATGGTGTACCAACAGGTCAAGGTTGACCGGGTGTTGGTTTGGTAGGCTTGGGACTTGGTTTTGGGCAAAAACCAAGTATGGATCGATCGATGGATCGATCCAGGCCTTTTCTAAGCGAACAGAGAGCCTCTGGATCGATCCAGATGTCCCAATCGATCAGTGGATCGATTGGGACGCGGCTGCTTCGGCCGATAAGCGCTGGATCGATCCAGGCATTTTTCCCAGAGCACAGAGGCGCTCTGGATCGATCCGTGGATCGATCCAAAGCCTCCCCGATCGATTGGGAACATTCGAATCGATCGGGATCCGACCGTTGGCGTCGATAAAGGCCGCAGGCGCACGATTCCTTCGGGATCTCTTCTCCGATACACTCCAGATTTCTCGCCAGCTCCTCCACAACACTCACAAAGCTCAGATCGCCAGTTCTTGAAGGATCTTGGAAGTTCTCCAAGTCAAGAGGCGGATCAAAGCCAAGAAGAGAAGCTAGGGTTAGGGTTTATACTCATTGTAAGCTTGTAAGCTTGTATTTCTTGTATCCTTTCCCTCTCTTCTTGTATTGAGTCTTGTAGGGCTTCTCCGCCCTTGGTAGTTACCATAAAGGAGAGTTTTATTTAGTGGAGGGTGTGTGTGTTGGTGTGGATCCTTGGATTAGTCACCTCTTGTGAGGTGGATACCAAGTAAACCAACCGTGTTAGCGTTGTGTGATTGTTTCTTTGTATTTCCGCTGCACATCTTTGAAGAAACAAGCAATGCCGAGCAACGAGCGAACGCGACGAGCTATTCACCCCCCCCTCTAGCTACTTTTGGTCCTAACAAGTGGTATCAGAGCAATGCCGCTCTTCACCGGAATCATCGCCGGAAGGGTCAAGCATAACAAGAAAAGCTAGAGGGCGAAGAAGTTGGAGCAAATTCATCAAAGTCAAAGAAATCAAAAGGCTCAACTTCAAGATGCAATTCCAAGATGGACTTGGATTTGACACAAGGGTGGCTCCACCATACACTTCCACGAGCTTCGATTCTTGGAAATCAAGAATCGAAAACTTTCTTATGATGGAGATAGAGCAATGGTTTGCTCTAATGGAAGGATTTGAAGCTCCAACAAACTCGAATGGCAAGCTTCTCAAGAAAAGCAAATGGAGCTCGGAGCAAGTCCAAAGGTGCGATGCAAATGACAAAGTGACCAAGCTTTTGGTCAATTTATTGCCAAGCACCATCCTTTGCAAAATTGGAGAATTTGAAGATGCAAAGGAATTATGGAGCAAATTGGCCAAGCTTCATGAAGAGATCCCCTCCACTGTACAAGAGCAAGAAGTATCCAGAGAGGGTGACTCTTTGGAGCAAGACCAAAAGGAGGACTCCGAGGTTGAGAGATGCTCAACCTCCGAAGAAGAGGAAATCCAAGAAGCTTCATCCTCAAGGGAATGCAACGAAGGGAACAAGGAGGGAGCATACTCCTTGTTTCATATTCAAGATGATGAAGCCTCCACCTCTAGGATTGAGGGGGAGCAATCCTTGGTGATGCCGGATCAAGAAGAAGTAGAAGCTTCTACATCCGGGTCAAGAGACAAAGAGGAGGAAGAAGATTCTACCTCCACAAGTCAAGAAAAATCGAATAGAGGAGAATCAAGGTCCGATCAAGAGGAAGCTTCTACCTCCGGATCCAAAGAAAATGTCACCCCTACAAGCAAAGGTATAAATATTTCAATTAATAATAAAAATCATATTATATGCTTTGAGTGTAGGGAACATGGGCACTACAAGAGCAAGTGCCCTAAATTGGCTAAGAAGAAGGGCCAAGTGGCACAAAAAGGCAAGGTGAAGCCCAAGGAGATCATCCCCAACACAAAGAAGAGCAAGGAGCATATTATATGCTTCTCTTGCAATCAAAAGGGGCATTACCGAAGTCAATGCCCCAAGGGGAAGAAGGTGGTCAAGACTCAAGGAGGCACTAGTCAAGGGGGAGCCTCCAAGGTAAAGAAGAAGGTATCTTTTATTGAGCCTACCCCTTTACATTATGGTAAAAAGCATGATAGTTCTAATTTTTATCATTTTAATGCGATTTACCATAAGAATAGGAAGCATGAGGGCTTTAAGGAAAAATATGTGGCCCTACATGCCAAAACTACCCAACCTAAGGTTAGGAAGGTAGATGGACACTTGGGCAAGAACACTAAGGATAATAGGTACAAGCCCAAAAATAAAA
This sequence comes from Zingiber officinale, assembly GCF_018446385.1. Taxonomy (NCBI): domain Eukaryota; kingdom Viridiplantae; phylum Streptophyta; class Magnoliopsida; order Zingiberales; family Zingiberaceae; genus Zingiber; species Zingiber officinale. The sequence continues at coordinate 106,504,842 of NC_055995.1, read as the reverse complement.
ATGCTCATGGGTGTAATGAAAAATCAAAATCTAAGGATTTAATGATAGAAAATCAAGTCTTAAGATCAAGACTTGATAAAATGGAAAAGACCCTAAAAAGGATGGAAAATATCCTAAAAGGGTAAAATGAGCATAACCTAGGTTTGGGATACAAACCTAAAGCTAAAAGGGATGTGTCTAGTTATCATAGGGTTCCATATAGCTATGGAACAAACCCTAAGTCTAGAGGTCAAGTCAAAGATACAAGGGAAGATATCCCTAGAAGTCTCTTTGCAACCAAAGTGACTAAGACTTCTAAGAAGTCTAAGAAAGTCACTAACAATATCATAAGGGAGGCTATCCCTAGAGTTGACCTAGAAAATGTGACCAAGGCTTCTAAGAAGCCCAACAAGGTCACTAGGAAGGTATCTAGGGAAGTTATCCCTAGTGAGTACCTAGAGCATCCAAGGAGCACCAATAGGTGTTGGGTTCCTAGGAGCATTTTCTCTACCCCATAAATGGGTTAGAGAGTGTCAACTCCGATTAGAAGGGTAGTTAACCCAACTTTGAGGAAATTGACACTCAAGGAGCATTTTCAGGGTTTTGTTAATCTTTGAAAATGAAATGGAAGTATTATTTACTCCTTGAAAGAGTAAAATGTGCCTAATGGTGGAAGAATTGATTTTAATCTTAAATGACACATATTGGGAAATTCAGAAGAACTACCAAGTTGGGATTTTGGTATGTTCTTAGGAAATTTAAGGCAATCCGAGCCTTAATTTAAAAGTGCTACTCTTGTGAAAAATGAAATATGCCAACATTTGAGGATATGCTTAATTTCGACTGGCATAAATTAATCAAGGAAATTAGAAATGCCAATTTAGGCTTTGGCATTTTCTTGAAGCATTTTAGGGCAATCTAGGTTTAAGTTGTAAGTTTAGCTAAGATTTTAAGGATACTTAGATAGTTAATCTAGGTATATTTTATTTATGCTAAATCTTGCCATGATTGTTTGCCCATCATATGCCATGACATCATGTCTATTTTTGCATTCATGTTTTATTATGCAAAATTCAAAAATACCATGTCATGACATTCATACATCATGTAGTTATAGGAATCTTTCTTTTGGAAGTTATTTTATTTTGATGTATGCCATAACATTATCATGCATTAGTTTAATTCCTTGTAATTAAGGACAAATGGCATTTTAGCAACACTTATTAACAAGTGACATCCTAGGTGGATGTCTAATATTTTTAAAATGCCTAGATAGATATGCATGATCCTTAGATTAGGGCAAAACCAAAATCTACATTTCACAAAGACTATAAGGTGACTTGTATGTGGTTTAGTGCACATTAGATACAAGTGAGATGTTAGGATGATGAACAAAGCTCAAGATGTTGATTTAGTGCATTCTTTTGAGTTTTTAGGTTCATCAAAACACATAGTTATGTGTTTTCCCATCATTGGGAAAGCTAATGTACAAGTCATGTGCATTATGCCCAAGGAACATGATGGGATATTGGTTTTGAAAATGTTTTAAAAAAATTCTTTTGGAAAACCATGGTGAAGGCTATCTTTTGATAGTAATCACCATTGAATAGTTAGACACAAACTTGAAGAAAACGCTAAAGTTTTAGCAAGTTTTCAATCTTGTGTCAATCTTTGAAAATATGATGTATTTTCATAGAAAATTATTTTTCCATGATTAAGTATGCCCTAAATAATGTCTACACGAAATTTCATGATTTTTGGATTTTTGTAGAATTTTCTAGGGGTTTCTGAAGTTGACTGAAATGGAATTTCAGCAACTATCAGAGCTCCGATCGATCCATGGATCGATTGGAGTGCCTGAATCGATCCGTGGATCGATTGGAGTCCTGAATCGATCCGTGGATCGATTCAGAAGGCAGTCCCCGCGAGCAGAAGCTCGCTGGATCGATCAGCCGATCGTTCAAGGTAGTCTGAATCGATCAATCGATCCAAGTTGCTGATTTTGGCTGGGAATGCCTGATTTCAGCATCTTTGAACCCCTTCTGAGTCTAGGTAACCATTCCAAACCCCCAAAAATACATTTGTATACATACAAGGGTGTTTTCATGTGAAAACAAGGATGGATTGGTTAAGGAAGGCTTCATTGAAGTTTAGGTTGAGGTTTGTTTCAAATTTTGAGTATTTGAACCTCAAAACTTCTAAATTTGGGTTTCCTAAAGGTTTAGGGATTCCAAGTCATTGTTGGTGCAATGACAGAAGTTACCACCATGTCTTTAGGGGGAGGGACTCTTTAAAGACATGAAAAATTATTTTTCATAAACCTTGGAAGGTGGTTAACCTTCTTTAAAGAAAATGCTCATGTATGAGCTTTTGAACTTGAAATGGGGAGTGAATATCCTCATTATTTCAAGTGGGAACTCAAGTGGTTAGAAAATGCTCAAGGTTGGGTATTTGTCTACATTGAGGGAGAAGTTAAGGATAAATGAAGGGTATGGGACCTTCATTATCGTGTTGATCACAACGAGTGATGTTGTGAACAACGAGGAGCAACTCTTCAGGGGGAGAGTCGTCAACAAATGGATTTGTTGATGTGTACCCAAAATTGGGGCATGGGTTGATGTGTGCCCAAAGATGGGTTGATGTGTGCCCAAAGATGGGTTGATGTGTGCCAATAGGGGGAGAATGAAAGGACCTGTGAATGGGTGTAAGTTAGGCTTTCATTACCTAGAGGGAGTGTGCCCTCTTAGGAGGAGAATGAAGAGCTTAATTTATGTGTTCATTACCTAGTGGCATAAAGATTGAGGCTATAGAATTAGCCTAACTTACATGTGGTATTGTAAGTGTTATTGTGGTATTGTCAAATATCAAAAAGGGGGAGATTGTTGGTGCAACATCCCTCAGGTCAAGGTTGACCTGGTTGACCAAGCTGAGTCTTGGTCTGAGTTTAGATGTTTGACAATAAGAAATTGATTGAAAAAGAGTCAAGTAGGTCAAGGTTGACCGGATACTTGACTGGGAAGTCCTAACTGGGATGTTAGGTAGAATGGAAGTCCTGGTGAGTGAAGCCAGGCAGAAGGAAAACCCTAGTGAGTGAAGCTAGGTGAAAGTCCTGGTGAGTGAAGCCAGGCAGAAGGAAAGTCCTAGTGAGTGAAGCTAGGCAGATTGAAAACCCTAGTGAGTGAAGCTAGGTGAAAGTCCTGGTGAGTGAAGCCAGGCAAGGAAAATCCAGATGGATCAAGGATGATCGGACATCTGGTGTTGGGAAGTCCAAGTAGGTCAAAGGATTGACTGGATACTTGGCACGAGGAAATACAGATAGGTCAAAGGGATTGACCAGACATATGATGGAAGTCCAAGTAGGTCAAAGGGAGTGACCAGATACTTGACATGAATAGAAAAGTCCAAGTGGGTCAAAGGGATTGACCAGACACTTGGTGGGAAGTCCTAGCAGGTCAAAGGAGTGACCAGATGCTAGGCATGATGTACCAACAGGTCAAGGTTGACCGGGTGTTGGTTTGGTAGGCTTGGGACTTGGTTTTGGGCAAAAACCAAGTACTGGATCGATCAGTGGATCGATCCAAGCCTTTCCTAGCGAACAGAGAGTCTCTGGATCGATCCAGATGTCCCGATCGATCAGTGGATCGATTGGGACGCGGCTGCTTCGCGCGATAAGCGCTGGATCGATCCATGGATCGATCCAGGCGTTTTTCCCAGAGCACAGAGGCGCTCTGGATCGATCCGTGGATCGATCCAAAGCCTCCCCGATCGATTGGGAACATTCGAATCGATCGGGATCCGACCGTTGGCGTCGATAAAGGCCGCAGGCGCACGATTCCTTCGGCATCTCTTCTCCGATTCACTCCAGATCTCTCGCCAGCTCCTCCACAGCACTCACAAAGCTCAGATCGCCAGTTCTTGAAGGATCTTGGAAGTTCTCCAAGTCAAGAGGCGGATCAAAGCCAAGAAGAGAAGCTAGGGTTAGGGTTTATACTCATTGTAAGCTTGTAAGCTTGTATTTCTTGTATCCTTTCCCTCTCTTCTTGTATTGAGTCTTGTAGGGCTTCTCCGCCCTTGGTAGTTACCATAAAGGAGAGTTTTATTTAGTGGAGGGTGTGTGTGTTGGTGTGGATCCTTGGATTAGTCACCTCTTGTGAGGTGGATACCAAGTAAACCAACCGTGTTAGCGTTGTGTGATTGTTTCTTTGTATTTCCGCTGCACATCTTTGAAGAAACAAGCAACGCCGAGCAACGAGCGAACGCGACGAGCTATTCACCCCCCTCTAGCTACTTTTGGTCCTAACATCATGGACCTCATGAACAGGGTATTCAGAAAATATTTAGATAAGTTCGTTATCGTATTCATCGATGACATTCTTATCTATTCAGGAACTCAGGAAGAACACGCAGAGCACCTGAAAATAGTACTGCAGACCCTTCAGCAGAACCAGTTGTACGCCAAGTTCACAAAATGTGAATTTTGGTTAGATCAGGTGTCCTTCCTGGGTCACATCATCTCAAAGGATGGTATTATGGTAGACCCCAGTAAGATAGAAGCTGTGAGTAACTGGAAAAGACCCAAGAACGCTAGCGAGATCAGAAGCTTTCTGGGATTAGCAGGTTATTACAGAAAATTCGTAGAGGACTTCTCCAGGATAGCCTCCCCACTGACAGCTCTCACCAGGAAGAACAGGAAATATCAGTGGACAGAGGACTGCGAGAACAGCTTCAGCAAGAAGATTGACCAGTGCACCTATTCTAGCTCTACCCGAGAACACAGACAGCTTCGATATTTATAGTGATGCCTCTAAGTTGGGACTAGGAGCAGTGCTGATGCAAGACGGCAAGGTAATCGCCTACGCCTCCAGACAACTCAAGGATTATGAGAAGAACTATCCTACTCATGACCTTGAGCTTGCAGCAGTGGTGTTCGCTCTCAAGATTTGGAGACATTACTTGTACGAAACTCAGTGCAGAGTGTATACAGATCATCAGAGTCTGAAGTACTCTTTCACTCAGAAGGATCTGAATATGCGACAGCGCAGATGGCTAGAACTGGTTAAAGACTACGATATAGACATCCTCTACCACCCAGGGAAGGTAAATAGGGTAGCAGATGCACTTAGCAGGAAGTCCAGTGCTGCCCTATTATCTCTAGCAGCCATGTCACCGCCCCTACAGAAAGAGATCACAGACTTCAGCCTTGAACTCATAGTTGGACAGCTCTCTACTATGACGTTAGAGTCTACCTTGCTTGGTGATCTTCAGACAGCTCAGGAACAGGATCCTGAAATTCAGAAGATCAAGCAAGGATTGGCAGAATCAGACAGTGGAGAATTCAGAGTATCTGATAGTGGGGTATTGTACTTTGGTGACAGATTATGTGTTCCAGATCAGGAGGAACTACGCAGGAAGATTTTAGATGAGGCTCACAAGACTCCCTATGCGATGCATCCAGGCTCCACCAAAATGTACCAGGACTTGAAGAAGCATTTTTGATGGCCTGAGATGAAGAGAGACATCGCTCGATATGTCAGCATCTGCCTAACCTGTCAGAGGGTTAAGGCAGAACATCAGAGACCAGGAGGAGTCTTGCAGCCCATTCAGATACCCGAATGGAAGTGGGAAGACATTTCCATGGATTTCATAGTGGGACTACCCAGAACCACGAATGGTTTTGATACCATCTGGGTAATAGTCGACAGGTTGACTAAATCAGCCCACTTCTTAGCTATCTGGATATCCTACTCCATGGAACAGCTAGCACAGTTGTATCTCAAGGAGATCGTTAGACTACATGGAGTCCCACGAACCATTATATCAGACAGAGACAGCAGATTCACATCACACTTCTGGGAGTATGTACAGTCAGCGTTGGGCACAAAGTTAAAGTTCATCACAGCTTTCCATCCTTAGACAGATGGTCAGACGGAGCGAGTAAATCAGGTACTCGAAGATATGCTCCGAGCATGTGCCCTAGACTTCAGGGGAAGTTGGTGCAAATATCTGAGCTTAGCAGAATTTGCATATAACAACAGCTATCAAGCCACCATCGGCATGACACCTTACGAGGCTCTCTATGGGCGGAGGTGTAGATCTCCAATCTGCTGGTATGAGAGTGGTGAACAGAAAGAACTAGAGCTTCAGACAGATCTAGTAGCAGATACCACAGCAGCTATACAGCAGATCCGCCAGAGGATAGAGACAGCTCAGAGTTGCCAGAAAAGCTATGCTGATACCCGACGCAGACCCTTAGAGTTCTCAGTTGGGGATTCAGTGTTCCTCAGAGTAGCTCCCATGAAGGGAGTAATGCGTTTTGGGAAGAAGGACAAACTAAGTCCTAGATATGTGGGACCATACCTTATCAACAGGAGAGTTGGCAAGGTAGCATACGAGCTAGAGCTACCACAGGAGATGTCAGCCATCCATAATGTATTTCATGTCTCTATGCTGAAGAAGCATAACCCAGATGCCACCCAGGTGATTGAGCCCCAGTCGGTACAAGTCCGCGAAGACCTCAACTATGACAGTCGGCCTATTCAGATAATAGACCGAGCAGTTAAGAAATTGCGGAACAAGGAAATATCATTAGTGAAAGTAATTTGGCAAAGTCACACAGCAGAAGAGGCAACCTGGGAGACAGAAGCCAGTATGAGACAGAAGTACCCAGAGTTATTCTAAGTTCGAAGATGAACTTTTTATAAGGTATGGGGGATTGTAACGCCCGAAAATTCTCAAAATAATTATTAGAAATATCCTAGTATTTTTATGGAATTTTAGGATATTTTTACAGAATTTTTAGAGTAGCGGAAGTAGCAAAAATAAATAGAAAAAAAAAATAGCCAACGCGGGAATTGAACCCGAGACCTATTGGGTCCTACGACTTATAGCAGACTCTAGTAACCAAGTGAACCCAGCAGGGTCGTGCTGAAAGGAAAGGGAATCAATTAAATTTATATTAGAGTTGGGCGAAATTACCCACTTAATATAAAAAGGGAGGAATTAAGTGAAGAGTTATTTTTTTTAACGCAACTTCTCCTCTCCTCACCCTAACCTCACGCCGCCCCTCCCTCCTCTTCCTCTCTCGGCGCACCAAGCCCTAAGGGCTCTAGGAGCACTTTCCGGCGACGACTTCGACACGAGGACGCCCCCCTCCGCGAGAGGAACGCATAGACGCGAGAAGATCGTCGAAAGAATCGTCTCCTCCGGAAATCTAGCGATTAGAATCGTAAGAAAATCCGAACAGGAGGTAAGAAACCCCGCACCTGCAGTATAAGTAGCTCTCGTGTGAATTTCATGTATTAGTTTAGTAATATGTAGACTACCGACGCAAAGGATTCGAATTAGCGCATACCAAGTGTTTGATTTAAATTGTTTAGCATAGAAAAATGCAACTTAGGCATTTTAGTGGCTTAGATAAATGCAATAGAAGCATTTCATAGCTTATTGAGTCTTGCTCCAGCTTTTACAGGACCAGATGTCCAGTGGGTGGGCTCCCATAGTCGCCTCTAGGTTTAGATAACCTAGTTCTGGGTTTAGACAACCTAGTAAAAGCAAGACAAGAATTTATTAGCTTATGTTCAGTATTTTACTTTCTCAGTGGCACTGTACTGGATTAGATATCCATTGGGTTGGGCTCTCATAGTCGTCCCTAGGTTCAGCTAGCCTAGTAACCCTACTAGATTCAGAATTTGCAACCCCGGGTTTAGTTAGGGATGTGCGCATAGCAAGTACAGTTGCCAGGCCCAAACAACAGCTTGATTATTATTTTAATCTATTATGAATATAGTTTTCAAACATCACAAAATAGTTATGTGAACTCAGTACAGCCTCAGCATCATATTAGTATTAGCTTAGCTCAGTTTTATATCGGTGTAGCTTTCTGTTGATACAACATGATAGTTTATGATTAGCTCGATTACTATGATTAGTTTTGCTTTCTATGTGATGTATGTCATGCCATGCTTAGCATATTCAGTATGCATTTCAAGTAGCATGTTTTAAAAACATAATATTACATCGAATGCATGTTTTAGTGAGGTAGATGGTTTCTTACTAAGCTCTCAAGCTTACAGATACTATTTTCCTTATACTGCAGATAAAGGTAAAGGTAGCGGAGGCTGGAGGACAATGCTGCAAAGATGTGTGTGGATGAAACTTGGAATAAAGATCTTAGGGATCTAGCAAGTTTTGTTTAAATCATTGGAACTTTTTAGCATTTTACCAGGTTTCGCACTTTAGTATGTTTAAATGCCATGAACTAGTAAATTATGCACTCTACCATGCTTAGAACCTTAGTTATGTGATGTTAGAATGTTTTCCAGTCATTTTAGAACTTGTATGTGTGATTGAGGCACGAAACAGTGCTGAAATCAGACTTCTGGTACGAAATCAGAAACCCCAATCGATCGGCTGATCGATTGGAGGCTTCTCAATCGATCAGCCGATCGATTGAGAAGTTCGTACCGCGAACAGTAGGCCTCTGGATCGATCAGCCGATCGATCCAGCAAATTCTGTCGCGAACAGAAGGCTCTGGGATCGATCACTGGATCGATTGGCCAGTTTGGATCGATCAGCCGATCGATCCAGAATATTGCTCGAGCACAGTAGCGTGTTGGATCGATCACTGGATCGATCCAACCTAAGCCCCACATACAGTAGCCACTTGGATCGATCAATGGATCGATCCGGCCATTCCAATCGATCCGTGGATCGATTGGGAGGCCTGATATCAGCAAGAAACTCTTAGTTAAGTTCCTTGACCATTGGGGGATGTAATATATGTCATGAATAGTTTAAATTACCCCCTTTAGCACATGTAGAACCAAGAAATGATAATAGTTTAGCAAAATTTTAATTAGTACAGCTTCCGTACTTAGATTTAATGATGGTCATGGAATAGTTAGCACAACATAATGTAACAATCGGCCTCACAGCCTAGTTAGTAGGAGGCGGGTCGTTACAATGCAGCTTTAGTGATAAGATAAACATAATTTAGTTGTTTAAAAATGCAGAAATATTTTAAAATTCTAGGATGCTTATCATGGATGTTTATATGTATTCCCATATTTTAATTGACTCTCTTTGGATTTACATGTTTAATCTTAGACATGAGAATTTATGCTAGATTGCTTGAGATAATTAATGATCATGTTTATCTTATTATTCTGGTAGTTAATTGTATATGTTTTCTGTTTTACAACTAAGGTCGAAGGGAGGTATTAGCCTATCAGGGTTTTAGTCCGGGGCCATTTTATTTTATTTTTATATGCAATTATTTATCTATTTAGCACTAAATCTCCAAATTAACTTTCGCGATCAGTTGGGTGGGTTTTTTTATATGCAACTCTTATTATCGATTGATCAGTTCTAAATCCTCAATCAAATTTTGTGATCAGCTCAAAATCCCCAAATTTAATTTTTGATCCCACCACGACTGTCGTTGATTGACCACTGAAAAAGGAGCGCCTCTGCCTCCTTAACATTCCTCAATCTTTTAATGTAGATGTTCCCCACTTCCCTCCTAAATTGTTAATGTGTGTGGTTATTTAGACTTTCTCTTGAAATTGATATATCGGCGAAGAAGCTAAGGGAAAAAAATATAGATGTTTATCTAATCTCTAGTGGTTTTCCATCAAATGATAGATATAAGTTACGTTATTTGAGTTTGTCCACTCAGTTAATTACTTATGTAATTATTTAGGTTGTTTTAATATCATATCAATAGAGACATAGATGAAATAATATTCTATCATTTTTTAAATCAAGAATATCAAGTAATTATTTAGGTTGTTTTAATATCATATCAATAGAGAAAGAGATGAAATAATATTATATCATTTTTAAATCAAGAATTGATAATTGTTCAACATCTAAGAGGATCAAAATTAATATATATCCATTCTTAATGAGGAATCTGAATCTCTGTGTAAATTTCAAAGAGTTGAGTTTGATGACATTTTTTTCAAAATTAATATAGCAAAAGACGATTTGTTCTCCCCTAATACCCCGATTAATCTGTTTCTGGGTTAACACTGAGGAAGTAAATCACGAGTAATTACTATCCATTGGTATAGTGGCTAAGGCATAGGGAAAGCATGCCCGGACGCATCGAGTTTTGACCCCATGACCTAATATGGTAATACTCTATACCTCAACTACTACACCATCACGAGAGGACAAACTTCTTTTAAACTAGATTCTGGATTGGGTATTTCGATGTGACAACATTTTGTTAATCATCATGATGAAATTAGATGAGCTTATTGTAGGATCGATGCGTGTTATAGGGGGTGAATAGTATTCGTGATTTTTTCATTTTTCGAAGAACAATCGGAGATAAACACAGTGGAAATAAAGAAAGAAAACAAAAAGCAAGCGTTAACACTTTTGGTTACATCGTTCGAAGCTTGTGACGACTCCTACTCTAAGGTCCGTGATCGTCGATCACTTTCATTGGACAATCATTATAGATTCAGAAAGTTACAACTTGAAGTATAATTGCTATATAAAATTAAGTTACCGACAATAAAGGATTAAGAAGATATTCGTCGATTGTCGGAGCAGCGGTTCGGCGTTGTTGAGTTGTTTCGGAGCAGCGCACACTTTAGAAGATCGTTCTGTTTCAGTTGTTTCAAAGTTGCTGGTCGAACCCCCTTTTATAGTCGAAGTCGATCGATCTAGGTGTTCGGTCAACCAAACCTTTTGAACCTACCCAGCTTCCCATCCAGATTCTGTCGTTTCAGATAGAGCCTTCATTCGGTTGACTGATCCTGCTTTCCTCGCTGGCTTATCTAGTCCGATCAACCCGGTCCAATCGAGTTAGCTCCTATCTACGATTTAGTCAACTAAATCTAAGGTTTGGTCGATCGATCCCTTGGTCGAACTCAATTAACTCGCTGGAAATATGATCCTTTTCCTTGAAGGTTTGGTCGACCAATTCGAACATTCGATCGACCGAACAAGGCAAAATTTGATCCTATAAAAATGTTAGTCATCAGGGAAACCCTAGGTCTGTTCGGTTATGACTTTCGGATTTCCTGGAAACCCTAGGTCGAACTAACAGCTATTGTTCCCTCTTCGGGGAACGCATCCTCACCTACTTATCTCAGGAGAAATTATCTTTTGTCAGATCAGTCCTCCAGACCGTCTAGACTTTTGCTCAGTGACCGAGACTTCAGGTCTTCATGCTGAACGTCCGCTTCACGACCCGTCCAGACTTCCACCTGGTCTGCGACCACCAGAATTTTCACATAGAGTTCCTGACTCTAGAATTTCGCCCAAAGTGCTCGATCCGTCAAGACTTCGCCAAGTCCATCGGACCAGGACTTTCTTGCCTAACCGCAATTAAGACTTTCCACCTGCCTAATCTCAACTTGGACTTTCCTTTGCCTAAGATCACTTAGGACTTTCCTGCACACTAAGTTCAGTTTGTTAGATAACAAGACACCTTAACTTTGAACTCTTTGCTATTATTAAAACACAGGTTTGATCGTCTGGTGCTCTCTGCACCAATAATTTTCCCCTTTTTGATTATGACAATATAGTTCAAAGTTAAGTAAAAACAAATAACATTTGAAAAGATAAAGTAGAATAAATACCATATAAATTTCAAGTACATTTTTCAAGGTAAAAAAATAAAATGTTGTTGACTCCCTCTTAAGTATTACTTTACTCAAAATAAGATTTTTTACTTTACTTTTAACACTTTTTTTTCTCCTTTGACATATATATAAAAAATTATTAAGTAGAGAGAAAAGTTGAGAAATTTTTTTTAAAATTTGAGAAGTTAATTTTTTAATCTTTTCCTTTAAACTCTTCCTAAAAGTAGCACTTTACTTTTCTTTTAAAAAAAAAATTGATTTAGTTTTTTAAAAATTTATTAGATATTTAAGTTTGAAAAGATTTTTTTGAAAAAAATGTAGTTAAATATTTAGTTTTGAAAAGAGTTTTTTAAGAAAAATTTACTAAATACTTAACTTTTTATAAAATTTTGAAAGACAACTTTTAAAGGATATTTAAAATTTTGAGAAGGAACTAACTAAATGGTTTATTCGTAAGCTAAAAAATTAAATAAAAAAAAAAAATCTGCATACCCCACTATCACGCACGGTTGTGGAGCATGCAGTATATATATATCCTGTGCACCACGCTGTGCATAAGTTTTTTTTTTTTTTAAGCTTACGATTAAGCTATTTAGAATTTTGTCTTCGTAAAAATTTTCAAAATAAAAAATATTTTAGATGCTCACAAAGTTGTGCGACTTAAGGTGGGGTGATGGCCGACATCTGTGTGTGATGCGCGTGGGCGCCTCTTCCGCATAGGAAGTGATGTCGCCAAGATATCAAATTTGTGTGTAAGATTTTATTTTATGTTATTTTTATAGTCGGTATTCGCTATTATATGTAAAAAAAAAAAAAAAAAAAAAAAAAGTTAAACCTCCAACCCTAATCTGGTTAGAAGCGGTGATCGGTGATCATCCGAGGCGGCTCAGGCGGAAGCGCAGGATTTCCACAATGAAGCAGGTGGTCGGGATCGTCGTCTCCAACAAAATGCAGAAGTCGGTCGTGGTGGCCGTCGATCGGCTATTTCACCACAAGCTCTATAATCGATATGTCAAGCGCACCAGCAAATTCATGGCTCACGACGAGAAAAATGACTGCAGCATCGGTGACCGAGTTAGAACTTCATCTCCCTTTCTTGTTTCCTTTTTTTCTTTTCTCTCTACGCATTGTTTTCACGGTATCTAGGATTTGTTCCTTTAATTTAACTTCGTCGAGTCCTTGGCTCATTGATTGCCTACAGTACAGTTCGGTAGTTGTTGAACACTAATCTCTGGAAGAGGTGGATGATATATTTATGCGAAACCATCTATATGTCCGATCGTTTGATAAATTGGTGTTAAATATTCTCTCAGCGGTCAATACCCTTCTTAAACCAAAGGTGCTAGGGATGGTACTGGGTTGGGCACACACAAAAAATTTAGCTACTGATATTCATATACATCTAGGTATCTATTGATGCGGCTAAAATGTGTTGACTGGATGTGAGGGATGGAAGCCATCTTGCAAACAAGAAAGCACACGTAAGATGGCGTTGGAGTTGCCCAACAAAGTCCCTCTAATGTTTAAATTATGATGGTGTCGTGGAAGCAATAAAATGGCAATGGAGAAGAAAGAGATTAGGATTAGATGCTCATATCACGACTTTAATATTTATTAAGGATCAGCATCCTAAACCCCAGGGATTATGAGCTATAGCCCATGAAGCGATCATGCCTAGCTATGGCCCATCCCTGCAGTTCTTCGTGTAACAAGGATCCCAAGAGATTGAGCCCAACATAGGGATCTCGAAGTGCTTGGAGGAGAGTGCTCAGGGAGCTCTGATCTAGAATTAGGTTGACCAGGGAACTTGGATATTGAGTTGCTTAGGGTATTCTAGAGGCAGAGCTGTAAGGAGGACTCGCGAAGCTGAGCCTCATGAAAAATGCAAATTGTACAGGAGCATGGGATGCCAAGTTGTATGGAAACTCAGGATGCTAAGCTATATGAGGAACCCGTGGTGTTGAGTTGCATAGGGGGCCTAGGAGTCTAAGTTGAACAGGGAACCATGCGAGGCTCCCAGTCTTATGTAAGTGGGAGTGCTGACATGGAACGGAGCCACTTAAGTTGAATTTGCTGACCTGGAATGGGATCACTATCTCAAGATATCATCTACTATTTGTACCAACCTATTCCCCATCATGACCTTGTTAGCATTCATTCCTTGATTATTCCCATAATACTAAATGGGTAGCCATACAGTTAGATGGGTCAAATATTGACAAATGCCTGCAATACTTGACCCATCTACATGCAACAAAGAGAAAAAAAAATTGAAGGATTAAGAATTTTTAAATTCATATAGTGATATAGATATTTATTATGAATACATTAAGTTTATTCGGGTACTCATTACTCAAGGCTTTAAATCCAAATCCATCCAATACTAGTCATTAGTTCCTATTAGTTTATCCAAACTCGTCCTAGACTCATTTAACATGTATTGTTACCCATTTAAACATGTTGGTAGTTATTACTACTTTCTAATAGACATCTCTGTCATCTATGGAAGATTTTACAATTATTTTCAATTTGAATTGCACAAGATGATGATGATTAGGTATATAAGTTGTTTCCAGATTATCAGAATGGAAGACACACTTTGACCAAGGCGATGATTTGCACAAATTTTGAGATGGTGATATCTCTACAATTTCATTGGTGCTTTAATTCTCAGTAAAAAAATTATTGTAACTTTGGTCAATTCTATAATTATTGTAATATTATTTTAATTGTCATGTTTTGGTAAATATGATAGTTGGATACATAGTTTGAGTTTTCAGGAAACTTGGCTATGCGGTTTGGTAAATTATCATTTATTTTTTAAAAAAAAATGGTTAATTCAGTAACCGACTGAATTAACCGATTTTGTATGGGTTTAATTTGTTCGGTTTTAATTCGGTTTGCTCAAAAAAAAAGTTTGGTTAGTTCGTTAGGTTGTAACCAAATGCTCAGTCCTATATGTGGTGAGTAGCAGATGGAATGCAACAATGCATGGGGGTCCTGAAAGTGGGAACATAGCTAGTTCTTGAACGCGAAGTGAACAGATGGATGCATAAGGGACTCTCGGCTTCATGAAACAATCAATTGAGAGGTTGTGAAGTTGAACTCTGTGCTCTTTTAATCACTGCTTTGAGGTCTATACCAGAGAAACATGATGAAGATGGCTGTTACACACAGAGAGTAGTGGTGATGGGAGAATGGCTGGCAGTGGTTGTGCACTCTGATTTAGTGGGTGATCTTCCTCTAGTGAACATATGCAAGCCCCATAAGGATCTGCTTTGTAACTCTAGATCTCCAGGGTGATCTGCCTTTTGGATAAATCTTGGAAGGTCACACTGATTCTTGATTTTTCTTAGTTATCTGGAACAGAGTAAAGGATGAAATTAGTGATAAATCACTGAAAAATAAAGAATAATTGTAGATGTGCTCCCTTTGTTTTAAAGCTATTTGATATTTCTGGATGTGAAACAATCATGCTCATACTGGAATCATGGAAAATCATAAACTTCTCCATAACCATATCCTTCATCTCCTATGTAATCATTGTGTTTGATATTATAGCTGTGATCATTAGGTGCTTCAGATCTGTGGTCATTTGCTGGAATATAAGGGGATGATTTTAGGAATCAAGAGTAGTAGCTGTGACCCACTGCCACCTTAAACAATGTCACTAAGAATTTGGAGCTTAGAGAGAAATTTCTTTGTCAAAAGATGAAACTTGGGGCTAGTTCCAGAAGATCTGTCGGTTCATTGATGCATCTATCTTAAAGACACTACTAGGCAACTTCTGCTTATTGATAATGTTGCATTTTCCAAGTACAAATTCTTTCATATAATTTGTACCTGGTAGATGGAAGTATCTAGTTAATAAAGAAAAAGGCATCTTACCATAATCACAGTTATGGCATTTGTAAATGTGTTATTATCATTAACTTCCCTCATCTCGAATAACAAACAGTTGCTGTTCTTTGTAATGTAAATGGTAAGTCACCTGCTTCCTGTTCCCAATGTTGTTTTTCTTTAATCTTAAATATGTGACTGAATGTGCCTTTTTCATTTTGAGAGAAAATGACTTGTTGATAAGTTGGAGTGAAATAGCATGAACCATATGACGACTATCTCGGAAATAAATTGCCTTAAGCTGACTTTGTATTTGAAAAATTTTCTGATGGCATTTTAAGCTTTTGCTCCCAGGTAAGGTTGGATCCTTCTAGGCCACTGAGCAAAAGAAAGGACTGGATTGTGGCCGAGATATTGCGGAAGGCAAGAGTCTATGTTCGACCATCTCCTGCTGCAGATTCAATTGCATCCCAGAGTGTGTCTTCTACATGAGCTTCCTGAGGCAGGAACAATGAATAGTATGTTTTCATGAAGTCCCTTGCCTTGTTCTTTATATTAAGAATTTAGATGAATTAGAAGGACGTGTCTCATACACGGATACTAATTAATCTTGTTCCTTGGCCAATGAGTAATTCAGCTGAATAATGGATGACTAAAAATTCATCAATAGCTTAGCCCTAAATATTTACTTTGATCTAGTTGACTGATGTACAACAACAGCATGGAGTTTCCTGCTTGACCTGAATCTGATATCCAGGAGAACCAATATAAAACTTGTGAAAAGTGATCTCTGTGTTGTAATTAATATTTATATTCTGATTCTTAACTGTAATTCTAAGAAAATGAATTTGAATTCTTATATTTGATTAGTAAAGTTATGGCACGTAAAGGACAAGAAATAATTTTTATGATGATAATCTGATTAAATGACTTATTCTATTTAGCCGTTTAGTTTGTAGTTTTAGAAGGTCTCTTTCATCGTTGTGCATGAACCTTAAATTATTATTATTTTTCAATTAAGGATAAAATTTCTGAAAGAAAGGTGACATCTGTATGAATTAAATACTATTAGGGCTGAGCATTTCAAAACCGAATCAACTTGAACTGATTCGACCGAACTGATTTATTGAAATAGAACAAATCGATATTGTTTGAGCTAACCGAATTTTTTTAACAAAAATTAATTTAATTGAAAATTAAATTAATTGAACTTTTTAAGAGAACAAATGAAACTAAGAAATTTGGCATGACCACGCCCCATACAGAGGATCGTTCTAGCACTTGCGGCCAAGTTATCACCTGACTCGGTTTAGTGATTTTTAAAAACATTGAATTTCTAAAATAACTTAATTGAACTTTTAAATTCAATTAGTTGGGTGGTTTAATACTAGCGTTTTCTTCATCAAAACCGCTAAAATGTCAAAGGAAAGAAAATTATTTTAATTTTATGGACCCAATTTCAAATTTAATTGCTCGTCTTTCCGTTCTGATGAACATGCAATAGAATGAAAGTGTATGCATTTCCTTCTCTTCAGTTCCGTTCGATCGGAAACACAACATAAATAGTGGCATCTTTTTCCTTTCTTTTCATTTTTCTACGCAGTCATGGTCTCTGAGACGGGAAGGTTTGAACTATGTGGGACGATAAACGCTTAGTAGCCCAACACATAACCAAGTTATCCTGCATATTATTAATATGGTTAAAAAGGCGATTTGTTCGTCCCGGTATCTCCGTCAATCTCCTTAAGTCAATACGAAAGAGATAAATCATAAATAACTACTAGCTATTACAGCAGGTGGCCAAGTCATAGGGCAAGACATGATCGGATACGTCGATTTTCTACCCCAACACCTCATGTGGTAATAGCTATTACTACATGTGGTCAAGGCATAGGGCAAGACATGCTCGGATACGCCGAATTTCGATCCCAACATTTCATGTGATAATATCCCATACATTAATCACTGTACCGTCTCTACCGTCCCGAGAGGACAAATTATCTTACATTAATGCACTTAGATTTGATAGTTCTACTGCTTCTTAGCTAAAAAAATGCATAGCAACAACTTGACTACAGTAAGACAAACAAACTTGTTTTAACTACAAACAATAATTACAGAATCCATGATTCTCTACTGAACAAACTTGGCAAAAATATACATAGCAGAAATCGTAGGGGTGACAAAAGAATTTATTTGAAGGTGAAAAAACTAACCCCTCTCAGCATTTGTGACAATGGCTTGCGATGTGAAAGAGACTCGTCTTAAGTTCGAACCAGACCTTGAAAATCTCACGAGTGAGGGGCTTGTCTCAGGAACTCCCATGCAAAGTGTTTGGTTCATCTTCATGGAGGGAAACCTTTGACAGCTAAGTGACCTGAAAGAAGAGGAGCCAAAAGGAGGGGCCCTGGTGAAATGGAACTCGGGCTTACAGAACTGTGCAGTCATTGGTGCAGTGCCACCAAAGCCATTCACAGATGGGCAGGCAGTGCATAGAGACAAGCTTATGCTCCTTCTCGGCAGCTCCCTGATTGGACTCACTCCGGGAATTTTGGCAAATGAGACAATAGGATGCCTGCACAAGGGGCAAGGGATGGATCCTGGTGGCACCAACAAGCTTGTTGAGGTGTTGGTGGTGGAACACAGGTACAGGCCACATCTGGTGCAAAATTCATGGTTGCAACCTGTGATGTGATAAGTATGAGGCACAATTTCATCAATATGATTTAGCTCTCTTCTTAACACAATTTGACTTCAAGTTGCATCAACCTTGATAAGATAGAAGCAAAGTTTTAATAAATAATGCAATCTTTTTGGTAGCAAGCTATTGCAACATAGACAAGACTATATTTGTTAGAAGCTGTTACAATTGCATTATTCACAAGCAGACAAGTTGGCGTACCCAGTGTTGATGTAACCTATTTCTTTGTTTGGGCATATATAATGAGGAATCATAATTGATTTAAAAATGCAAATTGTAATCATTTCTTAAACTCATAAGCCCTTCTTTTCTAGTTTGGAAGGTTTAGCCATCATCGCCCCCAAATCTTGAGTTCGACATTTGCAGTTGACTTCCGGAATTCGATGTCGATCACGGTTACCTCATTCTTCAACACAGTCAAGGTCACAATCAAACCATTTCCCCTTTATAGTCCCACTAAAGAATGCTCTCTTTCACTCGGTCCTGTTGATCTCAATTCCTTTCCTCTCCCTTTCAAGTGTTGATGAGGCATCCTCTGTACCATCTTGGTGAGTCTTACTCACCCTCTCCGTATGCTACTAAGCCGTAGGAGGTTTCATGGTGCTGGAAGTCATAGCAATGGGATGGCATGATTCCTTTAGAAGTAGCATTTAGAAGCTCACTAGTGCTTGCTACCTCAAGTTGTGTGGGCTATTTGAGTGGAGACATCAAAGTGACAATGATTATATTTTCAATAGCATAAAGGCACTACTTGTGATGAGAGCACCTTATTGTAAATCTAAAAGGTATGCACCGGCAATAATAGATCTTGCGACTTTCTTTTCTATTTGATTGGTGTACAAATCTTTCTGTGCTAAAGTCTATCATCATTTCTACAATTTGGTTTTCCTCTTAATTTTCCAATATTTAATCAATGTAATATGCTTCTTCCTTCAATCATCTGAGTAGAGGCTTTCCTCCGACCAAACTAGTGATTCAATGATTGGTGATGTAAATGGTACCCTAGGTATGCAATAGTAATGATTTTTAACCATCCGTTGTTCTCCTCTTCTAGGTTAGACCCCTCTTGCTTCTTCTCTCATTTAGACAATGCGAGTCCCATCAAATGTATATATAGATGGAAAAACCTTGATTCCTTCCCTTCTCCAATTTAACTTGGACATGATATTTTATTTTCCTTTTAGTGCTTGATCCACTTGCATTGTCTAGAGTTGCTAAATTATATGACCATTATTTTTTCCCTTTTCACTAGTGTTCATGGTATTTTTTGGACTGTTTATACACATATATTATATCATAGAGGATAATGATATGTTTATGAGATTGTGAGTTTTTCCCAAAGCTCTTTGGCGGAGTTGAATGATCCTACTTTGCTTAATTGCTCCTTTGAGAGTCCACATTGTAGGGTTGTTGTGACCTTTGCATTTGCTTGGGCCTTCTTTACCATCTCTTTTGTCCAATCCTTGGTTGGAAGAGGTGCTCCCGACCCATCCTTTGGGTTCTCAAATCCATCTACAACACTAAACCAATTTTCAATATCATTCCTTAAGTAATACTCCATCTTCTCTTTCCAATATGCGAAGTAGTTGCCATTAAAGAAAGGTGGCCGAGTGGTGCTATATCCCTCTTGAAACGCCATCTTGATGCTTCGGTTGACGATGAGTTCTTCCGATGCGAATGACAACGGTTTGCAAATACTGACTTTTCTATGATGAATTGTGTATCGAAACCAAACATATTTTAATGAGATAGTTCCTGATATCATGGAGACCGTTATGTACTTTGGGTTAGATAAGTTGGTTCATTGCACGCATACAGTGAATTTGGATCCGTGCAGGGAATTCTACAATAATCTACATCCTAGCACCAGTACAGGTCAGGCATGGGTGTCTCGTGTTGGAGGGGTAGACATTGAGTTCACTCCTAGCGTTCTTCAGTCATTCTTAGGGTGTAGGGGTTCAGATAGCACATTCACATGCTTTCCTACTATTGTTGAGCCTTTTACTGATTCGTTTTCTCATCTGTCGGTCGAGGTGATCCATCAGTATTACTTCAATGCTCCTAGGGCTCCACTGAGGCGCATCTTTGATGCCACGCGTATGTCCACCCACAGTAAGATTCTCTACAAAATTGTCATTGCATGTATCTTACCTATTGTCATTAGAGGGCAAGCCAAGATTAGGCTGCCCCATTTGGTCCTGATGTATGCCTTAGAGTAAAGGATCGATATCGACATTGCTCTACAGATCTTTGAGTCCATATTGCATTTCTCTAGCCCTATCCAAGGGAAGTTATACATGTCATTTTGCCACATCCTGACTTCATTTTTCGCATCTAGAGGTATAGATGTCACTAGGGGCCAACAACATTAGTTATCTAAGGATTATGATCAGATCGGGTCCCGACAGCTATATCTAGCAGGGATTGAGCGACGCCGCGGAGAGATGGTATAGCTTGGTCAGGCTGCAGAGGACTCTGAGGACGATGAGGAGGCGGATGTTCCTGCTCCAGCACTAGCACCAGCTCCTGCTCCTATGACTATCGAGGATCAGTTGACTCGGTTGGAGGAGACAGTGCGTCAAGGATTTTAGGAGTTTCATGGTTTCCGACAGGATTGAGCCGTCTCTCAGCAGCATCAGATAGAGATGTACGAGATGATGCAACGCTGGGATTTGGCTTACCATGCCCCTCCGCCTCCTCCTTCTCGTAATGATTTTTAGACATGCTGCCTAGGTTCCAATTGGTGTCGAGAATCTTTTTGGCATAGACATACTTCTCTCTTGTTTATCTCGAACACTACTGTCACTATTCTAGTTTGCTATTTTTATGACTGTGCTAGTTGTATGTTAGTTGTATGCCTCCTATGACATTGTCTGACAGCTATGCATTGCAGTAGTTCTTATTATTTGCCAATGGTTATCTATGTCTCTTCTTCTTGCTTATTGATAAGTAAGTCTATTTCAGGATATGACTTATTTGGTCTAATTGTTTGCATTTTCTGTCTCTTGATCTCGAAAGAAATGTTGGATTAAGGGGGAGTTTAGATTCATGCTGGAGTGTGTTTTATCTATCTTTTTGTTGTGTGTCAAAGGGGGAGATATGGATAGTTTAAGTTAGATACTTCATTATGCCTATGCTTCATGGATATTATCATATTACTATGCTTTATGGTTGTTGCATATTTAAAGACCTAACTTAAATAATTTGCCAAACATCAACAGTGAGCAATGTCTAGAGCAAGATTGCTCCACCATTTCCCCTTTGTGTTTCAATTTTCATATTCTTTGAGTTCACATGTTCTGATTCTATTTTACTATCTTCTTTGTCAATCTTGTTTCTTATGTATATTATCATGCCACTGAATTCCTGCTAGCATTTAGTGGCTAACAATGTTTCCTTTGCTTCCCTTAGTTTCAAGAAAGGTTGATATTTCAATGGCTTTCATCTACGTTTGTCGGTGATTATCATTGAGATGCTGATTTATTTTACTATATTTTGCTCTGATGCTAATGTAGTTTTGTTGTGGTAACTAGAATTATGTAGGTCCAAGTAATATTTATTAATGTAGATTGAACTCTGACAGGACAAAACAGAAGTAAAATAGGGGAAAATGGAAACTTCATTCTGATATGGGTTACATTGCCACCCAATCGGCAATTGAAATGGCATAATCCACAGTATTAGGATGGGAAATAAACTGAAACCATTAATAAATAAGAATCAGTGTACCTTCAGCAGCTACTGTGCATCTCCTTTCCAGGCAAACAACACAAGGATCAGTGCATGCAGGTGACTGGGTTGTGCTCCTCCAACCCAATTCTCTGCGTACGAGTAGTTTATTAGGACAAAAGATAAGACGTACAGTTAAAGTTTGTAAATAACAAAAGTCAAATAGACTTACCTAGCAATCTTCATGATGCTCATAAGAGGAATAGACAAATATGGGGAGGGGAGAACCTTTATGCGACCACTTGATCTGTGACTCAGGATTTCTATAATCAAATTTCTATGCCATGAACGGGCTACCATTAAAGGGGTCCATCTGAGGGGTGGAAGAAATGTATGCAAGCAGTCAAGTAATAGGCAGAATTCTAGCTCTATATGAGATTTATCATAAATCAACACGGGTTAAACCTTAGGAACTCACCCATTATCATTTTCAGCACTCAAGCTGGCTCCTCTTGCTATAAGAACCTGAATGCCCATATATCATGTGTTGATATAGCATATTTACAGATAGAATGAACAACTAATTAATACCTGACAACACATTGCATTTCCCCCACAAGCCGCATAGTGAAGGGGGGTGCTTCCAGCACCTGCTCGATAAGATTAAAAGGTAGTTATTTCATATAACTGAACTTACTTCCTCTATTACATGAATGAATAGATCAAACACAATTGCTTTATGTAAATGTCCTGTGATCAAGTTGAAGGATATGGTGATCTAGTTAGAGAAAGTAAAGAAAACTGAAACATATTGCAGACAATAATGATCTCCAGTGGAAAAATTTGTATAGTGAAAAGTGCAGAACTTCTAATTTAATACTTCTTAGTGATCAACTGAAATAAGTGCCTCTTTTACTACAATTGAAGCTACTGTTGCAATTTCTAGACAAGTGTACTACCAGACAATAACCTCAAACTTCTACTCTCAGTCACAAAAATGATCCTTGGCCCGAGTAGATAAGTACAAAGCCAAGTATCTCTTATCCTGTCATTTAGAATTGGTAGATACCTGAAATATGTGAAGCAGCTCATTCCAACTTTTCTCAAGCAAGTCATGAGGCTTAGACGATAAGTGTTAGAGAGAGTAGACTACTATCAAATGGAATGCATTCATTTCTATCCCACAAAGCTACATGAAGGAGAGCAAGTCTATGAATATAACAATTACTTGTTATAAGGATTTATGCAGACTTGAGCTTTGATGAGAGTCCAATAATTGTAAAATTTCAGTCCTATCTATATGCCTTAGATGCGTACGATAGGAGCAAATAAAAATAATGAAAGAAGGCTGCAAAGGTTAAGTATTGAGTATGCCATGACCATATTTGACCAAGAAAAACAAATTATCTTGTTAATATGTTCCCCTATTTAACAAAGATCAAAGAAATTTTCTAAATCTGAGGAAAACTGACCAAGTATGAAGACGTAATTCCACAAGCAAATAGATGGTAGATGAAGGATAAAAAAAGAGAGGAGAAAAGCGAACCAATAAGATCAATTGTTGATCCATCTTTCACAGTGACTTCAGAAACACTGGCACCCAAGTCTAGTAGTAAATGCACGGTCTCTGCTTTCCCATTTAGTGCTGCCATATGCAGAGCTGTGATGCCTCCATCAGCCTTTTGGTTCACAACCTTAGATAATGCACTGCCAATTAGCAGGAGGTCAAATCTTCTTCTAAAAGAAGCACAGGATACCAACAAACCTAAATATACCTCTTGTCGAAGTCAGGAATAGATGATTCCCGTTTTGATTTTGACCTCATCATTTTCAAAAAATTAGATATGCTTGGAACATAGTCAGCAAGGAGAAGACGTATGCAACGAGTGTGACCCTTTATAGCTGCAAAGTGGAGAGCTGTTCCGCCATTGAGATAATCTGTGGCCAGTTTCCAAACATTGTATAAAAAGACAATGAGAATCTGAAATTGGCAAGCAATCTTTGAGTGTAGGTGGAATTGCAGATTACATTGGCTTTGAAAATAATTAATGTCTGAACAACCTCCCAACGACCATATTGACAAGCTTGCATCAATGCAGTCTGCAACATTAACACGAGTTGAACAGAGTAAATAACAAGAAAATCAGCACCGTTTTTGGTACTACCTGTCCTCGTGTATTCCTTAGGTTAACATCAACTCCAGATTCGATCAGAAGAGAGACAATCTGGAGAACAGCAAATCACCAAA
This sequence comes from Zingiber officinale, assembly GCF_018446385.1. Taxonomy (NCBI): domain Eukaryota; kingdom Viridiplantae; phylum Streptophyta; class Magnoliopsida; order Zingiberales; family Zingiberaceae; genus Zingiber; species Zingiber officinale. The sequence continues at coordinate 106,480,804 of NC_055995.1, read as the reverse complement.
TGAAGTTAGAGATTCTTTTGATGCTTTTAACAAGATGCAAAATCAACCGACGCAGGCTTCTGGCTACCTCATGGTGACCCTGAGCTGCGGAGTAATGGAGCGGCGAATTCCGAACGCCGAAGGTGGAGTACCGAGCTAGTCGAGGATTGACCTCTAACAGGGCTTTGGCCTCTTGCAGATCCCCATCTCTCGCCGCCGACACCAGCCGCTCTCCGGTGGCGGAACACCCGAAGGAATTGCCCACGACGCTTAGAAATCCCATGATCCCCAAATTCTACAAGAGATGGAAAGAAAAAAAAAAATTAACTGGAAGAACACTCGCTTGGAAGCAAAGTTTAGCGTCTATATCTCGACTGAGGAAGAAGAATAATTGGATCGATCGCTATCAGGAAAACTACATTAACTTGGTCAAGAAAGGAAGATTACCGTCCGCAACAATCCTCACCAACATCGACGACCAGGTGAGGACATCGAATAAAAAATCCCTTCTTTTCTCGTCAAGACAAACCTCAAATTCTCCTCCATTTGGAAGGATCGGAGACAAGGTATCTCCCCCAACTCGATCTTTTTCGTCGTCGAGAGCTGATTCCAGATCGGATTCAGCCCAAAGACGACGTCTTTTTACGGTATCTGTCATTTATAGGCAGAAATCGCAGTCGTTAATTGCTGCCGGTGCCCACGCTTTTGTCCCACATCCGAAAAAACAAAATCTACAATACCCGTCAAATTATTCTAAATACTATTATGTCTCTAGAAAAAGGAAATCAGATCAACTGCCAACCAGTTTAAGCCGTTTTCTTGCGCGGTTAATTTTTCTAGACTCAGTCTATCCAAATGAAGGATGCATGGATCATCTCTACTAAAGGATCCCTACTAGTCTATAAATATCATTATTACTGCAATCCTATAATCCTGCCAAAATAGTCAATTATTTCTAAAAAAAACACTCAAGTTATAACTAGATCGGCGTTACATCTCTCTAGGTTTTAAATTGCCACTTTGATATTGGTTTTAAATGGGCACTTTGATATTGGATGAAATTCAAGTGAATTATAATTGATTAGACATTTAAAAATAATGAAAAGTCTAATACATAATTATTACATTTAAATTATCTATCCAAAATACTAATACTCTATCTCGTCCACATGGAAATCTTGATCCAAATGGGGATCCAAGATATTTTCTCGTAAAATTATTACAATTCCTTCTCCATAAATATTATAATTAGAATAGTATCATTATTCCCCAAAAAAGATATATTTATTATTAAAGTTGATAGGGTCAAGATTGACTAATATTGCAGATGAGGAACGCCTAAAGACAAGGTCTGTTACATATAAAATCTCAAAGGCAATACCTCTTGATAAGACAAGGAAATTCCAAAGGCTTGGCCTCTTGGTAGGAGGATATCCTTTAACTGGACCCCATCTGTTAAATAGGTGGGGTCCAGTTCATCCAACCAATGAATGAACAGGAGACCATGGGTGGTCCAGGGATCCTGGACCAGAGGATCCTTGCCCTCTTAGTAGGGAAGTTTAGAAGTGAGAGTAAAGTTTCTAAATGACATGTACTTGGGTTTTGGGTACATGAATTAGGCGAGGACTTAACCTTAGAGTTTGTTGTCGAGAGTCAGTCGATTGATTGACGATTAGCTTCAGTTGCCTGATGATTGATTCAGCTAAGTAATCAACTCGATCGGGCCAGATTACTAACATCTTATTTTATATTTGTGGGTTAGTCAATTGGGCAATCAACTATGAAAATATTAGGTGACTGATGGAAAAGTAGGAATCCAAGCATAGAGCTATTGATGCAATAAGTCAATAAGATTGGCTGAGAGAAAAATGATTCGGATGCTACACTAAAGTACTTAACTAATTGAAGATCAATGGACTCATGTATTTGTTGGGAGCTAGAAAGTCAAAAGTCAAATAGATGCAGGTGCAGTCAACCTAGGTGAATGTAGTCAAGAACTATAGGTAAGTTAATAGTTGACTAATTCATCTTTGCTAGCTTAGATGGAAGAGTTTTTCCCGCCTCTAGGGGACATACGAGAAGGAGAAAGTATAGAGAGGTTTTTAGATTGACTTGCCAATGAACCATAGCCCTTGGAGTAGGAACTATTGGTTTCAAATCACGTAAAAAAGTAAAGCATTTGCATTGCATTTGTGTTTGTCTTATATTTCACCATGTACTAAAAAAATTGTAGACACGAGCAAGAAAAATAAAGTGATAGGCTATTCACTTCCCATTATCCTCATGAATGATCCTACATTGTAATGGTACCTCTTTTGCTTTCTTTCCTTCCACTACTTGTTTTCCTTCGTCATGCACAACCTTCTCTTCACCCCCATTAGCAGTTTGTCCACCCTCCTTCGACATTTTTTTTACCCTCCACAGACACATTTTCACCCTCCACATCCTTAGACGATTGTATAAGGATATTTTTTTAATCTGTTGTGGCTTCATCCTCCAACCCTCTTTTGTGCTCCTTTTTTCTTTTTTTTTGGTTCCTTGAACACTTCCTCTTAAGCGACATCAACCACCTTAGAAACACTTTGTTCTTTCTCTATCCTCTTAGCAATAGCCAACCTCCTTTTTGTGTATACCTTTTAGTCAATTGGACGTATATTTCCTCTGGGCCTAAATGTATATTATTCTCCTTTTTAACACATATCTCTGTCCTAGCATAAGTGCTCTTCATCTATATATAGAGCGATAGATGAAGCTACTGAATCTTGATGGTCCTTGAATGATAAGGTATGTGCTACATCAAAAACATCTGAAGCTTACTAGTGGCATGAGGTTTTCTTAAAAAATATCTCCTCAATACAGATCAAACATATTAGGTATCTTCTTACCCTTGGAAGTAAGTGATAAGAACAATGTATATCAGAGGGTGAATAGCAATTCTTAGTTTATGCTCTTGCTAATGACTTAGTAAGGTCCAATACAACAGAGAACCTCGTAAAAGCTCACAATCTTTCTCCTTTCTAGAGAACCTCGGGAGGTGAGGACATCTCTTACATTATGAATATTGGAATGAAGCTAAGAGGAAGGCTAAAAGGATTGCAAGAGAAAAGCAAAATAGATTAAAGCAATCAATATTTTGTTAGCCTTCAAAAGTCTCTCCCTTGGTCCTCCTTTTATAGCTTTCAAATACTTCAAACTTCACTTGTTTTGATGATCAATTGCCAATTAGTTGATTGGATCCATCACCAGTCATTAGTTTCTTGATCATTTAATCTAGTAGTTTATTAACGACTGCATGAGTCCATTAGAATTTACCATCAGTCAACTAATTCACTACAGCTCTTGGGTCATTCAATAAATGCAACACAACTTCATCAAATCAAGAGCTCCTTCCGACTTTCCTACTATAGCATCAATTTTGCTAGAATTTATCATCAGTCAACTGACCACAAATCAATTAATTGTCTAGTCGACTTAGCTAGCTACAAACAAAAATATTTTGTTTATTGGATGATTAGTCTAAATCAAATCCTTAGTCGACTAGAATTATCTCTAGTCAACTAGAGCCCAGATTATGATCATCCTAATCCTAATGATCGAGTCTTCACCAAAGTTGGAATCTTTCCTCAATCATCCCAATGATCGAATCTTTGGCAAAGTTGAGATCTTCCCTCTCCGATGATTACATGCCCCTCAATTCTTACATATCACATGCAAGAGCATACCTAAATATTGCAAAAAAATAGTAAAGAATATATAGCACTATAACGGTCTAATAGAAAATAATGAATTAATAAACACTGAATCTAGAATGACTGATTTAATCTTATAAAAAATTTCCATGTTACTAGAATAATTAGAAAAGCGCTCGTGATGGACGATCCAAAAAATCAACATCTCATGATTATTAATGAAAGTTTTTCAATCAACTCTTATTTTTCCCAACATGAGAGTCGTACTATCATTGTAATAGATGATATGGCCTAGTTAGAGGGGAGGGTCGAATAGGGTTGACCTAAAAATAAAACTTTTCTTGCAAGCTAAATAAATCAAACTTTTTAGATTTGTGAGTGATGCTCATTTGCAAATTAGTTAATCATGTCAAGTTGAGACAGAGTGTATTTTCTAAACAATCAGAGTTTAATTTTCACGCAAGATATATTTACAATGATTGAACTACTAGTAAATCTAGGGTATCATATCAGGAGCCACCGTGCTTCTTGAATTTACCTAGTGGACCTAATGCGGGGTCGGACTGTCTAACCTAAGATTAATCGGGTTATAACATTTGGATATTTGGTATAAAAAATAAATATATTAGAAATAGTACTTAATACTAATATAGTTGGTTTTACAATTTCAAATTCATTTCATAACCCATGATTTCATAAGTTGAGTTACTTTTTGATTAATCCACTACATCCGCACATTTAGAAGAGAGGTAAACCTCATTACACTCTCAATCCTTTGGAATGATTACAAATAACGTTCCTTACAACAAAATCTTAGATAATTTCATGCTCCTTTAACCATTTAATAAATATGTACTAATATTATTATTATGCTAATATGAGATAAGCCAAAATTTTATGCATAGTTAAGTTTTTTTTATTAATTAATATTAGTATTTTTATTTTTTAAATATCAATTTAAAATATAAAGAATTATAAAAAAAAGGAATTTAAAAATATATAAAATATTTTTTTTTAAAAAAAATTACATTTATATTTTAGAAAAATTATTGACACTTTAAATATAAACACATTTTATTTTCTCTATGATCCATAGAGATTTTTGACCTATAAAGAAGGACATTTAGAATTGAACGATAGTTGATTGATGACCCCACAATTAGATGAGACATCGCTATCAATGACAACATTCTTTAAAGAAATTTTAGATGAATTGAGATGGATGTCGAATGAGGCTGGTGAGGTAACAATTAATCTTGTACAATGATAGCTATGGAATTAGATAATTTTTAAAGGGAGGATATGAATTTTGACTATGATCGTAAACGATAGCTAAGCATTTAAAGGGTATTAAGGATAATTCACATCTAGGGCTTTCGGGGAAGGATATGTTACGACACTAAGGGGGAGAGGGGTGAATAGTTTTTTTCCGGTTCATCTTGTTGATGTTGTAGCGGGTAGCTCAAAGCAATGCTAACTCATTAGATTTTTCTTGATATCTACATCCTTAAGATGACTAATCTAAGGATACACTCTTCTCACTCATAGATATACTATAAAAATCTCCTTCCAAGAAGTAGAGAAACCTTGTACAATCTCAACATGAGAAATACAATAAGAATATAACAAGAACAAGAAAACTAAATACAACAATGAAAAATCTTGCTCTTGATCTCTTGTTGCTCTGGACTTCCTCTTGATGCTTGAAAAGTACAGCAACACTTCTCTTCCAAAAGCTCAAGAAATGGTGGAGAAGAGCAAAGAAGAAGAAGTGATTTGAATCTTCACGAAATCTTTTTTATTGCGCTGATTTAAGATTTCTAATCGATTGACCTTACCTTCAACCGATTGTTACGTCAGATCAAATCAAATACAGCGGTCCAAACCACGCAATGGCTCTTTTCTGCTTCTCCTAATCGATTGCCCCAATCAATTTGCTTGGGTTGAATCAATTGACCAATTGATTCTCTAACTCTCTATGTTTTCACGAACTAGCCCTTAATCGATTGTCCTAATTGATTAGGGATGACAAAATCAATTACCCCAATCGATTCTACCACTTTGCAATAAATTGATGGCCAATCAATTGACCCAATCGATTGGGCCAATCGATTTATCCTTTGTTCTCACGAATTTCCTTTGTGAAGCTCCCAATCGATTGAGCTTTCTTCCCAATCGATTCAATACTGCCTAATCGATTCAACCAATCAATTAGAGATGCCAGAATCGATTGAGCAATCGATTTTGGTACCTTCTTTGCTCTCGCGAATTAAGCCCTAATCGATTAACTTAGGGTCAATCGATTACCCTAATCAATTACCCTAATTGATTGCCCAACCCTAACTTACTTAATTTAAGTTTAGGATTTCCTTACACAACATTGGACCAACTGTGACCTGTTAGGACTTCTTCACCAAGTGTCCGGTTAAACTTTGACCCACTTAGACTTTTCATCTCGTGCCAACTTCCCATTGGACTTTTGATCACTAAGTACGGTCCTCCTTGACCCATTTAGATTTTCTTTTTGCCTAACCTCGGTTATGACTTTCCCTTGCCAACGTGCAGTCCTCCTTACTCACTTGGACTTTTCTTTACCTAACAATAGTTAGGACTTCTCTTTGCTAACATGTGGTCCTCGGCCTACTTAGACTTTCGTTTGCCTAACCACAGTTAGGACTTTCCTTTGCCAACGTGGGGTCCTCCTTTATCCATTTAGACTTTCCTTTGCCTAACTGCAATTAAGACTTCCCTTTACCAACGTGCGACCCTCCTTGACCTACTTGGATTTTCCTTTGCCTAATCACAGTTAGGATTTTCCCAGTCAAGTATCCGGTCTTCCATGACCTACTTGGCTTTTCTCTCACATATTGTCAAGTATTAGGTCAACCTTGATGATATGTATAGATTATATATATTTTTAGACATTGTTTGACACACATTTACATATATTTCATAAGTATAATCTATGTTTACTGCATCCTATTTTATTATTATGTCATACCCCAATTATAAGGGCTAATGCTAGAAAGATGAAGGAAGTACTTAATGTACTAATTGAAGATGTGAAGGCTAAAACTACCATTGAAGAAGGTTTGACCAAGAGCAAGTCATTCGGCATAGTCAACCTAATTCAAGCCTTAGATGAGCTTAATTAGCACTTAAGTCTCATGTCTATGTAGTAGGGATATGTAGACTCAATTTAGACTCAATTTCTACTTTTATTTGGATTGTAATAAAGTCATAAGCTTAAAATGGCTAAGTACTCTACATATGCCTTTACTAAATGGGGTTTCTTTTGGCTTTTTAGGTTTTTTTTTGTCACCTTATAGCTATAAATAAAGGGGGTAATAGCCACACATATATGTTTGACATATTTTTCAATCTAAAGCACGGTGAGGCTCTCACTTATTGGTTCTTCATTGAATTAGAACTTATCAAGGCATTCCTTGTGGCATTCGAAGACTTATCAACCTCCATCCCAAGGTTGTGGCGTCTTCCATCTTCTATACTAAGGTTCATGCTTTCATAAGCATTGGGTCGAGGTTCTTTTCATCAATCTTATCGATTTAGTTCTTTCTTTCTTTCTTCTTCCATTCGTTGTAGATTCTTGAGATATTTTTCTCTTTGGATTCACATCATTTGATATCAGAGCTTTGGTTTTTCTAAATCGATTTCATTATCCTTTTTCTTTTGTGCTTGAATATTTGTTTATTTTGTTCAACATTATTTACTTATCGTTATCATCTCAATCTTAGTGAGTTTTAGTCGTCTTGTTGCTATAAAAAAAGGCCTAAATTAAAAAAAAAATATTTTCAGCAAAAAAAGGCCAAAATTTTTAAAAAATATTTTCTGTAAAAAAAGGGATGAATTAAATAAAAAAGGGAAAGAAAAAAAAGAAGGTGGGCATAGAGAATTGTTATTTCTATACTTGCATTTTCCAATTCTGCATTTCTTTTAAAGTCTTGCCTATTATACTTGCATTTTCCAATTTCATATTTTCTTTAAAGTCTTGCCTAGTATACTCCGCATCTCTTTTAAAGTCTTGCCTAGTATACTTGCATTTTCCAATTCCGTATTTTCTTTAAAGTCTTATCTAGTATACTCCGCATCTCCTTTAAAATCTTGCCTAGTATACTTGCAGTTTCCAATTCTGTATTTTCCTTTTAAGTTCTGCCAAGATTAATTCTGGCAAATTTCCTTTCAGTCCTTAAGATCAGTTTTCAATTCTGCAACTTATATTTTTATATCAATTCCTATCTTTTATCCTAATATCCTTGGGAGTTTCAATTAGTCAACGAACACTTATAGGAAAATTGCCATAATTCTAAGTTCTTTAAAGAGCTAACATTAGTGAGTTAAGTGATTGAGTGTTAATAGATTGCATTAATGGCGACAAGTGGAGAGGAAGCAAGACCTAGAGAAACACTTGAACAACGAGCCTTGAGACAACACTTGGAACGTATGGAAATCAAATTCAATCAAATCCTCAACAGATTAAAGAGACAAGATGCTGTAATTTCAGGATTGCAAAATAGATAAGCAGGTAGAGTTCCTACACAAAATTCAAGGCAATATAATCGTGATGACAACAATGATGATGATGATGATGATGATGATGGCGAATCTGAGGACATTGATGATAGAGTTTCTAGTGGCAGATCTGGTCATGCTAGAATTGGTGGTAGAAGAGGAAGAATGAATGATTATGTTGATAGAAACTTGGGAAATATCAAGATGAAGATTCCTTCATTTCAAGGCAAAAGCGATCCAGACGTATATTTAGAGTGGGAAAAGAAAGTTGAATTAGTGTTTGATTGCCACAACTACTCTGAAGAGAAAAAGGTAAAACTAGCTATTGTTGAATTTATTGATTATGCTATTATTTGATGGGATCAAATTATTCTAAGTAGGAAAAGAAATAATGAGAGATCCGTTAGTATTTGGGAAGAGATGAAATCTATTCTGAGAAAGAAGTTCGTGCCATCATATTACTATCGAGATTTGTACCAACGACTACAAAGTCTAACCCAAGGATCCAAAACTGTGGAGGAATATCACAAGGAGATGGAGATTGCCATGATTCGAGCCAATGTGGAGGAGGACTGAGAAGCAACCATGGCAAGATTTTTACAAGGTTTGAATTCAGAAATTGCAAATGTAGTGGAGTTGCAACATTATGTGGAGCTGGAAGATATAGTGCATATACCCATGAAAGTTGAAAGGCAACTCAAAATGAAGGGTTCAATCAATCATGGTCAAAATTCATCCACTTGGAAATCTAGTTGGAACAAAAGAGATGATAAATTTACATCAAAGAGTAAGACCGAGTTTTTGAAGAATAAAGATGCTGGTTCTCCATTGGTCAAAGGTAAAGAACCTATCCAATCTTCAAGAAATAGAGATATTAAATACTTTAAATGTTTGGGAAGAGGACATATTGCTTTACAATGTCTAAACAAAAGAATTATACTTTTGAAAGAAAATGGTGATATTGAAACTGTTGGAACCCCAAGGTTGTTTTGATGTGATCAAACAAGTTAAGTTAGGTCCTGTTTGGTTTAACCCTTGTGTCTAAGTGTGCAGGAGCTTAGGAGCATAGGAAGTCGAGCGGAAGACGCGACTAGCGAGAAGGACGACACAGGAGAGAGGCGACGGGCTCGGTGTGTCCGAGGGACGAGGTGCCGTGGAAGAGTACACCGGTGGATGAAAAGAACGCACACGACGTTCGAGGGATGAGAAACTGGGGAGGAAGGCTGCTCGAGGAGAAGACCGGAAGTTGGGTTCGGGTGAGCCCTATCCTGGATAGCCGAGATCACCCAAGCTAGCGGAGCCGGAGCGGAAGACCCGAACCGAGACGAGCAGAACCGGAGCAGAGGAACCAAACTACAAAAAGTCAACCTTGTTGACTTTTGTGGTCTGGGCGCCCGGAGCCTATAGAGTCCGGGCGCCCGGAACCCAAAGTTTATCACAAGTGACGTGGATGTTGACCGACACGTCGGGGATAGAATTCTATCCCACTCCAAGCGCCCGGAACCCTTCCAGGCACCCGGAACCCTTCCAGGCGTCCGGAACCCTTCCAGGCACCCGAAACAGTGCTATAACTATAGTGTTGATTTCAATAGTTAGCACAACAACTTATAATTCCATTCTTTCCGTTCTACTTTTGTTTGTGAGCTGTTAACGTTGTAAAAGGCTATTCCGCCCAAAGGAGATCTTCAGAAAAGTGCGCTTCATTCTCCTTGGATTAGCAATCTTCTGATTACAAACCAAGTAATTCCTCTTGTGTCTATTTCTTTTTAATTAGTCTCTTTATTTTTAATTACAAGTGTTCTTATTCAAGCTATAAGTCAAGAAAGGGTTGATTTGTTTTTGTAGGGCAACTCACCCCCTCCCCTCTTGCCGGTCACCAAGGGACCAACAAGTGGTATTAGAGCAAGGACGCTTCAGAAAGACTAACTGCCAACCGAAACAAAGAAACAAATGGCCGGACCAAGCATCGTTCCACCTAAATTCGAGGGAGACTACGCACATTGGAATCGTCGGATGGAGGTATTCCTAAAAATAGACTTTGAAATTCATTTAATAATCAAGTACGGTTTTGTAGCTCCTATGAATCAAAATGGAGAGGAGAAGGAAGAGAGTCTTTGGATGAAGAAAGAACAAAATGATTTCGTAGCAAATAACTAAGTAGAATATCACTTGCTGAGCGTGCTACCGCCTCAAAAAGTCAACCGTATCGGAAGCTACTTGTTGGCCAAAGAATTCTGGGAAAAATTCCTAGAACTCCATGAAGGCACATCTGAAGCCAAGCTCGTAAGAAGAGACATACTTTGAAACAAACTGACGAATATTCGTCTGGAAAGAGGTGAGAAGGTAGTCGATCTACACGCGAAGGTAAAAGAACTAATCACCAGACTTGAAAACCTCGGTGAAACGGTAACCAATCGGGACACGATACGCTACACACTCAATTCCTTTCCCAAGACTCTAGAATGGACCTCAATAATCGATGCCTACTATATCTCAAAGGACCTGGAGGTAAGTACCCTAGAGGAACTTTTTTCTACTCAAGAATTACATGAAACCAAATGTGCAGGGACAACAAAAGACTCAAGCCAAATTATGGCACTAAATGCAACCAAGAAGGATGAACCCGAGTCATACTCAGAAGAAGATCAAGAAGCTTATATGGTAAGGAATTTTAGAAAATTCTTTAGATCTAACAAATTTAAAGAAATGCAGAATAAGAAAAATCCAAGAAATAAAAGAAGGGTCCGATGTTACCAGTGTTAAAAGGAAGGACACTTAAAAAAGGACTGTCTAGAACTCAAAAAGGAAAAGGACAAGATGCCCAAGCAAAACAAACACAAGACTCTAACTACTACTTGGGATGACAGCTCTTCATCAGAATCAGAAATAAGAGAATATGCTGGACTAGCACTGACGGCAAACCATGGAGAGCAAAGTACCTTAGAAGCCATCATCGATGAAGGGGGAGTAACTTCAGATGAATGCAGCGAAGCAGGGGGAGAGTCAGGCTTCAAGTCTGATATGGTAAGTGAGGTATGTCTCTTACCTCCTGATCAACTTTATTTTGGTATTAAGTCTATGACAAAATCTATGTACAAGTTAAAAAGTAAAAATAATAAATTAAAAAATGAAAACATAGAAATAAAAAGAATTTTAGCAAAATCATGTTTGATAGAAGATTTTGAAAAAGTAAAACTTGAAAATACTAAATTAAAGGAAGAAATAGATAACTTAAAAAATTCTGCACGTCCAAATGTTTCTGTTTTTAGAAACTATAGAGGATTAAACTGGTATTATATATTTTACAAAGGATAGATCAGAAAAATAACAAAAGCCTATATTCCTAGAAAATACCTGATTAACTCTGTAGGAAGGAACCTATATTGGGTTTCAAAAATTTGTTTAAATTAAAAGTGAAATTAGACTTACAGCTTTCTGATAGAAAATTAAATATTTGAATTCATTAAAAGGCTTTGTCTAGAAGTGATTGATGATCCAATAACCAAGAAGGTCTAGTGCCTTATCACAGCATGGAAGCCAATTTTTGGATTAAAATATTTAATTGACAAAGCGATAAGCATGAAATAGTTAAATAAAATTCTTTCAATATTTGTCAATAATCTAACATCTGTTAATTTTTTTTGCAAACTTTACTTAAATATTTTATCTTTAACTTAGATTTCTTTGTTTGCTTCAAATTTTCTTACTTAGATTTTTTTTAAATTAATTAAGTGATGAAATATAACACTTGAGAAATTTTTTTTTTTGCTTAAAATTTTCTTACTTAGAAATTTTTTTTACAACACTTAAAACTTTCTAATTTATTGCAAATTTTTTAAAAATTAAAATTAACCTTAGACTTTTTAAAGAATCTCATTTTTTTATGTGATCAAAAGGGGAGAAGTATATTAAGTCTAGGGGCAGGTATAATCTAAATTTTTTCATTGAAAAATCTTTTTTCACTTATTTGCAAAATTATTTATTTTTACATTATATTTGTTTACCCTAGCTTAACTTGGGTTGCTCACATCAAAAAGGGAGAGATTGTTGGACCCAGTTAGGTTCTGTTTAGTTTAACCCTTATGTCTAAGTGTGCATGAGCTTAGGAACACAGAAAGTCGAGTGGAAGACGCGGCTAGCGAGAAGGACGGCACGGGAGAGAGCTGACGGACTCAGTGCGTTCATGGGACGAGGTGCCGTGAAAGAGTACACCGATGGACGAGAAGAATGTACGCGACATTCGAGGGACAAGAAGCCGGGGAGGAAGGTTGCTCGAGGAGAATGCTAGAAGTTGGGTTCGGGTGAGCCCTATTCCAGATGGCCGAGATCACCCAAGCTAGCGGAGATGGAGCGGAAGACCCGGACCGAGATGAGCAGAATCGGAGCAGAGGAACTGGATCGTAAAAAGTCAACCTTGTTGACTTTTGTGGTCTGGGCGTCCAGAACCATTCCAGGCGCCCAGAACCCAAAGTTTATCACAAGTGACGTGGACGTTGACCGACGCATCGGGGATAGAATTCTATCCTACTCCATGCGCCCGGAACCCTTCCAAGCGTCCGGAATAGTGCTATAAATATAGCGCTGATTTCAACAGTTAGCACAACAACTTGTAATTCCATTCTTTCTATTCTACTTTTGTTTGTGAGCTATTAAGGTTGTAAGAGGCTACTCCGTCCAAAGGAGATCTTCAGAAAAGTACGCTTCATTCTCCTTGGATTAGCAATCTTCTGATTGCAAACCAAGTAATTCCTCTTGTGTCTATTTCTTTTTAATTAGTCTCTTTATTTTTAATTACAAATTAAATGTTCTTATTCAAGCTATAAGTCGAGAAAGGGTTGATTTATTTTTGTAGGGTAATTCACCCTTCCCCTCTTGCCGGCCACCAAGGGACCAACAATTGGTATCAAAGTCCAGACTACCAGAAGGTTTAACCACCGATTGTGCAGAAGAGGTATGGTCTAATTGATCCATGTGGGTACAATATTGACCTCAAACAAAGAAAGTGGGGACTCCTATGTTCGGATAAAAAGGACTAGACACCAGGCAGGAAGTCCTAGTTGCGGTTAGGCAAGAAAGTCCTAGTAGGTCGGGTGGACCGAGGGGCAGGAATACCTGGTGGGTCAAGGATCGTACGTGCGAAGCTTGTGGTCCTTTGTTTAAGGGGGGATTGTTGGGGTTGCAAGCTTGCAAACATAGTCCCACATTGAAAACATATGGGAAAGATCATGAGTTTATAAGAAAAAAGATATCTCCATTGGCATGAGGCCTTTTGGGGAGAGCCTAAGAGTTGACGGAGACAAGGGTTTAAGGTCGCCACTCGACCGTTCATGGAGACAAGGGTTTAAGATCGCCGCTCGACTGTTGACGGAGACAAAGGTTTAAGGTCGCTGCTCGATTGTTGATGGAGACAAGAGTTTATAGTCACCGCTCGACTGTTGACGTAGACAGGGGTTTATAGTCACCGCTCGACTTTTAACTTGGCGGATCGGCTCAAGAGTGTGGAAAACTTTCATCATTTATTCATGTATGTCCTCCATCCAGAATGCATATATGCAAGTACATCTATATTTACTCACACACCTCTCACCCGACTCTGTAGGATTGGAGATGATTCGCGTTCCATGGCTGTTTGAGCCATTTTCCATCTTCATCTTCCAAATAGTGTGCCCCCGAGCAGAGTTTCTGTACGACCTTGTAAGGTCCCACCCATGGTGCCTCGAGCTTGGTGGCATCCCCGACCGGCTTGATTCTCTTCCATACCAAATCGCTGACTTGGAAGGATCTCGGGATATTCCTCTGATTGTAGTTTTGCTTCATCCGCTGTCGACATGCCATTAGCCAAACGACAACTTTATCCCGCGCTTCATCCACCAAGTCAAACTCTATTAACCTCCGCTCGGTGTTTCCCTTGGTGTATAATTGCACTCAGTCGGATTCTACTACAACCTTCACGGGGACCACTACTTCTCTCCCATATACCAGCTAGAATGGTGTTACGCCGATCGCCTCCTTTGGAGTCATGTGAAGTGCCCACAAGACACTCAGGAGCTCGTTGACCTAGCTACCCCCAACATGGTCAAGCTGAGCTCATAAACCTCTGAGGATCTCTTGATTTGTGACTTCAGCCTAGCCGTTGCTTTGGGGTAGGCAACTGAGGTGAAGGCCTGCTGGATGCCATAGCCTTCACATCACTCCTTGAGCCTCTGACCTCCGAACTGCCTCCCGTTATCCGAGATGAGCCAATGGGAGATGCCAAATCGACACAAGATGCTCTCCCAGATAAATTTGATGAACATCTGCTCACTTATCCTTGCTAGTGGCTCGGCCTCCACCCACTTTGAGAAGTAGTCTACCGTGACCAGCAGGAACCTCCGCTGACCAGTCGCCATGGGAAACTGTCCCACGATGTCCATGCCCTATTAGTCAAACGGGCAAGACACCGCGGTTGCCTTCATCTCCTCGGTCGGTCGGTGCGAGATGTTGTGATACGTTTAGTAGGATAGGCATGTGGCTACTATTCGAGTAGTATCCTCTTGGAGAGTTAGCTAAAAATATCTGGCTAGGAGAATCTTTCGAGCCAACGAACGGTCGCCCGGATGATATCCATAAGAGTCTCGGTGCACTTCCTGCACGATGTATTCTGCGTCCTCTGGTCCAACACACTTAAGCAGGGGTCTTGAGAAAGATCTCTTATATAGTTGGTTTCTAATCAAGGTGAATCGTCTGACCCTCTTCTTTAATAGTCACGTTGTCTCCTGGTCGGACGGAGTGCTATCCGATCGGAGGAATTCAATCAGCAGCATTCTTCAGTCGCTCGGGAAGACCACTCCCTCCATCCAGTCGATGTGCGCTACCAATGAGACTTGCTCAATTGGCTGGCTGATCTCCACTGGGGATAATGAACTAGCTAATTTAGCTAGTTCATCTGCTGCTTGATTTTTCGATCGGGGGATCTTTTGTATAGTGACCTCTTGAAAATTTGTCTTCAGCTTCTTGAAAGCTTCTGCATATAATTTGAGTCGAGAGCTACTAATCTCGAACGCCCCTTATAGCTATTGGGCGTCCATCTGAGAGTCTGAGTGAATGAGGACTTTTGTGGCTCCGACATACCGCACTATCTGTAAGCTGGCTATCAAGGTTTTATACTTGGCTTTGTTGTTGGAGGCCCGATAATCCAACCAAATGGAAAGTTACATCCGATCTTTCCGTGGTGAAATGAGAAGAATGTCGATCCTGCTGCCTTGTCGAGTGGATGAACCATCGATATATATTATCCAAGTTGCTGTTGGCTCGCGTTCTAGACCTTTGTGATGAAATTAGTCAAGGCCTGAGCTTTGATTGCCACTCAGGGTTGATATTGGATATCAAACTCACTTAATTTGGTTGTCCATTTGATTAGCCGTCCGGATGTCTCTGGGTTGAGGAGGACTCTTCCCAAGATATTGTTGGTCATGATGATGATCAAATGAGCGAGGAAGTACGGGCGGAGTCTTCGAGTGGCAAGCACCAAAGCGTAAGCTAATTTTCCCAAACTAGTGTAGCGGGATTCAACATCTTTCAATATATGACTTAAAATGTACACGGGTTATTGCTCATGTCCATTTTGCTTGACAAATGCCGAGCCGACTGCATACTTTGTGGATGACAAATAGATCCAAAGCGACTCCCCGACGCTCGGCTTAGCTAACACAAGTAAGGAGTTTAGATACTCCTTGAGATCCTCCAACGCCCGGTCGCACTCCGTGTCCCACTGGAATTTTGTCATTCGGCCTAGCACCTTGAAGAACGGTAGGCTCTGGTTGAATGACTTGGATATGAATTTGGACAATGCTATAATCCGTCCGGTCAACCGTTGGGCCTCCTTTAAGCTGCGTGGCGGAGGCATGTCTTACAACGTCTTTACCTTGCTTGGATTTGCCTCGATACCCCATTTGGTGACAATATATCCGAGGAAGCATCCACTCTTAGCGCCAAACAGATACTTACTTGGGTTTAGCTTCATCTCGTATGTCCTCAAGGTTCAACATGTCTCTTCGATATCTGCACACATATAAGTAGCTCGGGCTGACTTTATTAATATGTCGTCGATGTATACCTCCAAATTATGGTCAATCTGCTTTTGAAACACCTTATTCATGAGCCTCTGGTAGGTTGCGCCAGCGTTCTTCAGTCCGAACGACATGACATTGTAGCAGAACGTTCCATCGGCCATGATAAAGCTAACATTTTCCTGATCCTCTTTGGTGAGTGACACTTAGTGGTAGCTTTGATACACGTTGAGCATGCAGGTTAGCTTGCAGCCCGCCGTAGAGTCCACCATCTGGTCTATTTGGGACAACGGATAGAAATCCTTTGGGCACGCCTTATTCAAGTCATGGAAATCGATGCACACCCATCATTTGTTGTCTGGCTTGGAGACCAGCACGACATTAGCGAGCTAACTCAGGAACTGGACTTCCGGGATGTGGCCGACCTCTAGTAATTTCTCTATCTCTGCCCAGATGATTAGGTTCTACTCCACGTTGAAGTCCCTTTTCCACTGTTTCATAGGTCGGGCATCTGATCGGATATGAAGCTCGTGCTGGGTGACGCTCGGTGAGATCCTGGGGAGTTCGTGGGTCGACCAGGTGAACACGTCATGATTTTGCCTGAGGTAGGCGGACAGCTCCACCTTTTTCCCTCCTTCCAGATCGGCGGCAATGAAGGTGGTCGCATCCAACTAGTTCAGGTGAATATGGACTTCTTCTTTTTCTTCATAAACCATCACAAGAGGCTTCTCAATGATGGCGTTAACCTCCAGGCATGGGTTTTTTGAGCCATACTTGCTTAATCTGGCCATCTCGATGTAGCATCGTTGAGCGACCAATTGGTCACCTTTGACTTCTCCCACTTTGTCGTCCACCAGGAACTTAATCTTCTGGCAGTAGGTGGACACTACCACTCGAAACTCATTGAGAGTTGGTCAGCCTAATATAATGTTGTAGGCCGATGGTGCGTCTACCACAATGAAGTTTGTGGTCCTTGTCCTCTTCAGGGGCCCCTCACCAAGTGAGATGGACAACTTGGTCTGGTCGATCGGTAATACTTTGTTACCTGTGAAACAGTAGAGCGGGGTCGTCATCGACAGCAGTTTGCTCTGGTCAATTTGCAACTGATCGAATGTCTTTGTATATATGATGTTCACCGAGCTCCCTGTATCAACAAAAGTTCGATGGATTGTATAATTGGCAATTAATGCTCGGATGATCAGTGTATCATTGTGAGAGATCTCTATTCCCTCCAAATCTTTAGGCCGAAGCTGATTTCAGGTCCTTCAGCTTTCTCCTTGTAGCAACCAACGACGTAGATCTCGAGTAGCTGAGCATGCGACTTCCTTGCTTGGTTAGAATCTCCGCTAGTCGGCCCGCCTGCGATCATACCTATCTCCCCCCGAGCGGTGTTACTCCGGTTCTCTTCCTCCCTTGTTGACAATTTGTTCCGCTTGGCGAAGCATCCTGTGGGACTTGGATTGTTCCTACGCTGAGGCCGATGGTGGCGTGGTTTGGGCATTGTCCTTACTTCCTCTCTTCGGACAGTTGATCGACGCCTTTGTCACCGATCAGGTGATAGTGATTGACGGAGATATCCCCGCAGGGCTGACCTGCTAACTGTCATGTCATAGCAGTCCAAGGTGTTGTGCATTGCCGACTGATGGAAGGAGCAGAACATCGACATCCACACCTTGCCCTTTGCAGCATTTGGACGAACGACCGCCACATGCTACACGACATGTGTCCTGGGCTAGTGTGGCGGGGCCCCTCCTGATCGAGGCCCCTTGGGAGGTTGATGGCTGCTTGGCTGCCACCGTTCAGATACTTCCATGGGTTCAGCATACGTCTCCTTCTTCCTTGCAGCCTGGGGTTCTTCCACGTTGATGTATTCATTGACCTTCTTTTGTAGGTGGCCAAAGTCCCTCGGCATCCTCCGAATGAGTGATCGGAATAAATCTCCTTTGATGAACCCTTGGGTGAAAGTGTTCACCAATACGTTCGAGGAGATTGTCGGGATGCCCATCGCCACCTAATTGAAGCACTGAATATAGGCCCCTTAATGCTTCTCGGGGCTCCTTCTTCAGTGAGAATAGATTTACACTCGTATTCTAATGGCGGCGACTGCTAGCAAAGTGTTGTAGGAAGGTTGCTCGGAAGTCTTTGAAACTGTGAATCGAGTTGCTCAGCAACCGCTTGGACCAATGTTACGTTGATCCAAATAACGTGGTGAGGAAGACTCGGCATTTCACCCCATCCGTGTACTGGTGCAGTGTGGTTGCATTATAAAACTTGTCTAAGTGGTCATCCGGGTCGGTCACTCTATTATATTCCCCGATCGTCAATGGAATGTAATTCTTCGGCAGAGGGTCATTTAGAATCCATTCCGAAAATTGTTGATTTCCCCACTCAGGTGAATCATCCTCTCTAGGTGCCTTCCTTTTCCTTATGACTCGAGCGGGTGCCTCATCCGAGGAAGATCCCTGGTCTTTGTCTGCTCGAGCCCTCTCTCCTATTTGGTGGAATGGGATCGACACAGGAGGGACTTCCCCATAAGTGTCGATTGGCCTCTTATTTGGTTCCCGAATGGAAAGCTGTTCCGCTCGGTCCCCTCGCTTAACCTGGCGACCTACTGCGGAGGCTGCAAGCTCCTGCGCTTAACATTCGGCCAATGCCTGTTGGCGTTCGGCCAAGGCCTGTTGTTGCTATTGTTCCACTATCCTTGCGGCTCGGGCCTGTATCAGCGTGTCGAGTTCCTCTTGTGTCAGTGTCACCATTGTGATTCATCCAGCGTCTTCC